>NC_060121.1:112838526-114038526 GCF_021461395.2 Schistocerca americana
ATGTCTGCGTTGCTGAGATATGTAGTCACTACAGTTCTTTTCCATTCAATTCGGAACGTGTTGATCTATTAATGAATCATACTATTAGATCCTAAGTGTCTCCTTTCTCCTCATTACTCTTGCTTGCTTCTCCTCTCACTTTTATTGCTTCTCATAAACCTTCATCTGCACTTTCATCAACCTCCTCCTTCTACCTCTACAGTCGCTTGTTCTCGGTCAGACTGACAGTTCTAGTCCTCAGAATTCATCTTGCTCTTAGATTTATTTCTCATATTCCTCCTCCTTCTTCCCCTGTTACTTCTTACATTTCTCCTTCTTCGTCCTCCTCTCCTTCTCCTCCTTCCCTTTTATCCCAACCACACTCCAACGCTAGTGGTGCGAGCGCGAGTTTCCGCAGCCGTTATCATCTAATGTGTAACTTTCCCCGCTGTTTGACCTCGTTGACATCTTGTTTCCCGGACGAACGTTTTGGCTATTGTCGGAAGTGTCCTTCAGCAGGTTGCTGAATTTACTATTAGGCCAGTGCCGCGTTCAGATATTATATGGTGTAATTTCGTGCCACTTGCACACGCAGTTTGTCAAAAACTGCAAGCAATACAAAACGTCTCGCCTCCGTACTTCTACAATCCGACCCAACGCCCTTCTTGACAAACTGACTTTACATTGTATGAGAGGTGAACGTGGCACTGGACAGGTAATAAATACGTCACCCCGATTGAGAACACTTGAATCAGTGGCCGAAACGTTGTTCCGTAAGGCAATAGGATAACTGGATCACATTGACGGAAAGTTTTACTAAATGGCATTGCCAGTTTTTTGCGAGTGACATTTTTTCTGCCAAATCTTCGTTTGTTGCTGTTCCTACAGTTCGCACTTCTGCTTTAGTTTAGTAACGAGAAGGAGAGAAATACTCCCATACTCCCGCTGTCATTTAAGATTAGGCTACATCAAACTCTGTGGCAGAGCAGTGAACATGTATAACAGCCTTGTGACATGTATGAATTTTCGACGTGAGGTCCCATCAAGAGTCACCGTCTTCTGGGTGGGCATCACAGTCTCGAAAAATTTGAAGAAAGACACCGTTCCATCGGGCTGTCTTATAAAACAGTACTTTATTAAGCACTATTAGTTTCGAGCATTACTAGTAGTGCTTACTAGAATACTATTTTACAATACAGCCCGATGGGACGATGTCTTTTTTCAAATCACATCATGGCATTTTCTTGGCGAGAGGGCAGTTATAGGGTCCATTCAGACACATGGGAACACAAGTAGCGTCTCTTATTTCGAAATGAAATATTAATGGCCGGGGGAGAGATGTGATAAAAACATGCTCCCCCCTTTCCCCACTTTCGAATGACGCTTCCCTTGGAAGGGGATGAAGGAAACCATTGGTCAGGTTACATTAGATTAGATTAAATGAATTCTTTGTTCTGCACACCCACATTGAGGAGAACCTCGTGGATGTGGGACACCTCAGCAGAATGCCCTGTACAGGGTTAACGAAAAGTTGCAGCCAAAATTTCAGGAAACACATAGAAACAGAGTTACCAGCAGTACATTAAACGTTTCCTAACGTAAAATACTCAAAACACGCTATTGGTTACATTTGGCTGGAGTGCACAGTAAGTTATAGTTCTTAGGCTCATCGCCAGTGTTTGCTGTTCCAGTCGAACGCAGGAAGTACTGACATGTGACTCACTTCATTGTTTGTGTTTACATGCTACTGCTAACCACCACAATATTATTGTACTTGGCCTACCATGGCCGTTATCTGAATCACGCGGAGTTGCTACAGCAAACAAGTACAGCGGTGATTAAGAAAACTGCGTCGCACTGTGAGTGCTTTCAGGACACTTGTGCATATACTACCAAGTGGTTCAGCGTGTACTCGTTAAATACCACGATGAAAACCCACGATTAACAGACCGAGGCGCCCTTACTGCCAGGTATAAGAATATTGTGGTCAACTAATAACTTCCTTGCTCTAGTAGTATCAACCACGTAGCAGCGGCTGTTTAGTGTTCATCACGGACTTGATTTCCGGTAGAGTAGAATGGAAGTGTACTCGAATGCAAAGATGGCATATGCCCATTTGCTGTACGGATTAGTAGATGGTAATGGCATGGTGTCAACGTTGGTATCGGGAGAGATTTCCAGAATGATGGTGTCCCGAAAGGAGATGGTTTCAAGTAATTGATTGTAGTCTTAGGGAGCACTGAGTGCGAAGGCGTGTTGAAGCTAGTATGCTTGCTAATGGATGGCATTTTGAACATTTCATTTGCGAATGAGTTTCATACTGTGCTGATACGTTCTTTCCCTGTGAGTTTTCCATCATAAATGTCTTGAAGAGTTGTAGAAACTGAGTTCTAACATGGAAATTGAGCATTTCTCGACCCATGGCCATACAACGTATTTTCTTCAACTGCGCCTGCGGAATGTTTTCTTACTGTTTGGCCGTACCTTTTTATTACACCCTGTTGAACGACAGCATCGGGGAACTACCCTCGTCAGCTAGCTGACTGCGTAGCACCCAGTAAGAATGACAACACCGGCTTTCTCGACTAATGCATTACAGCTACCACTGAAATAACCATGAAAACAACTCAACTGATAATTTGCGAGCTTTCGAGGCATTCATGTTTATCTCCTAGTAAAGTTCCACTTGTATATATTTCACTACCCTGATTTATACGTTTTTAAGTTGCTGTGATAACCGAAAGAGGTGGCGTAGTAGTTGAGGGCTCTAAGCACTATGGGACTTAACATCTGAGGTCATCAGTCCCCAGTAGTTGAGGGATCCGACTTATATTCGGGTAGACAGAAATTTCAAAAAATGGTGCAAATGGCTCTGAGCACTATGGGACTTAACTTCTATGGACATCAGTCCCCCAGAACTTAGACCTACTTAAACCTAACTAACCTAAGGACATCACATAACACCCAGTCATCTCGAGGCAGAGAAAATCCCTGACCCCGCCGGTAATCGAATCCGGGAACCCGGGCGCGGGAAGCGAGAACGCTACCGCACGACCGCGAGCTGCGGACCAGAAATTTTAAATTCCTGTGCTGCCGTCCTCGTTTAGGTTTCCCGTGGTTTCTGCAAATCAGTCCAGGCGAAAGCCGCGATGGTTCCGTTAAACCGACCGCAGCAGACTCATGCCATTGCACTTCGTCGCTAATGATTTAGTTCTCGATGAGATAATGAACTGGAACTACCGGTATCCTGAATACAATGATTTACAGTTGAAACAACCAACATGGCACTGCAATGTCCATCTGTATATTTACCAATAACGCACTTCTCTCCACCATTTATTTCTCTTGTTTTGAAGAGCTTTTAAGGAGTGACAGTAAATATTTGAGTGCGTAACAATATGGAAAAAACATGAGATGTCAAACCCCCTCGGAGGACTTGCAAGTATATGTACTGCCACCTCTTATGATATCAAACTTTATAGGCCTGCTGCCGGGAAGTAAACTTCTCCCGAGGACCTTTATTTAGCGCTAAACTTAATATGAAAGTGTAGATATTCGCTCACTCCACTTTTCACAAAGTAACAATGCTTTACAAAATTTTCAGAGAAATTAAATTTCTTAAAAATCTAATAATAGTCACTGAAAAAACGAGAGACTAGATGAAATACAACGCCAGAAAAAAATAGTACATCCTTTTAGAGGTTTCCAGTCCACTCAAGATTTATTGTTGCAACAGGTAATATAGAGTACATAAAAGATTACATTTTCAGTTCAATAGCACAAGCGGTTCTGCGGTACTGGGTATCGATCCATGCCGCATCCAGTCGATTGTACAGATGGCGAATACTGTCCTGAGATACGTTATGCCACGCCTGCTCGACCTGTTCATGTAGTTCTGTAAAACTTGGTTGACGAGTCGCACGAGTCACTTATCATCCCATCATGTCTCACAAGTGCTCGATTGGAAACGAGTCTCGAGATCGTGCTGGTCATGAAAGTCGCTGCACAACTTGCAGAGCACGTCGACTTTCACGAGCAGTACTTGGGCTAGCATTGTCCTGTTAGAATAATGCATCACCTTCCTGTTGTAAGGGCAGAAAAAGAACGGGTCTAACAACATTACGGGCGCACCGAGCGCCGGCTAGCGTCCACTCCAAAAACAACAAAGGTGAACGAGAGTTGTAGTTATCGCACCCCTAGGTCGGGGGTGGGTTCAAAAATTCAAATGGCTCTAAGCACTGTGGCACTTAACATCTGAGGTCATCATTCCCCTAGACTGCCCGAGGCAGGATTCGAACCTGCCACCGTAGCAGTCGCGCGGTTCCGGACTGTAGCGCCTAGAACGGCTCGGCCACCCCGGAAACGACCGTCATTTGCGTGCAGACAGAATCTGCTTCTCACTGGCGCGTCATTCCATCTTTCAAGTGATCCTCTGGCGGCATCAGTCGAACCACAAACGTAATGATGTGGCGTGAGTGGGAAACGGGCTAGAGGTGTGTTTAACCGTAGTCCCGCTGCTAATCACTGGTTCGCAACAGCTCATGTTGACATGTTTGGGCTCACCTGTGCTGTGCTAGCTGTACGATCTGCGACTGCCGTCCCTACATTACAACGATCCTGGCAGGCGTCTATGCTGCGTGGACGTCCAGAATCTCGTCTATGGGTCTGAGTATGCCCTCGGGACCACTGATAACAGCATCGTTGCACAACTAGTACAGCACGTCCAACCTGTGTGGTAATTCTCTGAAGGCACCATCCCGCATTAGAGCATGATTGCCTGGTTGCTTCACACGTTTGCACCACACAAAGCCTTCTGTGAGCATTCCTTGGTAAAGGATAGGCACAGATGGAGCTCTGGTGACTATGCCGCTACGCTATCCATCGGAGGGCAACGTTGAAACCTAGATAAGTACATCAGCTATCCCCCAGGTGGCAAGTGCTGCCACGGAATCAAAATTGATGTAGTCTTTCCAAGTGTACTAATCACCTGGCAGTGTAGTTAAGACAACTAAGAAAATTATTGTTGGTAGACAGTTTCAAACCAATGACAGCTAGTAATTAAATCTGTCCTTTGCCAGAGCCATGGTCGATTTGCTGGCAATAGTGTAAATTAAAACTTTGGTATTTAAGATGTTCTTGATAATATCATCCCCATTAGAAATGCAAACAATTGCAAAAAATGTCTAACTTGGGGAAGAAGCTGGGGGTTGTCTATCCTACAACATATTTCATTGTCACTAAATTCTGTGTTCACAGGCTTCGTAGTATATGTTTGAGAGAGTGTTCCTCAATTTGAATCAAAGGAGGCAACTGGATAACATTTTAATGGCAGGTTGGCAGAAAAGTGCGCACCAAATGAAAACATATGTTATTAACAAGGAGTGCAAATCGCCATATTCCAATAAATTCATTTAAACGTGACATCTCATAACGCAGTTGTTACATCTGGTCGTTATTTTTTTCATAGACCACTCAACTATGATCTGCATTCAGTAAAACAGAAACATTCCCTTTGAATATTGAATAAGTTTCCGGTGAAGTTCCAAAAAGTTCCAACCCTCTGTGCAGATATGAGTAGTCCTATGTCGGTAATTGGAATGAGACACAATTCATTAACCACCTTTTGATAAGCTTTTAAGGGCGCCAGACTTAATTTTACCTGAGAAGATAATGCCCCCACCAAGCAGTAAACAGAAAAGAGAAAACACAAGTCAAAGAACAAGGAAAATGATGACATACCCACCACTTATAACGACAGTTACAGCTGTGGAAGGAATAAAAGTGCCTGGATTCAGCACTGTGCTTGTATGTGACTGTTACACGAAACTTGGCAGTCCATCGATTCAGCTGATGATATCGTATTTATGTGCAATATTTAAGCATATGTTGGTGACAATGACACAAATGCTGAAACGTGGGCTAGTTGAAGTGTAACTATACCGTAGATATAACGGTATAAAGCACATTATCGCGAAGTTAAGCACACAGGTCACAGAATTAGGTATGCTATAACCAAATTTGGTAGCTCGACCACATTGTTAGCAGAATTTTAACTTCAACCTTTTTGCAATTCTTAGACACTCTTCATCATTGGTTAGTTGAACAATGTATAGATTTCTTACATGCATGTTATGTTTTCGATAGAGTGCCATTTTGTTTGGATTACTCATTCACAAGCGTTAATACTGGTACCACAAAGTTAGATAAGTTTACCATAGTTACTGTGTTCCAGATTCTGAGCGCTGAATTTTATGGTTCATAGAGTACTTGGACTCTGTCATCAGTGTCTACTGTAACTCATTAGTGCATGGCGCTTGTTCCCTTGATCCATGTACCCAGTGGCAGTTTTCCTGTGTCCATGCTGCTGTCTCTGCCATATGATGTATGATAAGCAGAGCTACATGTATGGGCAGTGGTGTCTGCACAGTGAGGAAGTGGTTCTGGATGCTTGGTTGTCACCAACTGTTGCTGTGCAGCATTAATTTGCTAAGTGATCTGCTCCACAGTGGTTGTCTATCAGCTGTCATAATGCAGCCTTTCATCAACACACTGTTGACTTGGCAGTGAATTGAGATAACCGCAGTACACTATTGCACAGAGATACAGAAAAAGCGCTTAGCCTGCACAACCCTTGAGATTGCTTGCCCACGCATCAAGAACCTACACTCTGATTGCAATCATGTTCACGAAATGGGTATCACATATCTTGCCCATCCTGTTGTTAACTGTAATGTTGGTATGTATGAGGCTTGACAACAGCTCACTCACATGATACACAATTACTTCACATTCCATTGTGATGTGAGAGCTCTCTCTACAGCACTGCAGCTGTCTGTAATTCATTTGCTTATGAGTATATATGAGGGAGAGGTGAGGGCTGCCACTAGTTACAGTACATAAATCAGATGCAAACTCATTTCCTGATATCTTGCAGTGTAAATCCACATTCTGATCCATATCACTTAAAAAAGAGTGAAACCAGCTGTATATTATTAGGAAACATTGATATATGTAAATTTCACTCCGTTCTTAAAGCTTGTTGGAAATTGTTGCGTTACAATAGTTATTATTGTCCTCAATAACTTAAAGATTGACCAGCAGACTTTCTTATGACAGTCATGGTCCCATACCAAAGAACATAAATGTAAAGGAATGCAAGATGCAGAACACAGGCCTCTCTTACTGCCAAAGCCTTGACCGATATAATGCTGGGACGAATGGAAAGAAAAGAAATCATATAAAATGATTTATATGCAGTGAAATACCATAATCTGATCACTGTGGATGAAATCCACCAAAGGTAATGATATCAGTGCAAACTGTTCATGTATGCTGAACCTGCAGTGTAACAAATATGTTGAAAAAAGTATATTCATGACATCAACTGTACTATTGTATGGTTGTTCTCCACAGGTTTTAGTTACTACAACCATCTCCACAGGTTAAAAACATTGTATACATTAAGAGATCAAAAATACATTTTCATCAAATGTGATACAACCAAATGTAAAACACAGGTTACTGTCATAATAGTCTTCCTGAACATAGACCACATAAACAAGTTGTGCATTGGCACAATTATAGTTATGTACAACTGTTGATAACTCCACAAGTATTTTCTCACACATCATATTCAAGAAAGGGCCAATCAAGGTAGCATACTAGTACGGCACTTAACTTGCATTCAGGAGGATGGTGATTCGAAACCGCATCCAGCTGTCCAGATTTAATTTTTTTTCTGAATCTCTTGAGGTGAATGTTGGGATGCTTCCTTTGATTTCCTTCCTCATACAGCTTGTGCTCACTACTAACACTTTTGTCAACAGGGCATTAAAGCCTAATCTTCTGTCTTCCTGTTTATGAAAGACAATGCACTAAATTCTGTAATGTTGCTGAAATTCAGCAAATTCTTATATCTAATGCACAGCAATTTGATTTGTTCATTAATGTACTTGTGGATTGTATTTTCAGGAATAGGATTGACACTATACAAAGACCACACATAGCATACTGTCACTGATGAGTCAATACGAAGTTTCCATCTTCATATTAGAAGAAAAAAAAAAAAAAAAGAGTTTTTGACTATGCCTGAATCTACAGATGTTAAATGTACTTAATTTTCGTATAAATAAATGATATCTTAATAGTAATCAATGACAAATTATTATCTTTTGAAAAGGTAATGTTAATCAGTTAGTGCACATAGTACATGATTTCCAAACTTCAACACTGATTTAGTATGCACACAGAAAAACTAGAAAGAACAGTCATCATAATGTCACAGTTATCTTATTATTAGAACATGGTACAAATGAGCATCATCTGAAACCACTGTAACAGAAATTCTGTGGTAGAAATTGTGATTTTTGTCATTTATTATACTGGTGATGAAAATTAAAGCATCAAACAGAAATTTTGCAAGTTTGTGTTTATTTTTGACACAAAAAATATAAACAGGTGATAGTAAAGCAGAAAAAATGAAAAGAATACAGAACATAATCAACTGCAGGATGCATAATGGTAGATAAAAATGCTCTTAAAATTTTTCCAACTTAACAGATTTGCCCACACATTCTGACAACTGGTTAATGTGCTCAGTATGGGATGTGACTACCTCTGGCCCCAATACAGGCCTCAAACAATGGCACATGCTGTAAATGATGTCCTCAATCTCATGTTGAGGTAATAACACCCATTCATCCTACATAGCTGCTCACAAGTCTTGGTGAGTGGTTGGTGGATGCTGACATGATGCAACCCATCTCCCTAGTGCATACCAGACATGCTCTATGGGATTCAAATTGGGAGAGCGAGCAGGCAACACTATGTGTGCAGTGTCTTCTGTTTTCAAAAAAACATCGACCACCTGTGTTCTATGAGGTCAAGCATTATTGTCCATCAATACAAAGTCTGGGCCCACAGCATATCGCAACCACCATGCGTGAGATCGCAAGATCTCATGGTACCTGACAGCAGTTAAATTTTGCTGATTCACCCATACAAGTGGTCTACATAATCCCTGCCTACACCATTAGAGATCCTCCTTGATATCAGTCTCTTTCTACAATGTTTAGGTCCCAGAACCATGTTTCACATCACTCCAGATGTGAATCCATGAAGAATCATTCTCCGGACCAAATTGGGACTCATCTGCGAAAAGAACATTGGCCTGCTGTTCAACTGTCGAGGTTGCGTGTTGACTGCTCCAATCTGTAGACACTTCCTTCTGTGAAGACATGCCAGAGGTAAACATACAGCAGGTCTTCAACAATAAAGGCCACCCTGCTGAAGCCTTCTGTATACCATTTGCCTCAATACATCATCTCCATGGGATGCTGTGAGGACAGATGCCAGTTGCAGTGCAGTACTAAGCCAGTACCCTCATGCCCTTACAGCCAAATAATGGTCCACTCCTTCTGATATCACTCCTGGTCTCCAAGATACAGATTCAGTCTCTATTAACTGTCTCCTTATCTGAGGAACAACAGAACAATTCACATTAAGTCATCGGGCCACATCAGTTTACAACTCTCCTGCTTCTATTCTTCCTGCAGCCCTCCAGAGCAGAGTGTCTGTAGGCATCTTGCCTGTGCCATACTGCACAACCTGTGCCCATGTGCAAAGTGATTGTGGATGCGGGACTACACTGCAAACACCATCCCACTTGGTACGTGCTCTGACATCATTGCTGGAATGGTTATCCATTGATTGGAATGCCATCTTCCATGCAGAACACTAATGTAATGATATCTATTGACATTTTGAATGATTATATCATGAATTGGACACAGGATGGGGAAATAGCAGTTTGTTGCTTTAATTTTGGACACCAGTGTATACCAGCCACAATAATTCAGCATTAGATCTCTCAATTCTTTCAGACATATTAACTTTTTTAACCAAAGAAGTACTTTCTATTGACCACTATGCTAGAAGATAATTGTTGATTTCATTCAGCATGTTAATTTATAATGTAAATTTCTCTTCTTTAATCAATGGTGTTCCAATTGTTTTAGGTTTAGGAAGAAAAGTCACGTGATCAAACATGGCGGACGATGAGGTGAGGTGAGTTACAAACAATTTTTGTATTCCCAAAGGACTTTCAGGACACGGGTAATAAAATCAGTTTTTGTTTATTTTTGTTAGCAAGTACAAACACCAATGGGCCCTACTTTACAAATTTAAACCTTTCTTGCTAATTTCTTCTATGAGGCATACATATTTGTGTCTTATGTGCGTTAACGATAGTTGTGCATATGTACAGATCCATATAATTCAACTTCATTAAGTTTTATATAATGAAATATGGGAGCTTCTATTTTCCAATAATTACATGTTTTCATCAAACAAAAATAAATTGGTTTTCTAATCTTTTTTTTTTCATGGTATCATCTGCTGTGTACAACAAAATTACTGATGGACATCGTCTCATTGGTGCATTCATTTGTGCAGTGAAACAAGATACAAAATGAAACAAAGGTACAGTATTTGTGTGCCCTTTGCATGTTGCCTTTACTAAACTACACTTATGACGACTACCAGTATTGGTGAAAGCAAAGAATTTACTGTTATTTCACCCTTAGGCCTACTTCTTTTCATAAATTTCAGTTATTGTCAGCAATACACAATGAAGCATTTCAAAGAAATACCTTCCTTCAGATTTCACCTTTCAACAACAAAATCATATATTAACAACATAAATTATTATGTGTGGCATATCAGAGCCGAAAAATGGTAGATGTAACATCATGTTACATAGCTCTTCAATGATTATTTCTCTATGAGCATAATTCCTGTTGTTTGAAACATAATGTTTTTCACAACATTCTTGTAAATCTGAAATGATTTACTATTTCTCAATATGTTTTTCCCATAAAATCAGACAACAATAATGGATTTTCACAGATCAGAAATTTTTGTCAAGTATGTGTAAAATATATTCATGCTACTGATAGCAATCTTATAGGTCCTACAGAACCACATGAAGAACTGGTGAACTTTCAAGAAAGACAGTAAGCCACATTATGAAACATATACGTAACAAAATAACACGCTACATGTTTGCCATGTAACTGTTTTTGTCTTTCAGACATGCAAAATGTAACTGTTCATTTATTAAAGACAATGTGTAGAGACACATGATGCAGCTTTAAGTAAATTTCAGGTCACATATTTCAATTTAGTTTGGTATACAAAGAAATTGTAGGGTAATGTGTTATAATGCCACTAGAGGTTCTGCCATTTTTGAAGAAAAATGTGAGAGCTTTTTTTGTAAGTTTGTGAAGACTTTCATCATAACATTGTTCATCCAGTGAATTTTCTGTTAATAAGAAAATACAGGCATGCATCATGTGACTCAGGGTTAATTTTTCTTTTGAAATGTTTATTTTGATTCATTTAAGTACACTCACTTCTCTTAAGTATGCTCTCCAATTTTGCATTGCTAATTTTGCTAAAACAGTAAAGAAATATTAAATTAAATTTATATCTTGCATATAAATTGGCTCATCTGCCAGTCTAGTCTTTAAATAAGACAAGGCTTGCAGTGATGTATTATAAACACAATATAAGCTAAATTACTGTACATTAAAATATATGTGTCTCACTCCTTCTTTTTATCTTTCCTGACATCCGTTTCAATCTAAGAACTTTTGTAAATAGTTCTTCTTTATTTATTATGCTCTGTCATGAACTGATAATTTAACTAACTATTTTCTCATGTGATATTTTAAATTCTTTGGTAATGGAAAAGGCCTCTTAAATACAGTAACTGAAATATGTTTGCACTTGTTGGTAATACCTAACTGCATCAGTTAATCTTTTGTATGCACGAAGACTTGTTAACTGAAAAGCAATATTTTCGAATTACTATCAGATAATTATCATTGGAATCAAACTTCAAATCTTCTAATTTTTTGTATATGTTGAAATGATTGGAGAACAGAACTCATTTCAGAAATTTCAGTTGTGTTGTCTTTGTATTTTATAATGCAAATCACCTTTACTGACTAGCTTTTCTTTTTCCTTTCAGAGAAAGCGTCTTGAGGAGGCATGTACAGAATTTGGGACCATGAGGATGAAGCTTTTCCTTTGGATCTTACTATCATTACTAACAAATGAAATACCAGAACAAAATATGAATAACCCATTTGATAAGTCAAACAAAAGTTTCCTAGCCTAAGTACTTTTAGAAACTCCAGCACTATTAGTCCTGCAACTAAAAATTACTCTACAACATATCAATAGCATGCAGAATGCTCAAAGATGGAACAAATAAATAAATTTTATGTTAGATCCTTCATATTAATAATTTTCCTTATGTGCCGGTAGTGCATATACTTTTCATGGATTCTTTATCTTCTGCCATTGTGGTAACATATCCCATAATGTAACTGCAGAAGCAATTATATTCCTGAAAATAAGTATGAAGTGAATGTGACCAAATTATTTAAAAGTATATCCACTGCTGTGAGTAATGCATCTGTGGAAAATTGCTTATAAAGAAGTAATATAGGTTATATTCCATCTTTTGCAGCTGTACTAAGACTTTTTTAGACCATAAGTGCTTCACTGTATTCCAAAGCATCTTCAGTGGTCAGATTTTTTGCTTCCTGCTACATTCTTCATGTTCGTTCTTCCATACACTAATAAGCAAAACATCTGATCACTGAAGATAATTTGAAATAAAGTGAAACATGTATGGTATAAAAAGGACTTTTATTACAGCCACTAAGGATGAAATATATACAACCATATAGCTTGTGTGAATGCAATTCCAAAAAAAGATACTTAAAAACAAAAACAAAACTTTTAATGAGCATCAAAAGCCAGGAACTTTAGTATTACAGCCATTAGTTTAACAACAAGTTTTATTCTGAAACTTCCTGGCAGATTAAAACTGTGTGCCCGACCGAGACTCGAACTGGTAGAGCACTTGCCCGCGAAAGGCAAAGGTCCCGAGTTCGAGTCTCGGTCGGGCACACAGTTTTAATCTGCCAGGAAGTTTCATATCAGCGCACACTCCGCTGCAGAGTGAAAATCTCATTCTGGAAGTTTTATTCTCTTTCTGTGCTGAGGAAGTGTACCTGAACGGATCTTTTTTTATACAAATGGAAATGCGTTTTTCTCAAATTCTTAGTTCTAAAAAAACTTAGAACTGTATCAACTTTAATTTTAATTTCTGAATGCTGGATTTTGATATATTATTTCAGCCAGAACTATGCTTAATGTAAATTGACCAGCCATTGTTATACAGTCCTGAAAATAGTAAATGACAAAAAATTTTTGATTCTTGACTAAAGTTATCTGATCATAAAGAAATGAACATAAAAAAAATTAAGTGAAGAAAATTCAGAAGTATAACACTCATGTAAATGTTTACAGAATGCTCAGGAACACTGTTGCACAAAAGTAAGAGCAAAATGTCAGAATAAATTGCTGAAAATTGATGCATGCTCCAGCCATTTTGAAACACATCTCCCTTAAGACTAGCATAATGTAATTGTAGCTGTAACATTCAAATGTGTACAGCTCTTAACTCATGTTTTCTTGTTACCTCTGTACTGTGTAAACATCCTTCTGTTGCCCCTTTGGTATACCTACTACTCATTGACCAGTGTCAATATAACATGTCTATAGCACACAACACAGTTTCTCTTGCCTTGTATTTAAGGAAGTACATTTCATGTGACATTGGGTATGTCTACTGCCATCTCACTTGACACAGTGTTCATTATCATTATCACCTCTAACCACTTCTAAAATATTAGAAATTTGCACAAGGTAATCTGTTAGTCACCATTCCCATCTGAGTATAAATCATAAAGATTGTTGTTAAGAACTGGTCACAACTGGAAAATAACAGCTTCATGCACAAATATAATCCAAAGGAAGAAGATGGCCTCCATTTTTTACAAATTAAATGGCCATCATGTTCACTGAGAAAATTTGTAACATTCCTACAGAACTCATAATCATAATGAAACATACCAACAAACAGATAGGCCTATTGGCTGCCTTATCTAAGGCATGGAAATAATTGGCTGAAACTAAGTATCTAAGTCCCATTTGCCATCTTGAACACTTAAATTGACAGCTAGGTTTACAAAACAATTCTGTGTCCCTTAAAAAACATGTCCTTGAGTACCTACCACCATTTACATTTTCCATCGGTTCTATATTAAGCAGTAACTAGCCCATACAAACCTTCCAATGCAATGTATATAAGCTTATATTTCACCAACTTCAACTAATGTTATATTTTCCAATTAACATCATCTGTGTTACTGATCAAATTTGTTTGTACCAAAAAGACAAAATTATTCATCCAAGGTTGATGAATAATTAATTTAGTGATAAGTACATCACAGAGCAATATCTTTAATAAGCAAGATGTAATCAGTCAACAATCATTACAAATAGTTTTATGTTCTTTCTGTAATCCAAACTAGAATATTTGTTATGTGTACCATAACTGAGTAATTTTTATTTCCCAATAGGCAAAGAAAGCCAAACAGGCTGAAATCGACCGCAAGCGCGCAGAAGTGCGCAAGCGGCTCGAGGAGGCATCTAAAGCCAAGAAGGCTAAGAAAGGTTTCATGACTCCAGAGAGGAAGAAGAAACTGAGGGTAAGTACCAGTTTTATGTTCTACACACACACACACACACACACACACACACACACACACAGACACACACACACACACACACACACACACGTCTTTTCTTATGAAATTAGAGCATGTTCACATTTGAGTTTCAGAGTAGGTAGTTTTTGTTTTCCTATCTTTTTTTTGTAAAGATATATATATATATATATATATATATATATATATATATATATATATATATATATATATATATATATATTTACATTAACATCTGTTTAAAATATAAATCAAGAGAAATTGTCCACCTCAAGACATGATGTACACATCTCAATCATGTAAATTGTGCTTTCAATGGCTTGTTTTACTGTTGACAACAGTTACTGCTGAGAAAGAAAGCAGCTGAAGAACTGAAGAAAGAACAAGAAAGGAAAGCAGCTGAGAGGAGGAGAATCATTGAGGAGCGGTGTGGCAAACCAAAGAACGTTGATGAAGCCAATGAAGGTATGAAAGTATACTGTCATAATGTCAATACGCATTTCTCTGGTGCACATTAGAGTCAATAGGTCATTTGTGTTGCCAGTATTTTCCCATTATTGGCATAATTAAACAATTCTGAAATCTCCAGTGACATGGCTTCTTTAGCATATATGTTACATGAATTTATGCACTCATATAGCCAAAAATGAGAGCACAGCCATTACTTGAAAAACTTTTGTTAGTCAGACGTCAGTGAGTTATTCTGCAGAAGATTGTGTGCTGAATGAATCTTCACAGCTGTTAAAAACTGTGTATACTGCCTGCATTTGAAACTGGATCTTTAACTTTTTTAAACCTTTGAGTCCATATCTGTATTCTGTACAAGAAGTTTGAAATAGTAAGGCATAACAAACTAAATAAAAAGATCCTGGTTCAAATTTCTAATTAACGTATAGATTCAGTCGGCACAGACATCATGATGTGAAAATTCTTATATGTCAAGATTCCATTCAACATACATTAAAATATTCTTGTTGCTGATGTGTTGTTTAAACTCTATGTTGGTGTCAAACATGGCATCTAAATCTGCAGTATTCAGAGTTCTTTGATTTATTGCTCGAGAGGAAAATTGAGTCCATACAAATTTACAGGACAATATGTCAATAATTTAACTACATGGAAAAGATCACTATGTTACAAGATCTTATGTTCATATGCACAGAATTTTTATATAATATCAAATTTTTTTCTGGATATGAACTTTGTGAAAATGCCCATAAAATTAAGTTAATAATCATATTTTTACACATATTGATTTGTAATGTGTTGAAAAGTTTTCTTTCCAGTATTTAAATTAAACTAAGAAGTCATCCAGTCATCAATGAAACCAGTAGATATTTTGGAAGTTTCTTTCTGTGTACACATTTCAGTTTCCCAGCAGTACATTTGAATGTATACTTGTACTGGGTCCAGTACACTAGTGGTGCTGGGTCTCAAAGAAGGTGAATGTTTCTCAGTATTCATGTTCACAGTTAAATCAGTGTAGCAAAATTATTAAGAGAAAAAGATCATTTAAAAAATTCATTTTAGCATGTATTTTTTAACTATTCAGGCACAAGTGTGGTTGAGTGTTCTTCAGGTATTCACACCTACACTAAACATTTATATATATGAATAAAGATTGTAAATGGCTCTCATTCCCTTAGGTAACATCTCTTCTGTTTCAATTATGATTTACTTTCCTCACTGGGAGGAGTACGGCACTCGTGCTATATGCATATATATCTCTACAACACCTTTCTTTCTCCTAGTCAATTTAAACATTTGGTACTCCATTTGTTACTCAACTTTGAGGGTCTAGACCATTAATTGAATATTTCATTATCCCCCACAAGACATTTGTTTTCAGATTTTGCATGGAACACTCCACCTTTTTACTGTTTGTTTACAATTTTCAGTGATCAAAGTGATCATGTAAGTCTTTCTCACCACAAAGACCAATGTCTCTAGAGGTAACATCAGTATCTTAGCACCATACAACTCATTTGTTTCTTCATGTTCCTACAGATACAGTTAAGCGTGTGCTCAAGGATTATCACGCTAGAATCCAGAAGCTGGAAGATGAAAAGTTTGATCTGGAGTATGCAGTTAAAAAGAAAGACTTTGAGGTAGTGAAAAATAACAAAAACACAGGCAAAAGTTATTCAGTTTCCATCATTCAGTTATTCATCTTCCAACACTGACTTCCTTAATATTAGTCTTTGTGTTAATACTTTCATTTAATGTGTTTTAACAAAACTTTTTTCTTCATGTCCCCCAAAAAATATTGCTCCATTTTACATCCTGCTCTTTTCTAGTATTTCACAGAATTTTCATCTCATAGGAGTGCTTACATTAATGTAAATACTTCTGTAACTATACAACTTATTAATACAAGAATGGTGTAAAATGGCAGTGTAAGCTAGTTTTATACAAATTAAATGCTTTGGTGTTTTGATTCTTAACACAGCAAGGTTTTGATGCTAAAGCTGCATCCTAACATTTATGCTATATGTGTAGTTTTCAGCATCAGTTCTCAGTGTGGAACTCAGAAGTTAAAACTAATTTTGTAAATTCATTTTTCTGCAGATTCTGTAAGTGCATTTCTTCTTCTGTATTTGATTTTGCTTTTTCTGCTGTGCACCCTTTTTTCCTTTTATTTTGTGTTATTACTATTTTTATTTTTAGCCTGAACCTGCAACACATTCAAAATAATGTGCTATAATGTGTTTATTGTTTCATTTTATCACGTATTCCCTTCATTCACAAAGGAGATCCATTCTGTAGAGCGTGTAATCATAATTCTGTAGAGCGTACAATCATAATAGTTGGCAGCAACTTAACTGACCTTTAAAAATCAGTATTGCTCTAATGTAGCCACATCTCACTGTCACAAAAGGGGAAAAAATAGAAATCTGTAAGTCTCCACATATTCGGTATGAAGACTTAAAATCTAAAATGTGCACTTCCTTGTAGCAAGAATCTATCTTAGTAGAAACGGCTTACCATTTGCAATGTAAATGTTCATCATTAACCCTGTGTCACAACTGCTTTTTTTATTTGCATACTAACAGAGAAGATCTAATGAACTATTCTGTTATATACATATATATCTCAACAATCAGATGCCACAATTTGCCAACAACAATTATTTGTGTGGTTATAGTTTAATATGTGATTTTGTCATGATAACAGTATTGGATACCTTGGAAGGAATGGTTGTAATAGAGTGGAACAAATCATGTCTACAGCACGTGAAAAGAAGAGTATGTATAATTATAATATGAGGTACTTGTGTTTCAAAAACACTTGAATGCAATTTTGGGTAACATGTATACAGACCTCGCAATTAGAACACAATCTTGATTTATTTAACAACAGCCATAACTTAAATTTCATGAGAGCCATAAATTACTACTTCACATTGTCATCATATGCCAGTTAAATATCATAATGAATGCATTAATGTCCCATGTATGTGATGCAACTGTTGTAAAGGCTTGCACATAAAACTGTAAATCTTTGCCAGTTATATCAGATATTTTGTGTCATAGCAACCCTGAAATCCATCATCAACACTTACCACAAACGCATCGTGAACTTAGAAGAAGATAAATTAGACCTCGAGTACGAAGTGGCAAAAAAGGACTTAGAGGTGTGTACAGCTCTTATGAAAGCATGAGTGAGATCCAGGAGAAGAATGTTGTGCAGTAGATGATAATGTCAGTTTTGAAATTTAAAGGCAGGAATACACAAAAATAGGATATTAGATGTACATTATTTAACTGAAGACCAAAAAAATACTCAGGTAAACTGTACATAAGGTGAAGAGATTTAATATTTTATTGCAGCTTGCTTGCTGACATTATCATCTTAATTGCTTTTAGGTATGCCTTTCTTTCACCCAACAGAACAGTACATGGTGCATTAAACAACAGTAACATATTTTTCTCCTGGATTATACAGATTTTATGCATAAGAGCTGAGCATGGATATCATTAGGTTAAAATGGAATCCATTGCTTCAAATTGTGTATGCAGCACTTTCAGTAGTAAAGATTTGGAGGATCAAAAGGCAAAATCATACCACTTTTTAACAAATTTTGACACCAAGGAAATTCATATTCACATTCTGCTACTAAATTATGTACTAAGCTGTTTTTATTCTAGTGACAGCCTTCTGATGACAGAAAGCATGAATCAGTCTATTAATCCATTGTATGAGTTCATTTAGGGCTGTGATTCCACACAAAACATCAGAAATTCTCTTTGGGTATTTATTAACAATGTTAGGAAGCCTTTTTCTGGCCAGGTGGAATGTATTGCTCTGTAACATCTCTTTGTACCATTAAGATGTGTGTACTAGATCTCATTGTGCCTATGGTAGCACTCTGTTTCTTTCTTTTATAATTCATCAACTTTCTAAGATTTGAAGAAGAAAATACAGTTAACTGTTTTCTTTCCTATATCATCTCAGAACTGATCTCAGATCAACCAATGGATTGTCATAGTGCATGCCAAGAAACTGCTGTTTCCTGTCACTTTATATTTTAGACATTCAACATTTTTTAATTGTATAGTTAGTCAGAGTCCACTAAGTATCATTATAAACAGCACCTATAGTTTTTCAAATTACCCAAGAAAAACAACCTTCCATACATAAGTAATGTGTGACAGTTGCTTGTCTTAAACAATTTCATATTTACAGTGAAACGGGAAAGTAATAATATGTCTAAGGGATTTTCAACACAGTTTAATGCTGGGTAGCAGACTCTTGTCGAATCAGAGTTAATGCAAAAACAACTGACAGCACTGAAGTCAGTAAGGAGTATCCACACCAGTAAAATATAGGCTATAAAATATACAGAGGCATAGAAGCAAAAATTGGTTATTAAAATACTAATACACCAAAGCTAAATTAAATTCTTCATAAATATTTTATGGAATTAATATTTTTCCAAAACATTTGCACTTTTCAAATTTAATGCATAAAATTTTTCATGAAAAACATTTGCTCTATTTGGCGCTAAGTAGAGCATATGCCATTTTTAACATTCAGTTACTTTTTTTTAATTAAACACATAATTTAAGACTTAAAATTGCAGATTATATTAGTGAAGAACAAAGACAAAAATACATAATGCTGAATGAAGAACACATGAGATATTGTTGACATACATAAGAAGTATAAGCTACCCTCAGTGCAAAGGTTGGTTTGAACATAACAGTGCTTTATTAAGCATTGTCTTATGGAATGTGGAACATACTTGCTTTGATTAGGCCTTGAACTGACAGCCAGTTACATGTGGACATACACATGGACTCAAAATCATGATGCACCTTGGCATTTTTCACATATACAAATTATTGCCATAGCAAAATAGTCCATCCTGGACTTTCCATTCTTTAATTATTGCCATAGGGGAGAGGAGTGATAAGTGACAGAAAAGAATCCTAGAACTCACTGAGTGTTCAATCGCGGACCTTCAGATTTGTGTCTGACACTTACCGACAATGGCATTGAGCCACACAAACATACAAAATTATGGATCTCTCTTTGACCCTTTTACTCATATTTCCTGTTCTAGTTCCATTACTTCTCCAGACATTTGAACTCAAAGTCATAGTGGTGGTGGCGACATTTATTCCAGGATCTCTGGGTTAGTGTCACGTACTATATCACATTTTTCCCAATCTTAACTCATCTTTTACAGTTTTGATAACAAATGTTTTCCTCATTATTCATGAAATGCCTTGTTTTTGAGTCTTCATCAAGTCATATTGCCTGATTTCTGCTTCTCTCTGACGTTAGCAACAAACAGAGTTAGTCCTATCTACAGTCTGCATTGGTTGTAGTAATCTGGTTGCAATATAATATGTGATTATTACAAACTACTAGGAGAAGCAGATATTAAAAGTGAGACACTTCAAAAAATTTTGTCTTTTGGTCCCACAGTATTCAGCTGTAGGCAAGATTTATAGTATCAGTACAGCTGTTAAAATGCTTAGGCATTAGTGAGCATTACTGACAGATTTGCTTAATGACATAGTTGCAGCTAATGTTAAATAAACTATTTTATAAATGCTTATTTATTGCAGATTATTCTTAAGTTTTAACATAGTAATGGCTGCTAGTTACACACTTTGTTTTGATCAGTAATGTGTAGTTTCACATTTATAGTGTATTATTCATTATTTTAATTTTTTGTTGATATTATCACTACATGTTCCAGGCTTTTAAATATTTTGAATTATTCACTATTCAAATAGAGTCAGCCTTTAGAATAGTTATTTTTTTATGAGTGACTGACATGTCACACATACCAAAACATATATCATTTTTCTTTTACTCTAATATCACTTTTGAGACATTTTTACTTAACTGTCCCTCAGACCTGTTTGGAATAGAGGTGTACATAAAAACTATAATGTGTTAGCACACTAAAAAAATTACCAGTTGTTAAATGTTCAATATTTACATGCGGTGTTACATATCAGTGAAGATTTAGGAAGAAATATAAGATTTTGTATTCTGAACATACTCTAAAGGAACAATGCATGTTAATTCACTTTCCAGTAGTGTCTACTCTTTTATAATTGTCCAGTATCCATGCATAGTTTACTATTTCACCTGTTAATGTAGTTCATGTTCCATGGAAGTAAAAGAATGGTCTGGTTTTACTTTCATGCATAAATTATGCATTCATAAACGATATTTCTGAGTGCTCTATTTCCATTTCAATATCACTAGGCTATGGTTTCTTTCTCTATTCACTCCTGCTCACATGCTTTCTAAGTATGAAATTTGGTAAAGCAGTTCTCAATTTCATTATAGTTCATTTGCAAAAGTGAAAATAAGTATTCTGACAAACACATATAAAACAAATCTGGTCTTGAACTACAATTTTGTGTCTCTTTACTGCATTGAAAAGTATGTTTCATTGTTGGTGAAATGTTATTATGCACTATAGAAACTTCTACCTAAGTTCTGTTTCATTGTCTGACTATAAACTATTATTAATAACGAAGACCATATTTACTTGTAGAAGTAAAAAAAGTTTCATTCAAAGTGTGTACACTCTTTTTGGTATTCCACGGCATTAGAAAAGCTTTTTTGTAGAGTTATTAATGTAAACAACATGAAAGTGAAACATTGGGCCTTCTTAGGTACAGAAAGTCTACTGTACTTACCTGTGTAGTTATGAATTCAGTAAAAAGTTATGGACTAGATAAAAAATTATACCATTTAAATTCTGAGCATCAAAGACTGAAAAAACATGCACTGTGAAAACATTAGTTTCCTTCAGATTTTGTATAAGTGGCTATGTCTGGTGGAAGTATGAATAAGTTGCAGTAACATAATGTTTCAAAGTCTAAACTAAGGATTATAATCAGTCATTGAGGCATTTGAAAATTTTAAGTGACATTATTCTGTTGTAACTGCTTTACCTGTAGTTTGGTTTCATAATGGATTGTTGACCCATATACTGTGTGCTTGTTTACTTCATAAGTGCATTACTGCAACTGGTGAGTATAGTGATAACCATCCTGTAAAAGACCCTGGAGATTAGAAATGGTAGTTAATATCCAAATGCTGTGTTTCTCCTTATTTTACTGTTGTTTATGACCCTTTGGGTTGCTTGTATATTAATTAATTACAATTTCCATGTTGTTTGAGCAAATATGTAGAATTCTAGATCATCTGTTTAACCAAAGTAGTGATTGCCCCCATGATATGCAGTTTGATTCAGAAACAAAAATCCCCTTAGTCATCTATGTGACATCATCCTAGCCCTGACATGTTTACCTGTACCTATTGTGAATAATGCTTTTCTAATGTAGTGAACTGGAATTTTATTTATTTCAGATATATGTGATCATACAAGTGCCTTTAAATTACATGCTTTGGATTTGTGCAGATTTATCCATGTTCCAGTGAACTTTCCCATATTTTGTGTAATATATGTTACCTGTGTAATTCAGCTATTTAATGGTGTAATACCACCTGTAGATATACATTTTGTATGTATTCCATAGTAGTAAATGTCCTGCTATGTATACTCCACTGCAAAGAGAACCTGCTCTCTCTCTCTCTCTTTTACATGTCATGTAAGAGTTACAAACTTGACACATTTGGAAACTCTGTGAAGTATCTAATGACTCAATAAAACCATTCAAATGTTGTTGATGCTGTTGCCTTCATTTACAAATAACAAACAACATTCACGTTTATACATAGTGAAGCTCTCAAACACTCATTTTATTAAAACAGTAGAGCAGTCACATGTCACTTCTAATGAAAAGTTATATATGACGTGTGCATTAGCTACAATTTTAATTTCTAACAGCCACTGCTCCCCTGCAAGAATGCCTGTGCTAGCATTCATTTTATTGTTGACAATATCTGGCATATCTATTCAACTCTGTTCTCTTTCTTACATGAAATAAATATTTTTATAAATATGGTCAAAAGATGATACTTATTGTAGTGCAACATCCAATTTGAGGTTTTTTGTTGAGATCATGTTTCATAAAATTTTAGCAATGCTCACTTGCTCAACTTTTTCTGTTCTTCAGTTTAATGTGAATGACATTAATGTTTTTATCATTTAGTAATGTAAAAGACAATTTCAGATCATCTCAGTTGTACTGAGTTGGGGCACAAATTAACATAAACATGTAGTTATTTGCATATTTTTACACATTTTTTGTCAGCAGCTTTTCCTCAAAACTGATAAGTCATATGAAATGTTATTACAACACATGGTACCATGTTTCAGATTGTAGTCACTGATTAGCATCATTTATTGGCTTAACGTATGTGTAATACACTGAAAATGTCAGCATTTCTTTAAATAAATCTTGTATGCCATTTGCTAGATGTTCAGATGTAACAATGTCCATTGATACACACTTTTAATGTATGTCATACTTTTCAAAAACTAACATAACAAAAGAACCTGAAAATTGAGCATTGCTGTTTGGCACTGGATGATGTACCCATGCACCTGTGATTTATAACTTAACAAATGCCATTACACAGGAGACATGCAACTATTCAAGTCTGGCAATAAAGATAAAAAAACTCAAGGCAATACAGCAGCAACAACAGGAAGGCAAAAGATAAATGAGTGTAAAAGAGAGATCTATTTTTATTCTTCTATTTGTTAAATTATCCTTGTAGATTAGTGCAATGTTCTGTGTGTCCCATCTATAGAATTGACCTAATGTGTATGAGAATCTGAGACTATTGCTTATGGAAAAGAGAATTGTAGATTGTGTTCCTCCTGATGGAAATTTTTTTGGTCAAGATACATTATCTGTTATTGCATGTTCTGGCTATAGAAGAAAAGTTAAATGGCAAAAGAAATTCATGGTTTAAAATTTAAAATAATGTCTTCCCTTAGGCAGGCACAGGTAGTACAGGCTACTTGCCAGATGACCCTACTGTACACATTCTGTGGATGCATAAGCCATACGGCACCCCTACCCCCATGCACTAGATCAGAGCAGTAATTATGGGCCTGCTCTTTGCCATGAGGACTTGGATGAGCTATCTAAACATACTGAAAGCATAGTCACATTCAGGATGTCTTTTTAAGGAATGGATCTTGCAATGACGTGTCGTTCACTTCAAGGGCAATCAGTTTTGTGTGGTCATGTACTGCCAGTAGCAGCTCCAGCATAACCATGTCAAACACTCGAGAACACCTGGGCACTCTTTTGTGAGTAACATTGGTGCAGAAATATTGAACATTTTCATTAAACATTCATTTGTATGTTGAGAGTGGTGGAGATAAAATTTGCAGAATTACAATGTTAAGAAGACATTTATAATTTCTAGACAAACAGAAAAAGAATCATGAAAGATGATTCTCAGATCTCTAGGAGTTGTATACTCTTGTCTTTGCTGTAAGTAAAAGTTCTCACTGAAATCAGTTACATTACAAAACATTATGCAATTCTGGTTCCATATGCGATAGTCCAGTAACAGTGGCCCTTCGCTTTGTAGACACCTTATAAATCTGTGTGTGTTTTTGTTTGCTTTTAGCTGAACTCGTGAGCGTTTGCAAAATGTACTACGACAGACTAATGAAACTTGCAAGTGATGCGTACGATCTTGAAATATTATTAAATTTCAAAGATAAGGAGGTAATTCAAGCCCAAAGTTTTTATTCAAAATTAGTTTTCAGCTTATTTCTTCTTCCAGACTCATATTTTATTTTATATTCTTCTGACAAGTTAACGAATTTCCTCTATTTCTGTTTATATATTCATAACTTTTAATTGATTTTCAATACTGCACGATTTATTTTACGTTTGCAAATCTAAAATAAGAAGTTTTTTTTTTTAAATTTAGTCACAACTGCAATTAATTTGATAACAAAATGGGTTTTCCTGTAGCATATGAATATGTTACAGAACCTAATTGCACTGTGTGGATAAGAGGTAAAGCTTTGAACATGTGCAAGGAAATTACTGATCCTTCCATGCTGTGGAGTTTAATACATCACAGTAATTGTTACTCTCATTCAGAGTTCTTTACATGAAGGTTAAGTGGAATTTCCATTGTTTTCTTTTAATGTTCAGAGCTTTATCTCCCAGATGTTCAAGCTGTATTTCAGTTACAGAATTCTGATAATTTGAAAATAACAATACATAACAAACATGAAATTGGTAAGTCTGTTTTTTTAATATGATTTGTTTGCTTAATCATAATAAGCTTTTGTTTAAGTGGTCATCATGAGGAAAGATCATATAAAACATGATGAGGCATACCTCATTTTTATGTGATCGTTCCTTATGCAATACACTTTAACAAGGTCGTGTTTCAAGTTTATGTTGACTGCCACAATACATGGGCAGCTTTTAATTATTATTTATTTGTCATTTTTATTTTCTAAAATTTATTTTATTCACTGGAGCATATGTTTCGGTCATACTGTGTAGACCAGTGTCGTTATCAAAGTGTAAAATTTTTAGCACAGTATACACATTCTACAATTACATTATTACAAAACACTATATTATACAAAAATATGAAGTCTGGAGTTTTTGGACATACATGAGAGGCTTCTGGCCATGCACACCAATGAGTGTCTGTTTCCTGTTTCCAAAATTATTTACAGAGTCTGAAGAGTATTCTAGGATATATGAAATGTACTTTTCATCCTGTAGCCTCTTAGCCCTCCCACTATAAGCGTCACACAGAAGTAACACCTGTTAAACTGTAATTGCTAATTTGATTTTCTAGCACAACTCAAGGCTATCGTGAAGGAGTATTATGATCGTGTTTATCTGTGCGAAGGTCAGAAATGGGATTTGGAACGTGAAATTCGAAGTAAAGATTATGAGGTATGATGGCAAAGCTTGTACATGTATTTTTAGAAAAGGAATAAAAAGAAATCCCCTTAGAAAATTGGGATGTTGAATACTTCTTGAAGAGTGAAGTGAAACAAAGCCTTAGAAACAGTTTCCTTTTTCATTTGTTGTTGTTGTTATAATTATTGCTACTGTTGTTACTGTTGTTCCAATCACAGAAGCCGTTTGACCATAATGCATGAATTTTCACATTCTACAGATTCATGCAAATAATTGGGCTGATCAGTGAAGCCAAAATCACTTTATAAAGCAGAATTAATTAAATAAGTCAAACATAAAAAGGGTAGGATTAATTAAAATTACATTAGTTATTCACTAGAGCACATAGTGTAATCATTGTTAAATTGCAGCTGAATGCAGTGTCAAATTATGCCAACAGATGAAGAGCAGTTAGGAGATTCCTTATAGACTGCACATTAATACTAAAGACAACTAACAGGCTTAAATAAACACCCAATGAAAAACAAAAATTAATGTTTATTAATCATGTTCACACTTTATATAATGAAACTTGTAAATTCTGTTCTGGTATTATTTGAAAAAGAAGGCATCTGATATGGTTTTGAAGAGTTCTTGCATAAGAAAGGCAGGATAAATAGTTAAGACTACATGAATAGCTGACGAATCATGTAGGCTAATTCTTTCTTTTGTTTATCAGTGAATTTGAGGTGCAATTAGAAATATATTCAAATTAATATAGAATTTTGTACATGTATCAAATGTCATTTTTAGGAATTTAAAAAACATCCATTATGATGATAATAAAGTGAGATTAAGAATAGAG
The DNA here is from genome assembly GCF_021461395.2 of Schistocerca americana. Classification (NCBI taxonomy): domain Eukaryota; kingdom Metazoa; phylum Arthropoda; class Insecta; order Orthoptera; family Acrididae; genus Schistocerca; species Schistocerca americana. Next base: position 112,865,295 of record NC_060121.1, read on the forward strand.
TAGAATGGATATTTTTTTAAAGTAAAAGAATGTGAGAAAATATGTATCCCATACTGGTGACAGCAGAAAGGAGAAGTTTTCCAAAGGGTTTGGAACTCATGTGACAGAGCAGTGTGAAAGTATTGCTGATATGTAGGGACCACAGGATTGAAGTTTTTTTATTTAGTCTCAGATAATGAAACTTAAGAAAGACAGAATAATTTTGAAGAAAATTTCAGTCTAGCTTTCACAAAATAGTAGAAATTACAAGAATGAAACACACAGTATATTTGTAGTTGGCTACCTCATATCTTTTACACACTTTTGTCTTCTGCAAACTAATATGTCAATAAATGACACTGTTTGTCTGGAAATTAACTAGTATTAAAACTTACCACAGTGATGTTAATAGAAATATGAAAATAGGTTGTGTTACATGGAATTCAATGTAGGCAGCAGTGTCCACCAACTTTTTCAAATACCCAAGATGCAATCCACAGCTTCTTGCAAGAATTCATTTAGAACAATTCAAAAAACATCTCGCATCCACTCCTCCATGCAGTTTGCACAATTTTTCCAGTACACATTTACTTTTACCCAACCCCTGTCCTCTTAATGTAATCATTGCACCAACAAACATCCTATGAACTTTGCATCCAACGAGACACATTTGGGAGGCATGTGGTCTTGCAGCACAGTGTGGTTCTTCATTAAAGTTTTCCCAGTTAAATAAGAGGGATTACGCAAACCATTTTCCTTCTGAAGACAACAACTAGCATTCATGATGTCATGTACCAGATGTTGGCAGATTGCTATAAAGGCTGTCATTTCACACAAGATGCTCATTTTGGAATGGTTTGTTCCTTTTTTACCATTATCTTAGGAGTCTGTTTGGACCTGCAGTGGCTGATGTATCTCTTTATAAAACCAACGAAATAGAGCCCCATTGGACCACAGACTGTTTCCAAACACATGTTGCCCATTCTCATACTAGTTCAACATCAAATACATGAACTCCATGCTGTGAGTTCAATTCGTGTGTGTAAGTTCCTGTGCATTATGGTGTCCTCTCTCATATATAGCATAATGTATCAGGTTATGGGGAATGGAGGGCAGGGGGACAACAAACTTTGTTTTCTTTGGACCATAATGTCAACATATGGACACATCCCCATGCATTCCTCATTGGTGGCGAATTGACAAATTTTTAAAATCCTGTTTGATAGTCTATATACACACAAAAATTTATTCAGATTTCAGAAATGTTAGATGAACTATAATGTGATTTAATATCCATTTGATTTCCAGACACCTGGTAAATGTACTGCTGCATTCAGTCCAGTTTCTTATGTGTCTATGCCATTTCCTGTTTATTCAAACACATTTCAAGACCTGTTTCAATAGTGAATGACTTCTTTTCAAGCCTCTATAAAAATATGGAATAGTATCTCGTCATCAGAAATTGGCTACGCCAGTGTCCAAAAATATCTGTGTAGTGAGATGCTGTATTTAGCTGTCACACTTAATGCCATGCCAGATAGTATTTATGTAATGTGATGCTGCATTTGGCTGCCACACATAAAAGGACTGAACAATATTCTTTTGCTAATAACTAATTCACATGAAGAATTTTAGTGCAAATACTACTGTAACTTAATTTCCTCTAAATGCACAATTAAAACAGGAAATGAGTAGCTCGGCTAGAAATCAATATTTTCTGCACTAAAGATAAAGTTTACTGACACTACGAATACAAAATCATACATTAGTCTCTTTCCAATAAAATATAAAACAGAGAAAATAATCAACTGCAGTCTGGACATAAGCTTATTCTCTTTATTAAAAATCATATGAATGTAGCACTCAAATTATGCTATTAGTGTTTGTATAAAGTTTTCTTTGGCATAATGACACAGTGAATAATAACACTTCTCCAGTGGAGTGACTGCTGTCTTCTTCTTTAGTTATTTCATCTTAATGTCATTAGTTAACTGAAGGAGATTGCTGTAATAATAGCCAAAACACTGAAAATGTTTTTATTTTGTGCTTTATCTAAGAAAACTTTATATATATTTTGACACTAGCCGTCGGCTCACACTTCTATGATACTTTGTTTTGGACAAAAAAAAGCACCATCAATTTTAATAAATGGAACTCATTAAAATTTCCATAATATATCATTCAGATTATATGAATCATTAAAATTGGCTTCATAAGAAAATGTTATAAATTTCCAATGCATTATTTACTAAATTCCAGAGCTTCTAATTTATATAAAATACAGAAATTCTGTATAACAACGGAAAACTGAGGATGGAATTTTAAAAAATTTGAATTTGGATAGATTGCTATGCACCACATAAAGGAGGGACTGAGTGGCAGAAAGGTCCATTTAAAAGTATACTATTGTATATTATTATGCTATCAAAGTCCTTCGTCAGACATGTGTTTCTACATCTGACAAAGGACTTTGACCAACAGCTTAGCAACATCCAACTTTTAAATGTGCCTGTCTGCCACTCAATATATCTTCTACGTGGTGAGTAACAATATTTATGTAGACAATAATTCATATTGTTATTAGAATTTATATTTACTTTTACATCTTAAAAATAATGTCTGACCATAAAAATAACATCAGACTTGTCTTAACACTTTCAGAGAAGCAAATAATACTATGAACCTTATTATATCACCTATATTACTGAATGAAAAGTTACTACATTGATACAGTCTCCCATGTCGTATTGTTTTCTGTAGATCATCGCTTTTTTTTTCAATTCCCCTTACATTATTATTCATCCAGCTGTAGTGATAGTGTTTACATCTATCTGTGGTGCAAAGTCCTGTCAAAATGAGATAATACTAATTATCTGATGTCAAAGCCAGAACATATATATGTCCTTTAAGTTTTTAAATTACATTGACCATTCCAATACCTTTGTTGTTGCTTCTGTATCATTCATAATTTACTGTATAACAATAAAAAGGTGTGATTTGGTGAATATTACTTACAGAGGCAACTGTAAAATGGTGGTAGATCTTTATTAACTAGTAACTATGAAGTGGCTAAACAGAGTAACAGTGTTGTATACCAGTTTTGATATAGATGTACAGTGCGTAAGGTGCACAGGCTAATCTGAAGAGCTTCTGTCGTGGCTGACTTACTTGAAACACTTCCATCTCCATACAGTGCCATAATTAGTGGCCCTTAATTAATTACATGCAGTTACTCTATAACCTTCCTAGGTTTACTACTCACACAAGGGACGAAACGGTATTGTGAAGCCAAAAATTTCTGTTGTTAACACTCATTCCCCTTCCCCCTACTCACTAACATAAACAAAACCGGCTCTAATAAGCTCACAACAAAAGTGAATATGCTATGCAAATAAAAGTAAAAATCCATACCAGTAGAATCAATCTTAGAATTACTGAGTGACTGTTCAGAGCATACTTAGTATAATATGGAGAGTGTTGAAGAGTTTATGAGCATACTATGGACTGTGTTATGCACCACTAGACCAAGTACCAAAATGTGATGAGTGATATAATGGAGCCTAAAGTTTCGATTCCCTTAAAAATGAATTGTTGAATTTCCCCAATTTTTAGTACCAAAGAAAGGTTATTATTGTTTCACTTAGTAGTGGAACCTCAATGTAATTAAATTATAAACAACATGAAAAAAATAAAAAATTGTCATTAGCCTACTGACATTCATTGCTGATAATGAGATTTTGTTATGCTTCAGTAGACTAAAAGAGTTCGCAGTCATTTGGTCTCATATGCTTAACTGAACAATACAATGGGGTTATTATAACAATGAAGCATTAGTAACCTATGTGCCTTTCATAGCCTGAAACAACTCGATGAGGCCAGTTTATAGCAAGTGAAGCATAAATAAACAGCAAATTATGTCTTGTAAGCTCACCATTGTTGACAAATTTGCTGAAGGTAACAAAACTGCAGTTACTGTAGCATGTATTTAACTTTTATTGATTGTTATGAAACAAAAAACAATTTGCAACACCGCAAGTAACATTAAAGACATGTCATGGAAATTCTGCAAAAGCCAAAAGATAGCATCCCTTACATTCAAAATGGAAGTAATTGTTACTAACTGTACATCACAATAGGGTCTACTGTATAAACACAGTAAAATGAAAGATAATGAAACTTATACAAACAAAAAATTACAATTTTTTGTCAATATTTTCATCCTGTTTTGAAGTCATCTTGTCCATTGAAATTGTGCATGTCACCTTCCACATTAGTAGCACTTCGAAAAGACCAACACATCTGTCTTGCATCTTTCGGGATCAAAGGCACAAGGGACTTCAAGTCTTGAAGTTTTTCTTTACAAATCTATTTTCCTCTGACCACAGTAGAATTATGTGTTCACCCAGTTTCAATGGGTAAGAAGAAGGTTTTCCTTTTCTTGAATGCTTATTTGAGCAGCAGTTTCCTGGTCAAAGCCTCTTTTTATAAAATTGCTTAGAGGTTTGTGCTTCCTCATTCCAATTTCTCAAGTTTTCAGCCAGTTTATAATGCATTGCTCTGTGTCAGATTTGCAGGTTTTTTTTTTCAGCATTTGTGTTCTAACAAATTCTCTCTCTTTGACTCTGTGGACAACCAAAACATTCTTTTCATGACTTACTTTCATGACATTCATAATATCATTGACACTATGCAACCATTGTTGTAGCTTCAGTGCACACTCTATGTCTCCAAAATTACTATCACTGGTAAAAAAGCTTTTCCCTGTGAGAACATAGAGTAAAGTAATCCTTTCTAATGTGATTTTCCAACAACATTTTAAGTATCAGCACTATTTATGTAAGATTTTGATCTCCATGTGAGTTCCTTTGCAGTAACATATTGTAGCGCGTGGATTCATGATGCCAAACTGAAAATCAAGCATGGTGAAATTGGCACTTGGTCTTTTCCAGTATTTCATGGCAACAGTGACAATGGTGACTTTTTCCCAAATAGGTTATGTTGTTTCCCAACAGAATGCAATCACACAAGGCAAACCAAAGGAAAGAGGCTTGTTCTAGTGATGCATAGCGAGGTTCATGTGATTAATTGCATAGATTATATAGGAGGAAGGTTGAGACTACTTAAGGACAGAGCATGCTTCACTGCTTTATAGGATAGATTACTGGTTAATGTGTCAGTAAATCAGGTTGATTTTTCATCCCAAAACAGCCATACTCTACATATTCTATTCCATACAGGTTGCTATTCTGGCATGCTGGTCGCTATCTCTCTTTCTGAGTGACAAGTTTTCATAAAAATACTGCATACAGATTAACAGATCTCTTTTTTTCTCATCTTGTGTTTCCATTACCTGCTTCAAGCATCATTATGTCCAAACAAGGTCTTCACATTTCTCTGAAAATATGCTTTGTAACCTGATTTTTCAATTGGTTTACAATGGTGATTTATCATCAACTGGAATGTACTACGTAAAGTGCTCAACTCTTCATCACATACATCTCCATCAGTTACAGGACAAAAGTACATGACACACCCTCAGATTTTTGAGTAGTTAGAGGCTTTTAGTGATTAGTTGACAACTGGCAAGTATACACTGATGAACAAGGTGTTAATAGCAAAGAGATGCAGGATTTTGCACCTCAGCATGATAGTCATTTTTAATTTCTTACTCTTTCTAGATTTTTTTTTTATTATTAAGAAAGTTTGCAATGTGCATAGTTTATTTTTCATGTATGTTATTTTTCACACAAGAGGAGATTAAAGTACTAAATAGAATCATGGAAAGCAATCAAATGCATATCACTTGTATCGTAAAACTACCTGTCAGAACAGCATATATTTTGTTGATTTACTGTCAACAAAAATCATATACCCCCTTTTCATTATGCTGTATTTTGCTTACAACCAGCAGTGTATATAAATTACAGATACCCTTCTGATTTTTCTGTTCTAAACATGTGTTCATAGTATGCACTCTGTGGATATACATATATCAAAAAAAGGTTTTGCATCACCCTGGTTCCCGGAACTCCTGAAGATAGACATTTACTGTGGATATTGTATCACAGACACAGTCCCTTTGACTGTTCACAGACATCACTAAACCCACCCAAAGACGTAAACAACTATGCATGAGCAGCGCCCATTAGATGGAGGGGGTCTGACAGCCGATCAGTTCCACTCATTCCACCAGGAAGGAGGTACATGGCTCATGTTGTCTGTAGTTCAACCATGCCTAGACGGTCAATACTGCATTTCAACCATGTCGTCATTGTTGCTTTGTGTCAGGAAGGGCTCTCAACAAGGGAAATATCCAGGCATCTCAGAGTGAACCACAGCAGTGTATTGGCCATGGAGGAGATACAGAGAGACAGGAGCTGTTGATGACATGCCTCGCTCAGGCTGCCCAAGGGCTACTACTGCAGTGGATGACCGCTACCTACAGTTATGGCTTGGATGAACCCTGACAGCAATGCCACCATGTTGGATAATGCTTTTCATGCAGCCACAAGACATCATGTTAAGACTCAAACTGTGTGCAATAGGCTGCATGATGCACACCTTCACTCCCAATGTCCATGGCGAGATCCATCTTTGCAACCACAATACCATACAGTGCGGTACAGATGGGCCCAACAACATGCCAAATGGACCGCTCAGGATTGGCATCGTGATATCTTCACTGATGAGTGATATGCCTTCAACCAGACAATTGTTGGAGACATGTTTGGAGGCAACCCAGTCAGGCTGAACACTTTAGACACACTGTCCAGCGAGTGCAGCAAGGTAGAGTTTCCTGATGTTTTAGGGTGGCAGTATGTGGGACCAATGTACGCTGCTGGTGGCCATGGAAGGCAATGTAATGGCTGTACGATATGTGAACGCCATCCTCCGACCAATAGTGCAACCATATCGGCAGTATATTGGCAAGGCATTCATCTTGTCGACAATATGCCATGACGAATACTGGCATGCATCAATGCAAGAGGTTGTGCTACTGGGTGTTAGACGTACTGTTGTGCACAGCAATCTGGACCACCACGACTGAAGGTCTTGCTGTATGGTGTTACAACATGCAATGTGTTGACTTCATGAGCAATAAAAAGGGCAAAAATGATGTTTATGTTGATCTTTATTCCTGTTTTCTGTACAGGTTTTGGATCTCTCAGAACAGAGGTGATGCAAAAGGTTTTTTTTTTTTTTTTATGTGCGTATGAATGGTTGTTGCACTGCTCAGAAATGTATTCAAAAATGTACAGTTTAAGCCAAAACAGAAAGTGATGTATATATGATGCAACAATATGAAAAGTAAAAGAAGGTTGTTCAGATAGTGCAAATATCGCTCCAAACTTTTTTCCAACAGATATATGTGATTCAAAAGAAGAGTTAGATGACTATATGAGATATTGTTTTTAATTTTTCTTCTCTCTGTCTATCTCTTTGTCTTAATGAAGGATCTGATGTAAATAACCAAATATATAGGCTCAACATCATAATTTTTTATTTCAGTAGTTAATCTTTTCACTCTGTTTAAGAGTATAAAATCTTGGTCACAGTACCCTCCTCCTCCCTGCTTCTCAGTTCTTCAGTTGCAATTGTTAGACAATCAGCATTTTATGAGAATGGCTTTCCATGATAGCTATCAGTGTGCTTCACTTCTTAGATTTTTTTACTGGCATTTGTCAGTCGAAAACTCCAGGCAGACAAAAACAGAAATTGCCTGCAGTGGAACATAAGTAAAGTATTTAGCTCAGTTTTCAAAAATTACCAGTATTTCAACCAATTTTGAGTGCAGTTTGGTATTGTAAAACATCATATTAGTTAATATAAATTTCAGATGTTAACATCAAAGCAGAGGTTTCACAACTACTTGAATTTTTTCACGTATAAACACACATGTCAAGTCTAGGAAACTATGCACATTGTAGACTTGCAGAAAATCTTTGAACAGCAGTAACAAGTTTTATGTTTTCTGAAAGGTATGCAACATATGGTGAAAGCTGAACATGACCAGAAAAAATGATTTTGGTTCCACGTTAGAAAGGCTACAGACCTAATCTGCGTAGAAAGTGTGATTTACTTTTACAATGTGACCTGTAAAATGCAAATACATATTATACAAGCTGCAGTTCTAATCTGTACAGGTTAGTGTGATTTTCAACCTTCTTCAACAAGTATTTGGGTAGAAAATATGGGGTTGTGCTCTCTGCCAAAGACCTACACAAATCTTAAAGTGAAGTTTACCAGAAAAGGATAACAAACATGGAATTACAAAATTCTTGTTATGGCCTAGATTGAAATAGAGGTCCATATTTATTGCATAAAAAATTCCCAGTTACATCTTGGCCAGCCATCAACTTTCCCTTAAGAAGCGGAACCTGCATCATGCATCAATAATTGGTAGATGATGTCATAGATCTAGCAGGACTGAAAGTGTGTTGCTCAATATAAACAAACCTACCTGTAATAGGACAACATAGCCACAAACATGGTGAGAAAACAGCTACAAACCTGTCAAAGTATATTATAAGATGTCGTTGAAAATCACAGTAACTGAAAGAAATGTATTTTAGCTATAATATAGAACTGTTAACAAGGTCCTAATGGTTTTATCTCTAACTTTAACTGCTGATAATTACAGAGATATAGATAGTGTTACTGTTATGAGGTGTCAGCTTCTGAACTTTAGCAGCAGATGAAATAATGAATATTCAACACACATTGTGCATTATACTCAGTGGGCATGATGAATCAATTGTCACTTCACCAATGAAGGAAAGGGCTAAGTATTCATTATTTTACCATACTCAGTTATTTACACTCAGTCCTCTTATGTAAATGATTCTGTTAGCCGAAAGATGTCATGGTAAATGCAGAGACATGAAACTTTGCAAACAATATTTGGATTTTTGTCTATTTTTATCTTACTTGAATTTTTATATTAAACTTGTTTAATACTCTACATTGCTAGGCATTTGAAGTTTATATTTGCATTTATGATCATTCCTGATGTTTTCTGACCTCAGTGGCTATTAGTGAAATTTTTGATTGAATTTCGAAATCTACTGTAAGAACATACTTTGTTTTATTTTACATAGCAGTGAAATTTTCAGTTAAGATACCACAGAATATATTATAAAGTGAGATACTGGAAAGGAAATGAAATATAAAAATATAACAGAATAGAAATGTTAATGTTGCTGCGCATTTCAAAATAACGCAATCTGCAACATGTAGCTTGCTTTCTTGTACAATTATTAACACCTGCAATATGCTTTAGTTGACTATAAACAAGTGCACAATTATTTTTTAAAAGTCAAATGTCTTATCTGCTTATATTCTTTCCATGAATCTGTGTCTCACAATCTCTTATACAGACTATTAATATTTGTTTCCATTCTTATTGTTTATGTTACATACAATTTGCATGAGTATGTATAACTACACATATGCTTGCATGCACAGCTTCTTCTGCATGATGATTTTATAAATGTATTTCTTGTAAATTTTGTTTGTACTTATGAAATCAGATAAATCAAAAACAATAATTCTTTGGAAATTTTATTAAAATATATATATTTTTTCTCAGATTATGAAAAATATGTAGAGTCATATTTATCAAAATTACAAAAATACAGTAACTACAGATGGATTAAATTAGAATTGCTCAACATTCAGTATCAACATTTAGACACAATAAAAATATACATTTACCAAATTATTTGTTTAATAATAAGTTTTATGCACTTTTTGACAGATTTCCGATCTGAACAGCCAAGTAAATGATCTCCGAGGAAAATTGTAAGTATAACTGAAGATGTATTACAAAGACCTTATTTATTAGTATTTATAGTATTGAATACTGACATGCAATACTAATAATTTGGTAATTTGTTTCAAATAAATCCTTACACAAAGTCATCGTAGCATGATGTAGAGACATTACTAGCTGGAGAATTTAAGCTTATGTCACAGTAAGATTCTGGTTTTCAAGATTCCCAGATCAGTACAGTGACTGAGAGATTGTTACACATTATTCATATTGTAAAATATCAGTTTTGCAATTTTTGACACTGTCTATCCAGTGGTAATTGGTGAATGACATAGACTTGATAGTACATGGTAGTAATAAATGGTACATAGTATTAATATTTGTCATTAAAATCTGTATGTTTTACACATTAGTGCCAAAGCTTTTGAGAAAGAAATAATTAGATTTGTCACTGCACTTAAAATTCAGTTATTTGTGGCTATATATCATCATCATTAACCATTCTCCTTCACATTCCTCTTTCTTATTGAATTTTATTCATTTATTACATTTTTGCTTAAATTTTAGTACTTACTTAACATCTTTGAATTGATACAGAGTACATCTATTGTAGTATATCTGTCATGTATTTCTCTTAGACTACACTCATGGAAATACCTTCCAATATCATTATTGTTCTCTTAGAGCTGGTGAGAGACTGTCACCCATACCTAATGAAAAAATTTTGTTCATGATTTAGAACACAGCCATAAGATGTGAAATTTGGAGCTTTAACATTACTAATGTGTTCTACTATAACATTCTCTGATGGTTAGACAGGATTGGCAAAAAAAGGCAACATTCCGTAGACCATTTATCCCTTAGTAGTGAAAGCATTATGTTCCTCTTTTTATCAAAACAGAATTATTATCAGAGTGAAAGCATCACTGCATTTTCAATGATTTCTGAAAGACATACATCAAATATCTTCCTTGCCTGTTCTGATTCTCACTTTATTTGTCCCTCTAATGATTTTTCCTCTAGGATCACCATGGTACCATTGCAGTAACATACGACTTTGAGCAACAAACTTGCCTGTCACTTACTATTTTTTATTGGTTGTTTACTGGAATTAGCCTGACATTAGTTAAAACAGAGTATTTTGTCTAATCCTAACTAGACATAATGCTTTTCTCCACCTGGAGCATTAATATCAGAATCAATAACATAATTTTTGGAGAAAAAACCAATTTTTTGTTATTCAGTCACCTACAGATTTTTTTAAATGAAAGAAATAGTTCTCATTGCATTCATTTTTCTTAGTACTCAGATTTAAGCCTGGCACAAGCTAAAAATCTGTCAGTACCTTCTTTGTTACACATTTTTCACACTTTCCTCATTCCAAGCTATCTCTCAGAAAATATACATCTCACTTCAGAGATGTTATGTTCTCAGTGCAATGTTGCCAGAACCATAGCAATAAATATTAATTTATCATTTTGCTATTACATTTTTCCTGCCACTTTAGTACTTCCTTTCAGTGAATCCAATCAGTATGCCTCTTAACAGTACTGGTGCTTTAAGGTCATGTTAAGCAGTTACCCTGTTTATTATGATCACATAAATACATTTTAAAGAAATCTGTTTTAATGCTGAATGTAGGGTTCAGTGTGGTCTTTATACTGTAGTCAAAAGATCTTTTGTGTCTAGCAGCTTTTTAAAGACAAGTAATTGTGGATCAGAAATTTTAAAGAACAGTAATCTATATCTTACTATTTCATCATAAAATAACAGTAATCAGATATCTTACTATCTTATCCTAGATTCAAAAACGAAAAAATGCCTGTGTTAATAGCATGATATACAACAATAGTCATTGTAAATAGGTTTGGCCTCTATTGTAACAGTTTGTCTGGCATCCATTACCACTGTACTCTCATAAATATTAGTCTAACAACAGTAGATGAATATCAGAAATGGAAAAGACGTTCTTTCTTCAAATGAATGGCTTTTTAACTAATTGTAGTAAGTTAATGTATAGTCAACAATTAATACATTCTGTAGAAATAGTTCCTTTGTTACTCTATACCAGTGGTTGTTTTAATCAAAAACTTATCCATACTGAAAAATTATCACATTACCTGGACAATGATTGCATTTACATAACTAAAAAATCAGGCTCAAACTACGCCACAACTGGACTGTGTTGCGTCTGCGAGTCTGAATGGAGAAGACAATCTGTGCACATGCTAGACAGAGGCTCTTGTATGCCACTGATTTATATAGTAATCCCCTCACAGTGTTGGCAACTTGCATGTCATTGTACCACGGGACTTACTACATTACATAAAGTGCCATAAATAAAGAAAAGGTTATGGACGACTGCTCTAGACCATGACTTGGTCCACTTTCCTAAAGGTTCAAATTCACAGTTGGATCCACAGCACAGATAAAAATGAATGAATATATCACTATATAAGTAACTTATATTCTGAAAAGTAACTGTCAGTGATATGAAAATCTTAGACAATTGCTAGCTTAGTCTGACTTCTCTGTAACCCTGTAGTTTTTTGTATATGATTTACACAGAAATAATGTAAGTCATTACTGATTACTAATCTCTTACAACGCAGCATGAAGCCAACACTCAAGAAGGTGTCCAAATATGAAAACAAGTTTGCCAAGCTGCAGAAGAAGGCTGCAGAATTCAACTTCAGAAACCAGCTCAAAGTTGTCAAAAAGAAAGAATTCACCCTTGAGGAAGAGGACAAGGAGGTAACAAAGATATCGCAATTCATTATGTAATGACATTTTATACATATACATTATTTTCCAGGATATCTGATTCTTTCTTATTCCTCTGAATTTTTTTCAACAGTTTCAATCTCTTCTATTTCTCTTTAAATGAAACTGCATCATACATAAGATACTGATAGAGAATTTAAGCTTTCTCAAAGTCACAAAAGTAAAAGTAATTATTAAAAATAGCAGGTTACTTGATAACCTCACATTTCAATTATTTTCTTGCATTCACAGCCCAAGAAATCCGAGAAGGCAGAGTGGCAGACGAAGAAATAAGTTTAGGGATATATACAAATAACACATTTCATATCCTCATTCAGTGACATCCAGTAAATGTAATTTATGTTTTGTGATGTTCCCAAATATGAACAACTGTATCTGAGATAAACTCTAAAGCTGATTCTTTTTGAAGTTTTGTACATAAGTTCACTTTAAGCTCAGAACATTGGGACCTATGTTATCTAAAGATTTTTAAATGCAATAAATTGTTATAGAAATTTTAAGCATTTCTGCTTCAAAATAACTACTACCCTGAATTTTAAAATAGTGGACTTTTTACACATATGCCATGATAAATTCTTTTTTACGCTTTGCAATGTTTTTTGGTAATATTTTTTTCCTTTGTGTAGTTGATGACATGTTTCCAGGAATGGTGTACTTAACTGTCAACTGTGGTTTTTGCCATCATCACAAGTTTTGATATTTTGTCCTTTTATTATTGTGAAGAAGATTTTCAAAACATTTTTGTGTTAATTTTTTTCTGTACTTGTGATGTCCTGTGAGTTTTTTCTGGTGAAACGTCTGCCTGTATCTCTTTTTTCCAAATTTTGTGTTGTAGCTCATCCATCTTAGTGAAAAAATGTTCAGTAGTTCGTAGTTTTAACATACTGAATGCATTTTAATACGTATTTTTGAGCACTAAATTTTGATTTTCAATTTTTGTGGGATCAAATTCACTTTTATTTTGGTCCTAACATATACTTCCATATTGCACATGCTCCTCTCAGTACAATAGGAAATAACTCCCCAGCATACAGTCTTTTATTCATTACAATACTTAGGAACACTTCTGATTTTCTACCAATTCACAAAAGGACCTGCAGTTATAACCATTAAAGGAGGTGAGAAAATGGCTTGGCATGCGACAGTGTCTCTCTCATACATTAATCTTGAGAAAATAAATATTTTCAAAGTGTGATTTTATTGAGGGTTACACAACTTATTATTAAGTGTGAGTTTGTTATTACTTTAAGAACAGCATTATTAATTATTTAACTGCTTCTTTAACAGATTGGAGAAACTTTTATTAACAACAGTTAAATCTTTAGTGGAAGCTTACTGCCAGAGAGTAAAGCAAAAATAAAAATCTTAACATGCTACTTGCTGGTAAATAAAATGTAGCATTTATGCAGAAACTCTCCAGAGTATTGATAACCTATAAAATATATCTTTCTATCTCTTAATTTCCCTCTATGAGCCCCTACAAACAGCTGTTGAATCATCAACAACTTAGTCCACAAAAAATTATATCATCTCTCGATTCTTAATCAGAATATTTTAAATGGTTGTTAATATCACTTCCCCCTAAAAACATTTCTATGAAGCCAGTTTCAACTCATTCACTTTGCACTGTCTATGATTACTGTGACTCGAAGGTCCAAGTTAACTCTAGAACATTTCTGTTTTACATTTAAGAGCTTCAGATAATAAATTAATTTGTAGAAACACACAATACTCATACAATAATGTCACAAAATTTTTGTAGTCCTTGAATCAGAAGAACAGTAAATACTGCATTTGGTTTGAACTATTTTATGGTGGTTACTTTACCCTGAAAACCTGCCATCAAATTGTTTTTCATGCAACAAAGGAGTATGAGAATTGCAAATAGCTAGTTGTCAATTGTTGTTACACTCAATGTTTACCTTAAACGTGCATGTATATTTTCTTTATAAACAACCCAGATATTAACTTGTTGTGTGAGTTGATTCATAGTATGATCAGGTTATATGCTGTTTCACATTAACTAGAATCAAAAAGTGCCAGTTAATAACCAGTTTTAAAAATTATTTTCCCTCTTCCAGTAGCAAAAAACAAGCTCATCCTTTGTTTTTATGTGTGCCTATTATAGCGGAATTACAGAGGGGAGGATATAAACACATACAAGGACCCCATAGGTAACTGTCTGAGCGCCTAACAGCATGGGAAAAGATGGTTGTCTAACTCTTTATAATCATACAATGTGCTTCTGTATACTGCTGTCCAGTTTTCTGTATACATGTGAATAACCCTTTAAAGTCATCTACAAATTTGTTTTTTAAACTCAGAAAATATCCTGCATATTAAGACTTTTATTACTCTTTTTTTTACCAGAAAATGTATATTTTTATTTGAAGGTGCTTGTGATGATAATATTAGACATTTTCAGTGACGCTGAAAGATTCTTACTGTGTTGCAATGTAATGGTCTGTAAGTCAGTAAGATTAAGTAAATGTCATATGTCATACTATCTGATCCTCAAAGTTGAGATGCATATTGTAATATTTATTTTCTTTCATTTTTTGCAGAAAAAACCAGATTGGTCCAAAAAGGGAGACAAGGTAAAGGAAGAAGAGGTGGAAGCTTAAACTTACGTTTCTTACTCATGCTTCAAGTTGTGTGTCCCCACATATGGCACAGTTACTTCATACTTCCTAAAAAGGGTTTAATAGCTGAAAGATCTTAAGCATTTCAACTTCTATTAATTTTGTATGAAGTATCTTGTGTTAAAAAGGTACACCAGTTCATCATACCAAATGTAATATACATTGCTCAGCATGAATTTATTTGTTATGTCATAGTGAAGTGCTTTGATGGTGTAATTTTCATAACAGAGAAGACAATATTGATTTTCATAAGGAATCCATTGAAAATTCAAAATTGATTGTGCATGAGTGTAAAATCGTCCATAATAGATATTGTAGACAAAGGGAGGGTTTCTACAATATTTGTGATGTAACAAGAAAGACTGCAAGAGTGTTCATAGCATCTTGTGTGTCTCCCTGTTGTCCAATTAGACAACCTTCCAGATTACATAGCAAGAGAACTACATATGTGTGTAAACATCAGTGAAAATTTATGTATATGTACCACGTATTCCTTTGTGTTATGTAACAATACTGTGTACCATATGTGATTATAGATTGATGTACAATCCATAATAAGTGTAATTAAACAAGAACTGTTTACCTTCACATTTATTTCCTTCTTGTGGATAACTCCTTTCCAGAAAATAGTATATGTAATGTTGTTCATTTGATAATGATTAGAAATAGAGAAATGCAATATGTACATATTCATGTATGTGCACCCCCTTCCTTTCAAACGCATGCACACATATGCACACTACTGTGAAAACTGATCCAACTATCCCATTTGAGCATATGTCTGTCTGTGTGATTCTCTGGTGATGCCTTTGTTTTAAAGCATATTTATGACTCACTGTGGAAATCACACTTGCACTCATGCAGAAACTATTATTTTTATAGGACATGATCCAAAAATGTTAAAGATAAAATAAATGGTAGCTACTGTGAATATAGAATGGAATTAATATATTTAGTTACCAAACACTTCCTGCATTTCAACTGCTTGGTTGTTACACTCAGTCAGTTACGAATTTCATATTCTATATGTATATGTGTACAATCAGTTCCTGTATTTACATCACTTGGTTGTTGCACCCCAATTAGTTATCTTTTTCATATCCAATATGTATACAACTTAACTTTGTAATCTGAATGTGTCAATGGGAACCTCAGATAACTAGACAAAAATAACTGCTACAAGAGCAGTCTGCTGTCACCATGTCTGTTATGTCTTAACAGTTCTTCTTTTCTAACAATTCCACATTTTACTGAATGAAATGCATATGTGCTAATTTTTACAACAGTAAAAAAATTGCTGATTTATTGCAACACTAGGTTTGTGGATCACTATATATAAGCTGTTACAATACTACCTTTCCTTTATGTGCCCCTTGTCCAGCCAAGAATGGGTCAGAACTAGTATGGTACTTCTCCAGTGTTGTGAGAACCAACCATACCGATATATAGCCTTACAACTGGTTTGCTGCTCCCAAAGGTATTGTAAAGCTAGTAGCCACACTTCCCCTGTCCCATTCCAAGGAGGGATATGGTATGTGGAAAATCATAAAAACCACATCCAGGCTGGCTGGCACACCTGGCCCCACCATTAATCTACATGGCAAATTCAATCTGTGGACCAAGCACCTCCTTATGTCCCAAAAGTGGGCCTTTTAATGCTCTCAGCTATCCAGGTAGGTGTTGTTACAATCATTATGTACTAACATTACAATCCACTAACACTGCAATCCACTAACATTACAATCCACAATAGTAATGTTTGAAAAGACTGTCATAGCAGTCCAAAATCTTTCTGTTTGTTGGATATCAGTTTTTTCTTAAAATTGGTCACATGATGGCCATTTTCAGCTACTTTCATATTCAACATTGAACAATATGATTACATGGGGAATTTTAAATATTGCATGTAATTATATTTTTTTGCTTTGGACAAGATATAAAAAAGAAAAACATAAAACAGAGGCTGCCCATTTATATACACACAACAAATTCATTTAAACAGGAAATGTAATGCTACTATTTTTTATGTTCATGAGCATTTCTTGGAGTTTCTTTGTTTCTTACAGTGGCTTGTTCAAGTTGCTCTGTGCATCTCATCACCACCAGCACTGCCACCATCAGCCATTTGATATCTACTACTGGACAGAGATAACAGATATCCTTTACCATGCATTACAGTTCAGCTATAAATGTCCAAGCTGCTCCTGCAAGTTTTCTATTGTAATCAACTCATCTTCCATTATGTAGTGGTCTTGCTCTTCTATTGTTTCTCAGAACTCAGCACAATTTCTTCAAAGTCGTAATTTCATCTTCCACTCTACATCTATGCACTGAAAATCACCGTAAAGTGCATGATGGAAGGTATTTCCCATTGTGCTATGTATTAAAGTTTCTTCACGTTCTAGTCACAGCCAAAGTCCAGGAAGAATTCCTGAATGCTTGTTTGCACAACATGGTTAGTCTTAGGGTGGTTGATACAGGGGGTGGTACAAATAGTATATTGCAGTATATTCCTGGACTACTCACTTAATACTGTTGTTTGAAACTTTGTTAGTTGGTTTTCACCGGGCAGTTGGTGTCTTATACAAGGCTCTGCCAGATTAGGTCTTTTTAATACCTCTGTGACACTCTCCCATGGAGCAAAAAAACCTGTGTCCATTTGTGCTCCCCTTCTTTGTTTATGTTCAGTGGGTGTCCCACTCACTTGAGCATAATTCTGTGATGGGTTGTATGACTGTAAACACTGTTCTTTGTAGACTCATTACATTTGCCCAGATTAATAGCAATGATCCAAAGTCTGCTACCTGCTTTTCCTATGACTGGATATATGTGATCATTCCATTTCATATCCCCACTGTTATGTGAAAAAATTCTGAATGTTTAAAACATGTTGCCTATCTTCACATCTCTTTGAAATTTTATCAACAGCTACTTTAATATCTGTGCAGTTTTTTTTCATGCAATATTTCAATACAGATAACTGCATCACATGCAAAAAGTCTATGGTAGTCCCTATAAATATAATCTGCGGGGATATTAATATACAAAATGAGCATCAAGGGTTCCACCAGTACCCCCCCCCCCCCCCCCCTGCTTATCTGAAGTTGCATCAGGTTCTGTGAATGGCTCTCCAAGATAACATTCTGTGTGCTCTCTACCAAGAAATCCTGAATCTTGTCGCAAATTTTGTTTCATAATCTACATGATTGTACTTTTGTTAATAAGTGTTGGTGTGGTACTGAGTCAGTGAATGCTGTAGCTTACTGACTTTGGATCCCTGGCCTCAAGACGCCATGTGAGAAAAGCACAAATTAGTTATTGAATGCCGGATGTTTGAAGAATTCATGTTGGTTGGCATGGACAATTCATTTTGTCCAACATAGCTTGTAATGTTTAAGCTCTGAATAAGTTCTAAGATACTAAAATGAATTAATGTCAAAGATATTGGTTGGCAGTGTCACTTCTGCCACCCTTCTTGTAGACAGGTGTGAAATGAGCTTTCCTCCAAAACTGTGCAGAGTTGTCTGTCTGAAAGACAGACAGCATAGTATGGTTAAAAGAGAGGCAAACTCAGCCATAAATTCTGTATAGACTCTAATAAGGATTCCCTGGGTTTTTATTCAATTTTTAATAATTTCCGCTGTTTCTCTACACAGTTGAAGCTAATATCTACATCATTCATTTTTCTTGTGGTCTGAGGTTAAACTAGGGTAGTATCCTACATTTTTCTTTGTAAAGGAACTTTTTACTTCTAGCACTTATAAAAGCCTCAGTTTGCAAGGAAAAAAAAGAATGTCACAAGTTTTTCTGGTATGCCATATCTGGCTGAAGCCACTCAGTGATGATTAGATCCCATAAAGTTTCCAAATTACAGTGATGTTGGTTGCTAAGTTTCACCCACTGCTCCAAACAGTCCAAGACAAGACTGAATAATTTAGCAGGCCAGTTGAACTGCAATAGAGTATCTGAGTGTTCATCCAACCTGGAATGTACATGTGCAACTGTGTGAACATGTCTGATGTCATCTTGGAAAATGCAAGTATCCACAACATACTCACCATGAAGAGTTAGAAGAAGGTGCAATAACAGATCATCAAGGATGTTGAAATAAACATCATGATTCAAGTTCACAGTGATGTGTAGGAGTGCAGCCTAGTCACAGCATGAACAACATCACACAACTACATCCAGCCTAAACAACCCCCACCCCTCCCCCCATGCACAAACATACACACACATTGTGAGTTACACATTTCACTGAGCCTTCAGTGCACTCAGTACTTTGGATCATTTGAAATGAGACAACAGAATGGGGTTGCCTCATAGTCAGTTACTGTGCAGTTCTTGCATTTTTTTGCCAACTGAGACATGCAGCTTTATGTGCCATTGTGAGCTGACATCAAATGGCAGTGGCATGCCATTCCCTGACAACTGTCCCATTCAATTAGGATCTTTTTAAGTCCACTGTTCTTAAACTGTATTACATTGCTGCAAGTGATGCATCATTTTTTGAGACTTCGACAGTTCATGTTGATAACCGATGCATTGGCAGATGCATTTGCAAAGTGGAAATGGGCACATCCAAATATGATAGCTCCTTTCTGCCAGCCTGTCATGTTGACTGACCTTGCTACGCTGGTTCTAAACTGCTGACTGCCACATAAACACCATTTCACTGCCATAAGTTACATCAGTCTTGAAGGGACATTTGACTATCTGCTACAACAGTTATTAAATACTTCAAAGTGATCAGTGTGCTCTTTTAAAGGCATGACTAACATCTTGTTTGGTGAACCAATTAATCCAGTACATGGCCAACTACTCTTCTAAATGCTAGTCACAGCATTTCTAGATGCTCCTGCACAGAGTTAAACTTTTCATGTTCCTCTTTGAGACATGACAGTACTGCCTGTTACCTACTCCAGTCCGTTTCCTGTACAATTTCTTCTCCTCCCGTAGTAATTTCTAACATGCATCTTCTCATTCCTTGCTGGAGTATCACTTGGTTTTCAAATGGTTTTTACCTTAAAAGTCTGTATACGACTACAGGAAGTGATAATTGATATTATGCTCTGACTATAAGCTTTCTCTCTCACACACAACCGAAGCTTAATTTTCAAAACACTACTTAGGTTATTAATAGCACTCTGGGCCACTTTTATTCTTCTGTTTATTCTTCGGTTTATTTCATTTGTTGTTCATCCAGTCATTGTCTTCAACTGCCCTAAATACCAAATTGATTTTACAACTTTGCTGTTAACAATATTTTTGTGTGTGTGTGTGATCAATGTACATGATTGTAATCTTATCAGAGCTTATTTTCAAGCCTACTTTCAAACTTGCTGCATTAAGTTTCTTAAAGTTTGTCTGCATTAGAGGCAAACAATTCAGTGGCATAGTAAAACACAAGGGGTTCATATATGTTCCAGTAAAACAGTGGTTCACAATTTGGTATTGATTACCCCATGAGGCGTAAAATGAAAATTTGTGAGGGTTAAAAATAAAATGGGTTCAATAAAGATTTAGTGGCCACTCTAAATTAATTTGTTAAAAATAATCTCTATTATCAAAATTTTGGTAGATTAATATATGACATATCACATCACCAACAGCAGCATCAGCTATCTGACATGCATTTCTGGATAAAAGTCTCCTCTAAATACCTCCATCCACTGCTGTCTACAGCAATACAAATTAGTATAATCCATTATGGAGTCGAGGTAGCATTTGTCGTTATACTGGTTATCACTGTTAGAATTCAACCGCGATTCTTAAACATATATTTTAACAACGTGTTTCATTGTCTCTTGAAACGCGTTGTTAAAATATATGTTTAAGAATTGTGGTTGAATGCTAACAGTGATAACCAATACAAATTAGTGTTGCTCTGGCACATTTTCCAATGATGTCAACCTACCTTCTACTCTCAGTCATTTTGTATTTCCTGGAATTCAGAAAAGAACTTCCTTTGGCCATCTACTATCCATCTTCCTGAATATTGTCCAACCAATTTCCATTTTTTTAAGTGACTATCACAGTTATATCTCATTGTAGATGTGCCCTAATCCATTTCCTGTCTCTCCCACTAACTTGCAACATGCATCTCTCCATTATTCAATGAGCCATCCTTATATTTTGAATGGCCTCCGTGTTAAAATATCATGCCTCACTGTCATGAGACAAAATGATCTGACTTTTAACATTCAATGTCATACACTTTTAAAAAGTTCATTTTGAAACTTCATTTAGTTTACCAACAGCACTCAGTGGAAGTAATGACCTGTCACAGCAATAGCTTCTAACAGTAAGTTTTTTTTAAGATTTTGAAAACTGATGTGCATTGTAAGGCCATTTTCAGTGGATAAAGTACACTCCTGGAAATTGAAATAAGAACACCGTGAATTCATTGTCCCAGGAAGGGGAAACTTTATTGACACATTCCTGAGGTCAGATACATCACATGATCACACTGACAGAACCACAGGCACATAGACACTGGCAACAGAGCATGCACAATGTCGGCACTAGTACAGTGTATATCCACCTTTCGCAGCAATGCAGGCTGCTATTCTCCCATGGAGACGATCGTAGAGATGCTGGATGTAGTCCTGTGGAACGGCTTGCCATGCCATTTCCACCTGGCGCCTCAGTTGGACCAACGTTCGTGCTGGATGTGCAGACCACGTGAGACGACACTTCATCCAGTCCCAAACATGCTCAATGGGGGACAGATCCGAAGATCTTGCTGGCCAGGGTAGTTGACTTACACCTTCTAGAGCACGTTGGGTGGCACGGGATACATGCGGACGTGCATTGTCCTGTTGGAACAGCAAGTTCCCTTGCCGGTCTAGGAATGGTAGAACGATGGGTTCGATGACGGTTTGGATGTACCGTGCACTATTCAGTGTCCCCTCGACGATCACCAGTGGTGT
Source organism: Schistocerca americana (assembly GCF_021461395.2). Classification (NCBI taxonomy): domain Eukaryota; kingdom Metazoa; phylum Arthropoda; class Insecta; order Orthoptera; family Acrididae; genus Schistocerca; species Schistocerca americana. The sequence goes on from NC_060121.1 coordinate 112,887,404, forward strand.
ACGGCCAGTGTAGGAGATCGCTCTCCACACCATGATGCCGGGTGTTGGCCCCGTGTGCCTCGGTCGTATGCAGTCCTGATTGTGGCACTCACATGCACGGCGCCAAACACGCATACGACCATGATTGGCACCAAGGCAGAAGCGACTCTCATCGCTGAAGACGACACGTCTCCATTCGTCCCTCCATTCATGCCTGTCGCGACACCACTGGAGGCGGGCTGCACGATGTTGGGGCGTGAGCGGAAGACGGCCTAACGGTGTGCGGGACCGTAGCCCAGCTTCATGGAGACGGTTGCGAATGGTCCTCGCCGATACCCCAGGAGCAACAGTGTCCCTAATTTGCTGGGAAGTGGCAGTGCGGTCCCCTACGGCACTGCGTAGGATCCTACGGTCTTGGCGTGCATCCGTGCGTCGCTGCGGTCCGGTTCCAGGTCAACGGGCACGTGCACCTTCCGCCGACCACTGGCGACAACATTGATGTACTGTGGAGACCTCACGCCCCACGTGTTGAGCCATTCGGCGGTACGTCCACCCGGCCTCCCGCACGCCCACTATACGCGCTCGATCAAAGTCCGTCAACTGCACATACGGTTCACGTCCACGCTGTCGCGGCATGCTACCAGTGTTAAAGACTGCGATGGAGCTCCGTATGCCACGGCAAACTGGCTGACACTGACGGCGGCGGTGCACAAATGCTGCGCAGCTAGCGCCATTCGACGGCCAACACCGCGGTTCCTGGTGTGTCCGCTGTGCCGTGCGTGTGATCATTGCTTGTACAGCCCTCTCGCAGTGTCCGGAGCAAGTATGGTGGGTCTGACACACCGGTGTCAATGTGTTCTTTTTTCCATTTCCAGGAGTGTATTTTCAGTGAAATTATAGTTTCTTAAACTTTATAAAGGCAGCAAATTTTTTAACAGATTTTTCAAACAACAGAACTGATGTTTTGTTGTTAGTAGCTGTTATTACTGAAGAGCTCTTATGATTACTGATTCCATTCACTGTAATTTGCAAATTTTAAAGTAGACTTTTTACTGCAGCAGCAAGAAAAATGTGAAGAACTGAACAAATTTGGTACACGACTTTCGAAGTGCAGTGGTAGACACCAAACCAAATATAAAAAAGTATTGTAACAAATAATCAGATGCAGTAGACATCCCATTGATTCATTATTTTTTGGTTTACTGAAAAATGTAGAAAACATGTAGGTTTCAGTTGTTTGAATTAACTTGTCACTTTAAAAATAGGATACTTTTGTTACATTCTAATGCTTAAGTAGGCCATAAACAATGTTTAGGGTATTGGATAACACCTGATTTCACTCAGGGGTAGTCATCTAAAAAAGATTGGGTACCATTGCATTAAAATATATTCATCCTTCTTTCTCCCAGATCAAGGACCTGGAAACTTCCTACAGAAATTCCAAGAATCCCATAGTCTACATATAGTTAATTTAAATATTGTAATAGTATTCAACTTTACACAAAAAGTCGTAATAATAATACATTACAAATATAACAAAACATAGCATACGTTTACTTACTTTGAAAATATTTTGTCACTGCACACACACACACACACACACACACACACACACACACACACACACACACACACACACACACACACACAAACATGTGTGCGTGTACGTGGGTTCATATGTATTCATTCATGCATCACTGAAAGTTTCATTTCTGCAGGACACAGACACATGAATTATATTCATCAATGACCATCTTCTACTACTTATTTTGTAATTTAACTCCTATGAGACAATCAGTTTTAGCTTTCATTGCATGCCCTACCCAGAAACTCACTTCCAGTTTATGTCTGTCTCTAATAATCTTCAAATCAATACATTCTTGTCCATAAGAATTTTATAATAATTTGTTTCACTTCATTAAAAAGAATCACACAAATTGCATATATCATCACACAAAATAAAATGCATCTATTTCTTCGCACCCTCTCAAACTGGACACAAATTATATACGTGTTAACCAGAAATGAAACTAAGTTGACTTACCCATTATTGTGACATTTAGTAAGATTTCTAGTTGTCTTGTAACAGTCGATAAACATTAGGAGCTAGCAAGTAATTACAAGAAATGAACACAACATGAATTTGAATACATAAATCTAATTGTGAATACTAAAATATATGCTGATTATTAAACTTGACCATTTTCTAAACATGACAACACTAAAGTGTGATTCTTCATGCTTTCTCAATCAAACTGATAGTTTACAAGGTTTTGGGGTTATGTGTTATTTTGACAACTTCCCTTGTCTTCCTCAGGTGTCAAGTGCAGATTTTGTTGCTTGCTGTTGCACCCCAATTAAACTGTGAATGGTCTTCTCCAACACCATTAAATAAGAGAAACAGTCGACATAAATTCAAATACAACAGAAACCATCATTTGAATTTGAATTTATCTGTTGGCTGTTTTATTGCTTAATAGTGCTGGAAAACAATGCTGAAGTGGTGTGCCACAAAGGAGTCTGCACAGCAAGCAATGAAATCTGCACAGCAAGCAATGGACCTGCACTGGACACCTGATGAAGATGACTACCGAGGATGTTGAAATATTATGCAAAGAGAAAATCACAACATGTATACAAAAACTATTTAACCAGCACTAAAGCTATAAATATAGAGCCACCAAAAGGTCTCATCTATATCCACACTACATTCATTCTCTTCAAACCACTGCAAAGTACATGTTAAGGTAGGTGCTTCCCAAATACTTGTTACTGGGGCTTCTGCCTGCTCCATTCATGAATTGAACTTGGGAAGAACAATTACTTAAGTGGCTCTGTATGAGCTGTAATTATTTTAATTCTGTCCTCATGATCACTATGGACGTGGTACTAGGGAGCTGTAGTATACTCCTAGGTTTATCATTTAAAGCTGGTCCATGAAACTTTGTAAGTAGGCTATCTCGGGATAGTACATGTCTATCTTGAAGCATATGCCAGTTCAGTTTATTCATCAGCTTCGTGATATTCTCTCCAGGTTCATCAAAACCATGACTATTCATGCTGCCCTTCTTTTTACACATTCTATGATAGGTCACATGAGTGTTTTGTGACCAATCTCTTTTGTAGACTGATTGAATTTATCTAGTCTTCTACCACAAACCTGTTTCAGCTACAACTGAGCCTGTACTAATGAATTTCTCTAGTCTTCTACCACGAACCTGCTTTACCTACAACTGAGCCTGTGTGGTCATTCCATTTCATATCCAACAAATTGTTACACCCAGGCATTTGTGTTAGTTGATCAGTTTGAATTGTGAATTGTTGATATTGTAGTCATAGAATACAATGTTTTTCTGTTTTGTGAACTGCACAATTTTTCATTTCTGAACATTTATGGTTGTATTTTTGTTAATAAGTATTGATGTGGTACTGAGTCAAATACTTTTCAAAACTAATACTTCATCTGAGTGATTGTCTTGATCCATGGCTCTCAGAATGTCAATTAAGAAAAGTGTCAGTTGGTTGTGGATGATCAATATTTACAGAATCCATGTCGATTGCCTTAGACATATTCACTCAGTTCAAGATACCTCATAGTGTTTAAGCACTGAATGTGTTTCAGAATTCTACAACAAAAGGATGTCAAGCATACTGGACAGTAGAGTTGTGGGTCACTACTGCCACACTTCCCTTAGATGAGTGTGAAATATGCTTTCTTCCAACAACTGGGCAAAGTTTCTTGTTTGAATGACATATGGCATATAATGGTTAAAGGAGGGGCTAACTCAGCTGGAAGTTCTATACAGAATCTGATATAGATAAGGTCCTAGAGCTTTGCTCAATTTTAGCAAATTCACATGTTTCCCAACATCACTGACACTTATAGCTATATCATTCATCATTGCAGAGGTGCGAGAATTACAATGAGGCACTACTCCTGGCTTTTTCTTAGTAAAGAAATGCATGAAAATGGAATTCAACATTTCTGCTTTTGCTTTGCTACCCTCTATTTTGGTTCCTGTTTTGTTCACTAGTATGTGGGCACTTACTTTGGTACCACTAACGACTGCCCCATGTGATCAGAATTTCTTTGTGTTTCAAGAGAGATCTCTCAATAAATTGTATTGAAGACTTACAAGTTGCCCTCTTGCATGCATTTCATTCAGCATTACTCTATCTATAGCCCTATACTTTGCTTTTCACCTGCTGTGTAGTAGTCTCTATTTTTAGAAGTTTCTTTGCAGTGACTGCATGAAATGGACAGCCCTTCCTATCATGATCTGTTCGAAAAGGTACATATCTAGCAAAAGCATGGTCAGCTGTTCTTTTAAGTCTGAGCCACAGTTGTACTACATGTTCCTCTCCAGGGCCAAATGTTTTGAATTCCTTCTAGATATAGGACACTACTGCCTCTTCATTTAGTTTCTGAACATATAAATCCTTCTCTGTGTTTTAGTTGGTCTTTGTATTTTGGTACTCATTATTGTTACAACTGCCTCTTAATCACTGATATGAGTTTCAGAGCGGACATCCTCAAAGAGGTTAGGTTTTCCTCTAAAATTTTCAGTTACATCTGGAGGCAAGTCTGTTTGTCAATAGAATGATACGATCATAAGTTTACAGCCACCACTGATACTGACTCTTGCCCAAACAATCTTACAAGAAGTTTCAATTTTTATTTAGGTTCATTTGATTTTCTTCTCTTTTCGGACAAATACAACAACATTAGCCTGTCCTTTTGATGTACATTTAAATTTTAACAAAAATGTATTTTGTGTTTTAACCAGATTTCTGAATCTAGTATTACATGAGGTCCACTGTTGTTTTGGAGCACTTCTAATTCTGGAACTTTGTTATGCATCCGCAGTTAATCACTAGGATTTTTATACCCTCACCTGTAGAGGACATTTCCTCACATCTTATACTGGCATTCCCAGGTCTCCTGTAGCTTTTGTTATCTAGAATGGATGGAGAGTTTCTCAATCTGAAAAAAAACCTTGTGTACACGCTACAGTTAATAACTGTAAGATTGAATGCATATGATAGGGTGACAGCACTGAAAAAGTGTAACTATACTTACACTTTGTAACTGTACTGATTTCTTACATCCAGTCTATGAGAACAGTATGATAAACTATGGCACAAATAAAAATACTATCCATTTACTTAAACTGAAAAGTTTGCATCAAATCAGGATACTGTTCTTCAATGCTCTGTAAAATCAATATAAATCATCAAGTAAATTCAACGCCCAATTCACTGAAGTGGCATCAAATAGAAAGACTTGCACCCAGCAAACGGTCTACCCAATGGGAGGCCCTAGTCACATGACATTTACATTTTATCAAGTAAATATGGTAAAGGAATAATTTAAGGAGTAAGGATGAGAACTCAGCAAATAGTAGAGGCACTGAGCTGTTGAAAGGCCCATCAATGAGACTGAGAATTTTCTTAGTTTTCAAACAAACCTATAAGTGCACACAGATACACACAGCTACTTTGTGGTGGCTGAATACACTGTACCAGAAGTCCTGTTCAACAGCTCTACTGGGGTGAGAGGCTGAGTCAGGTGCAATGAGCAGTGGGAAGCAGGAAGCAGGAAGGAGGATTGTAGAAGAATGTCTGACAACTGGGAGGAAGAGGTAGCAAGTGCATAGGATCTGAAAGCATGATGGAGAGGCACAGGGTGTGTGGAGTAGGAATATAACAAGGCAAGGGACCCTCTGAGTTTGCGCATCATGCTGTATTAGGGAAGTTAGTGTCCTAGGGCAACGGTGGAGATGGTTGTGGTGCCGGGGCCTAGTGGAGATCAAGGCCGCAAGGACTACAGGATCTGTTAGCACCCTGCCCCACACCCCCCTCTATCCCTGACTTGGGACCCTAACTTCACTCTATGAACTCAATAGTACTAGCGGCCATGCAATATTCCTACACCATGCACCTGCTGCCTTTCCCTCAGACACTCGTCCACAGTCCTCCTTCCCACTCCCTACATCCTTTGTTCCCTTGTGCACTCCATTCAACATGACCTCTCACTGTAGAACTGCATTTTCTGCAGTGGTTTTAGCTGGCACAACAATGTAGTCATACAGGTGTTTGTATGTGTTTGTGTGTATACATGTGTGCTCTATCCCAAAAAGAGATTTATCTGAAAGTTAGTGAAGTTCTCAGTCCAGCCTATGTGCCTTTCAATGACTCAGCACTTCAACTATTTGATGAGTCATTACCTTCACTAGTTGAATTACATAACTCTTCAAACAGATATTCCATGCATGGGTTAATATATTGTCAAGCCAGTAAAAAGGTGCTTAGTACTACCCAATCATTGTTAACAAACAATTTTATTTCTTACACCTTTTACTTGTACAGAAAGGATGATAGGATTCCTTCATTGTACTAAAGAGACAAGAATTTCCAATAGTCAGTTTGACAGTTTGGTGCTTCCCTTTGAGACTCACTACCATATGTGCAGCTTCACATGTCGATATTAATGATAGATTTTGCCAGACAAAATTTCTTTGCACTGGCTTTGTTAGTATAGGTCAGTTTAAGAAGAGTTGTTGACAAACAGAGGTCACATTTTGAGTTCCACTATGTGTATGAGTGTGTACATTCTTCAAATGCATTCCTTACTGGTTGTGGCAATGACCAATGCTGACTTCTTCATTGTAGACATCGAGATTTGACATCCACAACAGTGGCCCAAGGGAAAAAAATTCTCTATATCAAGAGGTAAATAGACAAAATGACAAAGAGGGAATGAAAAATATTATATGCAGTATTCCACTTACTATGAAAGGAAAGATTGCTGGTTCAAGTGTAAGTTCTTTACCAGTAATAGGTCATTATACTTTCAAATGCAGTCACACTTCGATGGCAAGCAATGAGTAGCTTAATAATTTGTTCCCCACAACATTATTTCCAAAAGCATGTCTCCTTGAAATTAGTAACGACAGACATTGCCATGGATTGTTCACACATTTGACTTTGACCAACATTTTCAGAGACAGTGAACAAGCACTTTACAAAAAACAGCTTAATGAATGTTGAAATTTGTATTGTTTAACAGTTTTATGAATTTTTGTTCCATTGTCTCCCTCTAGTCAATTGTCAACAATAACACAATTATCATCTGCATGTAAGGATTTTGCAGTGGATCTTGTTTTTTGTTCCAGCAAAATTCCATTTTGTTTAGTTTATTTTGAAAATGTTGAATTACACATATGTAAGTGTACCTCCAACAAAAACAGAAATGCAATGCCATTCATTTCTGTTTTTGCGTGTATGAATTAAGAATTGGTATGCTCCTCAAAAATTGAATGAACTGAGTAAACCAGTAGATGAACTGCAACTATGTATGTATAATTAGCTCTGAATTTTAGTCATAAATAAATTGACACCACATCGCCATTAATGTCAAACAGGTGTAGGAAATTCTTTAGTTAAAGCTGTTATGGCTTCAGTATGACACAGATGGGTTATTTGCTGTTATAATGCAGCTTTCCTTCTATGAAAATGTTTTTTTAGAAGCAATAGAAGTCTGTAGGTTTCCCCCAATAAAGGAAAAATTTATATAACTATATATAGCGTGATATCTGACTGGCTTCATGAGCCATATCAAAGATACTCAAGAGGGGTGAGATTAGCACTCCTGATGTGTCATTTGAATTCATATTTTCCAATTTCATCAGCTCATTCCATTATTACCCATATTTCATGTTCTCTTAAAATATAGTTCTAAGTTGTTGTCAAGGTACGAATAGCACACTTATTGAATATACAGATAAGCTTTGTCACTAAACTTCTGGCTAATGACAAACCACACATAAACCACCATCTCCTGTCATAAATTACACACTAATAATGATGTTCTCAACTGAACAACACTCATCTGGTATTTGTCAAGTCCACAGGTGTCCATGAAACTGAGTCAGTGAGTAATTTGATTCACCATTCCATATTAGACACCTCCACTGACAAATTATTTTGCATCTTTGTTCATTCATCCACACATTTTCCCTCTATATTCCACCATAAATGAGAAGCTTCAGGTCTGTGGAATGAATCAAGTTATACATTAGTGGGTATAAGCAGCTATCACATGCAAGTTCTGTAAAATGCACTGACATCCAATTGTGCTAGAGCTAAGTAATTGCACTGTTATTTACCTGAAATAATTCTATATTACTTTCACACATAAAGATTTTATTCCTTGTGTTTCTAATAAAAGCTTCCAGCTCTTCAATTTGACATTTTAGATGCATTTTCTTGACATAAGTAAACCAACTAGGATAGCATAACTGATGCATTTCCTCCATCACATGCATGATGCTCACACTGGAAGCTACAGGTATCCATCTCTTCCTTAAATGCACTCCACCAATAAACAACAATTCTCATGAATTTCTACATTTCAAATCTGCCATGTAGATTTTATGTGATATTAATTATGAGTGATAAAAAATTATAATAAGTTTTGATATTGTATGCTCGACCCCTCCCTTGTCAGCAGAACTAAGGTCTAGATTCATCCAACAACCCTCATGCCTGAGTACTTATTCAACCACTGTGACACATTTTAGGGGTGATAGGGAGTTGTGTTGTCTAGTTGAATTTACAGTTGGCCTCTGTGAACAATAACTACTAGAAGAATATGCTTGCAAGAAACTGTAGAGTACTTTCTGTGAGTACCATTCCATCCCATATGTTTCATTGTCCATATGAGGATACCACGCAGAGTCTGAACTGTATCCCATTGGCAAGAAAGATCCATCACTCCATTTTAGCTGAATTAAGCTATTCATCACAAACTGGTGAAAAGGTGGGGCGTGAAACATCAATCAACTGCATGACTGAAGATGCAGTGTATCAGGTAATAGAAGAAGATAATTTTGAAAAGATGCCTTTGAATCTGGAATGTAAAGATTAAGAGTATAAGTAATAAAATAGGAGCCTACTTAAAAATGCTGATGACAGCTAACGATGTAAGCTACGGAAAGAGAATATAAAGGGAAATGAAGTATGGAGTATTAAAGTTCAATATCTCATTAATAATAAGGTCATTAAATATACTGTGGAGTCTCCAGTTCAACACAGATGAGGAAGAAAGGTGCCCATATCACTTTTCAAAGCAAATTATATTTGGAGAAGCCACGAAAAACCTAATCTACAGCGCCAGAGAGGGCTGTGAATCCCACTCCTCCCAAATGTGAGTCAAGTGCTTTTTACCTCAGTGCCAGTATCATAAAAGAATCATTAACATCATGCAGCCTATTCACACAGTTTGAGTCGTAACATGACATCCTGTGGCTGCACAAAAAGTATTATTCGACATGGTGGCATTGCTGTCAGGGTTCCTCTGAGCCATAATCCGTAGGTAGCAGTCATTCACTCCAGTAGTAGCCCCTGGGTGGCCAAAGCGAGGAATGTCATTGACAGTTCCTATCTCTCTATATCTCCTCCATGTCTGAACAACATCACTTTGGTTCATTCCGAGATGCCTGGACACTTCCCTTCTTGAGAGCCCTTCCTGGAACAAAGTAACAATGCGAACACTATCGAACCATGGTATTGACCATCTAGTCAGACAGCACAAGCCGTGTACCTCCTGGTGGAATGACTGGAACTAATCGGCTGTCAGACCCCCTCTGTCTAATAGGTGCTGCTCATCTTTGGGTGGGTTTAGTGACATCTGTGAACAGTCAAATGTACTGTGTCTGTCATACAATATCCACAGTCAACGGCTATCTTCAGGAGCTCTGGGAACCAGGGTGATGCAAAACTTATTTTGAAGTGTGTATTTTCACAAGATTTATTTGCTCAGTTAACTAGATAAAGAGGCTGTAATATTGTATCTCAAGTAAAAATCTCAAAACCTGTAGCTCAGGAAAGGAGCATATAGAAGAACAGTGAGAGGGGCCCTCCTTCGTATACAACCAATATGAAGAAATATCTAAAGAAACAGATACTACTGCATGATAAGAGTAAAACAAATCATAGGGCTATCAATAGGCAAATGTTAAATAAAATACATTTGGGTGTCAAGATGACAAGGCATGAAGTCTTCAATGACTGCCTTGGAAGAATATTATCAAAGGATCTCTCATAAAACACACAACACCAAAGCTAGTGAGTGTCCAGTCACTCATGGACAAGACAGGAACAGAAACTGAGATTAGCAAAACAAAAGGAGAAATGCTTACCTCCATTTTTAAATGCCCTTTTCCTAAAGAAAATACAGGGGTACTGCACCACAGCAAAGAAGAGTTGTATAATTATTAGTGGCACTGATGAGAAACAGGTTAAATAGCTAAATGTGAAAAAAGTTCTAGGGCCCAGTGAAATTCCTGCTAGAGTCTGTACCAAATTCAAAGCTAAGTTAGCCCATCTCTTAATCATAAACTGCCATAATCCCTCAGACAAAATACCATGTCCAGCAGTTGGAAAAAAGCGCAGTCACATCCATTTACAAGAAGGACAGCTGGAGTGACCCACAAACCTACCATCCAATACCCCACACATCCATTTTTTGTAGGATCTTATAACATAATCTGAGCTCAAAGATAATCATGTATCTTGAACAGAACCATTTCCTCCAAGCCAACCAGCATGGATTCCAAAATCATGAATCATGTGAAAACCAGTTCACATTATTCACACATCACATCCAGGAAGTTATGGATCGAGTAGATGTAGCATTTCTTGATTTCCAAAAAACGTCGGGCTCAGTACCACACTTCCACTTACTAATGAAAGTACAATCATGTGACGTATCAGCTGAAATTTTTGGATAGATTAATGGTTTCTTAGTAGGGTAGAAACAGCATGTTACTTTCACTGAAGAGTCACAGACAAATGCAGAAGTAACTTTGGATGTGCCCCAGGGAAGTGCTGTAGTTGTAAATTGTCGTAGCTGTGCTGGAAAAGTATCAGAGCTTCAAGCACTGATAGAAAGCACTGTAGCTGAAATTGTTACAGGAACAGAAAGCTGGCTAAAGCCAGAGATAAATTCTGCCAAAATTTTTACAGAGATGCAAACCATGTTCAGAAAGGATAGATTAAATAAAGTAGGTGGTGGTGTGTTTGTGTCTGCTGGTAGTAATTTATCTTGTAGTGAAGTTGAAATAGATAGTTCCTGTGAATTACTATGGGTAGAGGTTATACACAACAGCCGAAGCAAAATAATAATTGGCTCCTTCTACCGACCCCCCGACTCAGATGCTATAATAGCTGAACGCTTCAAGAAAAACTTGAATCTCATTACAAATACGTACCCCACTCATACAGTTATAATTGGTGAGGACTTCAATCTACCCTTGATTTGTTGGCGAAAATACATGTTCAAAGCCAGTGGTAGACAGAAAACATCTTCTGAAATTGTACTAAATGCTTTCTCTGAGAATTACTTTGAACAGTTAGTTCATGAGCCCACACAAATTGTAAATGGTTGCGAAAACACACTTGACTTCTTAGCCACAAATAATCCTGATCTAATAGAGAGCGTCATGACAGATACAGGTATTAGTGAACACAAGGTCATTGTAGCGAGGCTCAAAACCATATCAACCAAAACCAATAAAAATAAATACAAAATATATCTATTTAAAACAGAACATAAAAATTTGCTTTATGCCTTCCGAATAGAGAGTCTCCATTCCTCCCAAGCTAATTATGTAAGTGTAGACCAGATATGACTCAAATTCAAAGATACAGTATTGACAGCAATAGGTAGATTCATACTGCCTATGTTAATAAGAGAAGGGACTGATCCACCATGGTACACAAAACACATCAGAACACTGTTGCAGATGCAACAAAAAAAAACATGCCAAATTCAGAAGAATGCAAAATCCCCAAGACTGACTAAGTTTCATGGAAGCTCAGAATTTAGTGTGGACATCAATGTGAGATGCTTTTAATAGTTTCCACAATGAAATATTGTCTCAAAATACGGTAGAAAACCCAAAGAGATTCTGGTTGTATGTAAGGTACACAAGTGGCAAAAAACAGTCAATACCATCACTGCGTGATAGTGATGGAAATGTTACCAATGATGGTGACACTAAAGCGAAGTTACTAAATACAGTTTTCCATAATTCCTTCATGAAAGAAGATGAAGTAAATATTCCAGAATTCAAAACCAGAGCATCTGTTAGCATGAGTGACATAAAAGTAGATATCTTAGGTGTTGCAAAACAACTCAGATCACTTAAGAAAGGCAAGTCTTCCTGTCCAGATGGTATACCAATCAGATTCCTCTTGGAGTATGCAGACATAATAGTGCCTTTCTTAGTAATTATATACAACCGCTCACTTGATGAAAGGTCTGTTCCTAAAGACTGGAAAATAGCACAGGTCACACCAATATTCAAGAAAGGAAATAGGAGTAACCATTGAATTACAGACCCATATCACTGACCTCAATTTGCAGTAGGATTTTGGAGCATATACTGTACTCGAACATTATGAATCACCTTGAAGAAAATGACTTATTGATACATAACCAACATGGATTCAGAAAATATTGTTCTTGTGCAACGCAGCTAGCTCTTTATTCCCATGAAGTAATGAGTGCTATAGACAAGGGATCTCAGATTGATTCCATATTCCTAAATTTCCAGAAGGCTTTTGATACCATTCCTCACAAGTGATTATTAATCAAATTGCATGCATATGGAGTATCGTCTCAGTTGTGTGACTGGATTCATGATTTCCTCTCAGAGAGGTCACAGTTCGTAGTGATGGATGGTAAATCATCAAGTAGAACAGAAGTGATATCTGTCATTCTGCAAGGTAGTGTCATAGGCCCTCTGCTGTTCCTGATTTATATAAATGATCTAGGTGATAATCTGAGCAGCCCCCTTAGATTGTTTGCAGATGATGCTGTAATTTACCATCTAGTAAAATCATCAGATGGTCAATTCCAATTCCAATTACAAAATGGTCTAGAGCAAATTTCTGTATGGTGCAAAAAAATGGCAATTAGCACTAAACAAGGAAAAGTGCAAGGTCATCCACATGGGTACTAAAAGAAATCCGATAAATTTTGGGTATACGATAAATTGCACAAATCTAAAGGTAGTCAATTTGAGTAAATACCTAGGAATTACAATTACGAGCAACTTAAATTGGAAAGACAACGTAGATAATATTGTAAGGAAGGCAAAACAAGGACTGCGCTTTGTTGGCAGAACACTTAGAAGATGCGACAAACCCACTAAAGAGACAGCCTACATTAGACTTGTCCATCCTCTGATGGAATACTGCTGCATGGTATGGGATCCTCACCAGGGGGGATTGACAGAGGACATTGAAAAAGTGCAAAGAAGGGCAGCTCATTTTGTGTTATCTCACAATAGGGGTGAGAGTGTCACTGATATGATACGTGAGTTGGAGTGGTAGTCACTGAAACAATGGCAGTTTTCTATGCGGCAAATTCTATTTACGAAATTTCAAATCACCAACTTTCTCTTCCAAATGTGTAAATATTTTGTTGACGCCCACCTACATAGGGACAAATAATCATCATAATAAAGTTAGAGAAATCAGAGCTCGAACAGAAAGATTTAGGAGTTCCTTTTTCCCACGTGTCTTTCAAGAGTGGAATGGTAGAGAAGTAGTATGAAAATGGTTCGATGAACACTCTGCCATGCAGTTAAGTGTGAATTGCAGAGTAACCATGTAACCATGTAGATGTAGATGTAGATGTAGATGTAGATCCTTGCTGTTCATGTTGTATATTACTGATCTTGCAGACAATGTTAGCAGTAGCCTCAGACATTTTGCAAATGATGCACCCCTTATTCATAACAAAGCACTATCTAAAAGAGCTCCACAATTACATTGCTAGGATCTTGATAAAATTTCAGAGAGGTGCCATTCAGGAACGTAAAATTGTGGCCTTAAAAAATGACTACAATATCAACATTTCACAATACAGGAATCCATCAACTCACACAAATACCTTGGTGTAGCAAATGTAGGGATGTGAAATGGAATGATTATACATGCTCAGCTGTAATAAAATAGGTGGCAAACTTCAGTTTATTGGCAGATTACTAGGGAAACAAGGAAATACAATCAGTCTACAAAAGAGATTTCTCACAAGACATTTGTTGATTCAACCTAGAACATTGTTCAAGTGTGTATGACCCATACCAAATAGAACTAACAGGGGATATTGCATACAAAAATGGATAGCATCATTTCTTACATTTTTGTTTGACTCCTGGAGAGTGTCACGGAGATACTGAAGAAACTTACCTGACAGATATTTGAAGACAGAAAACATTATCTCACAGTAACTCCTTGTGATGTTTCAAAGGCCAGTTTTTGGTATGATGAATATAGGAATATACTACAACTGCTTATCTATTGTTCCAATAAGGATCATGAGGACAAGATTAGATTAATTACATGGGCCCAGATGGATTCAAGTAGTCATCCTCCTAGGGCTCCATACATGAATAGTACAAAAAGCAGCTCTAATAACTGGCACACTGGGAAGTACCCTATACTTGCACTTCACTGGTGTTTGCAGAGTATGGATGTAGATGCATATGTAGGGAAACCTAACACACAAGGGTAAGTGAACAGTACAGAGTATTATTGATATCATTTTTCAACACAATCACCCAGCTTTTCACTACACTTGGCCCACCACTGCACAAGCTTTCCAATAGCCTCTGAAAGAAATGGTTTTGGTTCCACAGCAAGCCACTTCCTTCAGCTGCTGATCAGATTTGAATCAATAGCCTCTTAAAGCATCTTTAAGTGGACCATCTCCAGTGATGATTCATTTCAGGAACATTTCACTTTCATTAGCTTGATGGACTGGTAGGTGCTGACAGATTTTCATGCAGTTATGCTTGTGCTCTTCATCAGGTTGTTTCGAAACCCATCTCACACTGACTTTGTGAAAGTTGAGCCAATTATGCATGATTTTATATGCTGAACTGTGACTACTCTGCCTGACATTTGACAACCATCAACAATCACTCCCCTGCTTTCAGCATTAAGGGATGAACTTGTTCAATATTGGCATCAGTTGTGGCTACAGCTGGATGCCTCACTGTTTCTTCATACTTTATGCTCATTCAACCCCTTTTTAACTCTTCAGTCCACTGGAAAACACTTTGTTGTGACAAACTATGTCCCCATATTGTGCTGAATGTCTTTTATGGATTGCCACCCCTGGTACACTTCCAAAGCACAATATCAAAGGTAAATAATGATCACAAACATTGCACCATGTATTTGAAGTAAACCTAATTTGCATCCTCATAGTGGTACTACTAGTGCCACTCTTCTGTGACTGACTTGAAATCTGAATGGGAATTATTTGTCAGATGTAGAAACATGCCTGCCAACTTTTGTTTATGTTGCACAAATCCTTCTTGGTGTTGCAATTTTTTTCCTGTCAGTGTATATTATAGTAGACAGTGTCATGCTTCATCTGCTGCATTTCATCAAATGACACCTCAGCCATTTCTTCATCACCTACTATGATAGAACTGTAGATAACCTGGTGGACCGTATTAGTTGGGAGCTGAAATTTACTCATTAGTTAACAGGACCCACTTATCAGCTATACACTCCAATCAAATAACGAGCCTCCCTATACTATCTGGCCAGGATTTAGTTGCTCATCAACTCCTACAGTGGTCCTGGATGTAGCTACATGGAGTGCACTACTTGTACGTTCACAGTACTGTCCCATTAACTGGGAATACTGACCAGCCCTATGGCATAACATCGCATGAGGCGTTGGCATCCAGAACCCCCAATAGAGAAATGAACTAGGAACCATATGCTGTGCAGCACAGGAAACCTGACTTAAAGTCACATATCCCAGAATATGTGCCCAGGCAAGTTGTTAGTGTCCAACCTAACCATCCTTCCTACCCCCTTTGTTCTCACTGGATTCATTGCTCTGTGACCAATCAGCCTTACTAAGGTAAGTGTTGACTCCCTCATGCTCCACAGGTGTCGTCTCCTGCTGACTAGTTCTTCCTCTGTATGTATTCTGAATACTTCTTTACAGAAGGAGTCTCAAGAGGCTGACACAGCAGTAGCTCATGCCATTCCCATAACTAGACATTAGTTGGCAACAGCAGATTTTTATGGCTTATTGAATCTTGTGTGATAACTATGCTTACTGCATCATTCTTGAATGATCTGGCTTGTACAGTAATTCTCATACCTACAAGGAACCTATATGCTGCTTTTTTACCTTGTAAGAGAGAGTAACCCAAATTATCAACTTTGGAAAATTGTATTCTGAAGTTTGCACCTTTCTCTGTACATACTTTTGGCACAGCCACCAGTTACATCCATGCAGTGTCTTAGGTCACATATAAATACATCTACATCTACATACATTCTTTGTAAACCACTGTGAAGTGCATGGCAGAGGGTACTTGGCATTTTACCATATTTGAGAGTTTCTTCTCATTCCATTAATGTATTGAGGACAGGAAAAATGTCTCCAAAATGCTTCTTTGTATGATGCAGCTAGTATAATATAATTTTTGTGCATCTTCTAAAAGCATTACGAAGAGTGCATAAAATATCTCTATTCTTTTAAAGCTGGTTCTTGAAACTGTAAGCAGACCTTCACAGGATAATTAACATACATCTCGAAGCAGCTTCCAACTATGATTTTTCAGCATTTCTGAACTGCTCTCTCAAGAGTATAACATACTTGTGAGCATTCATACTACTCTTCATAGTCCTATCTGGTAAGGGACCTCACACACTTGAGCAACGTTCTAAGATGGGACACACAAGTCATTTGTAAATTTCCTTCATCTCCCCAGTATCCTCTCCATGAACCAAAGTCTCCCATCTGCCTTATCTATGACTGAACCAATGCAACCATTTCAATTCAAGGCAACAGAAACCGTTGCACCAAGTTATTTCTGTGGTTTGACCGATTCCAATTATGACTCATTGATGTTCTAGTCAGAAAACTACTTTTCTGCATTTTGTGAAGTGCACAGTTTTATAGTTCTCTGTATTTAAAGCAAGCGAATAAGGCACTAGAATACTTCAAGTTTCACAAACTTTTAATATGTAATATAATTTTGCAACATCAATATCAATTAGGATAGGATGCCACACACCACATAGAGGATGTCATGAGAGGGTGATAAGCAAATCTAAAAGTAAGCTCTTGGGTATTCAACAGGCTACTTTTAAATGTGCCTGTATGATACTCAGTGCCTCTTCTATGTGGTGAGTGTCAATATATCCTAATTCATATTGTTAAATCATGGTGCACAAATTAGAGAGGCCACAAGTATATTCATCCAGTCCTTGAAAATGAAAGCACTTAGCAAATTCCAGCAAACTTTATGACTAACTTCAAAGCTTTACAAAACCTTTTCTCATTGACACTTTCCACAAAATGATGAAAGGAAAAGGTTTATCACTTACCATATTTTCACTGTTCATGCAATGGAACTGCAACACTGGGAATGATGTTTTATTAATTTATTACTTCTCTATTTATTACTTCTTTACTACTAACTGAATTTACAACACATTTTGCAGACTGTATTCACACAAAGGATGTTCAGAAATTCCCTTTCAAAGTTCTAGGACTTGTGAAGGGGAGTGAGTACATAATATTTTGAATAGGAACCCATGTCCAGAAATGTACCATTTCTATTCTACAAGAGTTTCATTTCAGATGTGTAATGCATCCACATCTGCTGTGGGAAAGAGAAAAGTCTCACAGTTGCTTGTACCGGTATGCAATATGGTAGAGAGGATGAGGTGCACAATATCTATAACAACATTGGTGGTCATCACATCAAACTGCTGTTGTAGTGCATCATTACCATTCTGTACATACAGTATGCTGGGTTCTTTATTGTTTTGGAATAATGTAAATACATAATGTTTAAGTGTCAATACAAACAAATAGACTTGACTTCTTTGAGGATTTCCACATCAAAACTGGTATTGGTGACCACAACGCAGTTGTGGCAACAACGATTACCAAAGTACAAAGGACAATTAAAACAAGCAGAAGGATATTTGTGTTCAGTAAACTAGATAAAAAATAAGTAATATTATATTTCCATGAAGAACATGAAACTTTCAGCACAGGGCAGGGGCATGTAGAGGAACTCTGGCTCAAGTTTAGAAGAATATTAGACTGTGCATAGAGTAGATATGTACCCAGTAGAACAATTTATAATGGGAGGGAACCTCCATGGTATACAGTCACTGTAAACAAACTTCTAAGGAAACAGTGATTACTGCATAATAGGTGCAAAACAAAGCACAGGTAGATGCTGAATGAACTACATTTGGCAGTCAAGAGAGCAATGTGTGATGCCTTTAGTGACTACTGTAGCAGAATACTGTCAAGTGATCTTCCACAGAATTCAAAGAAATTCTGTTCATATGAGAAGATCATTGGTGGCATCAAAATTAGTGTCCAGTCCCTAGCTAATGAGACAGGAACTGAAATTGAGGGTAGCAAAGCAAAAGCTAAAATGCTTAACTCCATTTTCCTTTACAAAGGAAAACCTAGGAGAATTGCCCCAATTTAATCCTCATACCATTGAAAAAATGAACGAAATAAGAACATGTGTTATTCGTGTTAGTAAGCAGCTGAAATCATTAAAACTGAACAAAGCTCCAGGACCTGATGGAATCTGTCAGATTCTATACTGAATTTATGGTTGGGTTAGCCCCTCTTCTAACTATAATCTATCTTAGATCCCTTGAACAAAAAAACCATGCCCAGTTCTTAGAAAAAGATACATGTCACATCCGTCTACAGTACCATCCAAAATCACTGACATCAATTTGTTGTAGAATCTTAGAACATATTCTGGCATCAAACATAATGAGGTATCTTGAACAGCATGACCTCCTCAGTGCCAATCAGCATGGATTCTAAAAACATCAATCATGTAAAACCCAACTTGCACTTTTCTCACATGATATATTGAAAGCTCTGGATCAATGCAGTCAGGTAGAGGTAGTGTTTCTAATTTCCAAAAAGTATTTGACTCTGTGTCACACCTACACTTATTATCAAAAGTACGATCATATGGGATATCAAGTGAAATTTGAGATTGGATTGAGGGCCTTTTGGTAGGGAAGGGACAGCACATTATCTTGGATGGAGAATCATAGTCAGGTGTAGAAGTAACTTCAGGTGTGCTCCAGGGAAGTGTGTTGTGACCCTTTCTGTTCATGTTGCATATTAAGGACCTTGCAGACAATATTAATAGTAAAATCAGGCTTCTTGCAGATGATGTAGTTAACTATAATGAAGTACTATCTGAAAGATGCTGCATAAATATTCAGTCAGGTCTTGATAAGATTTCAACGTGCTGCAGAGATTGGCAACTTGCTGTAAGTGTTCAGAAACGTAAAATTTTGCACTTCACAAAATGAAAAAATGTACTATCCTATGACTATAATATCAATGAGTCACTGCTGAAATCAGCCAACTCATACAAACAGCTGGGTGTAACACTTCGTAAGGATATGAAATAGAATGATCACATAAGTTCAGTCATGGGTAAAGCAAGTGGTAGACTTCCACTTATTTGTAGAATATGGGGGAAGTGCAATCAGTATACAAAGGAGATTGCTTACAAATCACTCATGCAACCCATCTTAGAATATTGCTCAAGGGTGTGAGATCTATACCAGATAGGACTAACAGGGGTATTGAACGTATACACAGAAGGCAGCATGAGTGTTTTTTTTGTTAATTTCTGGAATAGTGTCACAGAGATATTGAAGAACTGAACTGGAAGACTCTTGAAGACAGACATATACTATACTGAGAAAGTCTATTAACAAAGTTTCAAGAACCAGCTTTAAATTATTATTCTAGGAATATACGACAACCCCCTATGTGGTGGTGGTTGTTGGGATGTTTAAGGGGGACTAAACAACTAAGGTCATCAGTCCCCCATTCCAAAAACATGCGAGACGAAAATTTGCAGAGCAGGTAAAACCCCAGGGGGAAGGAGACTCCCCCCCAGGCACTGAAAGAACACAAAGGCGGCAACGAACACTACAGACAAGAAGAGTACAGATGAACACCAGACAGAAAGAAACAGAAGAAAAGAAGATGGCCAGAGACTGGTTGACTGACCACGAGAACAAAAAAAAGGGAAAGAGCCAACCATCCGACTACACACCAAAATCTGCAACCAATTATGAGAGACTTGAGGACAAGAGACACAGAAAGGGAAAGGTGCAGGACCTCCCTAAATGGAACCATAAAAAGGACTACCACGGATAAAATTTAAAACGTCGTCAGCCATGGAGGCATCGTCGCATAAAACCAAAGGCAAAGTGCCCAGGAGATTAAAAGACTGCCGGAGGGTGTACAGTTGGGGACAATCCAACAAAATGTGGGTGACCATCAGCTGGGGCCCACACCGACACAGGGGGGGATCCTCCTGACGCAAAAGATGGCTGTGCATCAGGTAGATATGGCCGATGCAGAGCCAACACAGGACGACAGAGTCCCTGCGAGAAGCCCGCAGGGAGGACCGCCATACATCAGTCAACTCCTTAACAGCTCACAGTTTATTCAGGGATGTCAAGCCACGCCACTCACCATTCCACATCCCAAGCTCCTTACGGCGCAACACCAACTGCAGATCACGAGCCGGGAGGCCGATCTCCAAAGCTGGGGCGGCGATCGCCCCTTTGGCCAGCCTGTCGACACGTTCGTTCCCCGGGATGCCAACGTGACCTGGCATCCAAACAAAGACCACCGAATGACCAGAGCAGGTAATGGCAGAAACAGACTCCTGAATAGATTATACCAGAGGAAAAGAGGTATAGCAGCGGTCGATAGCCTGGAGGCTGCTCAGGGAGTCACTGCAGATGACGATGGACGTACCTGAGCAGGAACGCATATGCCTAAGAGCGCGCAAGATGGCCACCAGCTCTGCAGTAAAAGTACTGCAGCCAGCCGGCAAGGAGCACTGTTCAACATGGGCAGCGTGAGCAAAAGCGTAGGCATTACGACCATCAACCAGGGAACCATCAATGTAGACAATCTCACAGCCCAAAAATGAGGTGAGGAGCGCAAGAAAACGGCGACGGAGGGCCACAGGCGGAACCGAGTCCTTGGGTCCCCATGCCAAGTCCAGACGGATGGACGGCCGGGGCAGACACCAGGGAGGCGTAGGTGCACGGACCCGGAAGGGAGGCAGAAGAGGGAAAGATCCCAGTTCCGACAACAGGGACTGGATGCGGACAGCAATGGAAAGCCCAGGCCTAGGTCGCCATTCGGGCAGATGGAGGACCATGGCAGGGAAAAGCAGGCAATGATTGGGATGGCCCGGCGAGCAATGCACGTGGACAGCATAGTTGGCGAGCAGTCGATGGCGGCGAATCCGCAGCGGGGGAACCCCGGCCTCCACCAGTAGACTATCCACGGAGCTCGTACGAAAGGTGCCAGTTGCAAGCCAAACCCCACAGTGGTGTATGGGGTCCAACAATGTCAACACTGAGGGGGATGCAGACCCATAGGCCAGGCTCCCATAATCAAGCCTGGACTGCACAAGGGCTCTGTACAATCTCAACAGCGTGCAGCGATCTGCACCCCAAGGCGTGTGGCTCAGGCAGCGGATGGCATTGAGGTGCTGCCAGCACTTTTGCTTCAGCTGAGTAATATGGGAACCCATGTGAGCCGGGCATCAAAGACGAGTCCTAAGAAGCAGCTAGTGTCCACAACCCCCTATGTATCGCTCACACAGGATTTTGAGGATCAGATTAGATAACATTAGAATAGTTACTGCATTCAAAACAACCATTTTTCCTGCACTCCATACATGAATGGAACAGGAAGAAACCCTAATAAATAGTACAAAGGGATGTACCTTCTGCCATGCACCTTATGGTGGTTTGCAGGGTATAGATGTAGATGTAGAGGTAGATGTAGAAATGTGCTTCATAGGTAAACGGATGTTTCATTATGGTTCCTTTCGAACTGATACCAAATAATTGTACTGTGTCATGCTTAATTTAGTTCCTCAAGCAGAAGTGGAGGAGTTAAACATCTGAACCGAAACCATCGTAGATCACTCCCCTCTACAAGTCCAATAATTTTGTAACAGAAATTTCTGAACACCCTGTACACCACAAAATGTACCTGCAAAATTATATAATTGCAGGACACACAGTTCAGAAGATGTGACATTTTATACATGAGAGTTAAATTCTTTAAAAAATCGGGGGTGGGAGTTACTGTAAATTAAAATAATAGTAATAATAATCACCATTTTTAATGAGAAAATGCTCAAATACAGGGATCTGGCAGCCTTATGGAAACAGAAGTTTGTGCACGTCATCCAAACAGTAATTTGAAAAATAAATAAATTTGCATCTTGTCTCATTTTTTTCATTGAGAAAGTGTATTACAACTGTAAAATTAACTTGTTCCACATCATAGTGACAGGTAATAATTATTAATAGAACACACAAATAATTGTGATTTATTTATTCCTGACAAAAACTAGCTGAGGGATAAAGACTGCTTTCAGGGACATACTTTGGCATTTCTTTGATTTTCAATAACGATGTAGAAGACTAATGGAAAATTCCGGATAGAATGTAATGAGGATGCATCACTAATCACCAAACAGAAGAGGTGCCAAGCAGTGACCAAGGGTGTAGAAGGAGTGAGAACTTATGCAGCTTAAGAATGAATGAATGAATGAACACACACATACACACACTCTCACACACATACACACACACAATGCAGAGAGAGAGGGAGAGAGAGAGAGGGAGGGAGGGAGAGAGGGAGGGAGAGAGAGAGAGAGAGAGAGAGAGAGAGAGAGAGAGAGAGATTTAATTGTAAATATGGTCTTTTGTCCGAGAGTGCGCAGTTTATTTTCCTTTCTATGCAGCTGGGTGGTTCACTTCTATTTAATCTATCCACATATACATACATGTTACAGATGCTTAGACAAATGACTGGCATCACAAGTTCGTGTTCAGCAAACAATAAAAATAGCATATTTAATGGTGAAGGCACAATTGCAATAGTGGGGGTACCCACTGTGTGTTCCACCAGCTTCATTCAACAAAACTTTCTACTTGGATATAAAGGTAAAAAAACTGTAACAGTTCAGTCAACCCATCACTTTATGTGGGGCAACCAAAAGACAGATGTGGGTGGCAAGGGGAAGGGGAGGCGGATATTTTGATAAACATGCAAAACTAAAAAATATTTAAAAAACATTTTATTGACAGAAAATGAACATTTACAAATTACTTTGTAAGAGAGAGTAATCCAAATTATCAACTTTGGAAAATTATATTCTGAAGTTTGCACCTTTCTCTGTACACTTTTGGCACAGCTACTAGTTATGTCCTTGCAGTGTCTTAGGTCAAATGTAAATACATCTCCATCTACATACATTCTCTACAAACCACTGTAAACTGCATGGCAGAGAATGCTTAGCATTTTACCCCATTTTAGAGTTTCTCATTCCAATAATGTATTGAGGACAGGAAAAATGACTACAAAATGCTTCTTTGTATGATGCAGTTAGTATAATATTATCTTTGTGCATCTTCTAAAAGCATTACGAAGAGTGCATAAAAATATCTCTATTCTTTTAAAGCTGGTTCTTAAAACTCTGTAAGCAGATTTTCGTGGGATAATTGATATACATCTTGAAGCAGTTTATGATTTTTCAGCATTTCTGAACTGCTCTCTCAAGAGTCAGACATACATGTGATCATGCATACTGCTGTTCTTAGTCCTACTTGGCAAGGGACCCCACACACTTCAGCAACATTCTGAGATGGAACACACAAGTCATTTGTAAATTATCTGCATCCTCCTTGTATCCTGTTCATATACTGAGCAAGGTGGAGCGGTGGATAGCACACTGGACTCACATTTGGGAGGATGATGGTCCAAACCTGTCTCCGGCCATTTGATTTAGGTTGTCCATGATTTCCCTAAATGATTTCAGGCAAATGCCAGGCTGGATCTGTTGAAAGGGCATGGCTGGTTTCCTTCCCAATCCTTCCCTAATCTGAGCTGGTGCTCCGTCTCTAATGACCTCGTTGTCGATGGGATGTTAAACACTGATCTCCTCCTCCTCCTGTCCATGAACCAAAGTCTAGCATCTGCCTTATCTATGACTGAACCAATGCAATCATTCCAATTAATGTCAACAGAAACTGTTGCACCAAGTTATTTCCGTGAGTTGACCGATTCCAGTTGTGACTCATTGATGTTGTAGTCATAGAAAACTACTTTCCTGCATTTTGTGAAGTGCACAGTTTTATGTTTCTCTAAGGCAAGCTGCCAATCTTTCCACCACCCTTCAGATTTTTTCAAGATCTGACTGGATAATTCTGCACCTTTTATCAGATAGTACTTCATTATAGATAATGGAATCATCTGTGAAAAGTCTTTATGTTTGAGCTACCTCATTATGGTTGACCTCAGAAGCTGTGCTAGCATTCTGGAACAATGGATGTCAATTAGATTGGATGAAATTATTGTGGATTATTTCTGTGACCCTACATTTACTGCTATACTCTTCAAACCACTTTGAAGTGCATGGCAGAGGGTACTTTGCACTGCACCAGTCATTTGGACTTCTTCTCATTCCATCTGTGTACAGAATGTGGGAAGAATAAATTATTAATGCCTCTGTGTGTGCTGTTATTAGTCTAAGCTTATCCTTACAATCCCTACAGGAACAATATGTAGGGGGTTGTAGTATATTCCTAGCTTCACTTAAAGCTAGTTCTTGAAACTTCCTACGGAAGCTTAATGGGATAGCTTGTATCTATTTACAGGCATGTACCAGTTCAATTTATCCAGCATGAGTATGATGCAGTCCCAAGTGGCAAACAAATCTGTGATCCTTAATGCTCCATTTCTTTGTATAATTTCATTGTGCCTGGTTAGGCCTGTATTACTCTATAATATTTCTTTGTCAAAGTTGATATGTCAAATATTTGATGGTGTAATAGGGAACTTCGTCAAATCTCACCTGTTGTCAAATAAATATGATCAAATCTAGGGCCTCACCATAGATTTGATCATAAAAGTTGTTCATTTTCTGTTCGCTGCAATGTGAAATGTAACTGCTTGGACTACTGGTGTCACTACAGGTATTTGATGTCTCTGTAGCATGTTTGTAACATTGTTTCAAAGTTGGTGCTTTATATATAAACTTGCTGTGACTAGGAAGCTATTGATTGTGTGCTGATGGGCAAGTGGAATATGCTGAGGCAATTTCATGTCCAAAATCCCAGCTACAGCCATCCACCTCTACATCTGGAAACACCCAGGCATCTTTTCAATAAGCTGGAATAGATGATATGGTCATACAATAAAATAAAAAAAAATCTTTCTTTTCTTTCCAGTCTATTTTGTTTATTTTTGAGCTCTGGACGCCACAAGTTTATCTGTTTCATACTTTTTATCATTTTTGTAGTTATTGGAACACTAAATCCATTTATTAAATTATTCAAAAATAAGAATAGTTCTTATTGCCCTTATAGTGTACCAAACATTTATTTACCTTCAGTGCTTTATAAATAGCTTCACACATTTCTGGAATTATTTTGGTTAATGTGCAATGTGATATTCCAGTGCTATGTTGTAAATTAGAGTAGCTCTCTCCTGTATCAAGAAATCCCAGTGTCATATTTTGCCTGTCTTCTGCACATATAGCATTTCTCAAGAGACTATTCTATTTTGTAATATGAGAATCCACTTTACTGAGCAAATACTGAAATACACTCTCATCCATTCATAAGTAATTTATATATAAGACTCGATGTCCTCCACTAGCAGCTACTGCAACAAATTTTTCTGAATGCAGTTTCCTCTTTTTCCCCCACTGTTCTTCCAGATACACATAGTGCGATTGTGGTATTAGCGACTGCAGTGCATAATAACAAGTAGTTGTCTGCCATCTTGAAATCTGATGAAAAATATGATGACAGTGTAATATCCCTTCTCTAGCATCGCATCAGAGATCTTTTTCAAAGAAATTTGATGAATATTTGATCATATTTCTTTGTCAAAGAAATATGATAGTGTAATATGCCCTTAGCCCTGTTTTGTAGTATCTCAGTGGATTTGAATTTCTTGTTGTAAGAACTAAACATACCAACACCATTTCCCATTAACCTGTCCTTTCAAAACACCCTCAAATTTACCCCAAAAAATCACTGCTGTCTATTTTGGGCTTTAGCCAGATTTCCATACCTAGCATTATATGAGCTACACTGCTTTTTACAGCTGCTTCAAAATCTGGACTTTGTTGCAAATGCCTCAGAATTTGGGCACTAGAATTTTAATCATTGCATCTGTTGAGGTCATTTCATTGAGTCTTCCACTAATACTTTGGGGTCTTCTGCAGCTCTCATTATAACTGGACTTGATGGACAGTCACCTAAACACTATTGTCCATCCCACATGGAGTCCACCATCTAGGTAGCAGCATGTGACATGCGCCTCTGGCCTGATTAGGTCGTCATGACAAATCTCAACCCTAAGAGATGGGATACGACCAGGATGCTGCAGTCTAGCTTGTTACAGAAACTACGAAGTGTCTGGTTCACATAACCAGAGCACCCCAATAAGTTCTGAGAACAATTTGCACATTGTGAGTGTACCACAATGTGGAGTTGGTTGTACATTGAACCATAATGGCAGCTGAAATAGTCTCTTCAATATGCTGGCAACAGTGTGCACCAGGTGACCCTTCACATGCCTCAATGTCATTTCCTAATAGGTACCACAATTCACCATTCATTTGAACTGCTGATGAACCCTGGCAAGAGACACATCAGGCTTCTCAACACCTGAAGTGTCTCTCACTGGGTCAGTTACAATGAAAGACAGCAATTAAAATTTGTCGGTTAGTGAGAGTAATGTAATATCCAAAGCTCGCCCTTGTGACTGCCTTCCCTGTACGTGAGTCTAGACCTACCATTCACATGCCACTCACAGCTGAGAGCAGTGACAGATCCTGTACTTCCTGCAGAAGAGACTGTATCCATCAGAGATGATAGTACTTGAAGCACCTAGGATACCTCTATGACACAACTCTCGACAGATTGCCTGACACACCCATTTGGAGCTGCTTCAAATTGCTTGACAGCAATCAGAGCAATTTGCAGCAGCTTACAAAGAGCAACTAACTCATTTCACATTGAGAACAGCATTCACAGTGTGGCAGCCCAGTGCAACATTTATCTCAATACTAAACAGATAACTTTAATTTAGCCTCAGTGCTATTGCTTTAACTCAGGATCTATTACATAAGAATGATTTCAGGTTCTGACACCCAAGAATATTGTCATGTAAATAACAAAAGAAAAACTGGACATAAAACTTACATCATATCTTGAATGTTTGTTGAGTTATGTTCACTGACAGACTAGTGAAACAATGTCATAAACAGTGAAAATGTACGAGAAATGTCAATGGTATGCATTACTGTTGAAATCGAGAACTATACAGAACACAATATGACAGTTACAATGTGTACAAATCTCAAGTACCTACACTGTAATAAAGGGGAAATGTATTCCTGAAAAGAAGTCACTGAGAGATTTACACAATACACACAATGCTCAAAAGTGCACAAGTATTGTCAAAAATGTAACTTTCATCAAGTAAATATAGAATGAAATTAGGGAGAAATGACTGCTTTGAATGAGGATACTTGTGCCAAATGTTTCTAAAGAGCACAGATATAACTCAGCAGCATATTAAAACTGTATGCTAGACCAGGACTCAAAAAAGGTCGAGGTCCCAGGTTCAAATCCTGGTCCAGCACACAGTTTTAATCTGCCACGAAGTTTCATTTCAATACATACTCCAAAGTGAAAATTCATTCTGGATCACAAATGTAAATTAAAACTGTTTGCCAGTCTGGGATGAACCCAGGACCTTTGCCTTCATGGGCAAGTGCCCTACTGACTGAGCTGTCTCGAGTACCTGGTCAGCAAGGATATATGATATACGGAAAATACACTTGAGAAACCATAAAATTATGAGGCAGAATTTCTGGCCAATACTTACCTTCAGGAGGTAAAATAACAGTACTGCCAAGAGGCACATATAAAAATATATGACACTTTCCTCATTCTCAGAACCAATAGTTCATTCCTCATTGTGGAGACAGGGATAAAATTTTAATTTCGTTTCCCTTTGTATTTTGTTCTAGCTGCATACATCTGTTGATTTCTTAATGTCAGTCTATCATCTTGATGCTGAATCTACATGCCCAAAAAACATCCAAGTGGTTGTCTTGATTTTTATCTGTCAT
This sequence comes from Schistocerca americana, assembly GCF_021461395.2. Classification (NCBI taxonomy): domain Eukaryota; kingdom Metazoa; phylum Arthropoda; class Insecta; order Orthoptera; family Acrididae; genus Schistocerca; species Schistocerca americana. Next base: position 112,915,699 of record NC_060121.1, read on the forward strand.
CATCATCATCATCATCATCATCATCATCAGTAGCAGCAGTAGCAGCCATTTACTATCCACTCCTGGTTATACACCTCTTACAGTCTTCTTCGTAACAATGATCTTCAGGTTTTTGGATCCATATTTGTCCAGACTGTTTCTTTGATCTTCAATTGGATCATCCTCTAGGTCTTTTCTTGTCTTGGAGAATCCAGTGCAGAATATCCCTAGTCCAGTTTTCCATCATTTTGCCTCTCCGTATGCCCAATCCATCTTCATTTCATACTTGTAAAAGTCACTATCAAAAAAATGAACTCCTGTCTTTTCTGTGATCGTTTTGTTTGTTTTTCTGTCCCTTCTTGTTATGCTCGACTCACATCTTTCCACTGCTCACTAAGCAATTCTCAGTTCTGGAAATGTTTGTATAATAAATGTTAGCATTCATAATATATACTAGTTACAGACTTCCTTTTTATGAGAAGTTGGAAATTTACTTCTGAGTACAGCATTTAGTTTCCCAAATGGACTGCTAGCAACTTTTACCCTCCTAATTATTTCTTCAAGTGTTTATCCACTTGTTTTCAGTTGTCCTAAGTTCATACATTCATCAACTGTTTCTATAATTTCATAATTTATCTTTACTATTTTCGTAGTGGAATACTGATTATGTAGTACATTATTTTGTCTTACTGTAATTAATCTTCAGGCCTGCTGCTGTACTTGCTCTGTTCAGTTTTACCATTCTTTGCTGATGTTTTCTTGGATCTGAAGAAAACAAAACAATATCATCTTTAAGTTGAAGGTGGTTCAGGTAAGATCAATATTCACTCAATTCTACAGAAAACAACAAAATGGTATTCCCCTTGCCTAACTAGCTTCTCAATCCTGAACTTTCCACTCACTAGCTGTAATCATATGGAAGCATCAACAAATTCATGCAGGTACATTTTATTCCTTGGTTTTCAAGCGTTGGCACAACTAATTTTATTGTTAATGTTTGCAGCCGTTTTCCACAGTTGCTAATAATAACTTCCAATTATGTTTTATTGATAAGGAAAATTCCATCTTTTGCACTTGAAATTAATTGTGGAGTGCCAGACATGTTTCACTTATTCATATTATGCATTTTCAGTGCTCTGTAATACAAGTAAAATTACTCAAATCAAACTCCAGCATAGAATGTAACAATATTATGAAAAGGATAGTTGCTACTCACCATATAGCAGAGATGCTGAGTCACAGATAGGCCCAACAAAAAGGCTATCACCAAATAAACTTTTAGCCAACAAGGCCGTGTGTGTGTGTGTGTGTGTGTGTGTGTGTGTGTGTTTTGTCTCTTTTTGACAAAGGCCTTGTTGGCTGAAAGTTTATTTTGTGACAGTCTTTTTGTTGTGCCTATCTGTGACTCAGCATCTCCACTATATCGTGAGCAGCAACCATCCTTTTCATAATACTGTTATAAAATTACTTAATTATACATATTTTGATATGAGATTTGTAGTGACTCTTTGATAGTTTGTTTGGATCTACATATTCTATTTACAATTATATGTTTGTGTTTTTTACTTACATTCATTTTTGTGTCCCGTTCATGCACCCATTTACTGTTCTATAAATGATAAATCTAAATGGTACAGCTTTCTTCCAGTAAATATTTATTTGCCCTAACCTACAATCCAGAAAACTGCACATGCTTGCACTGTTCCAGAACTGAGTTACAGCTCATGGGAACTGGCTAACAGATCATGGGAGAGTGGAGTTGGATCTTGGGGATGGAGGAATGGCGGGTGATGAGTCACTGTGTGCGCATGAGTAAATTTTTTAAAGTACATTTTTATGGGAAACTTAATTTAAATACTGGTCTTCTATTGTTGCTCTTTTGGACATTGAGAATATTTTCATTTTTATTTTTGGCCTTCTGTATAAGATACTCTTTGTGTAGTGTAAGCATTCCATTTATTTTGTTATTATGGCAAAAGATTGCCATGTCTTTTTTCACTCCAGTGTGATGGTAGTTTTCCTTTATTAGATGTTCAGCATATGTGGAGAGGGTACAATCACTCTTCAATGCCCTTATATGTTCTTTATACCTTGTGTTGAAATTTTTGCAGTCATTCCAATTTATTTAGAGCTGCAGCTAATACATGTTAGTTCATCTATTCTTGAGTTTCTGTATTTCTCTTTCTCATCTGTCACAGTACTTTTTATTTTATTTTGTAGTGTGCTGTTTTCCTTATAGTTTTTGAAGATGTTACTAATTTTGTGTGTGAGCTGGTTGTGGAATGTCATGGTGGACCATTTTTTGTTGAGGGGTCATGTTTTCTGGTGTGAGTGTGCACACTGTCTGAATTGCTCAGTCTGCTCCTTCTAGTGCACTTTTATGCTTCAACCCAGGTCAAGACATAGACATCACAGGATGTAGCAACAGGGCCACCAGCCTGCCAGGTCTGAAGATTTGGATGAAGGACTGAAGATTTGGATGAGATACATCAAGCACTAAAACTCAGAACAGCACTGCTTACACAAGTTTTACCAATCTCCAACTGTTTTGAATCTCAAGGAACGGCAGCCACATGAACTATTTGCATGCTGAGCATGTGACAGCAAAGGGTCATCCAGTTATAGTTAGTCAATGTCAGTCAGTTTTCTGCTGCAGAGAGTAATGCAATTTGTGTGAAAATTTGCGGCTCTGCTCCCCACACTGTTTGTGATGCAGTTTGGAGTGCTTCCTTTTTGTGTCTATTGACCAAACGTAAATCTTCTTGGGTCAGAGTCACATATGACTGATAAAGGTGGGCAGAATGAGACATGAGAGTTGTGGGACAAACTTTGGTTCATCTGCTGGGACCTGTCTGCCATGGAGCCCTACCAATGATTGTGCCACAGCCAGTTTAGCTCTGTGTATCTCACATAACAGTTTTTGGTTTCTTAGGGACTAACCCTTAGCTACATGTATCACCATCATCCGTTTCTTTGTGTATGTAGTTTCATGAAGCAAGTGAGGTCTGGCTTGCTTCCAAATTTGGCTAAGACCCTCTTGAGATCTGGTTCCAATGCCTTGGACAATTTCAATCTGTGGAGTTTTGATAACATTCATAAAACTTCACAAAATTTTATTCATCTAACAAACTAGTCATTATGTGCAGGCTTCATACTTAAATTGCAGCAACAATAAATTCAGATGTAGTTGTGTCAGAACATGCTGTACAGCTACACTAAATCTTGAAAAGATATACTATATGCAGTTCAGAACTTGTGGATGGTTTCATGCCAGTATATGTCTAAAATATGATGACAAGCACATAAAGAAGATTATAGTGTTAAATTTTGGGATTACAATTCAATAATATACTTAACTGGGAGGAGCTTACCACAGAACTGCTGAAGTGGCTAAACAAATCTCTATTTGCCGTGCGAATGTCATCAGACATAGGTGGTATAAAAATAAAAAAGCTGTTGTACTATGCTTACTTTCATTCAATAATATCATACAGGATTACTTTCTGGGGTAAATCATCAAGCCAAGATAAGGTTTCTCAAGCCCTAAAATGTGCAATAGGAATTACTCACAGTGTGAGCTCAAGAATGTCATGCAGAGGGCTGTTTAAGAAACTGGAGATGCTAACTATTGCCTATTCCTTAACGCAATTTGTCATTAAAACTACATCTTTTTGTTTTTTAAACCAACAGGTCAATTCATGGAATCAATACTAGAAATAATAACGTCCACAAAGGTTTAAGATCACATACTTTGGTTCAGAAAAGTGTCCACTATTCAGCAACACACATTTTCAATAACATGCCAGCAGCCATAAAAAGTTTAACTAACGATAAAGTTCAGTTTCAGGAGAATCTAAAGTGTTTATTGGTAGCCAACTCCTTCTATTACATAGATGAATTTCTGAGCAGAATCTATCAATGCATGTATGTTATTAATAATACCACATAATGTGAATATTGCGTACAATCTGACATCTATACAAATTTTGTGCAGTAAAGCGGTCATTGTAAACAAGGATCGTAAAATGGTTTTTTTATATTTTTTGTTTAATGATGCAGTGGTACAATAACATAAGAATTTTCATATGCACCTATTTCCAATTATCATTTGCACCTATACCCTTTTGAATGTAAATGTGCTTAAGAATTTTTTTGACTGGTTCCACATCCGCAAGAGTAATTTCATTTGGGATCGATCTGTGGAAGATACATTAGCATATCTGTTCTTAGCTTGTAAATATCCATTGTGCTTCCTTAATTTCTGACATGTTCCACATCCCAGAGGATCTCCCCACTATGGATCAATTGGAATGAAAAGTACATATTATGAACCCAATCTACATTTTTCACCATAGTCCATATCTTTCAGTTGCCTATAATGGTGAGCTGTGAAATGAGCTATAAACTGACCAACATAACTGTCGCTACTGACTTAACAGTCCAATTTCCCAACACAGTTCTGCAACCTGTAAAATATATTTTCCGTTTTCTCCATTGTCAGTTTTTAATTTTTTGTTTTTCAGGGTGAGACTGTACCACAGACTCCAGTGTCCACAGAGGCACCGCCACTTCCAGACGTGGCGGCAGGAGAAGGAGCACCTCCAGCAGAGGGACAGGCACCTCCAGCAGAGGGACAGGCTCCTCCTGCTGAGGGCGGAGCTCCTCCAGCAGAGGCTGCTGCACCACCAGCTCCAGCCGAAGGTCAGCCTCCAGCCGAAAGTACAGCTGCTGCCGGCGAGCAGCCACCTGCAGGCACCGCTCCCACAGAGGGCGAACAGGCTCCCACTGTGGATACCCCCGCACCTCCCGCAGATACCCCCGCTCCCGCCACTGATACCCCCGCCCCTGCCGCCGATACCCCAGCTCCTGCCGCAGATGCCCCTGCCGGGGATACCCCAGCTCCCGCAGCTGTGCCTGCCACCGCAGAAGGTGCCAAAGCCCCTGCTGCTGCGCCTGCTGGTGCAGAGGGTGTTGCACCTCCGGCTCCTCCTCCTGCGGAGGGTGCACCGGCGCCTGCCGCAGATACCCCTGCTCCTGCTGCGGATACCCCTGCGCCTGCTGCGGATACCCCTGCGCCTGCTGCAGATACCCCTGCGCCTGCTGCAGATACCCCTGCTCCTGCTACAGATACCCCTGTTCCTGAAGCTGCTCCAGCTCCAACTGCAGAAGTTCCAGCTCCAGCTCCGGCTCCAGAAGGTTAGGCAAAATGGGTGACAGTCACCCTTTTTTCATTTTTGCACTTTCAAGATTTTTTTGCACAGTAGTTCAACCACAGTGCCGTTCTGTTTTGTTTTAACTGGTTTTTAAAAGCATTTGATTTTTGTCTGTGAAAGAATTCTGACCTTAGTCTTTTCTTCTGTTTTTGTTTTTTTATGTCATGAGATTTTGGGTGAATGAAAAGACAACTGACTACTTATTAAAAATAAAAATAACAACTAGTCACTATTAATTACTCTTATGTATTCAAAATAGACCCCTTACTGTTTTCAAACTGACAAGTTCTTCTTCAAATAAAGCATATGTTTTGGTTGACATGTTTCTTATTGTGTTCAAAGCCTAACTTCAGCACTGTGACTTGTGACACAGCCACAGTAACTTGCAGTGGGGACTCATCACATGAATTTGAAAAGTATGGTATCAAAATTTTCCATATTGCTCAGAAAGATAAAGAAAAGCAAGCACTTTTCACAGCACTTTTAGAAATACACTCAAGAGCTGAGCATTACACAGGCCTCGACAACTCGAGGCACGTCCAGTGCTGTATGTCAAGCATTTTTCCCAATTTCAATGAAATAATGTTCATTTTCATTTTTATTTCATCTGATTTTGATCAGGACATCAGTCCTTCAGAGATGACCCATAATTTTCTATGGTACAGCCTTTAAATGACACTTTGACACTAGAAAACTGCTGATGTTCCACTGTCAGCACAATGTAAAAGACATCACGTAAAATATCTTCTGTTGCCTGAAGATGGTCCTGTCTCTTCAGAACTGCTAATGACTGGTTTTGAACCCATAGAGTAATTAACAGTGGCTGCTTTTTTATTATTATCAGTCAGGAATCACTTATATTGTCATTAAATCAATACAAGGAAAGTGATTATGATCTGTTTTTAACTGTTTTTGTTTTTTGTCTTTTTGTGTTATAGTAATAGATCTTTTTAATCTTTGAGTTTTTATACAGAATTGCAATTTTGTACATTTTCAGACCAATACCACAAACCTATTTTTAATCAGTGCTTTTTATCTGAAACTCTCCTTTTTTCGTACTCCTTACTTTTCAATTAGATGGGAGTCGCGGGCTGTTGTCTAATATGATTGATCTTTACTCTGGAGAAAAGAACTCTGCTGTACAGTTATTCCTATCATGAGTTTGCAATTCTATAACACCACACCTCTTAGATTAACTTATATAAACCTCTCAGTTAATAACTTTAGTGTAATTTATGTACCAAGGCCACTATCCATCCAAGTATTGCACTCATGAAGATCACCAGATTTCCATGTGACTTAAATTCTGAATTCCCCTTTTTAAGATGGTATCAGATACAGTTTCTTGTCATAACATGAAAAATAAGAATGACAGACAGGGACAGATTAACTTAGCAAATTTCAGCAACGAAAAAGACAATATTCTAAAGGATTCTGGTAAATAAAACTTTAGGTAGGAAATAACATCGCAAGATGAGAAAAGGAAAGATACAGCAACTACTATTGGTTAGTAATGGGATGAAAGTGAAATTTAATAACTGAAGCTTTAATGAAAAACACATTCAATGAACTGCAGAACACATAATAAATTCAGTGAAAAATAAAAAAAATTATAAAATAAATAAGCATACATATAAAGGAAAGATTAAGCTGTTCAGATTTTCAAGATTATCAAATGATCTACTATTCACTTCACATTTACCAGAATACATAATAGATATCACATGTAGATGTACTTGAATGGCGATGTTGCCACAGACCCTCTCACTTCACCTTACCGCATAGAAGCTTATGGGCACACCTCACACATATATTTAAGTCATACATAACTGTAAACACAAGTAAGATGATTCATGTTATACTGTATTATTACTTAAACTTATTTATTAGTTATGTAAACAAATTTACCTTTATTCAGACAAATAACAGTTTTAAAGCCACAGCCTCCAGCTGATAGTTTATTAAACTATCCTCACCACTTGTTGTTGACAGTCATAAAATGAACCCTCAAACATTTTTTAAAATGTTTTATTTTAAGAAATTCAGTGTTAAATTGGGTGAGTAGATTCTCTAAATCTGTATACTTCTGCCTAAGTTGTTTTATTCATATTTCCAGAATTTCTAATTTTTGCCACAATTGCACATGGTTGCATTTACAGCATTGCTTATTTTTATACTTAACGTTTTCTCTGCTAGTAGTTTCGTCATTAGTTGATAATATATTTACAAATAAACCTCTTCTATCTCTTTAAGGTAATTTCATTTTTGTGCCCAAATTTTTCTATGATTATTGCACTTGTGGTTATCACGTGATGCTGATCAGTAACAACACACTTTAAATATCGTAAATTCATTTATTAGACATGAAGCAAGAAGAACAAAACATGGCAGTACACAGGTTGTGTGCCAAGTGAGACATAGAACAAAGCAGTTCAAAGAGATCAGAGATGAAGATAAGGCACTCTGTGCCAGAGACACCACAGGCTCATAATAAGTCCTCAAAATCAATTCTGGAGGATGAGGAACATAGAGCTGGAACAGCATCAGGCTTCAGCTTGTGTTTCAGAAGGAGATTCAACAGTTTTTTCTCAGGGTGTATACACAGACAACAAAAAATCCCATATTTCTTGGTTAAAAATACACAGAAAAACCATGTTAAATGGCAGTATACTTTCTCTCAGAACTGTAAAACTTATCAATCCCTTGAATGATAAAGGTTTTGTATAATTCATAATGTAATTCATCTTGCATAAGAAGAAATTTACTTAGAAAGCAATGCTTTTCAAAACAGCTGTTAGCAATATTTTCCCACAACCTGTTAGCAATAGGTTTGTTTCAGCAATTGCTAGAGTGACAGAAAACAAACATTCTGCACGTGTGCATCTAGGTTGACATGGGAAGCCTGTATATTCATACGTATGAAGCATTAAGTCATAAAGGGAACAGGGTAACAGAGGATACTCTGAGAGAGACGGAATTTCGAAAACCATACTACAATGCATAATTTGGTTTAAACTGGACACTCATATGTCCAGATTCATAATGAAGTAGGCCACAACCTAATACTAAGCTTTTCAGTGTGACTTTCGCAGAGTAAACTTTCTTGGGGTACCAGTACTGTATTAACTTATATTTGGTTCTTTATTATGGCATAATGCCACATGTGCCAGAAGATGAAAATGTGCACATGAAATTCAGAAAACAATTGAAACTAGCCAATAGTGTGGAATGAAACACTTTGTTTCAAATAAATTGACTGCCTCAGCAGAAGAGATTAATAAAAGCCAAATTTCTTTAGCAAACTGACAAAAATGACTTCATTGTTCTGCAAAGTGATTAATGCTTGACTGCCTAAAATGTGGAAATAAAATAAGATCACAAAACTGAAACTCATAACATATATTAGCTGCCTGTAATTATCTGAATGTGTTTTAATTCATATGATAGCTCCTGGCCACACAAATACATTTGTTTTCATTTGGCGTGAGAGCTGTAAACAAAAATAAAACATCAAAATCACTAAACGTAAACATGGGTCACGTAGAGACTATTGCCTTCCCTCTACAACCCAGACTGCTCTGCACAAGTAGAAATCTGGTAGCTTGGGCGCACCAGAAAAATTTTTGCGGGTAGCATCTGGCTACTTGTTGCTACTGCCATTGCATCTAACTACCACGCTTCAAGTAGACAGAAGCTGGAGAAGGTACAGCTCATATGCAGCTCAACTGCACATGCGCATGAACCCACTGGCAACTGCTCAAATGAGCCTAATGTAAGTACTTGTGAGATCATGCTCAATGGAAGCAGTTTATTGTTACGGAGTATTACATACTCTTTGTACTAAAGCCTTTGACACATTTTGCTGTTGACAATGTGTTTTGTTGTTGTAACTGACACATTTCCTTTGCAGCTTTAAGTTTTATTTATTTTTTTCTCTTGTTTGTTTTATTGCTGCAGTATTATTCTGTAATAGTGGGAAATAGTAATATTCTTTGTTAGAGTATCAGTTCTTACCAGTCAACATTATAATAATTTAACTGAAAACTAAAACAATGAAGATTCCCATATTCTAAAAAGCTCTGGGGTTTGTCCTGGATTTCCTGGGGCAGGTGCACCCTGATTTCTGAAATCCTTTTTTCAAAATCTGAAGCAACAAATATTGTGCCCAAATAAGCACTAGTAACTGAAATGAATCAGCACATTTGTAAGCCATTTGTTCCACTTCATTGTTCTTAGGAATTGTAAGAAACTTAACTCCCATCTATTTCCATTCTTTGCAGTGGTTAGTACAATTTACAATCACAGAGTGAACCACTATTTTCACTGAACAAATTCAAAACATACTCTCCGAACCCCTCAATACATTGATAACTGTAGCATAACTTCCCACTCAATCGTCAACCACAGATGATGCAGTTCCATATAGAGACATCACAACATTAAAAACTTGCGTCATAATGCCTGGGAAAATGACCCATGAACACATGCTAGAGACTTAAAAGACAGTCCAACAATGACAGCACATACAGTATTTGCTTATCAATATATGAAAATAGATAGTAAAAAGTCATGCATAGAAGCATGCAGATTCCTGTCCTTTCCTCACACTTACATAAACAGTCATCACATAAAGTGCCATTATAAAAAGACAGTTAGCTGGGAAAAAAGTACTGAATGTTATTTCCTGGTAGATGTGGCTAGCTGATCCCTCATAAAACATGAAAATTACAAACATACATGGAAAAAAATCACAAAACCAAGAAGGAATTGAGTGACATAAATGAAAATACAGGGTGACAATTATTGAACTATATGAAAAAAAATGTAAATTACTTACAAACTACAGCGTGCTCACACTTTATTCAACATCTAAACATCATTACAGATGTTTGGATTTAGGTTATGGCATGTTCAGTATGTCTGCCATCATTGGTGATGATGTGGTGCAGATGAATAGCTAAATTCTGCATGACCCGCTGAAATGTTGGAACATCAATGCTGTCGATAACCTCCTGAATGGCTGGTTTCAGCTAGCAATGGTTTTGGCACTATTGCTTTACAACTTGTCTTTAATATAACCCACAAAAAGGAGTCTCACGATTTCAGATGCGGAGAATATGGCAACTCATGCCAGTGGCCTCTGTGTACTCCAGAGCCAGAATATCGTCCCCAAAGTGCTCTTCCAGGGCATTAAACACTCTCATGCTTCGATGGGGACGAGCTCCATCTTGCAATAACACATCTTGTCAAAATCAGGGTCACTTTGGATAACAGGTATGAAATCATCTTCCAGAACCTTCACCTACCACTGGGTAGTCACCATGTCACCAAGGAATATTGCACCGATTATTCCAGGACTGGACATTTCACACCACACACCTGTTGAGGGTGAAGAGACTTCTCAATCATGAAATGCAGATTCTCAGTCCCACAGATGCACCAATTTTGCTTATCGATAAACCCATCCAAATGAAAGTGGGCTTTGCTGCTAAACCAAACCTACAGTGCATATAATTCCCACCATGCCCCATGGCCAATGGTGCAATTTGAACCATTCAGAAGTTATGACAATTTTATTTCATATAATTCAATAATTGTAGGTGTGCTTCTACGTCTGAAAGATGATATCTACTCAAATTTTGCACCAGATGCATAAGAGTGGAGCTAGTAGCACCACTATTAGGATGAAAATCAAGTTTGGTTTAAATACACACTGTAGTGGTCATGAGCATTACTTACCTTTGAGATTGGAGATGGTGAGTTGATGTTAGTCAAGAATGCCTTCAAGATGACAAACACCCCAATATCTGCATCTCACTGTGTATGAACAAGGTCATGTAATAGGACTGCGAGAAGCCGGACATTCCTTCTGCAGTGCTGCAGAAAAACCTGTCAGTAACGTAGCCACTGTACATAATAGCTGACAGTGGTGGTCACAGGAATGTACAGTCGCAAGAAGACTGTGCTTCAGAAACACAGTTCTGCGGAGATGGAAGACCACTGTGTCTGGCACATGGCTCTGGCATACTGTACTGCAGCTGCAGTTGGCACCACTGTCACGGTCCGCCCCCGGTAGCTGAGTGGTCAGCACGACGGACTGTCAATTCTAAGGGCCCGGGTTCGATTCCCGGCTGGGTCGGAGATTTTCTCCGCTCAGGAACTGGGTGTTGTGTTGTCCAAATATCATCACTTCATCCCCATCAACACGCAAATCGCCAAAGTGGCGTCAAATCTAGAGACTTGTACCAGGCGAGCGGTCTACCCGACGGGAGGCCCTCCTCGCATGCCATTATTATTACCACTGTCACGCAACAAATTGTTACAAATCAGTTACTTCAAGGACAGCTGCCAACAAAACTCCCTGTAGCTTGCATTCCACTGACCCCACACGACCACCATTTGCGACTTCAACGTTGTCAAGTGAGAGTTCACTGGAGACCGAGGAGGTGGTCTATTATGTTTTCTGATGAAATCTTGGTTTTGCCTTGGTGCCAGTGATAGCCAAGCATTGGTTAGGAGGAGGGTCTGCAGCCAACCAGTCTGTGTACTAGATCCACTGAACCTAAACCTGAATGGGGTGTGATTTTGTACGACAGCAGGAGCACTCTCTTGGCTATCCCACACACCTCAACTGCAAATTTGTATGTCAGTCTGGTAGGTTGACCTGACGGTGCCACCATTCGTGAGCAGTATACCAGGGGGTGTTTTCCAACTGTATAATACTCACCCACATACTGCTGTTGTAACCCAACATGCTCTACAGTGTCATTATGTTGCTTTTGCCTGCTCGACCACAAGGTCCGTCTCCAAATGAGCATGTATGAGACATCATCCGACAACAATTCCAGTGTCATCCACAACCAGCATAACCCTTCCCTGTTTTAACTGACCAAGTGCAATAGTCATGGAACTTCATCTCACAAACTGGCATCCAGCACCTGTACAACACAATGCATGCACCTCTGCATACATGCATTCAACATTCTGGCAGTTACACTGGTTATTAATATACCAGCATTTAAAATAATGACTTATCTCACATTTACATTAACCTGTGATCTTATAAATGTTAATCACTTAAACACATTACCTAGACCAATGTATTCCTGAAAAGGCACTACTCTACATTAATTATTTTTTGGTGTTGCATTTTTTCTGTCAGTGTGTGTGTGTGTGTGTGTGTGTGTGTGTGTGTGTGTGTGTGTGTGTGTGTGTGTGTATTATGTAGGAAAAGACACATTCCACTTACCATAAACAAGACACATCAAGTTGCCGACAGGCACAATTTAAAGATGCTTACACAAAGCATTTGGCCACAGCATTCGTCAACAAATGAGGAGCACACACCATTCATACACACAAGCAAGCACACCTCATATACACATGCCTGCCAACTCTGGCAGCTCAGGGTGGAATCATTCTGGTCCAAGCTGCCGGAGTTGGCGGTCATGTGCGAGGTGTGCTTGCTTGTGTGTGTATGAATGGTGTATGTCTCTCTTTTGCTGATGAAGGCTGTGGCCAAATGCTTTGTGTAAGTGTCTTTTAATTGTGTCTGTCTGTAACTTAATGTGCCCTCTTTATGGTAAGTGGAAATCTGTCTTTTTCCTACAGTGTTGGTATTCCTACCTGAAGTTTCCATTGTTTGACTGTCTACATGGACAAACTGTCAAAATTTTAAAACTTCCTCAGATAATCATAGCTGGTTTGATCACTGAATATAAAAGGATGAGCCAGCCACTCTCAAACATATTAAAACAACCTAACCAGTGATTTGGGCTGGAGTCTGCACAATATACAATACCTTAAAACTTTTTCCAAATTCATCTTATTTTTAGAGTTAGTTTCCCTAACTTTTCAGTGATGCAAGTAGTAACTATTGCTAAAATGTATTCAGTGTTCATCTGCATTCTGCCCACAAATAGGCCAGTGGTGTTGCTGCAGCTTATTCCATAATTACTGTTGAAGCTGGTATTATGGCCACATACTTCTGCAATCCCCTTGAGTAAATAAGCAAAGTAAATTTCAACTTCTGTGAGAATTCACTTGTTACCTGAATGGATGAATCATAGTTGAAGTTTGTTTGTCCACATCAGAACTCTTCATCTACCCTATCTGTCATTAGTGCTCTAGCATCTTAGTAATGACTCACTTAGAGAATACAGCTGGTATGCTGCATCTTGCTTCCATGCTTTTTCCAGCTCATGTAAGCTGGGCTAATATGGTGACTTAAATGCTTGTGCAGGTATTGCTACAAGTGTTTTTGGTTCCTCATTTCTGTGTGGGTAGACATAGTGATTTGATGATGGACAAGACCACAGGCTTCATGTTATTGTTCAACATTATAACTATCACATTTTTAAGTCAGAATAATATTTGTTGTAATTTCAGTTTTTATTAGTCATCATTTTCATGCAACTGGATGTATACTGTAACTCCATAGAACACATTGTCCTTTCCAAAATCTTTATATGTAACCTATATATGGTATCCATTCCACCCCAAGAACACTGTTAATTTACTGCTCAAACAGTACATACACATGGAAGACAAAGTAAAATACAATCAGCAACACACAAGTGGGCAGCAAAGCAACATGTCTGAATAGACATTAGTTCCCATAGGGGTGCAGCCGGCAGGCTGTGCACACAGCTGCTGTCATATTAGCAGGCCTGATGGCCTCTAGTGGCCGAATAAATCACAAAATTCACACAAAAATTACGAAGTAGTGTACACACAAAATTGGTAGTTACACCAGTTTGAAAATGACAAATGATCAAAGCTGCAATCAAAATAAATAAAAATACTGACACTTGTAAATGGTAATCATAATGTTTAACATTGTATATTTCTTCATAATGAGAATGTCAAGGAAGGATAAGTGGTAATTCTCTGTCTCTACCACAATGGTAAAATTGGTTATGAACTGTAGATTAAAACTGAAGAAACTGCAGAAAGATGGGAATTTAAGGAGATGGGACCTGGATAAACTGAATAAACCAGAGGTTGTACAGAGCTTCAGGGAGAACATAAGGGAACAACTGACAAGAATGGGGGAAAGAAATACAGTAGAAGAAGAATGGGTAGCTTTGAGGGATGAAGTAGTGAAGGCAGCAGAGGATCAAGTAGGTAAAAAGACGAGGGCTAATAGAAATCCTTGGGTGACAGAAGAAATACTGAATTTAATTGACGAAAGGAGAAAATATAAAAATGCAGTAAATGAAGCAGGCAAAAAGGAATACAAAAGTCTCAAAAATGAGATCGACAGGAAGTGCAAAATGGCTAGAGGACAAATGTAAGGATATAGAGGCATATCTCACTAGAGGTAAGATAGATACTGCCTACAGGAAAATTAAAGAGACCTTTGGAGAAAAGAGAACCACTTGTATGAATATCAAGAGCTCAGATGGAAACCCAGTTCTAAGCAAAGAAGGGAAAGCAGAAAGGTGGAAAGAGTATATAGAGGGTCTATACAAGGGCGATGTACTTGAGGACAATATTATGGAAATGGAAGAGGATGTAGATGAAGACGACATGGGAAATATGATACTGTGTGAAGAGTTTGACAGAGCACTGAAAACCTGAGTCGAAACAAGGCCCCAGGAGTAGACAACATTCCATTAGAACTACTGACGGCCTTGGGAGAGCCAGTCCTGACAAAACTCTACCATCTGGTGAACAAAATGTATGAGACAGGCGAAATACCCTCAGACTTCAAGAAGAATATAATAATTCTAATTGCAAAGAAAGCAGGCATTGACAGATATGAAAATTACCGAACAATCAGTTTAGTAAGTCACGGCTGCAAAATACTAACGCGAATTCTTTACAGACGAATGGAAAAACTGGTAGAAGCTGACCTTGTGGAAGATCAGTTTGGATTCCGTAGAAATATGGGGACACGTGAGGCAGTACTGACCCTACGACTTATTTTAGAAACTAGATTAAGAAAAGGCAAACCTACATTTCTAGCATTTGTAGACTTAGAGAAAGCTTTTGACAAGGTTGACTGGAATACTCTCTTTCAAATTCTGAAGTTGGCAGGGTTAAAATACAGGGAGCGAAAGGCTATTTACAATTTGTACAGAAACCAGATGGCAGCTATAAGAGTCGAGAGGCATGAAAGGGAAGCAGTGGTTGGGAAGGGAGTGAGACAGGGTTGTAGCCTCTCCCCGATGTTATTCAATCTGTATATTGAGCAAGCAGTAAAGGAAACAAAAGAAAAGTTCGGAGTAGGTCTTAAAATCCATGGAGAAGAAATAAAAACTCTGAGGTTCACCAATGACATAATTCTGTCAGAGACAGCAAAGGATTTGGAAGACCAGTTGAACAGAATGGACAGTGTCTTGAAAGGAGGATATAAGATGAACATCAACAAAAGCAAAACGAGAGTAATGGAATGTAGTCAAATTAAGTCGGGTGATGCTGAGGGAATTAGATTAGAAAATGAGACACTTAAAGCAGTAAAGGAGTTTTGCTATTTGGGGAGCAAAATAACTGATGATGGTCGAAGTAGAGAGGATATAAATGTAGACTGGCAATGGCAAGGAAACTGTTTCTGAAGAAGAGAAATTTGTTAACATCGAGTATAGATTTAAGTGTCAGGAAGTCGTTTCTGAAAGTATATGTATGGAATGTAGCCATGTATGGAAGTGAAACATGGATGATAAATAGTTTGGACAAGAAGAGAATAGAAGCTTTTGAAATTTGGTGCTACAGAAGAATGCTGAAGATTAGATGGGTAGATCACGTAACGAATGAGGAGGTACTGAATAGGATTGGGGAGAAGAGGAGTTTGTGGCACAACTTGACTATAAGAAGTGATCGGTTGCTAGGACATGTTCTGAGGCATCAAGGGATCGCAAATTTACTATTGGAGGGCAGGGTAGAGGGTAAAAATCATATAGAGAGACCAAGAGATGAATACACTAAGCAGATTCAGAAGGATGTAGGTTGCAGTAGGTACTGGGAGATGAAGAAGCTTGCGCAGGATAGAGTAGCGTGGAGAGCTGCATCAAACCAGTCTCAGGACTGAAGACCACAACAACAACCACAATGGAGCAACAGTGCATTGAATTCTGAAGTCTGTAGTAACTCATTCTCTCTCATTGTTTTATGTGTCTATCGAACTGTTGGCCTTCAGCGTGCTGGACATCTTATTCTTTGTTCAATTTATTCCTCTATAATAAGGCATCATAACTGGGGGCACAAGTTCTGACTGGACAAGGCTGGAGAAGACCATGGCCAATCACAAAGTATTGTCCTGTTATTTACTACAGGCAATAGAGGGAAATCTAAATACTGATGATTATTTGAACCCCAATCCCCATAATTGAGTCCAGTATCTTAAACATTCCACCATATTTTTAATTGGAATTGGTGTTGTAGGCATATTGCATCTCTCCACCATCTGGGAAAGCTTACATTCAAATGAAACAATCATCTGTAAATACTTTAGTAGCAATGGAAACAGGCACAGCTGAGGAATAGTTTTAGAAAGACTGATTTACTTCAGTAACTAGCAAGTCTGGCTACATTCAGTAATTAGCACTTTTTATCCATAAACATAACACTGTCTTTAAAATAAAGAAACATAGTCTAAAAATAAATTAAACATGTGGGCTATCATTTCCTCAGGTTTCTGTCATTGGGTTATAAATAAAGACTATATGAAACATAATCTATCAATTCACCAATAAATTAAACTATCTACACTGAAGTCCAGCGCAAGCCTCAGTCTGTATGACCAGCTATTGTCCACTTCAAAAATGAGTTCCCTATTTTCATATTGCTTTAAGTGCATTGACATCAACATAAAAGCATTTCACAATTGAGATCTATTTAGGAAGTTGTGAGTTGGGAGGTATAGATGAATAATTCATGAATTGTGTACACCAAGAGTACTCCCCAAAGTGCAAACTGAGTATGTTGCCCCACAACACAAGGTGCCATAGTGAGTAAGCAAGGCTAAAACTGTGGAAGTCACAGCTGGTCTGAAACTTAACTTGCTTAATAGTCAATCTACCTCAATTTACAGCTCACCAGGTGGTTCCTCCATGCCACCATAACTTCTGTGTCCAGCAACATATGTTATAAGTGGGGACTTTGCTTACCAAAAGCAGTTTTTGTCTCTCTTTCTGGTGTAAATCTAATTGGTGGTAATTTCCACCACTAGTAAATATAGCCAGCAGCACATCCCTCATGCTTTATCTATGATATAGCTCTGTACTATAATGTAAACTGACAGTGTTCTCATGAGAAAGTTGCTTTTCCTCAACTGCAACACATACACAATTCTTCATGGACACTAATGAACATACAACAATGTAAACAACATATATAGTCTTCTTTAATATCTTAATGATACTTTTCTAGGCTGACTATAAGTTACTACCTATTTTCTTGTAGTGCACTTACCTTTACCAAGCTTTGTGCAACATGATGTCAATTTCCCCGAATTTTTTATTATCACTTTACTGTAGCCAAAGTGGTACATCTGGTACTACATGTTTTGCTGGCCGCAGTGGCCAAGCGGTTCTAGGCACTTCAGTCCAGAACCGCACGACTACTATGGACAGAGGTTCGAATCCTGCCTTTAGCATGGATGCGTGTGATGTCCTTAGATTAGTCAGGTTTAAGTAGTTCTAAGTTCTAGGGGACTGATGACTTCAGATGTTAAGTCCCATAGTTCGCAGAGCCATATTTGTGATACTACACGTTTTAACACTAACAACACAGTGCATCCTTATTTATGCATCTTGTAAAATCTGTGAATGCATGAAGCTGCATGAAGGAAATATTTTAAATGTCCTTTTTTGTAATGTTGTGAACTGTTAATCTTAATTAAGTGTGCTGTTTTTATGTTATTGAAGATGATAATTGCTAAGCCATGGAAGCCTGTTAAAAAACTGATTGATGAAAGCTTTGGTTTACTCTCATTATTCAGTCATTCAGCAGTCAACCAAAATGAAATTGTTGTGGGAATGGCATAAATAAGCACCTTCGCTGTCAAACACAAACTACTGCAGGGTTCAAGAACCTTTTGTTCCAGTTTGGAGAAATTGGAATTACAGATGCCACTGAGAGCAGTGTTAACAAAGATAGTAATGATGATAAGTGCTTGAATCATGCATGTTGGTCATCTGTAACTGCAAGGAGTGTGGTTAAAATGAAAAGCAAGTAACATTTTATTTAAATTACTTTTTTTATCCCTCATCTTACACATCTACATGAAACAAACAGAAAGTTTATGTTGAACAGTAACACTGAGCCCCCATTCTCTGCCCCACCCGCCCTCCCTCCATGTCAAGGCAACAAACTTATGAAGATATTAAGTCTTAAAATCTGTCTTCAGTTCTACAATTACAATCAAAGACAGTGACCAAAACCCAGTTGAACACAGGCATTTTCTCCAAGTGAATAACGAAACTGAATCTGTTAAAAAGTCACGTACTGCAACATATCTTCACAATCATCAAACGTTGGTGAAATCTAATACTGAATGAGGCCATTGTATGTTAGAACACATTGTGCCATTCTCAATAACATATGGGTGACCACTTTCTAATTGAATAACTAGAAGGACATTCTGTATCTTAGCTTTCTAATTGAATGACTGGAAGGACATTCTGTATCTTAGTATCACCCTACAGGCGCTCTTATCAATCACTCAGTTACTTACCATCTCAAAAACCCCTCATATCTCATCCCCCTGCTATTTTAAAACAAGAAGCTGAGCTGAATTTCTTGCATCTCCTTTAGCCAGATATATTGCCTTGGCATAATACGGAGCATCAGAGTAGATCACAGAATCTATACTTTTATGAATGTTGCATCTCTTCCAGTGTGCTAAGGATTGTAACTCTTAGGTACACAATTACTGTGAATGTGATTTGTATGTAGATCCTGGTGAGTCAGTGAGGTAGTATGACAGCTGTCCTCTGCTTCAACTTACCTGTATAAACAACATTATAATTATTAATTAAGGTATCTGCAAAGAACTATTAGAGAATAGCAACCACTTTCCTGTAGTTGATACATGTTTGTGCATAGATACACCTGTAACAAGTGAGGAAATGCAATAGACTCCTCTGAAAACCACTTGGAATGGGTATATCGGAAGCCCACTCTTGGCAAAAATATATTAGATCTAATGTTAACAAATAATGAATATTTGCTCATTGAAACTTGTATCAGTGAATGTTAGGCAGCTGTGGCTAAGATAATTACCAGAAAACAAGAGCCAATCACAACAAATAGGACGTTTTATGCACAGTGTCCCAGGAGGAATGGTCAAATTCAACAGTAAGACAGAAATGATCATTTGAAGTAATAAAGTTCAGTAAACATGTGCTCTAATATGTATACCTTTATCTTTGATACTGTGAAGCAAATTTCTTCTGTTTGCAAGTTCTTTGTTTTCCATATTTTGGGAGGAGGTGCTATGGACCAAAACAAAACAAAAAATTGTCTAGTAAACATTGTCTCCGAAATGCTTCTGTTAAGAGCTATCATCACCTTTTCAGTAGAAGAGATGTGTTTCACAGTAGTAAAGGTGAACAAGTGCTCATTGCTCTTAAGGCATGCATTTAGAGTCCATATTTACTGGACATTTTTTCTTGGTTTGCGCCATATCAGAGTAGTGCAGAAAGACCTGCCGCACCGCAATCTGAGCCAGCGGAGTTCTCCAGCCGTTCCATCGCATTAAACACAGCTCCCATTTATCCCTTGGCAGCTTGGATGTCTCAACCTGCTGTAGCCCACCACAGTGGGTGAACTACATCGTGGTGTGAGGAACACAAGGTGGACACACTGCAGAAACACTTTGCATGTGTCACTGAATAGAGGAAGGTTCGAAGTTTTATATTCACACAGACACTATACCATGAGCACCATGCATTGCTTGAGAAACATTGAAGCAGTAGTCCATTTCATTCCACAGATGACTCAAAAGGTACCGGTTTATTGAACTGACAGTTTCAACAATTTGATTTCTCAGCTCTTGAAGAGTAGCTGCCATAAGTGGGACAAAGACTCTGTCTTTTGCATGTCCCCACAGAAAAAAATTAGAAGGTGTGAGGCCTGATGACCTGGGAGACCAAAAGCAATGAACATGGTCTTGTTGTTCACCTCTTCCAATCCAATGTTGTGTGATGGTATTGTTAAAATAACTCCACACCTCAAGGTGAAAATGAGGCAGGGTGCCATCATGCATATAAACAATATCATTGCAATCTTCAAGAAGTCAAGAAAGCAATCAGCTTTGCAGCATGTCCATGTATGACATTCCTATCACAGTTTCCCTGTGAAAAAGAAAGGTCCATAAACTTTGTGAACAAAAATGGTACAGAACACATTTAGTTTCAGCAAGTCTCATTTATGTTCAATGATGATGCCGTAATGTTGTGACACCCAAATTCTTACGCTATGGAGGTTTACTTTATGTGATACATGAAATGTCAATTCATCTGAAAAGATGAGCCATTCATAAACTGTGCCCTGTGCCATATCCTGGAGAACTGAAATTCAAACTTCATACCTTCTTTTGTGGTCCCCCAGATGCAACTGCTGCAGTGATTGCAACTTGTAAGCCTTCATACGAAGGTGTTGTTTCAGAACAATTCATAAGCTTGTACTCACTCACTCGTCATGCAATATGCTAATTTTTTGTCGTACAGTACTTTGCAATAAACCAGTGGGGGCCAAGAGATGGTAAATGAAATAATAAATATTACTTTAAAATAAACAAATAACTGTCTAACCAAATAAATAAGTACTTCCTGCCACATGCAAAGATTCGAACCCAGAGCCTCAGGGGCCTTAGTTGTGCACGTAGGCCTGGAGCCACACTGATGAGAATACTTAATTTGGAGCAATGTGCAGCACTGCCCCCTATGGTGAGGGTAGGATCAACAAGCACAACCGCTGCACATGTGACGAGGTATGACATCGAGGCCCATGAGAAAGGTAGGCCATAGTGCATAAATCACAGAATGTGATACTGCCAGTCTTAAAAGTGCCAGCAACCACAATACTTGACTGCATGTTTAAAAGCTTGCAAGTTCTTGATACTGAAACAGCAAAATTAAGACCTTTAGTGGGTACCTTTACAATTAAATATTGGTTTCCTGTGGGTCCTGCATGGAGCTGAGCATTCACAGAGTGCGACAGACAAGCAGACTAGTGTGACATCACAAATTCGTTGCAGAGCCCATATAGCTCATTGGCCCTGGTACATTATTTACTGACATCACATGTTCAACATTTGTTATCAACTTTTTGGTATTTCCCAACATTTGGGGCCCCACATGTCTATGTTAAATTCTTTATCTGATTGTCATATATGCGACCCCCCCCCCCTCCCCGGCCCCCCCCCCCCCCCCGGCCCCCCTTTTTTTTCCGATTGGAAAAGTACAAAAGCTCTTTACTACATCACTTTTCAAATCCACATCAATATGAGCTCTATTCTGAATATGAAAGTTGATTGAAAGTAAAACCAAATGTATTGTTGTTGATGGTATTTGAACCATTTCATTCAGTTTCAGGGATCTGTCAAGGTTTTTCACATATTTGATGAGCCGAGCTGGTAAAATGTTCTCATATATCCAGCTATTCTTTAAGCAAATGAATGTCAACTCCGGACCTATGAGGCTTATACTTGATTCTTTGACAAACCTCAGTTTCGACTGAGAGGCATAATTCCCTTTTGAGCTGGCCACTGTGGAGCTATTAACATAGCAATAAGTGGATTCTACATCTTACCTTTGCTATGACTTCATGCCTACTATCATCAGCTATCATTTTTAAATGATGAAATGGTGGCCAGAGAAAATTGCTACCTCAGGGAACCTCTGGACAATTAACGTTTCCTCAAATGTAACTGGGGGCATTTATGTAAAGACCTATTTCAGAGGTGCTGACTCAAATGCTGTAATAGTGTCACCTTCCATGGAAACAGAAGGTGCCGTGTAGGTGACTTCTCCAGTTCTAATTTCTTGGAAGCTTCTTTGAAGGGCTACAAAAACCTTCACATTTTAAAAGCTATAAAATAAATGATAACTTATAAGAATTACAGTAACAGAATAACATACATAGTGTGAGAAGAGAAATTAATTCTTTCAGCAGCATGGTGTCAATTTCTTCAATTCGAGCATTTCTATCTTCTCAGAGAGCTTTTCACACAAAGTAGAATATAAAGCTTTCTACCAATTCTATCACTGTTGGCTGCATATTCCAGCAAGTAGTCAGATTGTTCCAGTGATGTATTGAGAGCATTAAGAAGAACACTTTTCTTTGCATAAGTAATGAGTTTTTCCACTGCAGTCAGGAGACCACAAACTTGTGGACAACTGATCCATATATACTCTGCATTAAAAGCATTTTGTCCCACTGTATTTATCATATGGCAGGAACAATTTAGTCATGAATAATCATGCAGTGTAGCAGTTATGTTGGCACCTTGATCAGTAACAAAATGCATATCTTTCAAAGCAAAGTCATGGATACCAAGAGACATAAATGGTCTCAACAATTCTCTTTGAATGTTATTGCCTGTTTTTGGTATCAATTGACAGCCCGACCATAAACCAGTGCAATTTCCTGAGATGTTATGTGTATCTATGTGTGATCCATCTATCAGCTGCAGGCAAGTAGTTACTTTTACTGATATTGTTTTTAGTTCAGTCCTAGAATTTTTGTTGACATAATATTAGTTAAAATGTTGTAAAACATGGTGTTGCAAAATATATTCCAAAAAATATACACTAGATAAAAAATCTACACACCAAGTGGTGGCAGAACACACTCATAAAAGAAAGTTAGACAAGTTTTTGGAGCCTCCGGCTTCTTCTTCAGACAGAAGGGTAGAAGAGGAAGGAAGAAGGATGAAGAAAAAGGACTGGAGAGGTCTACGAATAGGGGTAGATTTCGGCAAACTCACCCGGAACCGAGAGTCAGGGGAGATTTACCAAACGGGATGGGAGGGTAAGGCTGATTGTTGGGGACTGCATCAGATGAGATTTGAAAACCTGAGAGCTTGAAGGTGGAAGACAGGGTAATATGCAACACAGGGATCACTGCGCTTAAACACAGTGCAGGAGTTAATAAGAGTGAAAAGCTAAGTGCACTGTATCTAACAGAGATGGGAGGAGGGCATGAAAAATAGACGAGTAAGACAATGAAAGATGGGGAACACTGAAATGGAGTGAGGAAAAGATAGTTACCATGAATAAATGCTGAGACAGAAGAAATGAATGTAAATTAGGGCCAGGACATGTTGTCGTACTAGTTACCACCTGTGGAGTTCTGAGCAACTGCTTTCTGGGATAAGAATCCAGATGACATATGTGATGAAACAGGCACTGAGCTCACAATTCTCGTGTTTTAGAGCATGCACTACAACAGGATATTGCATGTTTCCAGTATACGCCCTCTGTCTAGCCCATTCATTGTAATTGATAATTTGGTGGTAGTCATGCCGATGTTAAGCAGTGTTCACATAACAGTTGGTATATAATGTGTCACATCACAGGTGGCTCTCCCTTTGACAGTATATGTTTTGCCAGGTACAGGGCTGGTATAGGTCATGGTAGGAGGGTGCACCGGGGGGCAAGTCTTGAAGCGGGGATGGTCTCAGGGGTAGGAGCCATAGGGTAGGGAGATGGGTGCAGAAGGAGCATAGGGTCTGAAAAGAATATTGCAGAGATTGGGAGGGCAACAAAAAGCTTTCTAGGAGTGGTAGGTAAAATTTCACCCTTTTTACTGAGACATGAGTTACTCACTACACCCGCTAATACCCATGTGCTATAAAGAGCTCCGTACTACTCATAATGAGTGAGACATGAATTATTCACTACAAAACAAGCTAAGAACTTTAGCTTGTACACATACACATGCTAACATCTGTGTGCTATACAGATATGGAGCTCTGTACTACCCATAATGAATGATAAAATATTGTTACGTGGATGTATGCACACACTTCTCAAAGCAACAGTACTTGTCACTGGATGATAGATGGAAGACAAAATGTGTATGTTAAGCTTTCAAATTAAATTCAAAATTCACATAGCCAGTAAACCTGTTAGGTTTGCTCTTTAAGGTTCAACCTGAAAAATCAAATCTACAATGCCGCTGCACAAGTTATGTCCTATTTGCTGCAGTGAGAATGGGAAGAAATTGATTACCAGTGGGATGCTTGCCACATCCCAAATGGTAGCCGCATTCAACCAATACGACACTTGACCCTTTTAAGTGGAGCTTTAGGTTGTTTGTTACAAAATTACTCATCTACCAATTCTGTAAGGTATCTCAATAAATTTCTGTTTAATTCGAAAGTTGTACAGTACTTTTTGACTTACCCTGTACATGAAATGTCTCACTAAGAATTAATCTGCTCAACTAATTGCAAAAATGAATTAATTTATCAAATTATCAGCTTGAGGATCTGCAAACACACTACTCAGTGTAAGACAAACTATGATTTATTACAACATTCTATGAGTGTACAGCAGAAACATATCTGTCCCCATTATGTTTACTCTGTGCTCTATTTGAAAGTGTTAAATTAGCTGACAAGTTAGCTTGCAGGCTAATTGATCAGAATCATTGAGAAACGTCTCCTGTCAGCACTCATCATTAACAATGTTTTATTTCCTTACTTCCTAATCTATTGTACTTTGCAGTTCACAAAAAATTAAGTGTCAAACATTACTGTGATACTTAATAGTCATTTTATATGTCTGTTGGTTCAGTAAGAGTGCATAATTTCCTTAGTGTCTCATATTTTTTTGTTTCCACTTTCAAAATTTGTACTTAGTATATGACAAGGAATTCATGGTTTCAAACATTACTGCAATAATTAACATCCATTTCATATGTCTGTTGGTTTATCACAGGTTTTATCTTCTAATAAGAGTCTCTTATCATATTTGTTACTGATACTGTTACTTTCATTTGCTGTAGTGTTTTCACTTTTAAAGTTTTATTTATCCACAAGTTAAAAATACAGAAATGTACATAAAATCAAATTCTGTTTCAGTTCCAGCATGAGCAACTTTATCATCAAATGTGATCTCTTCAAAAGAGAGCAAGACACTGAAACAGTCGCAGTTAATGACTACTACTCCTGCATATATACATGCAACACAAGTAAATTTCCTTTGGTTGTATATTTATATTAGAATGTATGTAATTTATATGTTTAGGAGTACAATCAGAACACTAACAGTACAATGTAACATTTAAAACAGAAAGAATGAAAACTGATTTTTTTTTAATTGTCAGTAATAACAATGTTGTAAGAACTGAGTTTATATAATTTATTATATCAATTCTGATTTTATGATGTTTGTTACTTGAGCCTTAAACTGTTTTTTTTCCATATGGCTACAACATGTATTTTGTCTGTTGGTAAATAAAATTATTCACAAGTGATCTACAATAAATATACAGTTTATACTTACCAGCATATGTGACTATAGTATTAAGCTGTAGTGAATCTTATGTTAATTCAGAGATGATGAGCAGCAAGAACAGTCTTAGTCACAAATATAGTTCTGCCACATAACCCAGTGCTGATGGTGACATTAGTAAAAAAAGAAATAGCATTGTCCTCCCCATTATCAGCTTCTTCTCTGATACAAACTGCACACTGACATGAATGAAAACTGATACAATGTAACCTTGTTTCACAGACAGTGATGTAGATTGTTTAGGCACTTGAATATTATTATTTCACAGCCATAGTCTTATTTATTAAGCTGGCATAGCTGAGAATGGAGGACGAGGTATAGCAAGATGAGAAATAATTGACAGAAGGAAAGCTGCTACTCACCATATAGCAGAGTTGCTGAGTCACGACAGACACAATAAAAAGATTCACACAATCATGGCTTTCGGCCATTAAGGCGTTTGTCAGCAGTAGACACACATACACACAAGCACACACACACTCATGCAAGTGCAACGTCTGCAGTCTCTCTCTCTCTCTCTCTCTCTCTCTCTCTCTCTCTCTCTCTCTCTCTCTCTCTCTCTGTGTGTGTGTGTGTGTGTGTGTGTGTGTGTGTGTGTGTGTGTGTGTGTGTGTTTTGTTTACTGCTGACTACGGAGATGGGAACTTGCCCTTCAGTATCTCCTCTCTTCGTGTTACCCACCAGGCCTCTACCTCCGCTAATTTCAAGTTGCTGCCGCTCATACCTCACCTGTCATTCAACAATATCTTTGCCTCTGTACTTCCACCTCGACTGACATCTCTGCCCAAACTCTTTGCCTTTACAAATGTCTGCTTGTGTCTGTACATGTGCAGATGGATATGTGTGTGTGCGAGTGTATACCTGTCCTTTTTTCCCCCTAAGGTAAGTCTTTCCACTCCCGGGATTGGAATGACTCCTTACCCTCTCCCTTAAAACCCACATCCTTTCGTCTTTCCCTCTCCTTCCCTCTTTCCTGACGAAGCAACCGTTGGTTGCGAAAGCTTGAATTTTGTGTGTGTGTTTATATTTGTTTGTGTGTCTATCAACATGCCAACGCTTTCGCTTGGTAAGTTACATCATCTTTGTTTTTAGATATACAAATATCAAGACAGTTACACAATGTCTCCTACACTCAGTTTGCAGGTAATAATATATTATATGAATTATACATGTGCCATTGCGTGACTATCTTAAAGATAGATGTAAACTATTCTGAGGAAGTCTTCTATCAAAGTTTCAAGATTTGGCTTTAAATGGTGACTCTAGAAATATGCTACATCCCTCTACACATCACTCACACAGGGATCGTGAGGACAGGATTAAGAATATTTACAGTATTCACAGAGACATTCAAACAATAATTCTCCCCATGTTCCATACATAAATGGGTTGGGAAGAAACACCAACAACTGGTACATTGTACAATGGGACATACCTTCTGCCATGCACATCATGGTGGTTTGCCAGAATATAGATATAGATGTACTCATCATCCCTGATAGATGTTGCAGCCAACATTAGTTTGGCATTTTGATGTGCTACACATATACAAACTGAATATGTACCAAAACCTTGTTTAGTTGCTGGTCAACAGCATGTACAAATTTTACAAAATGCATTACACTGTTCTGTCTGCGACAATGATATTTATTCTGCTACCAGTTTCAGTCTTGAACCATCTTCAATGGGAGCTGTACAACATACAAAAGTTGTGTGTTGTACAGCTGCCATTGAAGATGATTTAATACCAAAACCAGTACCAGAAAAAATATCATTATCACAGACAGCACAGAGTAACACATTTTGTAGAATGAGTGCATACCAGCCACAATAACTGTAATAAACTACGTTGGTCCGAGTTTAAAAAAATTTGAGAGGCCCAATTCAAGTTGCAAAATAGAAGGCGTTTCGGATTATGAAGCTTTTGCCATCAATTATTACTGCTACAAAATCAGTTTTGCATGGGCATGGCCATGAAAATATACCATCTTCAATAACAATAATAATAATAGTAATAATAATGCTTTGTTATCACAAAACTTTCTAAGAGCAAGCTCATAAAGATATCAACACCAAAGAGGAACAAACAGTTTAAATAAAATATATATTCCTTCGACAATTGTGTAAAAACATTTTGACAGTGTGTTCAATAATGTCCTAAATAACATTCTAAGAAAATTAGTAATCTACGCTACTATCTAAAGACATGACTTTATCTAATGTTGTTACCAAAAATCTCAAAATATTGTTGACTGAATGTCAAATTTTCACACAATGCTCCAATAAACACTCTGATGCACATAGGCTATACATTTTTAAACAAAAATGTACAGGTTCTCTGTAAAAACTGATTGTGGGAAGGAAAATGCTGTGCTGTGAAAATAGGCACTTTAATTTTCTTTCTCATAGTCAGTTTTAACTATGATAGCAAGGCACTAAAACCACTATATAAATTCTTTCTTCCATATATACTGTATCTGCTCCAATATAATTTGAAACAAAAACTGTATACACAACAATTTGGTGTCTTGTTTTCGTCCTCACATTCAATTTTAAGAGAAAACGAGAAAGTTGTACTTAAGACTTTTCGGCTTATTATAATAATACTACTACAGAACCTAAATCATCTGAAAGTTTGAAATCCTACCCATCAGCAGATTAATACTATGCAAAATACTGCCACTGAAACTACTATCCTAGCAGATCCAGAATCTGGAGAGGTCTCTCTCATATCCCATATACCAATGATCCCAACCCATCTACCCATGCCCTTTACACAACTTCAATTTCCATAACAATAAACAAGGTTCAGGGTCAGAGGGAGGGGGAAGAGGTAGTGCACAGAGAGATGGGGTAAAAAATGGGTATAGAGAGGGAAAGGAGAAGACAGACAGAGAGAGGGGGAGGAGGAAACAGAGAGAGAGAGAGAGAGAGAGAGAGAGAGAGAGAGAGAGAGAGAGAGAGAGAGAGATGAGAGGGATAGGGGGACAGTGATTGGGGAAGAGTGTGTTGGACAGAGAGAGGGGGAGTAAGAGATTGGAGCATATATCCAATACCAATACAAATTTAGCAATTGCAAAGCATTGTCGAGTTTCGCTAGTAAATTTACAAAACCTTTTGGGAGTTGTTTCATCCTTAAGTAGGCACAGGTCTAAAATTAAACCATGTGGCTTCTGTAGCTTAACAGATATTCATCCAGACACAGCACGAACTTCTAAAGCTTTAAGGTTACTCATTCTAGAAACATTATTTAATTGGATAGATAAAAAATCTACTCACCAAGTGGCGGCAGAACACACACATAATAGACTGTTGTGACTGGCAAGCTTCCAGAGCCAGATGCTCCTTCTTCAGACAGAAGGGTTGAAGGGGAAGGAAGAAGGGCAGAAGAAAAAGGCTGGAGAGGTTTAGGAAAAGGCGTAGATTTTGGGAAAGTCACCGAGAACCGCAGGTCAGGGGCAATCAGATTAAATCAATCCTCTAACAGTGTGTTGGCAGTATATTCAATAATCAATATTGTCTTAAATAGTATTGTATAAAATTACTTAAGGGATGAATTTACAAAGATTTTTGGGGGTAATTTCATCCATAAGCAGGCACAGATTTGTTTTATTGCTGTTTATTGCTTGAAGGTGACTTGTACATTACTACATTTGTATTTTTATTAATGTAAAAGTAATTTTCACTTATCTTACTTTCTGTATACTCATTAATGCCAGTATGTGAAAAGTTATAGCTTTGAATGATGTTTTTCATCCATAAATGGGCATTGGTGTAAAATTCGACTATATACCTTCTAAAGCTTAAATAATACTCTTTCTAGATATAGCCAGATATAAAAGATTTAAAGAATATACTGCTGAGATATGTTCCCCCAAACATGCCCAAAATTTGGCACCCAAAACATTTTCATCAATTCTGCAGATGGACATATTTTGATAGAGAAACAAAGAGATTATTATATGAAAGGTATAAGAAGACAAAATTGTTGTGTCATATTGCAAATTCTTGGCTGCATCTCTCCATACTATTACAATTTACACATGGTTAGAATTGGATTCTCCAGGAAACGCAATGAATTTTCTGTGCTTTTTGAAAAAGTAAGCCACAGCTGTCACTAGATATGAGGGCCGTACCTTTTTTTTTTTTTTTTTTTTTAACCTCCGATAGGTTACAAATAAAAGACAAGTTCATAGAAAACAATTATTATTTTCTACCAAAAGTTTTGTACACCTACGGTTACTTTTCAAAATAATCACTGTAAAGATGGAGACATTTATCGTACCTCTGGAGAAGCTTTGCAGTACCCTCTTCAAAAAATGTTGCTGCCAATGATTTCAAATGAGAATTGAAATTATTTTGAAGATCTTTGTTGGTTTGAAAGTGCTGCCCCTCCTAGCCACTTCTTCAGTTCAGGGAAAAGGTGAAAGTCGCTGGGTGCCAGGTCAGGACTGTATGGTGGATGATCAAAAATATCCGATTGAAATTGTTCAAGGAGATGTTGGGTTGTGCCAGCAGTGTGTGAATGAGTGTTGTCATGGATCAACACAATTCCTGAAGTCAGCATTTGTTTTGAATGGCTCTCCGCAAATGTTGTAAAGTTTCACAATGAGCAGCTGCATAGATGGTGGTTCTGGGCTGCATAAACTCTACAAGCAACAGCCTTTTTAGTCCCAAAACACAACAGCCATAACCTTTCTGTTGTTGAATGTTTGTTTGAAATTTTTTGGTTTGTTTGGTGAATTTGGATGGATCCATTGTTGTGACTGTTGTTTTGTTTCCAATGTGTCGTATTGGATCCAAGTTTCATCTCCAGTAACAATTTATTTCAAAAAGTTCTCTCCTTCATTGTGATAACTGTCAAGGAAATTCAAAGCTGACAACATTTGGTGACTTGTGGGCGTCCTCATGGCCAGACAGCAACAGCTTAATGATGTCTGACTATGTATCAAGTTCACATGTATTGAAGATGACACTATTTAGTTAAGCATTCTGTCTGGTAGATTTATCACTGAGTTAATAAAAGTTGTGTGACCTTCTTGTTGTTGTTGTGGTCTTCAGTCCTGAGACTGGTTTGATGCAGCTCTCCATGCTACTCTATCCTGTACAAGCTTCTTCATCTCCCAGTACCTACTGCAACCTACATCCTTCTGAGTCTGCTTAGTGTATTCATCTCTTGGTCTCTCTCTCTACGATTTTTACCCTCCACACTGCCCTCCATTGCTAAATTTGTGATCCCTTGATGCCTCAGAACATGTCCTAGCAACTGATCACTTCTTATAGTCAAGTTGTGCCACAAACTTCTCTTCTCCCCAATCCTATTCAATACCTCCTCATTACTTAGGTGATCTACCCACCTAATCTTCAACATTGTTCTGTAGCACCAAATTTCAAAAGCTTCTATTCTCTTCTTGTCCAAACTATTTATCATCCATGTTTCACTTCCATACATGGCTACACTCCATGCAAATACTTCCAGAAATGACTTCCTGACACATAAATCTATACTCCATGTTAGCAAATTTCTCTTCATCAGAAACAATTTCCTTGCCATTGCCCGTCTACATTTTATAACCTCTCTACTTTAACCATCATTAGTTATTTTGCTCCCCAAATAGCAAAACTCCTTCACTACTTTAAGTGTCTCATTTCCTAACCTAATTCCCTCAGCATCACCCAATTTAATTCGACTACATTCCATTATCCTTGTTTTGCTTTTGTTGATGTTCATCTTGTATCCTCCTTTCAAGGTACTGTCCATTCCGTTCAACTGCTCTTCCAAGTCCTTGTCTGTCTCTGACAGAATTACAATGTCCTCGGTGAACCTCAAAGTGTTTATTTCTTCTCCCTGGATTTTAATACCTACTTTGAATTTTTCTTTTGTTTCCTTTACTGCTTGCTCAATATACAGATTGAATAGCATCGAGGACAGGTTACAACCCTGTCTCACTCCCTTCCCAACCACTGCTTCCCTTTCATGCCCCTCAACTCTTATAACTGCCATCTGATTTCTGTACAAATTGTAAATAGCCTTTCGCTCCCTGTATTTTACCCCTGCCACCTTTAGAATTTGAAAGAGAGTATTCCAGTCAACATTGTCAAAAGCTTTCTCTAAGTCTACAGATGCTAGAAATGTAGGTTTGCCTATCCTTAATCTTTCTTCTAAGATAAGTCGTAAGGTCAGTATTGCCTCACGTGTTCCAACATTTCTACGGAATCCAAACTGATCTTCCACAAGGTCGGCTTCTACCAGTTTTTCCATTTGTCTGTAAAGAATTCACGTTAGTATTTTGCAGCTGTGACTTATTAAACTGATAGTTCGGTAATTTTCACATCGGTCAACACCTGCTTTCTTTGGGATTGGAACTACTATATTCTTCTTGAAGTCTGAGGGTATTTCGCCTGTCTCATAAATCTTGCTCACCAGATGGTAGGGTTTTGTCAGGACTGGCTCTCCCAAGGCCGTCAGTAGCTCTAATGGAATGTTGTCTACTCCCGGGGCCTTGTTTCAACTCAGGTCTTTCAGTGCTCTCTCAAACTCTTCACACAGTATCGTATCTCCCATTTCATCTTCATCTACATCCTCTTCCATTTCCATAATATTGTCCTCAAGTACATCACCCTTGTATAGACCCTCTATATACTCCTTCCACCTTTCTGCTTTCCCTTCTTTGCTTAGAACTGGGTTTCCATCTGAGCTCTTCATATTCATACAGGTGGTTGTCTTTTCTCTAAAGGTCTCTCTAATTTACCTGTAGGCAGTATCTATCCTACACCTGGTGATATAAGCCTCTACATCCTTACATTTGTCCTCTAGCTATCCCTGCTTAGCCAGTTTGCACTTTCTGTCGATCTCATTTTTGAGACGTTTGTATTCCTTTTTGCCTGCTTCATTTACTGCATTTTTATATTTTCTCCTTTCATCAATTAAATTCAATATCTCTTGTGTTACCCAAGGATTTCTATTAGCCCTCATCTTTTTACCTACTTGATCCTCTGCTGCCTGCACTACTTCATCTCTCAAAGATACCCATTCTTGTTCCATTAAATTTCGGGAATGCAGCCGCATAAATTCTGCTTCTTCTTCTAATATTTCGGCTGTATATCTTTCAGCCATCTTCAGAGACAGTCGTACGGCTGTCTCTGAAGATGGCTGAAAGATATACAGCCGAAATATTAGAAGAAGAAGCAGAATTTATGCGGCTGCATTCCCGAAATTTAATGGAGCAGTCTTTGCGCCGCGAAAACCTGAAGATTCACATACCCATTCTTCTTCTACTGTATTTCTCTCCCCCATTCCTGTCAATTGTTCCCTTATGCTCTCCCTGAAACTCTGTACAACCTCTGGTTTAGTAAGTTTATCAAGGTCCCATCTCCTTAAATTCCCACAATTTTGCAGTTTCTTCAGTTTTAATCTACAGTTCATAACCAATAGATTGTGGTCAGAGTCCATATCTAACCCTGGAAATGTCATACAATTTAAAACCTGGTTCCTAAATCTCTGTCTTAGCAATATACAATATATCTGACACCTGTCAGCATCTCCAGGCTTCTTCCATGTATACAACCTTCTTTTATGATTCTTGAACCAAGTGTTAGCTATGGTTAAGTCATGCTCTGTGCAAAATTCTACCAGGCGGCTTCCTCTTTCATTTCTTAGCCCCAATCCATATTCACCTGCTATGTTTCCTTCTCTCCCTTTTCCTACTACCGAATTCCAGTCACCCATGACTATTAAATTTTCATCTCCCTTCACTATCTGAATAATTTCTTTTATTTCATCATATATTTCTTCAATTTCTTCACTCATCTGCAGAGCTA
This sequence comes from Schistocerca americana, assembly GCF_021461395.2. Classification (NCBI taxonomy): domain Eukaryota; kingdom Metazoa; phylum Arthropoda; class Insecta; order Orthoptera; family Acrididae; genus Schistocerca; species Schistocerca americana. Next base: position 112,949,180 of record NC_060121.1, read on the forward strand.
GTTGGCATATAAACTTGTACTACTGTAGTAGGCGTGGGCTTTGTGTGTATCTTGGCCACAATAATGCGTTCACTATGCTGCTTGTAGTAGCTTACCTGCACTCCTATTTTGTATTCATTATTAAGACTACTCCTGCATTACCCCTATTTGATTTTGTATTTATAACCCTGTATTCACCTGACCAAAAGTCTTGTTCCTCCTGCCACCGAACTTCACTAATTCCCACTATATCTAACTTTAATTTATCCATTTCCCTTTTTAAATTTTCTAACCTACCTGCCCGATTAAGGGATCTGACATTCCATGATCTGATCTGTATTAGTGTTACAAGGCCAGATCAGTCAATCATTCAGACTAATGCCCCTGCAACTACCGAAAAGGCTGCTGCCCCTCTTCAGGAGCCACACATTTGTCTGGCCTCTCAACAGATACCCCTCCATTGTGGTTACACCTACAGCACAGCTATCTTTATCGCTGAGGCATGCAAGCCTCCCCACCAACGACAAGGTCCATGGGTCATGGGGGCGATCATCGAGATATGCATAGTAAAATTGGAGTGCAAGAAGGAGGGAGTCCAAGAGGCATTGCCATGTCTGTGCAGCAGTCTTTAAACCATATGGCATGTAGCATACTCAAAAAGGACAAAGGGCGTGACGATAGCAGTTTCATGTATGTTATCGGGGTGCATAGGGATAATCTGCTTTCTTGCAATCCAACACGCTGAACATCTTAGAACCACTCAGGTGTTGTGTAAAGTCCTGTGTATGGGTAACTGGGTAATTGTCCAAAATGGTTCTATCATTTAGTCTACGGTAATCCCCACAGAGCCTCAATGAGCTGTCTTTTTTTTTAAGCGAGTCGAATTGGTGATGACCAATCTCTGGATGAGGGGTGAACAATCCCACAGTTAAAAGTTCCTGAATAATAGACTTCGTGATCTTGAGTTTATGAGGGCTCAGTCTCCGAGCTTTATGTCTAACAGGCAGCCTTCAGTAGTTTTAAATTTAGGACACACACCATTAGTGACAGCCGAAACACTTTGCGGCTGGGGGTGGGGATCACTCTGGTCACTAGTTGAGGCATGTAGACTGACGTTAATATCATCCACCATACGGTGGTCGGTGTCGGCGGCAGGTGGCGAGGTTGAACAGCTGGTGCTACAAAGACTGAAGAGCTCACATCTGGAGAGGTCTGGGGCATGAGTAGTATTCTCGATGAGTCATTGTAACATGGCTCGATTAGTTTGTAGGTCGTTAATCTGCTGGCGGTGAACTACAATGTCACAAGTAGCACTCGCAAGTTTAGCTGTAAGCAGAATACACTCAGTTGTCAAAGAGCTAAGAAGACTGTCACAAGGAGGCGGGTGTTGTGCTTGAGAGGCAGACATGAGAGGAATAGTCGTATCAGTAGGTAGATAACGCAGGGTATTTTCTGATGTGTTGGTAGAAAACGAGTGGTGGCGTAGGAAATCAATGTGTAGCACTGGGAAATTGACTTCTGCTACGTGGAATGTCCATGGGAACGTCAGAGAGGCAGACAATTTCAACGTGAGAGGAGCTGTACCAAGGGCATTGATGTTTGCGTCGTTTGCGGCCCGTAATAATGTAGGCAATGGTTGCAGATTCAGAAGTGCATGTGATGGGGGAAAGACGCTTGTGGCAGCCCCACTGTCAATCAAAAACTTCTGGTTAGTGGTAGCATCGTGCACATAGAGGCATCCGCCGACAGGTGAGGAGATATGTGCTGACTGCTCGTGACTGTGGCGTCGTGTATTTTTTGCAGGAGACGAGGAGCCTAATGCATCTCGCATTGCATGTTTTCCACCACACATGATGAGTGACAGTTGCGAGGGGCATCGCCAAATGTGGCGTGAAACCAGCATAAGGGATAACGTGGGTGCGGTTGAGGGGCTGTAGTAGTACCAGAGGTTGCTGCTATGCTGTGTTGCGCGTCACTCTAGGCCACTGGACGGGGGGTAGGCTGCAGCACATGAGGTTCACGGTTTATGCAGCCAATGGAAGCACTCACTCTGCTAACTGCACGGATGAGCACATCCGATAGCAGGTGATGGAGGGGACAGTACTTCGCTAAGGTCAATTAACTGAGTGAGGGAAGCTAGAATGTAAAATGAAAGTTTGCACCGGCGAAGTATCTTGAAAGCGCAGTCCGCCACTAACAGTTTCTTGTCGAGTGAGCTCTATGTGGGAGGCAGGAGTTGCAGTTCTAATGTTTGTGAGAGTTTCATTAACCACATTGACCACAGTGCTGCATCCGGCAGTAAGTTGCGTATTGCAAGGGCACATAGACGACCCCACAGTGCAGAGGGAGTGAGGTCACGTAAATGTTCCTTGTGAATAATGTGGTGAATGATCTCGTCAGAAGATAGCGGGAAATGTTCACAGATATTTTTGTTTAGTGCTTGTGGACTGTGGAAGGGGAGGCGGGTCCGATGCACCACAATGTCACTGATTAAGTCCAAATGGTCACGTAAATGGCTGGTGAGGTACACAACTTTTGATTCCTCGGAGTGGACACCAATAGGACTAAAAAGTGAGCCCACAAGTGCAAATCAGGTGTGTGGCTGGTCATTTACAAATGTAGGCAATTTCGGAAATTTGGCATGCGGCACGTCCGATAATACAGCATTACTTGAAGGGTTGATTGTGCGTAACTGTTTGTCTGGTAGTGGTAACGCTGGGGAGAGGGAGGCATGGGGTCCCAGAAACTTGACCAGGCGGGCGAGGTTCCTGTTTCTGCCAGGACATCAGGAAATGTTGCTGCCAGGTAGTAGCATCTCCCATATCAATAATGCACTGCTCAGAATGCGTGGTAGGCACGGGAGAGAGTTGTAATTCGGTTTGCAACAGGTTTGGTGTGCATGATGTGGCAGACTCTACCTTGGCCGAGGCAAGATGGCACAGGTCAACAAATCCATGTTGTACAAAATCAGATGCAGTATATATCGGACCACAATACATCACTCTCTTGTTCGAAATGGCCATAGATGTACGAAGGCCCAGTCTGATGCAATATGGTTGTGGCCGCATGAGCCCTATTAACCACAGCACTCACAGGCACACTAGAAAAATGATGAGAGTTCGTGTTCGGAAGTTCTGGTTGCACAGCTGGAAGCTGTGATGGCATCTGATTCACTGTTATGTAAGGTGGTTGTGTCACATATAAAGGCCAGTAGTATTTTCACGTTAAGGATATCGCGTGTTTGTATCGCATTACTTCTCTGGAATATGAAAGGGAAAAAAATGGATGGAAAATATTGGTAGCATAGAATACATCACATCACATATACAGGGTGGTCCATTGATAGTAACCGGGCCAAATATCTCACAAAATAAGCATCAAACGAAAAAACTACAAAGAACGAAACTCGTCTAGATTCAAGGGGGAAACCAGATGGTGCTATGGTTGGCCCGCTATATGGTGCTGCCATAGGTCAAACAGATATCAATGGCATTTTTTAAAATAGGAACCCCCATTTTTTATTATGTATTCGTGTAGTATGTAAAGAAATATGAATGTTTTAGTTGGACCACTTTTCTCGCTTTGTGATAGATGGCGCTGTAATAGTCACAGATGTATAAGTATGTGGTATCACATAACTTTCCGCCAGTGCTTCGCAATACATTACCCATGTTAAAATGGACCATTTACCAATTGCGGAAAAGGTCAATATCGTGTTGATGTATGGCTATTGTGATCACAATGCCCAATGGGCATGTGCTATGTGCTGCTCGGTATCCTGGACAACATCATCCAAGTGTCCAGTTTGTTCGCCAGATAGTTACGTTATTTAAGGAAACAGGAAATGTTCAGCCACATGTGGAATGTCAACCACGACCTACAACAAATGATGATGCCCAAGTGGGTGTTTTAGCTGCCGTCGTGCAGACAAATTGCACGAGAATCAGGAATCTCAAAAACGTCGGTGTTGAGAATGCTACAATAACACCAATTGCACCCGAACCGTACTTCTATGCAGCAGGGATTGCATGGCAATGACTTTGAATGTCATGTACAGATCTGCCACTGGGCACAAGAGAAATTACGGGACGATTACAGATTTTTTACACGCTTTCTATTTAGTGACGAAGCATCATTCACCAACAGCAGTAACGTAAATTGGTATAATATGCACTATTGGGCAACGGAAAATCCACGATGGCTGCGACAAGTGGAACATCAGTGACCTTGGCGGGTTAATGTATGGTGCGGCATTATGGAAGGAAGGATAATTGGCCCCCATTTTATCGATAGCAATCGGAATGGTGCAATGTATGCTGATTTCCTACATAATGTTCTACCAATGTTACTATAAGATGTTTCACTTCATGACAGAAAGGTGATGTACTTCCAACAAGATGGCTGTCTGACACATAGATCGCATGTGGTTGAAGCGGTATTGAATAGCATATTTCATGACAGTTGGATTGGTCATTGAAGCACCATACCATGGCCCACACGTTCACCGGATCTGACGTCCCCGGATTTCCTTCTGTGGGGAAAGTTGAAGGATATTTGCTATCGTGATGCACTGACAATGAACAACAACACGCGTCAGCGCATTGTCAGTGCATGTGTGAACATTACGAAAGGCGAACTACTCGCTGTTGAGAGGAATGTCGTTACACGTATTGCCAAATGCATTGAGGTTGACGGACATCATTCTGAGCATTTATTGCATTAATGTGGTATTTACAGGTAATCACACTGCAACAGCATGCATTCTCAGAGATGATAAGTTCACAATGGTACATGAATCACATTGGAACAACCGAAATCAAATGTTCAAACGTACCTACGTTCTGTATTTTAATTTAAAAAAACCTACCTGTTACCAACTGTTCATCTACAATTGTGAGCCATATGTTTGTGACTATTACAGCGACATCTATCACAAAGCAAAAAAAAAGTGGTCCAACTAAGACGTTCATATTTCTTTACATACTACACGAATATTTAATTAAAAAAATGGGGGTTCCTGTTTAAAAAAAAGATATCTGTTTGACCTATCGCAGAGCCATTTAGCGGACCAACCATAGCACCATCTGGTTTCCCCCTTCAAGCTAGACAGTTTCGTTCTTTGTAGTTTTTTCGTTTGATGCTTATTTCATGACATATTTGGCCCGGTCATGATCAATGGACCACCCTGTATATGAGTTGCATTTTGAACCTCATTCGAACTGTATCGCTTAAGTGCAGTACAGGATACAAGTTTGGTGTATGTTGATTTCTTCGTTTTCACTAGCATTAGTGTCCTGTTGTTCAGTTGAACTATGTATCCCCTGCTTCACTAAACACTAAATGAAGCATGGGATACAAACTTTACATGTGTTGTTTATTTCACCTCCGCTAACACTAACAGCCCCCCATGTACTATGGACCTCGCCATTGGTGGGGAGGCTTGCGTGCCTCAGCGATACAATGGCCGTACCGTAGGTGTAACCATAATGGAGAGGTATCTGTTGAGAGACCAGAAAAACATGTGGTTCCTGAAGAGGTGTAGCAGCCTTTTCAGTAATTGCAGGGGCAACAGTCTGGATGATTGACTGATCTGGCCTTGTAACACTAACCAAAACGGCCTCGCTGTGCTGGTACTGCAAATGGCTGAAAGCAAGGGGAAACTACAGCCATAATTTTTCCCAAGGGCATGCAGCCATACTGTATGGTTAAATGATGATGGTGTCCTCTTGAGTAAAATATTCCAGAGGTAAAACAGTCCCTCATTTGGATCTCCGGGCGGGGACTACTCAAGAGGACGTCATTATCAGGAGAAAGAAAACTGGCATTCTGCGGATCGGAGTGTGGAATGTCAGATCGCTTAATTGGGCAGGTAGGTTAGAAAACTTAAAAAGGGAAATGTATACGTTAAAGTTAGATATAGTGGGAATTAGTGAAGTTCGGTGGCAGGAGGAACAAGACTTTTGGTCAGGTGAATACAGGGTAATAAATACAAAATCAAATAGGGGTAATGCAGGAGTAGGTTTAATAATGAATAAAAAAATAAGAGGGCGGGTAAGCTACTACAAACAGCATAGTGAACACATTATTGTGACCAAGATAGACACGAAGCCCACACCTAATAAAGTAGTACAAGTTTATATGCCAACTAGCTCTGCAGATGATGAAGAAATTGATGAAATGTATGATGAGATAAATGAAATTATTCAGGTAGTGAAGGGAATGAAAATTTAATAGTCATGGGTGACAGGAATTCGACAGTAGGAAAAGGAAGAGAAGGAAACGTAGTAGGCGAATATGGATTGGGGCTAAGAAATGAAAGATGAAGCCGCCTGGTAGAATTTTGCACAGAGCATAACTTAATCATAGCTAACACTTGGTTCAAGAATCATAAAAGAAGGTCGCACACATGGAAGAATCCTGGAGATACTAGAAGGTATCAGATAGATTATATAATGGTAAGACAGAGATTTAGGAACCCGGTATTAAATTGTAAGACATTTCCAGGGGCAGATGTGGACTCTGACCACAATTTATTGGTTATGAACTGTAGACGAAAACTGAAGAAACTGCAAAAAGGTGGGAATCTAAGGAGGAGGGACCAGGATAAACTGAAAGAACCAGGGGTTGTACAGAGTTTCAGGGAGAGCATAAGCGAAAAATTGTCACAGATGGGGGAGAGAAATACAGTAGAAGAAGAATAGGTAGCTTTGAGGGATAAAGTAGTGAAGGCAGCAGAGGATCAAGTAGGTAAAAAGACGAGGGCAAGTAGAAATCCTTGGGTAACAGAAGAAATACTGAATTTAATTGATGAAAAGAGAAAATATAAAAATGCAGTAAATGGAGCAGGCAAAAAGGGATACAAACGTTTCAAAAATGTGATCGACAGAAAGTGCAAAATGGCTAAGGAGGGATGGTTAGAGGACAAATCTAAGGGTGTAGAGGCTTATCTCACTAAGGGTAAGATAGATACTGCCTACAGGAAAATTAAAGAGAACCACTTGTATGAATATCAAGAGCTCAGATGGAAACCCAGTTCTAAGCAAAGAAGGGAAAGCAGAAAGGTGGAAGGAGTATATAGAGGGTCTATACAAGGGTGATGTACTTGAGGACAATATTATGGAAATGGAAGAGGATGTAGATGAAGATGAAATGGGAGATACGATACTGTGTGAAGAGTTTGAGAGAGCACTGAAAGACCTGAGACGAAACAAGGCTCCAGGAGTAGACAACATTCCATTAGAACTACTGACGGCCTTGGGAGAGCCAGTCCTGACAAAACTCTACCATCTGGTGAGCAAGATGTATGAGACAGGCGAAATACCCTCAGACTTCAACAAGAATATGATAATTCCAATCCCAAAGAAAGCAGGTGTTGACAGATGTGAAAATTACCAAACTATCAGTTTAATAAGTCACAGCTGCAAAATACTAACACGAATTCTTTACAGACGAATGGAAAAACTGGTAGAAGCGGACCTCGGGGAAGATCAGTTTGGATTTCATAGAGATATTGGAACACGTGAGGCAATACTGACCTTACGACTTATCTTCGAAGAAACATGAAGGAAAGGCAAACCTAAATTTTTAGCATTTGTAGACTTAGAGAAAGCTTTTGACAATGTTGACTGGAATACTCTCTTTCAAATTCAGAAAGTGGCAGGGGAAAAATACAGGGAGAGAAAGGCTATGTACAATTTGTACAGAAACCAGATGGCAGTTATAAGAGTTGAGGGATATGAAAGGGGAGCAGTGGTTGGGAAAGGAGTGAGACAGGGTTGTAGCCTCTCCCCGATGTTATTCAATCTGTATATTGAGCAAGCAGTAAAGGAAACAAAAGAAAAATTCAAAGTAGGTATTAAAATCCATGGAGATGAAATAAAAACTTTGAGGTTCGCCGAGGACATTGTAATTCTGTCAGAGACAGCAAAGGATTTGGAAGAGCAGTTGTACGGAATGGACAGTGCCTTGAAAGGAGGATTTAAGATGAACATCAACAAAAGCAAAACGAGGATAATGGAATGTAGTCGAATTAAGTCGGGTGATGCTGAGGGAATTGGATTAGGAAATGAGACACTTAAAGTAGTAAAGGAGTTTTGCTATTTGGGCAGCAAAGTAACTGGTGATGGTCGAAGTAGAGAGGATATAAAATGTAGACTGGCAATGGCACAGAAAGCGTTTCTGAAGAATAGAAAGTTGTTAACATCGAGTATAGATTTAAGTGTCAGGAATTCATTTCTGGAAGTATTTGTATGGAGTGTAGCCATGTATGGAAGTGAAACATGGACAATAAATAGTTTGGACAAGAAGAGAATAGAAGCTTTTGAAATGTGGTGCTACAGAAGATTGCTGAAGATTAGGTGGGTAGATCACATAACTAATGAGGAGCTATTGAATAGAACTGGGGAGAAGAGGAATTTGTGGCATAACCTGACTAGAATAAGGGACTTGTGGGTAGGACATGTTGTGAGGCATCAAGGGATCACAAATTTAGTATTGGACGGCAGTGTGGAGGGTAAAAATTTTAGAGGGAGACCAAGAGATGAATACACTAAGCAGATTCAGAAGGATGTAAGTTGCAGTAAGTACTGGGAGATGAAGAAGCTTGCACAGGATAGAGTAGCATGGAGAGCTGCATCAAACCAGTCTCAGGACTGAAGGCCACAACATCATAACTAACAGTCTGTTCTTATGTAGATATTAGTACTACTGATGGCAGAATGAGCTATGTACATAATATTTGTATACTATACTCCCGTTGACCTCTACATATGTACATTGCTAATGAAAATGTGGAAATGGACGTACGTTACATTTTCAACTAGTACATCAGTTGAACTACGTGAAGAGGCAATAAGATGACACATATACAATTTGTATCCCGTACTTCACTATGGGGTACAGCTTTTTTTTTTTCCGCTTTCAATGCTAATAGTATTCTATTCTTTACTTGAGCTATATAGCTATATGCAACATTTGTGTCCTACTCTCCAGTTAACATATATTGGTAAATCTCATCAATTAATGATATGAATATAATAGAGGGAAACAATCCACATGGGAAGAATATAGTTAAAAACAAAGATGATGTAACTTACCAAACAAAAGCGTTGGCATGTTGATAGACACACAAACACACACACAAAATTCAAGCTTTTGCAACCAACGGTTGCTTCGTCAGAAAAGAGGGAAGTCGAGGGAAAGACGAAAGGATGTGGGTTTTAAGGGAGAGGGTAAGGAGTCATTCCAATCTCGGGAGCAGAAAGACTTACCTTATAGGGGGAAAAGAGACAGGTATACACTCGCGCACACACACACATATCCATCCGCACATATACGAACACAAGCAGACATTTGAAAAGGCCAAGGTTAGGTGGATGTGTTGCCGCCAAAACACGTTAAAGGGTGGAGAAATTTGGGAAAATTTCGAAAAAACTGAGTGTAAATGTATTAACAGAAGTGGTTTTGCTGTGGAAGATTATGAAAATGAGGCTAACAATTGTCTGACGAAGAAATAATGAAGTTAAAACCTATGGGAAACAGCTAAAAGGATCAGTGATGTGGGAAAAATGGAAATGGAAATAAAGCAAAAGTTGTTACAACTAGCTGAAATGGTTGTTTAATAGGTGAAAGAAACTGTTTGTTAACTGGAAACGGTGGATTTTGTAGTAGCGGTAGTGTTGAAAGAGGAAAAAAATTTTTTGATTATGGTTTGGAAGTGGTTTACATATTATTGAGTATATATAAGTGGGATAAAATTGTATGGTAGATTACGGTAAAAAGGAGAAGGTGAATACAAAGTGGAACTACTTGCAAAAACAGAAAGAGAAAGTAAGATGACAGAAAAGATTTCGAAATGCAACAGTGACAATAACAAACGTAATTGTTGGGTTCAAATTAATGATATGAATATAATAGAGGGAAACATTCAATGTGGGAAAAATATATCTAAAAACAAAGATGATGTAACTTACCAAACGAAAGCGTTGGCATGTTGATAGACACACAAACACACACACAAAATTCAAGCTTTCGCAACCAATGGTTGCTTCATCAGGAAAGAGGGAAGGAGAGGGAAAGACACAAGGATGTGGGTTTTAAGGGAGAGGGTAAGGAGTCATTCCAATCCCGGGAGCAGAAAGACTTACCTTAGAGGGAAAAAAGGACAGATATACACTCGCACACACACATATCCATCCGCACATATACAGACACAAGCAGACATGGCCTTTACAAATGTATGCTTGTGTCTGTATATGTGCGGTTGGATATGTGTGTGTACGCGAGTGTATACCTGTCCTTTTTTCCCGCTAAGGTAAGTCTTTCTGCTCCTGGGATTGAAATGACTCCTTACCCTCTCCCGTGAAACCCACGTCCTTTCGTCTTTCCCTCTCCTTCCCTCTTTCCTGATGAAACAACCGTTGGTTGCGAAAGCTTGAATTTTGTGTGTGCATTTGTGTTTGTGTTTGTTTGTGTATCTATCAACATGCCAACGCTTTCGTTTGGTAAGTTACATCATCTTTGTTTTTAGATAAATCTCATCAATGTTACATATGTCATTCTTTTCAAATACATAGTGTCAGTGTAAAGGTCAACTGAAGGACAGGATACAAATTTCAGTTGTGTTGGCCGTTTTGCCTTCAATATTGCTAGTACAGATTTGAAAAAATTGTACGAAATAAGAACAACAGCTGCGAAATTTCTGTTACATACTGGACTACACGGAAACATACCTATTGGTGTAATACAACAATGGAATACATCAAAATAGTCAAATGCAGTAAAGAATGTGAAATCAGGTAACATATTTCAGATGGTACATTTGCCCAACATATTTAATAAACATTTAAATGGGCACTATGTTCGGGGAATACTATGTCTTCATGAATACTCATCTAGGTGACTTTGAAGTGTGGAAGTCTGGCGTTTCTCTTTCCCTACAAGAGATTTCACAGCTGACCAATAACCCTCTATGCTATTTGTGCAAGCCCCTGTGGATAATGATCTAAACTCAACATTGTGATTTACTACAAGATACTGATAACCCCTTTCCCCTAAATCCCTATATGAAGAAAACCTCTCTGAAACAACAATGGAACCCTTTGCAATGTAAGCTGACCAAAACTTCCTTCCTAGATTGGGTACTACTTTGAACACTACATCGTCATACTGCTGACCTGAAACTACTGCCACCCAAACCCATAATCCCACCAGAGGTCCCCCCCCCCCTCCCCCCAATTTGTACTTCCTTTTGCCAAAATGTGATTCGTCAGTTTCTACTGTAACACCCGGTCCCTCCAACGGCCCCCTATATTTCATGTACTCGCAACACACTTCCCTGCAAAAAGAATACCAATCCACAACTGTACTCTTAGTCACACGACATTCCTACACACACAGCCACAATGGATACCTCAAACACCAATAGTAAGTGACTTTCCTAATGTCTCTCAAGGCGAGCTTAGATTTTTCGAACCATGTCCCTCTTCTAATGGCTCACCACAACCTATCTCTGCTCCAGCGTCATACGAATAAGTTGTGAGTTCGGCGACGAGATACACTTGTGAGGCACATATGTTTGCCGTGCTCATGACATTGAACATACCCAGCAATGAGACCACACATTTGCAAAAAACAAATCGTGGCCAACATGTCTTCGCCCATAGCCTCACGTAAATCATCAAGGTTCATCGCAACAGATAAATGCATACCTACAAACTAAAATGAGATACTAAAAATTGTTCTAAAATAAGAAACTAATAGTCCAAATTACCTCAGTATCACTACAAATGAAATTAAGTAATGAATGAATAGAAACAACCAAATAATTTAATAAACACACACGAAGAACTTTTTCAGCAATATGAAGCGATCTCTTTTAAAACCACATTCAATTATTTTAATGTGCAATGCTACTGCTTATCCTGAACACAGAACTGTTTTATTATCTATGGCTCAAAGTGAAGACATTACTATCTATGAGTAACGTATGACGTCATTGGGCAAAGCTGATGGGTTGTATCCTATGCTTCACTGTATCCTTGACGGCATTGGCAGGGTGCTACAGCAACTGGTGAGACAAATTATGTGAGCTGTACAGTGTACCGCTCCCATAATTTGTGTGTAGTTATTTAATCTGAAGTAACTGACTGTAAACAACTTTGAACAACACTGGGTGGGTTAACTGAAGAATCGGATACAACCATCACCCCCGGGTTGCTGATACAACCCGTTAGCTCTGACCAATGACGTCATAGTTTACTCATAGATATTAATAACTTTATTTTTGAGCCATAGATAATAAATCCGTTATCTTTTCTGGTGAGGTGTCATCATTGTAAATTGAAATAAATGTGTTTTTTTAAGACAGGGCTAGACATTGTATACAATTTTTATAGCGTGTATTAATTTAAATCATTTGTTCGTTCCCATTCAGTCGGCACTTATTTTCATTCTTATTGAGTTTTAGGTAGTTTGGAAGAACTGTTTTTCATTCTGGACAGTTTTTACTTTTTGATTTTCATTTGTAAGTATGGGTTTAGCTATCCCTGCGAATATGGAAGACTTGAAGCTGGGTTTGTCAATTGTAATACGGAATACATATTTTAAAGTTGTCGTTTTTTTTCCTCTTAGCTAGGAAGAGTATTACTATGATATATTTCAGTCAATACTAATACTATCGAAGGCGAAAAGACTGACATATGAAAAATGTATATCCCTTACTTCAGTCGACATATATAGGTCAACTGAGGAATGGGGTACTAGTACTAGCAAAGAAGAAAAAAGCGACTTCGTAACACTGGCATTCTGTTCTTCAGTTGACCTACGTAGGTCAGCTGAAGTACCGGATACAAATCTTATGCATCTCGCTAAAATCTTATATATCTCACTACTTTTTGTCTTCGCTAGCACTAGTATCCTATTCTTCAGTTGACCCACATAGGTTAACTGATATATGGGATACAAACTGTATGTGTGATGCTTTTTCTCGCCTTTGCATAGTACAACTGAGGTACAGAATGCCGAAGTTACGTACTTCAAATTCCTCATCTTCACTAACAGTATCCTATTTTTAAATTGACCTATGTAGGTCTGCTGAAGTATGGGGTGCAGATTTTACGTATGTCGGTCTTTTCGCCTTCGCTAATACTAGTACCAGCTGAAGAATAGGATGCTAGTGGTAGTGGAGGTGACGAAAGCAACACCTGTAAAATTTGTATTCATGCTTCAGTTGACCTATATAGTCAACCGAAGAATAGGATTACTAGTGCTAACAAAGGTGAAGAAGTCAACATACCTTGAATTTGTATCCTGTACTGGCGTTAGCCTTTGCAGATCAGCTGAAGTTCAGGATACAACTCACATATATGTCAGTTGAGGTATTCCATGCTAACGTTACTTCTGTCCCTTTCTTTTTTGCACTATGTAGGTCAACTGCAAAATAGGATACTAGGACTCAAAGAACTGGTATACTTAACATTTTGTTCGAAATATGAAGGTACGTGATATATGTCTACCATCTGTTTTCTCTGTCCTGCATTCCTTTAGTTCTAAACATGTGTGTTTGCTGTTAAATCTGTGAAATACATCATCTGTGGTAACTTCTGATGTCATTGGTCAAAACCCATTCTTCAGTAATCGCAACTGGGTAATAGGGTAAGTCAATTGATAAACAACGAAGGTTTTTAATGTGATGCAAGATTTAATAAGTTGTACAATAATTTAGATTATGTGTCTATCACAACTAGAAGTAGGAAGACGTTAGCTAATTTATCTAAGGAGTTCAAAGTAAAAATAGTTGAGCATTGTGAAATAGATAAGAAGTAAAAATACGGTTTGAAGATGTAAATGATAAGTCGACACTGTTAGAAAAAAATGTTCAAATGTGTGTGAAATCTTATGGGACTTAGCTACTAAGTCAACAGTCCCTAAGCTTACACACTACTTAACCTAAATTATCCTAAGGACAAACACACACACCCATGCCTGAGGAAGGACTCGAACCTCCGCCGGGACCAGCCGCACAGTCCATGACTGTAATGCCTTAGAGACATTGCTATACAAATCATCTTTGCGCAATTATGAAACTACAGGCAATCAAATCTCAGAGACTCAAAGTAGGGTAGGAATATTAGAACTAAATTAAAAAAAACTTATTGAAATTTCTAGTGATCCAAATACATTAACTGATTTTGAGAAGTGTCTAGAAGAAATGGTAGAGCAAAAAGTAGACATAAAAGTAGATACCAACAGTGACATCTCTAATTCTGTGTATGATACTGTTAATAACAGGCATGGGTTACAGAAATTATGGAACGAATTAGAAGAAACGAAATAGTAACTTAAAATCAAAATGCCATAATTATTATAAGAATTACAAATAGGATATCAAGTTAATTGTGTTACACAAATTTTAATCTTTATAAATATGACCCAGAAATGGGATGATACTAAAAAAATAAATTTTGCACTAGGACATTTACTGGCGGTTTCAGCAGAATAGGGAACAGTTTATTCAGAGGAATTTAAACCATGGGAAGATTTTAAGGAAAAAATTAAGAGAAAATATTGGTCCATAAGTTTGCAATAAAAATTTACACTAGAGTTATTAGATCCTAAGTACTACAATAGTTCATGGGTACATATAAGAAGTTTATTGAGTGACACCTGACTAAGTATTTAGTTAACCCACTAGATGAAAAAAAAATTGGTTCAAGTTGTGATAAGGAGATTGCCTTATTTCACATGTAAATAAATATTATATAGTGGGTGGACTACCGTGTAACAATTACTGTCATTTGTAGATGGTTTGGATATTATGAACAAAGAAAGAGGCAATTTTAATCATGCAGAAAAATCAGAATATAGGAAATCGAAATACAAGATAAGAGCGGGAACTCTATGCATCTAAGTCCTCAGGATAATCTGCCCTTTTTGCAGATTAGGTGGGGTGACCACCAGTTTCCAAATTAATTGCTTCATTCTTCCCACTTTAGTTTTCTATGAGGCAATTTCTTCCTCTTTAACTATTCTACTGTCTTTCAACTTCCTCCTGCTATCTTAGAATGATTTTGCCAACATGAAGGCTATCTGTTAAAATGGTACAGATACACCCATGTTTTGAAATACAAGTATAGCATAATTTTCGTGAAAGAAGGTGAAAATTTACTGTAATAATTGGAAAAATACTAGAGTACAATAAAATTATGTATTTATTTCTACACTCTTAATAAAAATGACCCAAATATTTTTATATATTTTTATGTAGGATATTGTGTTTTGTCCTACTATATAAACAATAGGTTGGGACTTATGTATGTTTCATAAGGGAGGATATCTACTGGAATGAGTAATATGTTTTTCTAAGTACAGTCGTACCTGTCACATATTGAGTGTATATAGAATGACCAAGTACCTACAGGGTTGTTAAGATCCACAAAGATGGTTGCTGCAAGAATTTGTATGGTTTTATCTTATATTAGTGACATCATCTGAATGGAAGGAGGGGGGAGGGAGGGGGGGGGGACAGGATAAAAGGAGGTAGAAGTCAAGAAATTACAAAGTAACATACTAAGATAAACTAAGTTATTTGGAGGCCCTCATATAACACACAGATAATAAGAGGTTGAGAAATAGGAGTTATAAGAGGAAAGAAGATAGTAAGAAACTAATATTTTATGTAGATTTTGGGTGAGATCGCTAAGCTGAGGAGAATTTTCAGTATCAGAAATAGTAAAAGCTGTATGGTATGAGACTAGTCATATGACTGTAAGCATGAAGGTGGAGTGTATGCAGATTTGTAGAGAGGTAGAAGAATGAGAGGGTAGGTTTACCTAGGAAAAAGGGAACCTATACCTGAGGTCAAGTGAATCCAAAGATGGGGGACCTGGATGAATTTGATAGGAATGAGAGGGTAGGTTTACCTATGAAAGAAGGAACATACAGAGGAAGGTGGGGTAAGGTAAGATGACAGACTTAAGCTTCAGAATTTTTTTCACAGTTTAGTACTTGGTTTAAAAACCTCAGATTTAAAGGGACAGTTATTTTAATCTTTTATGTTCAACCAAAAATATTTAAACGTCACTATCCCTTGTCAAATTATGATAAATATTTTTTTTAAAAGAAAGCATAATTTTCATCTTACCCCACTCAAGGGGAATATATAAACATTTTCATTAAAAGAGAAAAATTTTATGTAAAAATTCAGAAAAACTATTTCACTTACTAGCTTGTGGCATGAGGTATAAAGTCAAAGATGAAACAAAAAAATTCAGTAATAGACTGCACATAATGAAAGTAGTTATGAAATATTAGTCACAACAAAAATTTAGAACAACATTAGTTAGGTAGGCAATACATTTTATATATAAAAATTGCATTTTCAGGGTGTGTATTTCACTTCACCATCATCCCAGCCAGTACATAAAGTATGTGCCCAAGATTAGTACATGAAGCACCAATACCACAATTCTTCCTATCAATGTCTTTTTCATTTTCTTCTAATGTTGTTTCACTATCTGTGTTGTTGTCCTCCATATAAGGAATATATTAGGATGGCTCATTAGCTGATGTGTAGTCCAAATGATATCTGTTTTCAATACTTTGGAACACTTGGATAAATTTGAAACTATGTTTCAGATTTTATTGTCAGTATTTCCTGTCTTTTCAGATCTAGCAGTTCTGTTTCTTCCTTCTTGTCTTCAAAAACTCGTTTCACAATTCTTCCAGAAATGAAAGCAGTTTCTTCCTTGGTTTCCTGGCTGTTTTCTTGCTGCGTGTTGAGAAATTTGGTGGCTGTGGAGGAACAGTTGAAGAAATGGTAGGCTATGGAGGTGGGGATGCTGATATTGTGGGGTCTGAAAGAAGAGCTGAGGAAATCAGCAGCTGGCCAATGTTGGGGGCAATTTCTTGATTGTTTTCAAAAAGATCAGTGGTGTATGAGCCTTGAAGGTCTTTATCTGAAAGAATGTTGCTGCCTAGAGGCTCAATGCCAGTAACTATGAACCTCTTCACAGCAGTCTGGATAGTAAGCACTCTGAGATATGCTTTGCTAATTGTTCTAGCTATCTCTCAAAAAAATGGTTCAAATGGCTCTGAGGACTATGGGACTTAACATCTGAGGCCATCAGTCCCCTACAACTTGTTGTTGTTGTGGTCTTCAGTCCTGAGACTGGTTTGATGCAGCTCTCCATGCTACTCTATCCTGTGCAAGCTTCTTCATCTCCCAGTACCTACTGCAACCTACATCGTTCTGAATGTGTTTAGTGTATTCATCTCTCAGTCTCCCTCTACGATTTTTACCCTCCACACTGCCCTCCAATACTAAATTGGTGATCCCTTGATGCCTCAGAACATGTCCTACCAGCCGATCCCATCTTCTAATCAAGTTGTGCCACAAAATTCTCTTCTCCCCAATCCTATTCAATACCTCTTCATTAGTTACATGATCTACCCACCTTATCTTCAGCATTCTTCTGTAGCACCACATTTTGAAAGCTTCTATTCTCTTCTTGTCCAAACTAGTTATCGTCCATGTTTCACTTCCATACATGGCTACACTCTGAACAAATACTTTCAGAAACGACTTCCTGACACTTAAATCTATACTCGATGTTAACAAATTTCGCTTCTTCAGAAACGATTTCCTTGCCATTGCCAGTCTACATTTCATATCCTCTCTACTTCAACCATCATCAGTTATTTTAATCCCTAAATAGCAAAACTCCTTTACTACTTTAAGTGTCTCATTTCCTAATCTAATTCCCTCAGCATCACCCGACTTTATTTGACTACATTCCATTATCCTCGTTTTGCTTTTGTTGATGTTCATCTTAAATCCTCCTTTCAAGACACTGTCCATTCCGTTCAACTGCTTTTCCAAGTCCTTTGCTGTCTCTGACAGAATTACAATGTCATCGGCGAACCACAAAGTTTTTACTTCTTCTCCATGAATTTTAATACCTACTCCGAATTTTTCTTTTGTTTCCTTTACTGCTTGCTCAATATACAGATTGAATAACATCGGGGAGAGGCTACAACCCTGTCTCACTCCTTTCCCAACCACTGCTTCCCTTTCATATCCCTCGACTCTTATAACTGCCATCTGGTTTCTCTTCCTGTATTTTTCCCCTGCCACTTTCTGAATTTGAAAGAGAGTATTCCAGTCAACATTGTCAAAAGCTTTCTCTAAGTCTACAAATGCTAGAAACGGAGGTTTGCCTTTTCTTAATCTTTCTTCTAAGATAAGTCGTACGGTTAGTATTGCCTCACGTGTTCCAACATTTCTACGGAATCCAAACTGATCTTCCCCGAGGTCCGCTTCTACTAGTTTTAACATTTGTCTGTAAAGAATTCACGTTAGTATTTTGCAGCTGTGACTTATTAAACTGATAGTTCAGTAATTTTCACATCTGTCAACACCTGCTTTCTTTGGGATCGAAATTATTATATTCTTGTTGAAGTCTGAGGGTATTTCGCCTGTCTCATACATCTTGCTCACCAGATGGTAGAGTTCTGTCATGACTGGCTCTCCCAAGGCCATCAGTAGTTCTAATGGAATGTTGTCTACTCCCGGGGCCTTGTTTCAACTCAGGTCTTTCAGTGCTCTGTCAAACTCTTCACACAGTATCTTATCTCCCATTTCGTCTTCATCTACATCGTCTTCCGTTTCCATAATATTGTCCTCAAGTACATCGCCCTTGTATAGACCCTCTACATACTCCTGCCACCTTTCTGCCTTCCCTTCTTTGCTTAGAACTGGGTTGCCATCTGAGCTCTTGATATTCATACAAGTGGTTCTCTTCTCTCCAAAGGTCTCTTTAATTTTCCTGTAGGCAGTATCTATCTTACCCCTAGTGAGACAAGCCTCTACATCCTTACATTTGTCCTCTAGCCATCCCTGCTTAGCCATTTTGCACTTCCTGTCGATCTCATTTTTGAGACGTTTGTATTCCTTTTTGCCTGCTTCATTTACTGCATTTTTATATTTTCTCCTTTCATCAATTAAATTCAATATTTCTTCTGTTACCCAAGGATTTCTATTAGCCCTCGCCTTTTTACCTACTTGATCGTCTGCTGCCTTCACTACTTCATCTCTAAGAGCTACCCATTCCTCTTCTACTGTATTTCTTTCCCCCATTCCTGTCAATTGTTCCCTTATGCTCTCCTTGAAACTCTGTACAACCTCTGGTTCTTTCAGTTTATCCAGGTCCCATCTCCTTAGATTCCCACCTTTTTGCAGTTTCTTCAGTTTCAATCTGCAGTTCATAACCAATAGATTGTGGTCAGAATCCATATCTGCCCCTGGAAATGTCTTACAATTTAAAACCTGGTTCCTAAATCTCTGTCTTACCATTATATAATCTATCTCATACCTTTTAGTATCTCCAGGATTCTTCCAGGTATACAACCTTCTTTTATGATTCTTGAACCAAGTGTTAGCTATGATTAAGTTATGCTCTGTGCAAAATTCTACAAGGCGGCTTCCTCTTTCATTTCTTCCCCCCAACCCATATTCATCTACTATGTTTCCTTCTCTCCCTTTTCCTACTGACGAATTCCAGTCACCCATGACTATTAAATTTTCATCTCCCTTCACTACCTGAATAATTTCTTTTATCTCGTCATACATTTCATCAATTTCTTCATCATCTGCAGAGCTAGTTGGCATATAAACTTGTACTACTGTAGTAGGCATGGGCTTTGTGTCTATCTTGGCCACAATAATGTGTTCACTATGCTGTTTGTAGTAGCTATCCCGCACTCCTATTTTTTTATTCATTTTTAAACCTACTCCTGCATTACCCCTATTTGATTTTGTATTTGTAACCCTGTAATCACCTGACCAAAAGTCTTGTTCCTCCTGCCACCGAACTTCACTAATTCCCACTATATCTAACTTTAATTTATCCATTTCCCTTTTTAAATTTTCTAACCTACCTACCCGATTAAGGGATCCGACATTCCACGCTCCGATCCGTAGAACGCCAGTTTTCTTTCTCCTGATAACGACGTCCTCTTGAGTAGTCCCCGCCCGGAGATCCGAATGGGGGGCTATTTTACCTCCGGAATATTTTACCCAAGAGGACGCCATCATCATTTAATCATACAGTAAAGCTAGAACTTAGAACTACTTAAACCTAACTAACCTAAGGACATCACACACATCCATGCCCGAGGCAGGATTCGAACTTGCGACCGTAGCAGTCACCCGGTTCCAGACGGAAGCGCCTAGAAAAGCTCGGCCACCGCGGCCAGCTAGCTATCTCTCGGATTTTAATGTAAGTTCCAGTAGCACTCATAACACATTAGACTGTGACTGTTACTCCTTGTTCAGCTGAAGAAACTTTAATCACATGGCAGGAACAAATGAGTGAGCTCGCTTTAGGAGCTTTCATTGACATTGTGCAAAAGCCTGTTTCATCAGTGTTGCATCTGGGTTTTGAACAAATACTTCAGTCTAAGTTCCTTAAGTGTTTCATAGAATTTCACTACATTAATCTATTGAAGCCCATGAGTTGAATTACTGAGACTGCCTCTGGCTCTCTGACAGATAGTTTGCAGATGTTTCGAAAATACATTATGGAGCTTCTCCTGCAGCCTTCTTTTCTTTGTTGAGCCAGTGGCTCAATCCTAGTTTTACTGCATATGAAACAAATAGTTTTTTAAACTGTATATTTGTTATCCTGGATGCTATTTTGTGCATATCAATTACCTGTTGTCTCAGCTCTTCTATCTCATAGTAAAAATGCGTTTGAATCATCCTAAGTTTTGAGGGTACTCGTAAAACAAATACGTTTTGTGCATAACTTTAAAGATATATAATTTTTTGAGGAATTTCTTTAAAAATTTTTTACTAAATAGCTGACTGATGGCTTCCTCATTGAGGCCACAAATCTGTCTCAAATATTTTCGTAGTGTTGGACTTGACATGTTATGTTTCTTTGTGCTGCTTTTACACTAAAGATTTTATCTTACACTTCAGCAATAGGGCTAACTGCTTTAACTACCTGCTTATCCCAATTTCCTCTCTATCTTTTCCTGGTATGATTTCTTGGTATTATGTTTACAAAACACTAACAGATGAAGAGCCATTCATTAGGATTTAAAATCAAGAAAACTGCATCTAAAATTCAGTTTCAAAATCAGTTATTAAATAATGCCAAAAGCTATTAACAAAAAAACGGCTTCTCTGAAATATGTACGTAAGATGGTGAACCAGTGAACTTCATGTAATATTACCCTGCCATTCGTCATCTTACTCCATGCTGTCATTTTGGTTTTGAACATGATTATTTTAGCCTAGTTTATCATCAGCTACCTACACCATACATTGTTCTTTCAATTACAAGTTGTATTTTGAGAATAGTTTATGGAAAAGCATAAACAGCTTATCACAGTCAAGTAATTCCTTATGCTGCAAAGCCCAAAAATTACAAATGCGCTTAACAAAAACACACCTTCATTGCCACTGCTTGTAAAACAATCATTCAAGTAATCTCATTCAGCAAATTTCATAAGTCTTCGCCCGAGTTTCAGAAACTGCTTGGAAAGCTGCTGCTGCTGCTGCTGCTGCTACTGCTGCTGCTATCTGTGAATGCATCGGAGAACTATCATGCTCATCTTACCACACCCTCCCCTTCCAAATATCATGTGGATCCAAGGAAGGAAGGATCTGAACCATCAAGAAAAGCCTTACCTTGTGAAGGCAATACAGCATGTTCAATAGATCTATCCAGGGACTTATAAGAAAATGTAATGAATTTCAAAATACAAAACTAGGAAAGTAAAATAAATGTAAATGTAAATGTCGTGTGACTAGGGCCTTCTGTCAGGTAGACCGTTCGTCGGGTGCAAATCTTTCGATTAGATGCCACTTCGGTGACTTGGGTGTCGATGAGGATGGAAATGATGATGATTAGGACAACACAACACCCAACCTCAGCCATTGCCGGTTCCAAGCCCGGGGCCTCATCTCGCAAGTCATGGGGAAGGAGGAGGGATAGGAGTAACAACCTCATGAAAAAACCTGGGTCCATCTGGCTCCGGATGGTAGCACCCAGTTAGGGCCCTACCTAGGCTTACAGGCGAAGCCCGGCCAACGGTCTCGAAGGAGGAAGAGAAACGTCACTTTCGAACGGCAGAGAGAGTGGAAGAGCCACTGAAACATATCAGGTAGTGGCTGTACTCCACGTTAGGGGCGGCTACCAAAGGCATCTGTGCCCCCATGTCAGTGGTGGCCTGAACACATCTTCTGGGGCTAACAACTTCAGTCATATAACTGGAATGACACAAGCCATCCCATCAAAAGAAAATTTTTTTTTTTAGCTCATGGAATGGATCACACTATGCAATCGAGGTTACCTCAGGGGGACAATCCCCCATTGACAAGGTCAACGCAAGCAGGCATTCCAATTCTGGGGGACCTGCCAAAAAGTGCATAAGGGAAGAGTCAGAGCTCCCAAGAGCCTCAAAGAAGATTAAAACTGAAGAGACTTTCAGAATTGGGACCATAAATGTACAGACAATGATTAAGACTGGTAAACTTAAACAGGTAATAGATGAGATGAAAGAGAGAAACACTGGAATATTAGTGATTCAAGAAACAAGATACACTGACGAAGATACGGTGGAGTCAGAAGGCTTCATAATACTGAAAGGGAAACCAGGAGTTAGAGAGGAAAAGGAAAGATGTGCACCTAGATGCTTTGGCATAGGGGTTCATAATAGATGAGATACGAGGATGGCATAACTGAAATGAAGAGCAGGTCAGAAAGGATATCAACATTGACACTTCAAGCAGGGAACAAAAAGTATACAATAATAAATGGACATGCACCTACAAATGACAAGAACAGGAAAGACAAGAAAGTGGTAGACAGTTTCTGGGAGGAGCTAGATGATACACTGAAAAACAAACCATATATACATGTAAAGATACTCATAGGAGATTATAGTGCACAGATTGAAACAGAGAAGCAACATAAAGGAGTAGTGGGTGAGTACCCTGCACAGCAACAGACAAACAAAAATGGAGAAAGACTAACTGAACTGTGTCGAGAACACAACATGAGATTGATGACAACACACTTCAGGGCCAAACTGTGTAAGATAAAGACATGGGCAAACCCATGCACCCACCTTGGGAAATTCCAAATTGACCACAGAGCTATCAGCTGGACAAAGACTAAAGAGGTCATTAACACAAAGGTCAGGAAGAACACTAGAGTAGAATCAGATCACTATCTTACAGATGTCAAGGGACATGAAAGGGAAGCAGTGATTGGGAAGGGAGTGAGACAGGGTTGTAGCCTCTCCCCAATGCTCTTCAATCTGTATATTGAGCAAGCAGTAAAGGAAACAAAAGAAAAGTTCAGAGTAGGTATTAAAATCCATGGAGAAGAAATAAAAACTTTGTGGTTTGCCAATGACATTGTAATTTTGTCAGAGACAGACAAGGACTTGGAAGAGCAGTTAAACGAAATGGACAGTGTCTTGAAAGGAGGATATAAGATGAACATCAACAAAAGCAAAACGAGGATAAAATTCTTCAGGGTATCAGACCGCATCGTCATAATTTTAAAATGCGCCAACGTTTCGGCCAGCGTTGCAGCTAGCCTTCATCAGGGCCTTACGTTAACTGCTAAATGAACACACTTGGTTCCTTAAATAGCTGCACGAGAAAACCGTGTCGTTACTTGATTGGCTGTAAAAGGAGGAGGAGGAGGGGTGAAAGGTATGCTTTATTGGTGTTTCCTTTATTATCTGTCATTGGCTGAAATAGCTGTTTTCTATTGGTCTTTATATTAATCCACCCCATTGGAGGAGACGGACGAATAACGAACAGGTGATGGCTGTGACATCACACTGTTTCCACGCTGTCCAGAAGCCGGCTGCAGCGTGCCATTGCTTTGTGTGCTCGCAACCACTACTGTGGCTCTCCGCGTGTCTGCAGGCCACCACGGCTCTGCCTCCGCTCCGTAGCCCTGCTATTGCAGGCAGCCAAGACCTCGGAAGCTTGTACCCGTCCTCTCTATTCATGTTGGCGGGTCTTTTGGCTATTTCTATCACCTCTCTAATCTTTCTTTTGAAAGTGAGAGGCTGTTTCGCCAGGACGCGGGCTTCTTGAAAAAATATTGGTTTCCCGCACTCGTCTCGGAGTTCCGCCACTGCTGACTTAGTGTGTTGTTTCAGGCGGATATATCTTTCATGTTCCGAGAGCCTTGTGCTAATCAGACGTCCCGTCTCACCTATGTAGACTAATCCACACGCACAACCAATTTCATACACGCCAGCTGTGTGTAGTTTGTCAACTGCATCCTTGGTAGAACCAAGCATGTCTGATATTTTGTTTCTGCTTCGGAAAATTGGTTTGATGTCGGCTTTTCGTAGAATTTTGCCAATATGTTCGGTGACCCCTTGTACATATGGTAACACAGCAATGCTCTGTGCCTCCTTCTCCTCTTCCTTATTAGTCTTCTCCCTTGTCGACATGGTGCTGTCTATCATCTGCTTCCCATAGCCATTAGTTCCAAAGATGGACCTGAGGCGTTCAAGTTATGTCTTCAAATGTTCTTCGTCACTTATCCTGTACGCTCTCTTCGTTAGCGTGTGCAGGGGGAATTCTTCTGCGTGGGGTGATGGTGGGAGGAGGCGTGAAGGTACCTGTCCATATTGGTTGGTTTCCTGTACACTTTGTGGCCAAGTTTACCATCAGGTTTTCGATAAACTTCCACATCGAGAAAAGGCAGCACCCCATCCTTCTCTGTTTCCATTGTAAACTGAATTTTCCTATGCTGTTGGTTAAGGTGCTTGTGGAAGTTCTGTAACTCCTCTTCTCCGTGGGGCCAGATGACGAAAGTATCATCGACATAGCGAAGCCAACAATTTGGACGTAATGGTGCGGACTGGAGGGCTGTTTCCTCAAATGCCTCCATGAAAATTTCTGCTGCGATAGGCGACAGGGGTGAGCCTATAGCTACACCATCAGTTTGTTCAGGGCAACGCCACTGTAGTCTTGGACACAACTGATTACAACAAACGAATGGAAGATATTCTCGCAGAACCTATCTACAAGAAACTTCAGGGAGATCCGACGGCCAAGGTAATCAAAACGACGCAGGCACTGCTCAAGCACTCTAGAATCAACTTCGACAAGGCCAGAAGATTCATCCCCTTAAGGCCCATAGTAAACAGTATAAATTCGCCGACCTACTTCCTAGCAAAAGAACTGGCACCTAGGCTCCGACACCTAGTGCATCAAACAGAGTCCTACGTTAAGGATTCCACTCACTTCGTGTCTCTCCTAAAGGAAATGCGTGTTACGGACCAAGATCTGATGGTTAGTTTCGACGTCAAATCCCTATTCACGAATGTCCCAGTGTCAGATACTGTGAACATCCTAGAAGAACGCGTGGCACCTGATACATGTGAGCTTGTGCGCCACTGTCTGACGACCACCTATTGCAAGTGGAGAGGTCAATTTTATGAACAAACTGACAGTGTAGCTATGGGCTCACCCCTATCGCCTATCGCAGCAGAAATTTTCATGGAGGCATTTGAGGAAACAGCCCTCCAGTCCGCACCATTACGTCCAAATTGTTGGCTTCGCTATGTCGATGATACTTTCGTCATCTGGCCCCACGGAGAAGAGGAGTTACAGAACTTCCACAAGCACCTTAACCAACAGCATAGGAAAATTCAGTTTACAATGGAAACAGAGAAGGATGGGGTGCTGCCTTTTCTTGATGTGGAAGTTTATCGAAAACCTGATGGTAAACTTGGCCACAAAGTGTACAGGAAACCAACCAATATGGACAGGTACCTACACGCCTCCTCCCACCATCACCCCACGCAGAAGAAGTTCGCCCTGCACACGCTAACGAAGAGAGCGTACAGGATAAGTGACGAAGAACATTTGATGACAGAACTTGAATGCCTCAGGTCCATCTTCGGAACTAATGGCTATGGGAAGCAGATGATAGACAGCACCATGTCGACAAGAGAGAAGACTAATAAGGAAGAGGAGAAGGAGGCACAGAGCATTGCTGTGTTACCATATGTACAAGGGGTCACCGAACATATTGGCAAAATTCTACGAAAAGCCGACATCAAACCAATTTTCCGAAGCAGAAACAAAATATCAGACATGCTTGGTTCTACCAAGGATGCAGTTGACAAACTACACACAGCTGGTGTGTATGAAATTGGTTGTGCGTGTGGATTAGTCTATATAGGTGAGACGGGACGTCCGATTAGCACAAGGCTCTCGGAACATGAAAGATATATCCGCCTGAAACAACACACTAAGTCAGCAGTGGCGGAACACCGAGACGAGTGCGGGATACCAATATTTTTTGAAGAAGCCCACGTCCTGGCGAAACAGCCTCTCACTTTCAAAAGAAAGATTAGAGAGGCGATAGAAATAGCCAAAAGACCCGCCAACATGAATAGAGAGGACGGGTACAAGCTTCCGAGGTCTTGGCTGCCTGCAATAGCAGGGCTACAGAGCGGCGGCAGAGCCGTGGCGGCCCATGCAGACACGCGGAGAGCCGCAGTAGTGGTCACGAGCACACAAAGCAATGGCACGTCACAGCCGGCTTCTGGACAGCATAGAAACAGTGTGATGTCACAGCCATCACCTGTTCACTATTCGTCCGTCTCCTCCAATGGGGTGGATTAATATAAAGACCAATAGAAAACAGCCATTTCAGCCAATGACAGATAATAAAGGAAACACCAATAAAGCATACCTTTCACCCCTCTTCCTCCTCCTTTTACAGCCAATCAAGTAACGACACGGTTTTCTCGTGCAGCTATTTAAGGAACCAAGTGTGTTCATTTAGCAGTTAACGTAAGGCCCTGATGAAGGCTAGCTGCAACGCTGGCCGAAATGTTGGCGCATTTTAAAATTATGACGATGCGGTCTGATACCCTGAAGAATTTTATTGGATAATGAGGAGGTATTGAATTGGGGAGAAGAGAAATTTGTGGATCAACTTGACTAGAAGAAGGGATTGGTTGGTAGGACATGTTCTGAGGCATCAAGGGATCACCAATTTAGTACTGGAGGGCAGCGTGGTGGGTAAAAATCATAGAGGGAGACCAAGAGGTGAACACACTAAGCAGAATCAGAAGGATGTAGGTACTGGGAGATGAAAAAGCTTGCACAGGATAGAGTAGCATGGAGAGCTGCATCAAACCAGTTTCAGGACTGAAGACCACAACAACAACGTCTTACAGAAGTTAAGTGCCTTTGGATTCCAAACAGGGACAGATTGCCACAGACAAATAGAAGAACAGACAACATAAAGGTAGACAGAGACAAATTAAGACACAATTGACCCAGATATGAGGAAGGAATTGAATAATTAAGTGAATGGGACGATATGAAGTGAAATATCGTGAACCAGGCTGAACTATGGGGAAAGGAAGAAAAGAAATGGTAGCACTGGTGGTGGAACAA
This sequence comes from Schistocerca americana, assembly GCF_021461395.2. Lineage (NCBI taxonomy): Eukaryota > Metazoa > Arthropoda > Insecta > Orthoptera > Acrididae > Schistocerca > Schistocerca americana. The sequence continues at coordinate 112,976,619 of NC_060121.1, forward strand.
GGAATGTGAGGAAGTGGTAGAGACTTGCAGGAAAGCCTGGAGAGACTAGAGCAGCAAGAAGGACCCAGAAAAATGGGAAGTTTTCTTAGGAGCAAGAAAGGAAGTAACCTGAACAATAAGATGGACCATAAGACAGAAGATAAAGCAGGAACTGGAAGAGATTGAGACCAACTTCAGGAAAAACAACAGCAAACACTTTTCTGGGAAATTCAAAAAGAGTCTGATTGGATACAAGGGTTGAGAACTTTTTATAAGAGATAAGAAATGGGAGTTGGCTGTTAGTGCGAAGGAAAACTGTCAGATTTTTTTAGAGTACTTTCATGACCTGCTGAACTGTGAACCACCTGAAGACGAGCTGGAACTGGGGACTGACACAGAAGAGAGATAGCCACGCCCTCCAACCATGGATAAAGTCGCACATGCCATAAGCAATCTAAAGCATTATAAGGCAACTGGAGAAGATGGTATAGCAGCCAAGATGATAAAGTGGGGAGGCAACAAAGCAATAGACAACATGACCAACATAATCCACCAGATCTGGAGAACAAAGAAATTGCCAGAAGGATGGAAGAATGCAATTGTACTACCAATACATAAGAATGAGGACAAGAGAGATGCAAACAACTACAGAGGGAAATCACTACTAGAGGTTGGATACAAGCTGCTGTCAAAACTATTGCTCAAGAGAGTAGAAGAACAGGTAGAAAGTACAGTTGGCGACTACCAAGCAGGATTCAGGGAGGGAAGAGGTTCAAATGACTCTGAGCACTATGGGACTTAGCATCTCAGGTCATCAGTCCCCTAGAACTTAGAACTACTTAAACCTAACTAACTTAAGGACATCACACACATCCATGCCTGAGGCAGGATTCGAACCTGTGACCGTAGTTGTCGCGTGGTTCCAGACTGAAGCACCTAGAACTGCTCGGACACCAGCGGCCCACAAGGGAAGAGGTTGTATAGAACAGATATTTGTCCTGAAGCAACTGATAGAACATAGGGCCTTAAAAAGCAAAAAGACACTAATAACCTTTGTGGACTTCACAAAGGCATATGACTCCATCGACAGACAGACTCTTGTTAGGATCCTGAAGAACAGAGGACTTGATCGAACTACACAAGAACTCATAAAAGAAAACTCTGACAGACACAAAAGCAGGGGTGAGATTCAGAGGAGCACTGTCAGAAGAATTTGAGATCAAGACTGGTGTTAAACAGGGAGATGGATTGTCACCATTGTTGTTCAATATAGCACTGGATGAAGTGATCAGGCAGTGGAGAGTAGTGGGGGACTAAAAGGACAACAGTGCTCAAGTAAACTGCCTACCATTTGCAGTCGACATAGCAATAGTAAGTGAGACAGCAGAAGATGCAAAGACACAACTCGACAACTTAAGTAAAGTAGCCAGAAAGGTGGGACTGAGGATTGTCTTTAACAAGACAAAGACATTAAATACCACTGCAGACTGGGAAACACCAAAAGGCACTGTGCAAATGGTGGACAAATTTAATTACCTGGGAGAATTTATAACAGGAAGGAACAGGACAAAGGAGGGAATAACAGAGAGGATAAAGAAGATGAGGTCAGCTTTCTGTATGATGAGAGAGATATACCATAAAAAGAATATATCCAAAGAGGCAAAGATAAGCCACTACAAGGCAATGGTGAGAAATGCAGTATTATATGCTGCTGAGACAATGACACTAGGAAGAAATGGGGCAGAACAACTAGAGTGAAAAATACTGAGAAAAATACAAGGTCCCAAAAGAGGTGGAGAGAGGTGGATGCAAAGACCTAGGGAAGAATTGTACCGGAACATAAGAACAATATCCGGGGAAATCAGACAAAAGGGCAAAGTTTGCTGGACATGTAGTTAGGATGAGTATGGATAGAATTACAAAGAGAATATGGGAAACAACTGGGAGGACAAGGGGAAGGACAGGAACCAAGTGGGTTGTTGAACTTCAGAAGGACTGGTTGGAATTGGGGATCAAGGCCAAAGGAAAGGAAAATTGGAGGAACAAATATACACCGACCAATATGCCAGAGATCAACAACAGAGAAGAATACAGGAAAAGATTAAAGTGTCACCAGTGGAGCCAGCAGAAGAAAAGGACACTGAAGATCTTGGAAGAAGAGTGGGAGAGAAGAAGAGAAAGAATGAAGAGGTTCTGGGATAAGAAGAGGAAAATGCAGTCCATGAAGGGGCTACCTGTGGTCCTACAAGAAGAAGAAGAAGAAGAAGAAGAAGAAGAGAACACAACACCCAGTCCCTGAGCAGAGCAAATCTCCGACCTTGGCGGGAATCAAGACCGGGCTCTTAGGATTGACAGTCTGTCGTGCTGACCACTCAGCTACCAGGAGCAGACAGTAAAATAAATGAACATAGGGGAAATATTCTTGACTGGGACTCAATTGACTCATTGAATGAAAACAATTCTGAGATTTGTAAATGTGGGAAGTAAGATAAGATGAATTGCCAACATGTAACTCCTTAAGGTAAATAATGGGGTAAATTTAGCATGTCATGGAAATTAAACAAACCATGTTACAAACATAATTTTCTTAAACAAATATAGTGTGAAAATTGGAGAAAAAGGACTTATAAACTGTCTTAGTTTAATTAAGTTTAATTATACAATATCATCTTTCCAAATACAAAGACAGAAAATTTTACATGGTCAGAAACTGAAAATGTTTTAAATCATGGTGACTAATGTAAGAAAACTGATGACCATTCAATTGGCATTGAAAGGAATGCACTAAATTTAGGTCACTTGAGACCTTAAAATGCAAGTTAAATTAATTTACAGATTTCTTATAAGGTAAGCCGCAATGTTGTAAGTTGGTTATGTTATTTCACATGGCATCTTTCATCTTTAGTGGGGGAATCTGTAGGGGTACATGTTGCTATAAAGCATAGCAACATATCTAACTTTCCTTTTTCCAGACTGATGAAAGGTGTGCATGTGAAAAACTTGGTTTTAATCAGCATTAGCGTAATGAGCATCTATTTTGCCTGAGTTTATTGGAATTTATGTGCAGATGTTAAAAAGAAAACTGCAGGCACAGTGCAGAAAGTGATGACGGATGTGTAGTTTGGACTGGCAGTAAAGGGTCACTTGCACTTTGCAGTTGCACTTTGGGGTGCTTTGGACTCCAAAGAAGAGAGGGACCTAATGACATTGGTTGAGTGCTAAAGAAAAATGAATGTTGTTATATGGATTCTGTGCTATGCCATCTCGAGTTAAGTATGAACTTACGGTTTTGGTCAAGCATTTAAGCATCATATGTGAACATGTTGTCTGAAAAGCTTTGTTCAGTATCAGCTGTTGTGAATTGAGAACTTATTTGAATATAGAAGAATTACAGAAATTGTGTTTTGTGGTTTCATAGTGAGCTGTTTAAATGTAGAAGCTTTCTTATAGCCCTCACCCCTCTGCAGTTGGAAAAGAAGGCAGCAGTTGAATTCATGGCACTCCATAGCCAGACCACATCATTAACAGAAAAGAAGATGGTGACTGGGAAGTTCAGAAAGGAAGGTAATTGTTATTACAAGGAACGAGTAAATACTTGGCATCTAGCAATATATTGACCACTTAAAATCTACCCACAACAAGAAAAATATGTCAAGTCATATGCAGACTGCAAATATGTCTCACTGGGTCCATGTGTAGGATTTCATTACTTTACTAATACAACTCTATATTTTGAATAATTACTTCCTTTAATTAACTGAGTGATTAGTGTGGTATTTCTGGAAATGGGTTCCATCACCATCAGTTGTGTTTGCTCCATAACACAAAAGCGTCAATGTTTGTTTCTTTACTTTTACTCCTCTGCTTTCCTCGGCTTCTTGGAAAAGTATACTGAATCAGACAGACAGTCATTCAATCTTCCATAAATATTACAGCTATATTAAAGTAGGATTTTATCTTTTATTGAAAAGGATAGATTGCTACTCACCATAAAGATGACACACTGAGCTGTAGAGAGGCACAATGAAGAAACTGTTACACATTTAGCTTTTCGCCAAAGGCTGCTTCAGAAAAAACACACACACACACACACACACACACACACACACACACACACACACAAACAAGTAAGTACACATCACACACAGGATTGCTATCTCTGGTCTCAAGCCAGAATGTAACTGTCATGTTGAACGAAGGCAGCAATGTGGAGTGGAATGGGGGAGGGGAGGGCTAGCACCACTGGGTGGGAGGAGAGAGAAGCACTGTCTGACAGGGCAAGCAAAGACTAGATTGCAGCAGGGCAAGGTATCCAGCCACAGCATTGGCAGTCTGTGGGGGTGGGAGTGGAGGAACTGGGGAGAAGAAAGGAGAAGGACAGAGAAGGGGAAAAACAATCACTGGGACATTAGTGGAGAGCAGTGCACAGTGAGGTTGAGGAGATGTGAGTTGGGAGGTGGTGTGGGACAGATGGAGCGGAAACCATAGGGTGGAGGGTACAGAAACAGTATGTTACTGTTGTGTCCTTGCTAATGGATGCAATCAGAGCTGGCACACTGAGACAGTTTCTGACTGGCATCATGGGCGGCACTTTGAGGTTCGTTGCCAACCACAAGCACATCCCGACCAGCAATCTCTGTGCCACCACCAGTTAGATGGACTTCTCTGTTGTGATAAGTGTTACCTTCCTCACAATTAGCTGTGCCACAAATGCAAATATCTGCAGCACCACCACTAGATGTAGATCAGTTTCTTCAGTTAGAGATGCAGTCAATGAACCAGCTTATGGACCTGATGAAGGGATTCATCCAAATGCAGATGGCAGCAACTGAGATTCTCAATCAGACTCTGTTACCAACTACTGCACTACAAGCAGCACAATCTGCGCTGTTGCCTCCATGTTGATAATTTGAAGAAGAAAAGGAGGATTGGTTACAATATTTACCACAATTTGAAGCGTACCTGGGCACTCACCAAATTCAAGGTACTGTGAAGCAGTCTTTTTCTTCTGTTCCATCATTGATGTTGTCCTTTACTGCATTTATGCAAAGTTATTGCCTACTACGAGGCCAGAACTAGGAGCTTAATCAAGCACTGAACAAATATTATGATGATAAGATCAATGTGGTGGTTACCAAATTTAAATTCTTTAAGCTCGAGAAACAACCAGGTTAAATGTGCGGGTAATGGGTGACAGATTTTCAGAGGCTCACAAGATGGTGCAAATTTCAGTGGAATGTGGAAAATACTATAGTGACTTGATGGTTCATGACACTATTAGTTAAAACATGGCAGATAGTAGAATCCATAAACAAATCTTACAGTACCCTACCCCATGTTGCAAAAGGTTTTGCAGATTATTGACTTTCAAGATTTGCATGACAGTGCAGTCAATAATTTTCAAGCAGAGAACATTTGTGCCATAGCTCCAGATTGCAAAACAATGTAAGCAGCCCACTTCAAAGGCTGACACACAGCAGCCCAGTTGGGTACACTACAGTTAACCAAGTAAACAACCTGGCCAGAAATCTATCAGTATGAAATATGGTCTGTGCTGTTTCAAATCTCACTAACATTACCAGTGCCCTTCATGTTATGCAACTTGTTTTGCATGTGGTAAGAACGGGCACATTCAGGCTCTTTATCTGCAGGTGTCAAAGACTTATGCTCAGAACAAATGCCCACATAACAGAAAATTTCAAGTGTATATAGCACTGGTATGGTGTTTTTGCGCAGAATTGGTTCTGCAGCCAGTCCAAAAGGCTTCACCTCACAACTTCCCCACAAGGCTCAGACTAATTATTTACAGATAGAGAAGGAGGCTCTTGCAATCATTGATGGAGTGACAAAATTTTACTGATACCAGTATGGGATGAAATTCTACTTATAGTCACTGACCACAAACCATTGCAGTCACTTTTCAACCCAACCAAGCCTATTCCAAACTGCACTGCACAAAAATTGCAATGATGGGCTCTTATTCTCTTGCGTTATCAGTATGAGGTCTAGTGCAGAAGTCAACTTTTCCTCTACTTCTTCTAGCTGATGGACATACATCCTGCGAGTGCGGAACAACACAAGACCCGGCCAACCTGCTAATTTGTCTTCAACTTGAACAACCCTGCACAACAGGGGACCTGATCAAGGGAACCAACAAGGCCATCAGAGTTGCTACTTTCTGGAAATGCTGACTGGACATGGAAATGAATGAATGATCAGTATGAGATAATTTACAAGCCCACATCCAAGCACATCAAAGGAAGCAGGTCTCATATCTTCCCATAGGACCAGATGCAAACTTTATCCATGCGGCTCCCCATGTCGGAGTTTCGAGTCCTCCCTTGGGCATGGTTGTGTGTGTTGTCTATAGCATAAGTTAGTTTAAGTTAGATTAAGTAGTGTGTAGGCTTAGGGACCAATGACCTCAGTAGTTTGGTCCCATAAGACCTTCCCACAAATTTCCAATTTTCCAGAAGCAAACATTGACATGTCAGAAACATCATGTTTTCACTTTGATGTACAGGAGTTAGATGCTCTGGACAAATACCTCTTCGATCACCAGAAATTCAACTAGGCAATGGCAGCAGACCTGGACCTGCAAGTTTTGTTGTGCAACATCCACATGGGTGGGCCTGCTCAGGAAAGCAAATCATCAGCCCGGTGATCTGCCAATAGTTTGTTTGCCAGCATGACTTGTCAGTGCTTCAGAGTGTTATTTTGCTATGCATTGAATCAGAACAATTGTGTGTGGTGATCCCAAAGGATTTCCAAGACATGTAAGTAGCTATAAGTAGTGTGTTTGCTTCACCAAGGTCACGGGGTTGTGGTCTGCACAAAAAAATTAGCTCACAGATATTACACTTGATTTGGCATGGACACTCAAATGGAACAGATAACAGCACAGTGCTATGCTTGTGCAGAACACCAGACAGCCCCTCCTCAGTGTTTCTTTGATTGGCCAAAACCAGAAGCACCTTAGCAATGCGTTCATTTGGGCTTTGCTGGACCTTACTGGAACATTTGTCGCCTGATTATCATGGATGCATATAGCAAGTTTCCTTTTATTGTGCCCATGAACTCAACATTGACTCATTGCACACACCTGTATTTGCAGTCAATATTTTGTGCTGAAGGTGTTCCAGTGTTGTTCATGACTGACAATGGACCTCAATTTCTGTCGACAGAACGAGTATTTTTGTGCAACCAATGGCATTTGTCATATCAACACATCTTTTCACCCTCAGTCAAACAGAGAAACAGAGCATTTTGTGCACACTTTCAAACAGCAGGTGGACAAGCTATCCACCCACCCCATCCATGAACTAGCTTTGCTGCTGTTCCTCTTGTCTTTCTGCTCCCAGCCATGCAACGGTCCTTAACCAGTGGATATGGTCCAAGGGCAGTGTCACCACGCACTGCTTCAGCTGCTGCACCCGTCACAGTGGCCAACATCTACTCCACCCACTCAGGCAATGTATAAAAGTAATCAACAATTTTTTTTTTCAGATTTTACAGCACATTGAAGACCTGGGAGCGTGGCAGTATTGTAAAATCATTAGGTAGATCCATGTTCCTTGTACAGGGTCCAGGAGGTTTGCAGAGGAAGCACCAGAACCAACTTCACCCATGTAATTTGTGTGATCCAGCTGGTAAGCCTTTGTTTACAGATTCATTGCTTGCCTGGATGATGCAGCCTGCACTCCATCCAGCAACATGGGGTCCTGCATTGCCGCTACCTGGGTCCAAACCTACGAACCTGAACCCCACACCCCAGCTAGCTCAGAGTGGACAACAGACATCTTCCAGGGATGGTTCACTCCATCAAAGGGCTGCCAACCCGCATCGTAACGCCACTGCAGGTGAACACTATGAAGTCAGCACTCCATTGCTGGATGCAGGAGTGTGTTCTCTGCTCTGTTTTCAGCTGGCATTCTGAGCCAGTCACAACGCAAATGCTGAGTCATGAGCAGGGTTTCAATACCAGCTACAGACTCAGCTCCTGTTCCCTCATCACCTGCTGCATCCACCTCCAGCCCCCTCCCCCCTTGCCCACTATCGTAGCCGCAGCTGACACTACATGACAATGACAAGGAGGTTTAGGTTGGAGGAGTGTTGTGTCAATGCATGCAATCTGAGACCATTTCCAACTGGCAAAACTGGCTGTACTTTGTAGTTTGCCGCCAACCAAATGTGTGACCCAATCAGCAATCTCTGTACCACCACTAATGGTATGGACTTCTATGTTGTGATAAGCAGAGGACACAGGCTCCAATGGGGGCTTCATGTTCGACGCTGGTGTATGGCAGTTCTAGTACAGAGTCACTGTAAGTAGCCACAGTTCGTTGTGGAGAACAACCAGCAAGACTTGGTCTATAAGTGGAGTCCTTCATAGCTTTGCAAAAGGGCAAGAGTTTTCTATAGCGATTGACAGTGTGGTGGCCCAGGACAGACATAGTCTTGTTGACATTGTATTCAGTAATGCACACCTTGACACGCCACTGCTTAGTTGTCCACAGGCACATCCAATGAGTTGCTGCACAAATTTAGTTAAGTATTGGAGCACAATAAGGTGTATATTTGTGTGTCACTAATTTGTTTGCACTGTAATAGGTCCTCCGCTCACCTTGGAGCACATAAACCTGATACAACATGTGTGAGCCACTCTACCCGGATGACCCACACATTTCAGTTACCATAGGTTGAGGCCAGGATCATTATGAGAGCAGAGAATGTACTGTAAGGATAGTTCTCACCGGCGTTGTTGAGAAATTTGGCGTTTTGGGGGGGGGGGGGGGGGGTGAGAGGGGGTTCCAGATGACCTGGGTTGTGAAGCAGCCTTCTACATCGACATCGACATCTACATCTACGTGGATACTCTGCAAATCACATTTAAGTGCCTGGCAGAGGGTTCATGGAACCACCTTCACAATTCTCTATTATTCTAATCTCATATAGTGTGTGGAAAGAATGAACACCTATATCTTTCTGTATGAGATCCGATTTCGTTTATTTTATCATGGTGATCATTTCTCCCTACATAAGTCAGTGTCAACAAAATATTTTCACATTCGGAGGAGAGTTGGTGATTGGAATTTTGGGAGAAAAACACATTTGTTTTTTATTATGTCCATCCGAAATCCTGTATCATTTCAGTGACACTCTCTCCCCTATTTCACGACAATACAAAACATGCTGCTCTTCTTTGAACTTTTTTGATGTACTCCGTCACTATTATCTGGTAAGGATCCCACACTGTGTAACAATATTGTAAAAGAGGACGGACAAGCATAGTGTAGGCAGTCTCCTTAGTAGATCTGTTACATTTTCTAAGTGTTCTGCCAATAAAACACAGTCTTTGGTTAACTTTCCCTGCAACATTTTCTATATGTTCCTTCCAATTTAAGTTGTTTGTAATTGTAATTCCTTGGTATTTAGCTGAATTTATGGCCTTTAGATTTGACTGATTTATTGTGTAACCGAAGTTTGATGGATTCCTTTTAGCACTCAGGTGGATGACCTCACACTTTTCATTATTTAGGGTCAATTGCCAATTTTTGCACCATACAGATATTTTTTTCTAAATTATTTTGCAATTTGTTTTGATCTTCTGATGTCTTCACTAGTAGATAAATGACAGCACCATCTGCAAACAATCTCAGATGGCTGCCCAGATTGTCTCCCAAATCGTTTATATAGACAAGAAACAGCAAAGGGCCTATAACACTACCTTGGAAAACACCACAGGGTGGCCCATTTAGCTGTTGGCAACAATTTGGCAGTGACCATTCATCCTGGTGTACAGCTCATTGGTAGTCATACCTTTATAAAAAGCTGTGCAATGACTGCAGCAGATCTGGTATATCCCATGACTGCTTTCACAGGTGGCCCAACCTCTAATGAAGAAGGATAAACCTATGACAGGACTGGGATAAGAAGTACTGGGTGGGTGGATTGGGTGGGTCTAGCACCTGAGTCTTGGACAGGGATATGATCCCTGTGGCAAGGGGTTGGGATTGGGTGTGATGAAATAGGATGTTGTGAAGGTTGGGTTGGTGACAGAACACCATTTATTGAGGGGTAGGAAGCATCTTTGGTAGGAAGTCCCTCGTTTCAGGGCATGATGGTAGATAATCGGAACCTGAATGAAAGATGTGGTTCACTTGTTCCAGTCAATAGTGATATTGGTTGATGAAGGGGGTGCTCCTGTGTATGTGGTCCTTGGGGGTTGGTGGGACAATTGGGGGTATGTGGGGATATGCCGTGGGAAATCTGGTTACTGACTAAGTCTGAGGGTGGTGCCTGTATCTGAAGGCATTTATGAGACCTGCAGCATATTGCGAACACAGTGCTTGTCACTGCACATACATTGTCCCTGGATGACTAGGCTGTATGTGAGGGGCTCTTTGATGTGGATAGAGTAGCAGCTGTTGAAATGCATGTACTGTTGTTGGTTGGTGGGGTTAATGTGGACAGATGTGTGGTTGAAGCTCTCAGACAGGAGGAGATCAATGTCCAGGAAAGCAGCAAGCTGGATTATGGAGGACCAGGGGAAGCGGATGGGAGAGAAGGTGTTCATGTTGTGAAGGAAAGAGGATAGCATGTCTTGATCCTGAGTCCAGAGCATGACAATATCATCAATGAACCTGAATCAGGCTAGGGTTTTGGAGTTTTGAGAGGGTAGGACAGTTTCCTCTATGTGGATCATAAAAATGGTGGTGTAAGAGGGTGCCATGTTGGTGTCCATGGCTGTGCTGCAGATTTATTTGTACATGTTCCCTTCAAAGGAAAAGTAGTTGTGAGTTATGGGTTGACAAGTAGAACAGGAGTTGGGTAGTGGTGCCCCGACCTGGCAGCAGGAAGTCAGCAAGTTGGATAGCTTATGTAGGTGGTGAGAGGATGGTCGTCCAGGTGCTGAAGAGTGTGGGGTCCAGTTTCAGAGACATGACGTAAGTAGTAGGGATTGAACAATAGCAGCATCTTGCAGAGGGAGCAGAGGCAGTCCTGGGATGCCTGTAACACAGAGATGTTTTTTGCAGTACCTGGTTTGTGATGGACAGGGGCTGGCAGAATCTGAAAAGGTGAAGGTCATTGTAAAAGGTGGGGTCAGATCCAGAAAAAGGAATTTTTATGATTCGCCTGTTGGATGGATTCCATTGAGTAGGCAGCATTTAAGAAGCAGGATGTGAGTCCGGATTTTAGCCAAGGAAAGGGATACTTTCCTGAATTGGTGCAGAAAGATGGAGGAGGGGTCCATGGTGGCAGGGATAGCATAGGGGAAATGGTAAATAATGTAGAAAATAAGCAAATGAAGGTGCTGGATATTTGTGAGGGGAATTAGATAAGAGAAAAAGACATGCACAGACACACGAGAATACACATATTTTTATGAGTACTTTACACTACTTTTTCTGTCATCTGGTTCCCGTCACAACCATTTGTCCATTTCCTATGTCATTCATGTGTCCCCTATGTCACCCATGCCACAATGGGCTCTGTTCCATCTTTCTACACTAGTTCAGAAAGTACCCTTTGCCTGGCTAAAGCCTAGTCCCATCTCTTGTTCCTTACATGCTGCCTAAACCATGGGATTCATCCCATATGTCATAACCATGAAAAGTTCCTTTCTCTGGATCCCAACCCCCACCTTTCAAAATAGCATTCACATTCTCAGATTCCACTAGCCCCTGTCCCTCACTACCTTGATACCACAAAAACTCATCTCCATGGCACAGTCATGCCAGTACAACCACTGCTCCCTCCACAATATACTGTTTGCGCCCAATCCCTGCTACAAACATCACATCCCTGAAACTGAATCCCTCACTTTCCAGCATCTGACTGCTGACACCCTACCGCCAGCTTTGAGTACCACTTCCCACCTCCAAACCCTGCCCAACCCTCATCAAACACTCATAGCACTCAGACCTGGTCTAGATGACGTTTTCAACTTACCACATCTCCAAAAACTCCCTACCAACACTCCATTAAATCCATAGCCTAAATAATCCTGGAATACTGTTGTTAACCTTTCCATCAAAATCCTCAGCCCCCACAGAAATTTCAATCTTATCACCACCCCTACATTCAAATTTAGCCATGTTGGACCTGTCAAAGACCTACTCTCCTTTTCCCAATGGAAACACTACCCTGCCACCAACCCCTCCATCCACAGTCAAACCAATCACAACATTGAACCATGCTAGCTCATTCCATTATCCACCAGTGATTCTCCCACCCTCCCACCTAACGACCCCCTAATCAGCTTCCAGCAATTCCTTACCTCCACCTTGAAAATTAGAGATGGGCTAGATTCCTACTCAATGGAAAGATGACCCGTTGAGATGCAGACAGGCACAATGAAAAGAGTGTTACTCATGTAGCTATCAGCCAAAGCATTCCTCAACAAAGAAAACGTACACACATTTACACAGACAAGCTCACTGCTTTCCTGTGTGAGTGTGTCTATCTTTTCTTTGCTGAGGAAGGCTTTGGCTGATAGCTACATTTGTAAGTCTTTTCATTGTGTCTTTCTGCAACTTAATGGGTTATCTTTCCAGTGAGTAACAATCTATCCTATCCCTAATATTGTTATACCATCCTGGAGTTTCGATTGTATGATTTTACCTCAACTTAGCCTCACCATCCTTCACTAAGTTCCTTCATAAGAACACCAAGATTTCAGCAGATAAAGGACAGCCATACACAGCCTCAAAACAGATCCTGACTTAATCACCCTACCTGCAGACAAGGGTTCCACCACTGTTATGAATCACAGTGACTACCTGGCGGAAGGCCTCTGCCAGTTGTCTGACTGCCTATAAACTCTGGCAGAATGATCCCATCTTTGAGTCCAACACAAGCTCCAATATCAGCTTAAAGCCTTAGGCCCTTCCAGATAGTCTCCCTTGAATTCATTTCCTGCCTCAACCCTACAATGCCCTGCACACCTATCTTCTATGTGCTCTCCAAAATCCATAAACCCAGAAATCCTGGATGCCCCATTGTAGCTGGTTATTATTTCCCACTGAAAGAACTTTGGCTCTCATTGATCAACACTTTGACTCAAAGGCCAAACATCTAACTTCTCATGTCAAAGATACCAACCAATTCCTTCACCAGCTCTGCATCATCCCCACCCATTTATCTCCTGGATCCCTAATTCTCACTGTTGGTATCACTTCCCTACACACCAACATCCCTCAACCCCATGGTATTTCTGCTGATGATCACTACCTCTCACATCATTCTTAATACTCTGAACTCTGTACCTCATTACTTGTACATCTTACCAACTTTATTCTAACCCACAGCTAATTTTCCTTTGAAGGTAAGGAATACAAACAAATCCACTCACGTGCATCTCAATGGTTCTGTTTATGGGCCATCCAGGGAAAACTTTCCTAGTCTCCCAGACCTCCTATGTGGTTCACGTTCATTGATGATATCTTCATGATGTGGGCTCAGGCACAAAACACTCCATCCTCATTCCTTCACAACATCATCACTTTTCTCCCATCCACTTCACCTTGTCATCCTCAACCTAGCATGCCACCTATCTGGATATTGACATCCACCTTCCTGATGGCTCCATCCATACTTCTATCAACATTAAATCCACCAATAGTACCAGCATTTTGACAGCTGCCATCCCTTCCACATCAAAAAATTCCTCCCATACAGCCTGGCTACACAGAGACAATGTATGTGCAGTGATAAGCTCTCCCTTTCCAATATGCTGCTGGTCTCATAAATGCCTTCAGAGGTTGGGCCAACTGTGGAAGCAGCCATATCATATACCAGCTCTGCTGCAATCACTGGACAGATTTTTATAATGGTATGACTACCAACCAGCTGCCAAGCAAAACTGTGGCCAAGAGCAATGTGGCCCACCCTGTGGCACAACATACAGTTGAGCATAACAGACTCGATTTAAATGGCTAATTCTCAACCTGGGCCATCAGGATCCTCCCTCCCATCACCAGATTTCCTGAACTGCACAGATGGGAGTTATCCTTGCAACTCATTCTCTGCTCCCAAAAGTAGCCTGCTCTAACCTACAGTAATTTCCACCCAGTATGTCCCACACCCCCTCCCAATTCAAATCCCTTCACCCTCCATGCACAGCACTTCCCACTTATGCACCCACAGATGGTTTTTCCCCTTCTTAACCCCTCTCCCCCATTCCCATATCCAGTTCCTCACACACAGTGTCCCAATGTTACACATGGCAACCTTGTCTTGCCACAATCTAGTCCCTGCATGCTCTTCTCTCCCTGCCCCTCCCCCCCCCCCCCCTGCCCCCATATATACTGCTATCTCTTCCCCTTCCTTGTTGCACACCAGATTGCTGCTTTTGTTCAACACAACAGTTGCATCCTGGCCCCAACCATGTGTGCATAATGTGTGTGTGCTTGCTTGCTTTGGTGTGTGTGTGTGTGTGTGTGTGTGTGTGTGTGTGTGTGGTTTTTTTCTTTTCTGAAGAAGACTTTGGCTGAAAGCTCGGTGTGTAACAATCTTTTAATTGCACACAGGTGCAATTCAGCATGTCATCTCTATTATGAGTAACAATCTATCCTTTCAGTATTGTTGATATTCCAACCTGGAATATTTTTATCTTTTGTATCAAATGAAATTTCAGTTGAGAAAACTAAAAAAATATGAGGCAGAATTACTGGCCAGTACTTAAGTGGGTGAAATTTGTTATACTGGTGACAGACATATGTAAATTTAAAAGATATAGACTATCCAGCTTTTGGAACTACTATTTCCTTTGTAAAGGAGGCTGTCCCTCATGTATGTGCCTGAGGACCTGGCCCTTACATTTCTACATTCCCAACCTACCCTCCCGTCTACCTGACGAATGAGCTGTTAGTTCTGAAACTTAAGTAGTGTATCCCTTTTACTATTACAGGTGCCTGTCAGCAGCACTACACATTTCACTTCCTGAAGATTAGTAATGGCTATCAGTTTGTGCCATAATCTACTGGATTTTACCTTTGCCTGTTTACTAATTTCCTGAATTATTTGTACATTATTATTACAGTTTTGTTAATGATATAAGCATTCTGCATGCTATTTCTAGTATAGTCTTTATTAATGACAATGGTTAATTTGTTTAATGTATTGTAGTTCTCTCTTTTGTTTGTAGGGCAGGGATGTAGGGGGGAAAAGGGGAGGAGCAGGGAAAGAAAAGTAGAGGCATTGGCAAGGGCTGCAAATAAACTGGGTGGGAGATGAGCATGGTTGAATTACTACCCAAGCCATTTGGATCTTTCCCTTCACCACCAGGTTTTCTGAACTGCACAGATTGGAGTTATCCTTAAACACATTCTCCACTCCCATAATTATCCCGGCCTCAGCCTACAGTAACATACGGTCCCCACATCTTCCACCCAACAGTTTCCACCCTCTGTCCTATCATCTTCCCAATCTTGTCTCCCACCCTGTTTATCTGGAGCCCTCTGCCAACATATCCACCTGTCTTCCCTGCTCCTCTCTGTTTTTGTTCCTTTTCCTCACCTCCCTGCACCATACCTCCCGATGCTGTGCCTGTTGGCAGTTTAGTCCCTGCATGCTCCACCGGATAACAGTCATCTCTCTCCCCACCCTTACACTAATATCCCCTCCCCTTCTCCACCCCCTTCAGATTGCTACTTGCATCCCATGTGATGTTGCATTCCGACCCAAGATGGCTGGAATTGGCTGCAACTTGACATGTCTTCTTTACAGTAAGTAGCAATCAGTCTTTTTGCTATTTTTGTTTTATATTATTTCCAGCTAATGTATATGGAAAAGAGAGAGGGCTTCCATCCAACATGTGAAATTTAATCTCCATAATTTTATTAAGACACGAGTGACAGAGGAACACAAACAGCTGAAGATAGCTGATGTGGCTGAAGTGTAAAAATGGACAAAAGGGATGTTTTCTATTCAGATTGTGCAAAGCCCAGCTGATTTTAGGGAGAGAGAACAAATTTGAGGTTATGAATGGAGAAAACACAAGAGAGAAGATTCAAAAGACAAGATCAAAACTGAAGATTTACGAAGAAGATTGGCACTGAAGGATAGGTGAGCTGAGATTTGAAGACATTGAGAGAATGAGAATTTTGGGACAGTTTTCATCACAAAACATAAGTATATGCTGCACAAACAGAGACTGTGTACTAAATAGATAAAGGCATTATTGTGGCCATGAAAAGAAGAGAGACTGTGAATAATGGCAGTGGTACAGACTGTGTTATAGAAAATGACTATTTATCGATTATCATATTTGAGAAGGGAGACTGTGAATGATTTAGCTACTGTCAAATTATTTACTGTGATGACCAATTCATGTTATTAAAAAGTGAGAGTGTAAATAAAGTGGCACCATGTGACTTGAATGTATCATTACATGAGAGTCCAGGGTTAAAACATATAACCACATGGTCATAATTCATCCTCCAAATTCTATCTAAAGCTTCAGTATGTGGTAATTGGACAGCTGCAGATGTTGGATAGTGTGAAGAGGTTGCAGTTTGAGTTAATTTTTATCATTACAAAACCGATCATCACCATATATTGGCCACCTGCACTGTCAATTGACAGTTTCCAAGCAGAGACAACAGAGTACCAGTAGTGCAAAATATGAAACTTTGTTGATTCTCACCAAAACAAAATACCAGCTGATCCACATTCATATGATGCTTCCATTCTACAAAGACCATTTTCATCACAGTAAAGTTAAAGACATTCTAGGGTTAAAATTTTGCAGTAGTACTCACTACCCACAGTCAAGAGTATTTAATAGTTACATTCGGACACAGACTCCAACTCGCAGTATAAATATTTGGCACTAACAATTAGATCAAGTACAAAAATTCTGTTGCCTCAAAAGGTAAGCAGCAAATCAGTCTGTTTTTAAATTCTTAAAAATCTAACATGGTTTATTGGAGATCAGCCCAACAGTGAGGTTCGTGCCAACTGCACTTAACATATACACATTCATACACAGCAATAGTAATCTTGCCTATATACATTTAATGTTTTAGTTTCTGTCTAGTCATCACTTTTCCATTCAGGTTAATGAATACATTCATTAAATTTATAACACCTTACACATTCTTAATTTTTATACAGCAATTCTGTCCAAACCACGATGTGTCTTATCTATCTAAAGCATTGTATAAATATTATTGCAAATTTGTGTGTGTTTTGCATAAGTTTGGCTGTGGGTATGTTTGTAGAATTTAACAATGGAAAGACCAGGAAGAAATAACAACAATAGAAAAGAGTAGACTGCTACTCAGGTCTGTCTCCATAGCTGAGTAGTCAGTGTAGATAGCTGCCATGTGGGAGACTCAGATTCGATTCCTGGTACTGCCAACTACTTTTCTGTGGTGGGAGGACTGGTACAAGATGCACAGCCTTGTGACGCCAATTGAGGATCTACTTCACTAAGTAATAGTGGTTCCATGGTCTGGAAAGTCTGAAAAACAGTGGGGAGCGCAGTGCGCTAAGTACATACCCCATCCACATGAAGCTGCAAGACAGAGGATGACACAGTGACCAGTAGACAACCCTAGGACCTTCATGGCCTGGATGAGGAACTCATTGCTACTCACCACATAGACAAGGCATTGAGTCACAGACAGACACAAAGAAAAGGCTGCTAAACTTTTGGCTTTCTGTAGGAGCTAGCAGGAACATGGTGGGGACAGGATACTGCTGCTTGGTGCAGAGATGGTAGGCTGTGCTGTGAGGTGGAGGAAGAGGCATGGGGAGAGAAGAGACATAGAGAAGGGGGAAAGACTACTATGTGCACTGGTGAAGTAGAAGGTGTGTGTGGTGCTGGAACTGGGGCATGGAGAGGAGCGGAGGACAGAGACAAGTGAAGGATGAGGCCAGGGGGCATAGGAGAATGAGCAATATGTTGTAGGGAGAGTACCCACCTGTGCAGTTCAGAAAAAGTGGTGTTGGAGAGAAGGGCCTGTATGGCACTCGCTGTGAAGCAGTCATTGTTGTGAAGCACATTATGCTGCGCAGCATGTTCACCAACTGGGTGGTCCAACTGTCTCTTGACCATAGTTTGGTGGTGGCCATTTATGTGGACAGACAGCTCATTCATTGTCATGTCTATGTAGGAAGCAGCACAATGGTTGCAGCTCTGTTTGTAGATTACAAGGCTCATTTCACATGTAGCTCTGCCTTTGATGGGATAGGGGGTGCCTGTGACAGTACTGAAGTAGGTGGTAATGGGAAGATAATGGGACAGGTCTTGCATCTAGGTCTATGGCAGGGTTGTGAGCCATGAGGTGAGTGGTGGAGTAGGGATGAGAAAGGATATAGTCTAGGTTTGGAGGGCAGCAGAATACAACTGTGACAGGGGTGAGGAGAATAGGGGATAGGATATTCCTCATTTCAGGACACAATGAGAGATAGTCGAAACCCTGGTGGGGAATGTGATTCAGTTGCTTCATTGTGCGTGGAATTAGGTCATCTGATCTAAGCCAAGGCAGCAGTGAGACAAAGTCACATATCATATCAATGAAAATAATCAGTTTTTGAAAATATATGTAGTTGGACAGATAAAAAATCTACTCAACAAGTGGCAGCAATAGGACACACATACAAAAGGCATTGCAGTTTGCTAGCTTTCAGAATCAGTGTCTCCTTCTTCTGGCACAAGGGTTGAAGGGGAAGGAAGAGAGCCAAAGGAAAAGAACTGGTGAAGTTAAGCGAAAGGGATACACTTCAGAAAGGTCCCCCGGAACCCCAAGTCAGGGGAGACTTACCAGACATGCGAAGGAAAGACTGATTGTTGGAGACTGCACCGGACATGATTTGAATACCTGAGAGCTTAAAGGTGGAAGATAGGGGGTATGCAAGATAGATATTACTGCTGAATCATTGTGCACAAGTTAATAAGAGCAAAAATCTGAGTGTGTTCTATGTAATTGAGCTGGGAGAGGGATGGCAAAAATAGACAGGTAAAAAAATGAAAATGTAGAAAACTAAAATGGTGTGAAGAAAGGAATAGTTCCTGTGAAGAAAAGCTAAGACTGAAGAAAATTAATGTAAATTAAGGCCAGGTGGTTGGCAAGAACCAAGGACATGTCGTAATGCCAGTTCCCACCAGCAGAGTTCTAAAAAACTGGTGTCTGGAATAATCTGGATGGCATGTGTAGTGAAACGTGCACCAAGGTCACAACTGTCATGTTGTAGAACATGCTCTGTAACAGGATATTGTCTGTTACAGTATACATCCTCTGTCTATGCACATTCATCCTAACTGATGCCAAAGTAAAAGGCCGAACAGTGATTACATGACAGCTGATATATGACACGTGTTGTTTCACAGGTGGCTCTCCCTTTCATGGTATATGTTTCACCATTTATAGGGCTGGTACAGGTGGTGGTAGGAGGGTGCGTATGACAAATCTTGCAGTGGGGACAATCACAGGGATAGGAGTCATAGGATAGGAAGATGGGTGCAGAAGGAGCATAGGGTCTGACAATGATATTTTGGAGATTGGAAGGGTGATGAAAAGCTATTACAGGTGTTGCAGACAAATTCACAGACAGAATGGACTTCATTTCAGGGCACGATTTTAGGAAATCATACCCTTGTCAAAGTAGCTGATTAATACACGCAAGACCAGGACAGTATTGAGTGATCACAGGTGTACTCCTAAGTTGCTTTTGGCGAGATCAGCAGTACCAAGATGTGATGGCCTGGGAAATCTGCTTTTGAACTAGGCTGATTGGGTAGTGAAAGTTGAGGTGAACTGGTGGTGTATTGCTGTAAGGAATCTACATCTGAAAAAATACATCTAAACCAAACCAGGGACTGAAGACTAATGGATCCTGGAAAGTCATCTCCACACCTCTGTTCACTCAATACTGTTCTGGTCTTGAGTGTATTAATAAGCTACTTTGACAAGGGTATGACTTCCTAAAATTATGCCCTGAAATGAGGTCCATTCTGCCAAGATTTTGCCCACCACACCTAGAATAGCTTTTCCTCCTAATCTCCAAAATATCCTTGACAGACCCTATGCTGCTCCTGCACCCATCTCCCTACCCTATGGCCTCTACCCCTGTGACCAAACCAGCTGTAAGACTTACCCTATGCGGCCTCCAACCACCACCTATACCCAACCTGTAACTGGTAAAACATATATTATCAAGGGAAGAACCACCTGCGAAACAACACACATCATATATCAGCTGTTAAGTAAACACTGTTTGGCCTTTTACACCGGAATGACTACCATCAAGTTATCAGTTAGGGTGAATGTGCATGGGCAGAGGGTGTATATACAAGCAACAAACAATATCTTGCCATAGTGTGTGCTTTACAACATAACAGTCACGACCTCAGTGGCTCTTTCACCACATGTGATACCTGTATTCTTCCTCCAGACATCTGTTTCTCAGAACTCTGCAGGTTGCAACTGGCACTAGAACATGTCCTTGGTTTTTGTCACCCACATGGCCTTAATTTATGTTAATTTCTTTGGTCTGTTTGTCCATTTTTTGCCATCCCTTCCCATCTCTATCACATTAACTTGTGCACAATGCTTTAGCAGTAATCTCTGTATTGTATATACACTATATTCCATCTTTAAGCTCTCAGGTTTTCAAATCTCACTCAGTGCAGTCCTCAGCAATCAGTCTTTTAATCTCATCCCATCCAGTAAGATCTGGCCAACTTTTTCAAACTCTACCTCTCTTCCTTTCTGAAAAATCCTTCTGCCAGAAGGAGTCACTGGCACCAGAAGCTAGCAAATGGTAATACCTTGTATATGTGTGTGCTCCTGCTGCCACTTGGTGAGTAGATTTTTTTATTTATCCAGTTACTTATAAAGTCACATTTTAGTTCAACATGGGCATTTGTTCAGATCTGATTTATTCTGATGAAACATTTTCAGATGAAGAAGTGGTGTTTCAAGTGTTAGTTGCTAACAAAGACAGTTAGTAGCTTGTCAGTCATCTCTTCATATCTGTATTAGTGAAACAGCAGTATTCGAATATATTCCAGCGATATTTAAGTACATTAGAACAATGTTCCAGTGTTATTAAGGCAGTCAGTCAGGCATATTATTTATGTATACGATTTTACAGAGTTAAAAGCATTGACTGACTCGATATTTTGGTTTTGTGTGTGTCACTTAAATCACTTCACGTAAATCCTATTATTATTTATTTTATTATAAGTTCCATTGATCTCAAAGGTATTAGAGTTGCTAGGATATGGAACATGTCATTGCTTTTGCAATATTTACAATCATGAATTTTTTGTAAGATTTATGATAATGGCTAAAGCAGAGCACATTATGGTAGACTGATGATAATACTCATATCAACTAGTATTACATCATAATATATGAAAATAAATAAGGTATATAGTACAACCAGACATAAATACACTAAAAGACCTTCATACTAGTAATATCTTAATATTTGAAACTCAATACACCTTTTACGACAAAAAATAACTTATATTGATGCTTGCACTAAAACTAGACATCCCAGTTACACAATAAAACTACACACATACATACCCAGTTGTACTTTAAAAAATTCACTAACTGAGTAGAAGTATTTTGCAATAGGTATTCTTTCGATTTGCTCTTGAATTTTGATGCTTCACAAGTAAGACTTTTGATGCCTCTAGGTAGAGCACTGAAAATTTTCATGCCTGAGTGATTTACTTCTTTCTGCACAAGAGTTAAGTTTGTCTGGTTACTGTGTAAGTCGTGTTTTCACCTTCTATTGTGGCCATGATATGCACTATTGGTTTCGAAAAGAGACTGGTTCCTATTAATGAAATATGCGAGAGAGAAGATATATTGAGACGTCACTGTAAAAACCAGTCTGTAATTTCATGAACAGATTCTTGTAAGAGTGTATTGGACGAACATCAAAATTCACTCCAAAAGATGATGTCATATGACAACAGTGCATGCAAATATCCAAACTAAGCAGAGATGGCATTACCCGTATGTGTAGATGATGTGATTATATGAAAGGCATAGGCTGCAGAATGATGTCTTCTTGCCAGATGTAGAGTATGCTAGGGACAATTTAGTTTGCTATCACTGAAAGCCCCCAAGAATTTAGCAGAGTCCAATTTCTGTATTGTTATCTTACAATTAATATTTGTCCACTGGTTCTTTCTGTGTCACATGAAATTGCCCATAAAGGGTTTTTGTCTTATTTTTTGCATTCAGATAGAATTCATTACAGCTAAACCAGTTGAGGATTTCATTAAATGCACTAATAGAGGTTTCCAGATTTTTCTCTGCTGTTTTATCCACTAGCAGGGAAGTATCATGTGCAAAGAGGGTGAACTTGCTCACTGTAGTGGTAGAGTGGGAGCTCATGTATAAATATAAGAAACAGCATGGGTGCCAGCACTGAGCCTTGTGGAACTCCAGTGTTGTCCATGCTCCTCACAGATGGGGCTGACATTTCATAACTGTCAGTAATTGTTACTGTCTGCTTCATATCTGTTAACATAAGACTTAATCTGTTTGTCCTTTATTCAACTTAACTCATAAAATTCTGTTTTACTTAGCAGATTTTCACATTTGACACAATCAGAAGCCTTGGATACGCCACATAGGATTTTGATTTGCTATTAACAGATTTCATAATTTCATTGATGAAGGAGAAAATAGCATCATCAATTGGCGGACATTATAGGACACCAAAATGACACTGACTGAGAATGTTGTTGCTGTTCAGGTGACCAACAATTGAGGAGCATTTTTTCGAAAGTCAGTAAACACTCAAGTTTTCAAAATTCAAGTTTCTGCAGTCAAAAATCAAGCTTTTTGTCGTTCATAATCTATTGAAACGTTTTGGTCAAAATCCAATATTTGCTGTTGTTGTGTGATGTCTAAAACTAGAGTTTTTGCAAAACTCAATAAAGGCAATCTGTGCTTTGCTTTTAAGAGATCTGAAGGGAGAACAACAATGTAGGATGTCATTTCCAATGATAAAAGTGAGAGACTTTTCTACAAAAATAGAGCACCAAATTTTTATTATCACATAACATGCGCCATGATTGTGATATAGATGACTTGTCAATTTTAAGACTAAGATACAGACTAATAACCTAATCTAAGGTGACAATACCTGTGTATTACTTTACACGGCTATCATTTGAAAATATATGGCTATAATTTAAACTGTAGGCAAGCACTTGCCACTAGAACCAACAATAGAAATATTAGTGCTCTACACAGCAACATTAACTCCAGAGTGTTTCTCAGTTCAAGTCAGCTTTGTCAGGGAGAAATTTTCGGTAGAAGGGTAAGTTGTTAAACTATAAAATGGAGGTTAATACAGATGATTCAGGAAATGGTAGACATGTAACTGAGAGCTCAGGTGGTGTGAAGACCAGGTCAAGAGTGAAAGCATCCAATAAGCTTAAGAAGAACAAGAAAATGCAAGCTATTGTCTGTTCACATGGGCTACCAGAAATACCATTGAACCCAAAGGAAAATAATGCAGAGCATCTGATCACAACTTTTCATTGCCATGTAAATAATTTAAACAGAACTGACCAGGATAAATTATTACTAAAATACATGGTAATCACATCATCAGGAAAGAAGCAAAAAAGAAGAATATTGTTTCCATAAAGTACAGGATTAGGAAAAAAGATTGCCAGACAGTGCCTGTATGTGGCCCTCATATGAAGCAACATCAAGGATATCCACAGACAGACACTCAGATTTGCCTAATAAACTCCACATAACAGGGAAGCTACCAGCTGAAAACCAAGCAGGAGGCCACAACATTATTAAAGGTAAGCTATAAACAATGATATCAAAAACATATAGGTGTAGAGAGAGTCACTGTTCAAGAAAGAAGTCCAAAAGAGGATATTTACCATCTGAGATGAATGCAATCAAAATGTGGAAACATTTCTGTCAAAAAAGGAAAGGGACAGGCTTTCATACTTGCTATTCATCGAAGTATATTTTCTATCACTCCTTTAATTTGTCATTTAAAACTCCCCATAAAGATATTTGCACAACATGCAAGATTTGTCTATTGAAATTAAAAAAGGAATGAGAACTGAAGAAAAAGAATCAATTAAGAACAAACCATAGGTTGAACAAACTTCATGCAAAAAAGTTCTATGCAAAAATGAAGGAGGATAATCCAAATTTGGTTAGAGTATGTTTTGATATACAACAGAATCAGCCAATTTTTTATGTTTGGCTTGAAATGGAAGTCTGAAAGGATGCAGCCTCTGCTCTATTGACTTTTCCCAGAAATCTTATGGCACCCAAGCCAGAAAATGGTATAAATGAAATTAATTTATTTTCTGGCGCCTGTAATCCCAAAATAAAAATATAGTAATGATGCATATACCACTGGCCACCATGGAAAAAATAAACTGGTACATTATTTCCCTATCTATGGCCACTGCTATATGCCTCCTGACAGTGTGGAAAGAGACTACATAAAAAAAAATGGAAGATATTCTTTCACTGGTCGAATTCTATACAATATTAGAATAACATGGAATCATCAAGATACCAAACAAAGACATGGCAGCAAAGGATCTCAAGTCCAGTGCACCAGAAGCCCTACAATCTAAGATGCCTTTCGAAATAACTGATCAGTGAGTGATGGCTTACAAAAAGTCTAAGAAGAAGGTATTGTTGTCAGTATCAGATACATACAATGGGAAGTACTATAGTAGAGGTTGAGGTACAGGAATCCAGAAATTGCAGCCAGGAAGGGAGAACAACTTGGAAAAAAAGGATGTGGTAAGCAAAGACAAGAAAAAGGGTATCTTAAAAACTATGAGACTTTTTAATATTCCAGAAGGAGCAGAAGAGTTTTATATGGACATTGTTGAAAATGATCAATTTATTTGCATCTTAGTATTGTGGTAGCCAGTATTTTTTGTTGTATTTCAATAATGGTTGTAGCTATTTTGCAATTTTAGTCATTAAAAATTTAGAAAAAAGTAGATACCAAAGTGTTACATTGTAGAAAATTATTGTATTTCTATGCAAAATGAACAATAAAGCAGCTTTATTTGTAATTAATGTCAAAAATAAAAAAATCATTTTAATATGTATATAAACAAAGCTTTTAACTTCCATCCTTGCATACATAAACTTTTGTAAAACCTTGGAAACTTTGTCCCTCCACTCTGATATCAACTATGAAAATTTTAGAAAAGTCAAACACACACTTGGAACTGTGCATAAAAAAGCAATGTAAATGTTAAATTCTCCCATTTATGTAATTAGTATTTCAGTGTGATATTTAAAAAAAGTTTCCTCAAAAATTTTCTTTTTTTGCATTTGTCGACTTTTGAAAAGTGCTCCTCAATTCGCCTGAATACCAGTTTCTCTAGGACCTTTGAAAAATTAGGAGGGATATCAAGTGTAGTTTGTTAAATCAGTTTTTCCATCTTTCTTGAAAATGGGATTCAGACATGCATATTTTAATGTCAGTGAGATAATACCTTGATGTAAGGATTCATCATATATGACACACAGAACTGCAATTACATAATCACAACCATGCCCACGTGTCTTCGAGGGAATATTATCAACCCCAGAAAAAACTTTTTGCTTTTGTCCCTTAGATTGTCTTTTTGATCTAAGTGCGATGGGAATCATGCATATCTGATCGACTTTGGCACTGCGAGCTTTATGTAGAAGGGCTATCACATCACTCATTGAGCTTTTGCAGCCAGTTTTCTCAGCAGCTGTTGGAAATATCTATTGAAATGTTTTTACTGTATTTCCACCCTGACTTGTTTCTATATAAGGTTTACGCTACTTTTTTGCAACTATCATTTTATAGCTTGCTTTGTTAGAGTTTTCATTTTCAGATGTTATGTACAATTTTCTACCTTTTGTGATACTTTTCAAAATATTACTGTACAATCTATAGTTATTTTTTATTGGATCCTTAGTAATCCACATTTTTTGTGTTCTAAAATAAATTTTGCTCTCTCTAGTAATTCATTGTTTCCATTTAAGTAATCTGAGGATTGTTTCCCACCATTTTTATTGGAAATGCAGCTTCAAACAATGACACAAATTCATTATTGAAGAGGTTGAATCTGTCATTAACATTCCTTTCCATAAATACCTCTGATCCAATACCTCTGCCACTGCAAACAAAATTCAATGGTCTAAAAATATAAGGTTTTGAGACCATCAACATTTTGTTTTGTTTTAGGGCACAAAAACAACTAGGTCACATGCACCCATGTCAGAACTGTAGAACACTGAGAAAAAAAAGGAGATAAAAACAACTAAATGTTAAGCCCAAGTAACAGAAGGAAAGACAGCTAAAAACAGGAACTTGGAGAAAGGTCTGTGTGTGTGTGTGTGTGTGTGTGTGTGTGTGTGTGTGTGTGTGTGTGTGTGTGTGTGTGTCAGTGCAGTGCTGTGCAGTCTGTACACGACATCTGTGTAGTTCTGCACCCAACCTCTAGAGGCGCTGTGTTTTCTAGCTTTTATATACGTTCTGTTTATTATTATTATTCCTTGTTTTTGGAGTTGGTAGTTCTGTGCCTCCTGGCTTGTGTGCACGAGTACTGTTTTCTCTCCAATAACTACGGAAGTTTTCCCAGGATTAAGGGTCCTTCTGTAGAGGCCGTAAGCAAATTTTGTAACTCCGATCAATCCATGCATGCCAGGTGTTGTCAGATACGCACTCACAAAAAGTTATTGTTGCTGAACTGAAGGTCTCCAGGCTAAAATCAGAGTTGATTCGATAGGTGGCCGCATCACAAGAGGACCAGATACGTCAGGTTCTGACACAGGAAGAAATTGGCGACAGGAAGTCTTCTCAATACCTGAGACATCTACGCAGCAAAGTTGACACCATTACTGTGTCAGACAGTCTGCTCAGAACGCTGTGGAGCAGTAGGTTGCCGCTGCAAATAAAAGCCATAATCGCCTCACAAACGGACATGCCGCTGGATGACGTGGTGCAGCTAGCAGACCAGATTCAGGATGCGATAACAGCGGCTCAGGTCAGCGCAGTCATGGCATTGGACAACAGTACAAA
This sequence comes from Schistocerca americana, assembly GCF_021461395.2. Taxonomy (NCBI): domain Eukaryota; kingdom Metazoa; phylum Arthropoda; class Insecta; order Orthoptera; family Acrididae; genus Schistocerca; species Schistocerca americana. The sequence goes on from NC_060121.1 coordinate 113,003,643, forward strand.
CAGTACCACGTCTGTAGCATGGGCCGACCGTGATTCACTCATGGCCAAAGTTGAGCTTTTGTGTGCCCAGGTCAGTGTGCTGCTGGCACGTGATGACGACAACAATAGAAGAAGCCGATACAGACAGCGGTGTTCGAGAAGCAGATCTTCCGGCAGTACTACCACTCCGCAAGGCTAGGTACTGTTGTGCTGGTACCACTGACAATTTGGCGATCAGGCAAGGAAGTGCACATTGCCATGCTTGCACCCAGACACCGCAAGCGGTCGACAATAGGCGCAACTGACTGCCAGTTATCCTCCAAGCGCCTGTTCGTTACCAATAGGAGTTCCGGCGTAAAGTTTTTAATTGACACTGGGTTGGACCTGATTATCATACCACGAACAGCCATACATCATAGCTGGCCGCCAACTGCCTTCCGTCTGATGGCTGCCAACAATTCTTCCGTCGCAACATATGGTGCACACAGAGGATGGAGTTTAATCTCAGCCTATGTCGCCCGTATGAGTGAAATTTTACAGTGGCTGACGTCACGGAGACGATCGTCAGGGCTGACTTCCTGGTGCACTACCACCTGCTGCCGGACGTCATGAACGCACGCTTGGTGGACAGAGTCACTGGCTTAGCAGTCACAGGTTTCCGTCACAACACCGTAACGCACAGTGCCAAGTTGGTCCATGCTACAGAGGGTGAGTACACTGAATTACTACTTAACTATCCGAACTCGACCAGGCCGCCCAGTGCTCCCAGGTTCATACCACATGACACGGTGCATCACATTCAAATGACTGATGGTCCCCCAGTAACATGCTGACCTGGGTGTCTCGCTCCAGACTGATTGTCGATAGCAAAGGCAGAATTTGACACCATGATTCACAAAGGCATAATGTGGCCATCTAAGAGCCCGTGGTCCTCCGCCTGGGGCCCATGCGGTGACTACTGTGCGCCTAATGCGCGAACAGTGCCGGACAGATATCCCGTTCTGTTACTGAGCGATTATAATCACACTTTACATGGTGCGACGGTGTTCACAGTTCTGGACTGCACTAAAGCGTATACACAGATTCCGGTGGCCAATGATGACATTCCAAAGACTGCAATAATAACGCCTTTCGGTTTATTTGAAAGCAAATTTATGACTTTTGGTTTACGCAATGCCGCTCAGACCTGGCAAAGGTTTATAGACTCAGTTCTCCAGGGGCTGCCGTTTTGTTTTGCCTACCTGGACGATGTGTTAGTGTTCTCTGCTGACCATGAACAACACCGACAACATCTGCAAGAGATTTTCGAGTGATTGGAGTGTTACGGTGTCGTCTTATACGTGGACAAGTGTGTTTTTGGGCAGTCAGAGGTGAGGTGACATTTCTTGGCCATAAGATTTCTGCTGAAGGCTCTCTTCCTCTGTCCGAGAAGGTAGACGCTATCTTGCAGCTACCCCGACCAACTACGATCAAAGAATTATGTCATTTTTTGGGGATGCTCAATTTTTATCGATAACACCTTCCCCACACTGCGGAGCTGCAGGAAAATTTGACGGCGGCATTATCAGGCCCTAAAGTAAATAACAAGTCTCTGATACAGTTGACAGAGGACATGTGCTCTGCATTCGAGGCAACAAAGAAGAGCATGGCCGACGTGGCGCTTCTCGCACACCCACGTCTCGACTCGCCATTAGCAATTGTCGTACAGGCGAGCCAGACGGCGATCGGAGTCGCATTACAACAATGTTCGGACAACGCATGGCAGCCACTGGTGTATTATTCCCACAAACTTTCACCTGAACAGAGAAAATGGAGCGCACATGACCGTGAGCTCCTGGCGGTATACCAAGCAGTGAAATATTTCCGCCCCCAAATGGAAGTACGAACTTTCACGATATATACAGACCACAAGCCACTCATGTTCGCCTTCCGATGGAATAGTGTCAACTGCTCCCCCCGTCAATTTCATCACCTTGAGTTTGCGGCCCAGTTTACTACCGACATTAGACATATTTCTGGGATCGACAACATTGTTGCGGATTGCCTATCACCGATCAGCAGCGTTTCCAGTACCATAGACTTTCCTGCACTGGCACAAGCACAGAGAGACAATGAAGAACTCCTTGCCTATGTTAAAGAGACGGCTTCTGCATTGCAACTGAAACTCGTTGATGTTCCGGGGGAAGATACACAGCTATACTGCAACGTTTCTCGCGGCCGACCTCATCCCTTTCTGACACTGGTTTTTAGAAGACAAGCCTTTGATACAGTACATGGATTGTGCCACCTAGGGGTATGCCCAACATTCCGCATAGTATTGCAACGTTTCATGTGGCCGGGCATACAAAAAGACTGCCACAAGTGGGTCCGATCTTGTCTTCAGTGCCAACGCTGAAAGATTAACCGCCATGTACACGCACCAATCGGCAATTTTCCTGATACCACCGCTCGCTTTGCCCAGATTCATTTGGATGTAGTCAGACCACTTCCGCCTTCAAACGGACAAAGATATCTGTTTACAATGATCGACCATTTTACATGTTGGCCGGAGACAGTGCCGGTGGATAATATCACAGCAGACACATTATCTTCCGCTTTTGCAATGACTTGGTTGGCAAGATTTGGGTGCCCACTACATATTACCACTTACCGCAGACGGCAATTTGAATCAGACCTGTTCTCACAGCTGGCCAAGTTCTGTGGTTACACCCACCATAAGACCACAAGTTATCACCCAGCAAGCAACGGAATGATCGAACGCTGGCACCATTGTTTGAAGGCCACGCTAATGTGCCATGAAGAAACCTGGACAACCGCACTACCAGTGGTCTTGTTAGGCTTACGGACGACTTTCAAACCAGACCTGGGGTCTTCAGTGACAGAACTGGTTTATGGAGAAACACTGCAACTTCCTAGTGACTTTGTGGACGCTGATGCCATAGAGACAGTTGCCACTGGCCAGCCCAATTTCTTGCGGCGCTTGAGGGACCATGTATCAAAGATTCGCCCTCCGAAAGCCACACGTCATGGCAAGCCACTCACTTTCGGGCACCAGGACCTGGAACAATGTCGTCACGTCATGCTCTGCACTGAGGGCATTAAACCGCCTGTACAAGCTCCTTATTCTGGTCCATATGCAGTGCTACGGCGCAGTGCCCACACGATGGATATCCTAGTGAATGGCAAAACCACGACTGTTGCATTGAATCGGGTTAAACCTGCGTATGTTTTTCCTGACACCCCACCAGTGGCACCTCGTCGTAGGCATCCACCTACCGCTATTCAAGACACTGACGCCACATCTCCGGCGCCGCCTCTTCAACATCTGCCACCCAACACAGCACAACATCCGTCTCCTGATGCTGTTCCTCCTCCTCTGACGCGCATGATCCGTTATGGGCATCAGGTGCACTTTCCGATGTGGTATCTCGACGCCGACGCTCCGCTTCTGGCCGGGGGCTGATGTAGTGATGCTGCCACGCGCTAATTCAAGCTCGTCGGTGTGTGTGTGTGCGCGTGTGCCAGTGCAGTGCTGTGCGGTCGTAATTACTGTACACGACGTCTGTGTAGTTCTGCGCCCAACCTCTAGAGGCGCTGTGTTTTCTAGCTTTTATATACGTTCTGTTTATTATTATTATTCTTTGTTTTTTGAGTTAATTGGTAGTTCTGTGCCTCCTGGCTTGTGTGCACAAGTACTGTTTTCTCTCCAATAACTACGGCAGTTTTCCCAGGATTAAGATTCCTTCTGTAGAGGCCGGAAGCAAATTTTGTAACTCTGATCAGTCCATGCATGCCGGGCGTTGTCAGATACGCACTCGCAATAAAGTTATTGTTGCTGAACTGAAGGTCTTTATTCTTCTGAATCACGTTAAGCAACCAGCCACCAGTTTAGCTGATTCCGACAGGTCCATAAAATATGCCATAGAGAAACAGGGATCCTGAACTAAAGATTAAATGTCCTTCACCATATTGCTACAATGGACGAAAAGTAAAACGCGATTGACCAACCACGCATCATTCGCTAAAACAGCCCGTAACTCAGACAGCAAACATAAATGAAAATGTAAGTGGTTAAAGAAGGGGCATTCCATAATGAAATGACAAACCGTCAGAGGCTCAGGGCAATGAGCACGTGGCGGTGGGGGAACACCACTTAACAAATGGCGATGGCTAGAAAGACAGTGCCCAATATGCAACCTAGCTAAAATGATCTCCTCGGGATGAGAGGAGGTCGTCCAAGCTGATGGGAGATGCTTAGTTCCCTAGAGCTTGTTGCCATGAAAGGGGACCAGTGGTGATGCCAAAGTGACATAACCTGCTAACTGATGACAATACAGATATTGTTGGATGGAGTGGAAGAACTAGCAGATCGAGGTATGAGGACTGCAACCTGGGCAGCAGCATCAGCTGCCTCATTTCCCATCAGATCAATGTGACCAGGAACCCACATAAACATCACAGTGGCTCCATCAAGAGTGAGCAACTGACCACTTTTTGTACTCACTGCACTAAGGGATGGACAATGTGCAGCACACAGACGCTCTGAATGGCACTGTGAGTGTCTGAGCAGATGAGATAATTGAGAAGCCTGTGTCTCCGGATGTACTGTGTGGCCTGATACATGACAGAGATCTCTGCTGTAAATACTGAGCTGTGTTCTGGAAGTCGATACTGAAAAACATCGATGCCAATAATGAAGGCATATCTGACACCACGATCAGTACAAGAGCCATCAAAGTTCCTTGCAAAGGTCACGAAACTTATGGTGGTAAAGCAAGGTTGGAGGTGTGTCCTTAGGAAGTGAATGAAGGCTAAGGTGAACATGGGATGCCGCATGAAGCCACGGTTGGTGAACTGCTCACACCCATTTGGAAAGTGGCAGCTAGCACGAAGTTAAACTGCCGGAGCAAGGGCCGAAAGCAAACTCCAGGAAGTAACAGAGAAAAGGGATGTGCCTCATATTGGCAATCAAAGGAGTCATCAAAGCAGGAGGCATCAGATGCGTGGCAACACATGGCAAACAAACGGCTTACAAATCTGCTGAGGAGAAAGTCATGGCAATATGACAGCAGTAGTTCAGCAGCTTCTACATACAAATTCTCAACTGGACTAGTGTAAAAGGTGCCAGTGGCCAAACAGATGCCATGACGGTGGATACTATTGAGACAGTGTAAGAGGTATGTGTAAATGAAACACTTGTAGTCTAGTTTCGAATGGACAAGGGACCAGTACAGATGGAGGAGAATGGTTCGATCTGCTCCCCAGTTAGTACCACTGAGGATGCATAGCCAAAATTGTCAATGAAAAGGGAGCCAGAGATGCCCAGAGGGAGACAGGCCATTACAGGGTTAATGGTCATAGCAAAAAGCATGATGTTCAGGGTGCAACCCTGAGGTACACTGTTTTCCTGGATAAAGGTGTCAGACAAGGTAGAACCCACATATACCTTGAAAACTCGGTCATTTATAAATTCCTGAAAGAAATGAGGCATGTGGCCACGGAAGTCCTACATGTAGAGAATACAGAGGATACCAGTCCTCCAGCAGATGTCATAGGCTTTCTCCAAATCGAAAAGCACGGTCAAAGTCTGGTATTTCTGCAGAAAACCATTCATGACATGGGGGGACAAAGTGACGAGATGGTCAACTGCAGAGTGGCACGCTTGAAATCCGTGCTGTACAGTGGTCAGTAAATTGCGAGACTTGAGCCACCATACCAGCCAGCGTGAATCATATGTTCCATCACCTTGCAAAAACAGCTGGCAAGAGAAATGGAGTGGTAGGTAGAAGGAATGTGTTTGTGTTTACCGGCCTTATGTGTTGGTGTGATAGTGGCTTACATGCCCTCTGCCTAGATGTGATTGTACGCGTGAAGGAGAAAGTTCTTGCCCACAAGAAACTGGTGCTGCAACATCTGAATGTGAGCATCCCCTGGCCATGGAGCAGAGGACTGGGATGAAGTGAGAGCATGATCTAGCTCCCTTATAGCAAAGGCAGTATTGTAGCACTTACTATTCCGAGAAGAGAAGAGTATCACCTGAGTCTCCTCCACTCATTTCCAATGGAGGAAGGCAGGGTGATAGTGGGAGTAGTTCAAAATCTCTTCAAAATGGTGGCCCAAGGTGTTGGAGATAGCAATAGGATCCACTATGACATCATCTGCTAAAGTCAGGTTGGAAACTGGGGAATGGACCTTGACCCCAGGGAGCCAACAGAAGTTACCCCACATGATGGAAGAGGGAGTGAAACAGTTAGAAGAATTAGTAAATGAAATCCAGCTAGCTTTTTTGCTATCCCGAAGAATGCAATGACGCTGTGCACACAACTGTTTATAATGAATGCTGTTTGCCATTGTAGGTGATGGTTAAAAACATGGAGAGCACGTCTTCACCACGGCCCACTTCAGTCCACAAAGGGACAGGGCACTGCGTGGTAAAGAGGAAGTGAAAGGAATGGAACATTCTGCAGTGGTAAGGATAACGTTTGTAAGATATTCTACCTGGTCATCACAATTGGGGAAATGTTGTTCATCGTCACCAGGGAGAAGTAAAGCCTCCACTCGGCCTTAGAGGGCTGCCATTTGGGTGTGTGCATAGGTAGGGTAGGAGTCAGCAAATGGATAGCACATGGGAAATGATCGCTCGAGTATGTATCAGAGAAAACAGACCACTCTAGATGATTAGCAAGCTGGGCAGTGCAGAAGCATAGGTCCAAATGGGAATAGGTGTGTGTGGAGTTTGAAAGGAATGTGGGTGCTCCCATGTTAAGGGAGCTGAGGGTAAGTTGATTGAGGTGGTCAGCCAGGGCACGTCTCTGACAGGTTCTGGCAGAACCGCAAAGGGGATGAGGTGCAGAAAGGGGTGAGTTAGCTGCCCAATAAGCTGGAAGAAGTCTGGTGACATCAAATGACGGAGGAATGTAAACAGTACAATGGGAAAAGGTCGAGTGAGGAAGGAAAATACAGCTTGAAGCCAAGTAATCAGTGAGATGGGTTGACTGCAGATGAGCAACATGACTCCCCCATGAGATGGAGTGCCATCCCCAGGGAAAAGGTCAAAGCATATCAGAAAGATATGTGAGAGCTAAAAGCGGTCACGAGGATGCAATTTTGTTTCCTGGATGAAGAGAACAAGCAGATGCTGCAATTCTAAGAGCAGCCATAAGTTCTCTTTGGTGGATCAAAGGCCGCAAACTTTCCATTGGAGGAGAGCCATGATGGGGAAAGGGAAGGAGAGAAAAAATGAAGGGGCATACCTTGGCAGGTGCCGAGTGCCAGCCTTCAAAGACTCACTGCCACAGGGAGCTGAGGCTGGAGGATCCTGCTCCATAAGATCTACAGAGGAGTTGGCATTCTCCTTCTGTCAGTCTGGGGCAGAAAAATGGTCGGTGGTGCGTACCGGCAACATGGAGGTCAGCCAGGTGAGTGTATCATGTGGTGACACCATTGAAGAGAATATCGGAGTTGGCAAGGGAGAAGACCATTTGCCTTTGTTTGACTTCTTGGAGTCTCTTCAGTTGGCAGAGGAAGACACAGATGTTTGTAGGCTGCAAGGATGGAGGAAGTCTACGTGGTCGTATTCCTTCGGTCCTTTCCGCCCTCCTGGTTATGTAGCAGGTGACTTCGCCACATGATGCAAAAGTTTGGTGGCTTGTTGCACAGCTGGAGGAGAAGATGAGGATGCTGCCATGACACTGAACAGTGTTACAACCATGGTGCTGAATTTGAGGTTACATGATCATGTTCTTAATGGAGTGAGAGGTAGCAAGATCAGTACTGTAAGTGCCAGATGGTAGAATGCGTGGTTTCCGACCAGCCAACAACAACTTGCAAACGATTGCATAAGGCACTTTTACTTTAGCTGGATCTCCTGTACAGCCCGCTCATCAAGATACACAGGACAATCTCGAGAGGAGGCGGCATGACCATCATTGCAGTTGATACAATGGAGAGATGGAGGCAGACAATCGCCCTCATGTACATCCCTACCACAGGTTACACATTTTGCTGGTTTCGTGAAGACGTTCTAGTGTGGCTGAAATGATACTTGTAGCAGCACATCAGGCTTTTTATGTAGGGTTGTACTGCAATAATTTTATAGCCTGCTTTGGTCTTGGACAGAGGCACCACTCAATCGAAGGTGAGATAAAGAGTGTGTATGGGCACTAAGGATGCATCTATCTTTTTCCATCATGCAATGACACCCTGATCACAGAGGTACGTTTGGATTTCTGCCTCAGTTAGACCATCGAGCAGCCTAGTGTAAATAACACCACGGGAAGAATTCAGAGTTCTATTGGCCGCGATACAAATGGATAGCCTTGCAGGAGTGAAGCGGCAAGCAGTAGTTGTGCTTGAAAATCAGTAGTAGTTTCCTAAAGTAAAGTGCCACTGTGTAAATGAGAGCAAGATTTCAATGGGCTGGCAACTGCATCAACCCTTTCTGAATAAGATACGGATTTACCATTGCAAAGGACTGACCATCTTCAGCGCATGAAACAACAAGGAACCATGGTGCAGCTAGGGTGGTCTTTAAATCGGGAGCTTCGTTGCATTTACATTTGGTAGACATTGACTGCGAAGATGATGATTGGCTCATTGTGAGTAAATCTTTGATGATTGCAAGTGGCTCCAATGTCACACTTCTTCCAACTGGGAACCACCTCAGAAGGGGGCACACCCACCTTAGGTGATTGTTCACACCTCAGGTCACAGTTCCTGGACACCTGACAGAGGGACCAATTGGCAATTTGCGAAGGTAGCAGCTCAGGCAGTTCTGCTTCCCTGGGCTGGCGTTTACCAGGGTGTATGTGCAAACCCTACCTGTTAACCTGGGGCTGGGAATTATGTATTACCCATCACCTGTTACACATCAGACGCATGGGCCAGCCTTCAGGAGGGAGGAAGAAGAGAAAGAGGAACCTCAAATGGTGAACTGAAGGAAGGATAGGTAGAAGGTGAACAAAACAAGAAAAAAGGAACGAATAACAGTGGTGAGACTGTTCTGATGTCAACTACTGAAAATCCAGAACACATTCCCAAAAACACCCCAGACATGTACCCCAAGGGAGGGGAAAGGAGTAGCAAGAGGATAGACATGTAACACAGAAGGCAAAAAGACACTGCAAAGGCTGCGACCTCATGGTAGCCAAGCATAAACCCACCAAAGAAATGCGAGACCCCTAGGGAGGGGTGGGAGGGGGGGGGGGGGGGAGGTGTCAAGATGTCAAACCCAATATCAGCCATTTATAGAAAGAACACTTCTTTGTTCATATTGTTCCATTATGCCACAAAACATTGGTTGTAATGAGTAATAGAACAGCAGTTCAGACTGAAATATTTTGAAAATCCTTCATTTATACATTGTATCAACATGCTAAACATATTCTGCATTAGTTTTCCAGTTCTTTCTTGTGAATCACTTTCCTCCCCAATTAAGTTCCTTTTTCATTTTTGAACATTTTTTTTCACTATATCCCTACCTTATAGTTATTTAAATAATGTTCATTGATAAAACTGCCTTCTTTTATCTTTATTTTCTCTCCCAATGTTATTATTTTACTCCTTCAATATATAATGTACTTCTACAATAAGAATTCAAATTCTTTGAGAGCCTCTCACTAATCCTTTCACTCTCTGACCATCTTGCATTGCAAATACTGTGGAATACATTTTTACACACAACACCACTCAAGTAATAACTAAAGGAAAATTTGTATGACTTAGTTGCTTTGCGTTGAAATAGTTTAATAGCTGCACATGAAAAATTGTGTCTGGTCTGAGACTTTAACTCTGATCCTCCACTTCTCATGAACAGTTGCCCTGACCACCCTGGACATTCAGACATGGTTCCCATCCAATCCAAATTCCCAGGTGCTGCTCACCACTCTTCTGACCACATTCATCTCACCCCCTCCCCCTTTCCTCGCAGCCTCACTGCATCCCTACAGGCATATGAATGATGGTATGCATCCACAATGAAATAGTCACATTGCTTGTCAAGGCATATCAATACAATTATATACAGGGCGTTTCAAAAAGAAAGAGCAGATTTCAAACATTTATTTCTCAAAAACTACAAATGATAGAAACACAATTCCAACGGTCCTTCACTCAATATGAGTACCAAATGTTACACAACAAATATCAAAACTGTACCTCAATATGAGCACCATTTGTTACACGACAAATATCAAACCGGTATCTCATTTCTTGCCACACACGACGCAACTGGTCTTTAGTTACCGAATTCACGGCCGCAACAATTCGATGTCGTACCTCTTGAAGAGTAGCGGGCATAGGTGGGACATAAACACAGTCCTTTATGTACCCCCACAAATAAAAATCGCAGGGAGTAAGGTCTGGTGACTTGGGAGGCCACAGACGATGACATTGATCTTGTGCTCCTGCTCTTCCAATCCACCGTCCTGGAATGGTGTTATTTAGGTACCGTCGTACAGGTTCAGAGAAGTGTGGTGGGGCGCCATCTTGCATGAAGATGAAGTGATTTGAATCTTCCTGAAGTTGAGGAAATAGCCAGTTTTCTAACATGTCCAGGTAAATGGTTCCTGTGATAGTTTTCTCCATGAAAAAGAAAGGTCCATAAACTTTGTTTACCGAAATTGCACAAAAGACGTTAACCTTTGGTGAGTCTCTTTCATGTTGAATAACGTCCCTCGGAGTTTCACTCGCCCAAATTCGTACGTTATGCCGATTAACTTTACCAGAAATGTGAAACGTTGATTCATCTGAAAAAATTAATCGTTCGGCAAAATTGTCCTCTTCCATGTCCTGTAGAATTGCAGTTGAAAATTCGAACCTTTTGTTGTGGTCGTCAGGACGCAATGCTTGCAATAACTGCAGTTTGTACGGCTTCATGTGCAGACGCTTACTCAGAACGCGCCATACCGTTGTTTTAGACATGTTTAGTTCGTGACTTGCCCGTGTCGTGGATTTTCTAGGGCTCCTTTCGTAAGCTGCACGGACACGCTCGACATTTTCATCCGATGTGCGTGGACGACCCGTGCTTTTTCGCTTGCAGATGCAACCATCTTCTACGAATCTGTGATGCCACTCATAAATTTGCTTATGACGAGGCGGCTGTTTGTTGAATTGACGGCGGAATGCACGTTGCACACCAACAATGGACTCTAACTTTGCAAATTGCAGCACACAAAATGATCGTTCCTGTGGTGTCGTCGCCATTTTCCTACAAACAAACGCCAGCGCCACTGCGGATTTGCATGGAACTTCTGCGCGGACCATTGAAAAACTTTGAACCTTTCTCTGACAAGAAACGTTTGAATTGTGTTTCTATCATTTGTAGTTTTTGAGAAATAAATGTTTGAAATCTGCTCTTTCTTTTTGAAACGCCCTGTATGTGTGACATCTGTTCTTTTGGAGATGTCCGAAAGAACACAGACACCAGCTATCAACTTAAGCAACCTTTATATTCAGAATGAAATTTTCGCTCTGCAGTGGAGTGTGTGCTGATATGAAAGTTCCTGGCAGATTAAAACTGTCTGCCAAACTGAGACTCAAACTCTGGACCTTTACCTTTCACAGGCAAGTGCTCTACATCTGAGCTACCCAAGCACAACTCACGACCTGTCCTCACAACTTTACTTCTGTCAGTACCATGTCTCCTACCTTCCAAAGTTCACAGAAGCTCTCTTTTCATAGCAGTGCACACACTGTTGCAGAGTGAAAATTTCAATCTGGAAACATCCCCCAGGCTGTGGCCAAGCCATGTCTGCACAGTATCTTTTCTTCCAGGAGTGCTAGTTCTGCAACATCTGCAGAAGAACTTCTTTGAAGTTTGGAAGGTAGGAGACGAGTCGGAGACAAGGTACTGGCAGAAGTAAAGCTGTCAGGACGGGTTGTGAGTTGTGCTTGGGTAGCTTAGATGGTAGAGCACTTGCCCACAAAATTCAAAGGTCCCAACTTTGAGTCTTAGTCTGGCACACAATTTTAACGTGCCAGGAAGTTTCATATCAGCGCACACTCCACTGCAAAAATTCCATTCTGAAAACATCCACCAGGCCATGTCTCCACAATATCCTTTCTTCCCAGTTCTGCAAGGTTCACAGGAGAGCTGTGAAGTTTGGAAGGTAGGAGATGAGGTACTGGCGGAAGTAAAGCTGTGAGGACAGGTCGTGAGTCGTGCTTGAGTAGCTCAGATGGTAGAGCACTTGCCTGAGAAATGCAAAGGTCCCAAGTTCGAGTCTCAGCTTGACACACAGTACTAATCTGCCAGGAAGTTTCAACCTTTATAATCATAACTGAAGGGAAATTTGTATAATCTGAATCAGACAGGAAGCATGGTGAACAGCACTTGGAAATTTGAATCAGATGAGAAGCGTGTCTGGATGGTCAAGGGGACCTTTCACAAGAAGCAGAGCATCTGGTTTTGAGTTTAGATTAGAGCGCGCACGGAGGCTTTCAGACAGTCGTTCTTCCCGCGAACCATACGCGACTGGAACAGGAAAGGGAGGTAATGACAGTGGCATGTAAAGTGCCCTCCGCCACACACCGTTGGGTGGCTTGCGGAGTATCAGTGTAGATGTAGATGTAGATGTAGATGTAGAGTTCTGGTCGACATTTCCAAAGGAACAGACATTATTTATGTGAAACTGATTGCTTATATACAGCTTCTCCTCCAGTAAATGCAAAACGACTATTTCAGCATGATTCCCCCCACCCCCTCCCTCTCCTTCCTTCCTTCCAATACTGTCTTCACTCATCTATCCTCCCTGTATACATGGAAAAAATATTTACAAAATGATTTAGTTTGTTCAGCATTTACACACTTATGACAAAGTTACAAGGTTTTCTTCTTTGCATATATTTTCTAAATGATAGCCTGCCCTCCATAGATTTACTTAATAACATTTCACAATAGGCCCTACTTTTTTTGCGTTTCCCGGCAATGAGCTTTTAGCAAAAGTATGAGTGTAAGAGGATTGTACTTTTTCCTCTACCAGTACTCATTTGTGCCCCTGTAGTTTGAAACACTGAATCCTTTTTCTAGCAGTCTTGTAATCAGATGAGTTGAGTTGAGTTGTATATGATGTAATTAAATTGCGAAGAACAGAGATAGTGAGTGGAAGTTTCTAGCCAACTGAACAGAAGGAGTTGTAAAAATGTCATACCCTGTGCATTTTCACTTGCAAGTACATTTTCTACACTGCTGTCCATTTCATCAACATGCTAAAGTAATTCAACTGCAAGAAGTACTCCCAAGAATACGCCAATGTACTTTTTTTATAAACACATGATACTGTATGTCATGTGGTACCTTTCCCAAATATTACATATTTATTTTTGCTGTCCAGTCCTAGTTCTTGAATAACATCCTAGTTCTTGAATAACATGTTTTTCCACCCATTATACATGTTACCTTCTAATTTCGCAGTGTCATGAAACTCATTATCACAAGTAAGTCTGCCTTCTTGACATCAAAGAATATCATCCTCTGATTCTCTTTCACTAAACTCATTATCATTGTTTTTGCTTAATTTGGTAGCTGAACATTAATTTTCATTTTTCATTCTTCCTATTCATTAAGATGCCAATACTGGTAGTCACCTGTTATTTCAAACACTGTACACCACAAAAACTTAAGAGAATATAAAGCTAAAGATGGTACAATATTTCTTGAGTGTTTGACAATTCCATGTATAAACATGTGCACATAGCTGCAAAACGGGACTGAACAATGTACGCTGATGAGCCAAACATTCGACCGCCTGCTAATAACTTGTTGGTCCACCTTTAGAATGCAACACAGCAGCAATTCTGCTTCTGAATAGCATGGCTGCATGAACTCCTTGGTAGATTTCCAGAAGTATGCGTCACTAGATATCTATGCATACATCATGCAATTCCCATAAACTACAGGCTGGCAGTTAGCAGCCACAGAGTTGTTGCCCATCCCAAATATATTCCATTTGTTCAGGTAAGGCAAATTTGGTGGCCGAGCCAATAAGAGTTCACTATGATGATACTCAAACCATTGTAGCAGAGTTCTGGCCTTGAGAGATGGACAGTTATCCAACTGGAAGATGCCATTGCTTTCAGGAAATACGTCAAACATGAAGGAATGCAGGTGGAGCTCAACACTGTTCATGTAGGCTGCAACTGTAGTGGTGTCTTCAATTACTACCACAGACCCTATGAAAGCCCAGAATGTCTCCCTCAGCATAATAGTGCCCTTATCAGCCTGTGTTCATGGTATGGGGCCTGTTTAGAGCAACTCCTGACTTGGAAGGATTGATTGATTGGGGTTGTAAGACTAAATGAGGTGGTCATCAGTCCAACGATTCAAAAGTTACATGCGTAAGATAGAGGTGTACACTAAAGGTGGAAAATCCAGTCAGAGGTGTCAAACTATAAATTGAGGAAGCTAAAAACACACAGTAGATGGCACAAAGAGAGAGTTCAAATCTAAAATCTGGAAAAACAGTCTTTGCATGGGGGAGTGATCATGGGTCCCAGAACAGAAAAACACGAAGAGAGATCCCAATCACAACCAACCTTCAGGAGGAAAGCGAAACCTCAGAACTGAAAATAAAAACCACTTTCACAAAGGAAGCTGAGGGCCAGTTCAATCATCCATGAATCGTCTGCTAATATTACGGACAAGGAATCTGGAAAGCTATATTTAGTACAAAGGGCCAAATGAAGGGGGTATGATGTATCATGCAACAGCGTAACAGTTCTAGTGAAATAATTTGGTGCTTTCTTCGGAAAAGAAGTCACTTCATGGATCATTCAAATCCAGAATTGTACCTGGACATTTCTCAGAACTGAAAGCAATCTAATTGCTATGCAACAGAGCCCCGAAGAATATTCCTCCGTACTTTGGTTACCACTTTCAGCCCAACATGGTATCTGCAGCACTGGAGAAGATTTCTACAACAGCAGAAGCGTGTAATCGCTATCAGTTTCACACATCGCCCTGTGTACGCTGTATGAATTTACCCACAACAGTGAACACACAGTTACTCACACACATAGAAAGACAATACAAGGTGGTGTGGGAAACATTTCAGTATAAAGGTTCTGTAGAGCTAAACAGTAATTAGCCTAGTAGTAGTAGTAGTAGTAGTAGTAGTAGCAGTAGTAAACAAATTTAATTTTTTTCAAAGGAGCCTTTATAGGGGACAGTCCACCAATATATGGGATACTGTCAGTCTGGCTCCACAACCACATTGTGGGGGTAGCTTGTTACGCAAGATAAAACAATGGGTGAGCATAATATGGCCAATGCATGGACAGCATTAGATAGAGGATCGTTCTGAGAGGAGCAGAAGAAAGTATGCTGAACTGTAGTAGTTCCTCATGGAGCAGAGTTTATTAGTTAGAGCAGTAGCACACCAGATGTCATTCCACTTTTGGGCAAAGAAAGATTTGATGTGTATCCACATATCTGCTGCTGGAGCCATGAAAGGGGATACCCACACGACTTGGGACCAGAGAGAGACAACTGAGTAGGTGGCACAACTGAATAGGTGGCACAGCCAAGAACAGGGAGCAGGTTTTTGAAATTTGTGGTGAGGTTCTACAGGGCCAAAGGGAGGAGGTCATGGATAGCAGAGACTAAAGAGTGACAAGAGTAGCATTGGACAAGAGTAGCAGCCTGCAGGCTGCTCATCGAGTCAGTACATATTAAAAACTGTGGGAGGAGACCTCAGTAACAAAATGGAGGACCCCGTTAATGGCTGGAAGCTCTGTGGTGAACACACTACACGATCCTGACAGTATTCCATGCCAATGGGAGATGTAAAAGCATATCCCACCTTATCTATCATTTTAGAACCATTAGTGTGGAAGTTGGTGCCAGTCTGGAACTCTTCAAGGATGGAACATACAAGATACCGGAATATCACAGGGGTGACAGAGACCTTGTGACCCTGAATAGGTCGGTCCTAATCTGTGGTTGAGGCACCATCCAAGGAAGGGGCAGGGGGTGGGGTTGCAGGAGAAACTACATGGGGCACTTTCCAGTGAGTGGAAATGGAGATCCCAATAGAGGGAAGTGAAACACATTCCAACGGTCAATCCCACCCGAGGACAGGTGTCAGGAGAGGGACATTCCTGGTTTGCAAAGAGGACAGGGTACATAGGATTGTCAGGAAATCATTGAATGGTGATGTGATTGCATAAGAAACGAAGAGTTGGCTCTGTTCTATTTGTAGAGGTGGAGTCCCTTCCTTTGCAAGGAGACTGTTGATGGGACTGGTGTGAAAGACTCCAATTGCCAGATGCACCCGATGATGAACAGGGTCAAGTAGTTGCAGAGTGGAAGGGGCCACTGAGCCAAGGACCTGACATCCATTATCTAATCTGGACAAAACCAGAGTGCAGTAAACATGGAGAAAAGTAACATGGTCTGCATCCCAGGATGTGTGGGTCAGGAGGTGGAGGCAACAATCTTCCACATGCAGGTAGTCTCCAGGTGGCAAATACGGGGCAGCCACATCAGCTTTTTATCGAAAAGAAGGCCCAAGAAACAGGACTGTGTCACATCTATGTGCTGGTTGCTTAAATAAAGTTCTGGATTGGGTGTACAGTGGAAGGAAAGAAGGAAGGAAGGAAGGAAGGTCAAGGGTTTATCTTCCCATCCATATTGAGCTTGTTAGAGATGGAGACAAGCTTGGAATGTTTCAAGGATTGGGAGGGAAATCAGCTGTGCCCTTTAAAAGGAACCATCCTGGCATTCGATTGGAGCAGTTTCCCTAAATCATGGAAAACCTACATCTGGACGGCCAGACAGAGATTCGAATTGTCCTCCTGAACCCGAGTGCATTGTGCTAATCAGTCCACAATCTTGTTTGGTTCTCTCCTTGATGATAGCATATGCGGACACAACCATCAACCTGGTGTAACAATAAATGTGATTTTTTGTGTCATTATGGGATGATGCAGGGTTTGTCTGCTGTGCAGTCCAGTATCGAGCAATGTGTATTGAATGAGTACTCCAAAAACTTGTGCTTGCACTTTGATTATACTGCTGTCTGATATTCCACAGATCATTCCCTACCCTTCTACACAGAGCTGGCAAGGCTCACAACTACCACAGTCTCTGATGAGGCACGGATGTCCAATATCTTGTCCCTGCTCAAGGTTTCATTGTTCTTCAACCACATTCCACAGATGCTCACAATATTAGTGCACTAACAGCAGACCAGCTTCACAGTTTTCAAATGCTTGTTCCTAGATGCTGGGCTGTAACAATCTGCCCTTTTTCAAAATTGCTTATGTCAGCATATTTCCCCCATTTGAAGTCCATATTGTTAGAAATATTCATCCCATTTGTCTCTGTTACACTTATATACTTTCCTTACCCTCTCACACGCCCAAAACACCATCACGCAGCATCCATTCTCATGGTGGGCAGTTGCTAGTATGTTTTAGTTCTTCTGTGTACATTGGCAGTATGTGAACAAACATACTTATAAAACTCAGCTGCAGCTAGTTATGTTCTAGAACTGAGAACACGTAAATAGATGTGTTAGCTCCACTATACAGTGAGAGTATAGGGATAGTTTGTCTTTGTAATTAAAATCTGGAGAAAAGTAGGATTTTGAGGTAACATAAGAAATTTGTTTTTCTTGACATGGGGAAAATAAAAAGACAACTGCTAGCCAGTAAGTAATGCAACATGTTCTTTTTCTCGGCCAGTTTTGGCTGAAAAATATGCAGAATTTGTTATGAGGCATCACAGTGTATTCCCACTTCAGCCCCTATAGTTTTGTGAAGTTCCGATGGGTGTCGGCTCTATATGCAGCCTTCAGAATGATGTATGTAGTACAGAGCTGCCATCATATTTCATTTAGCGGAAAACTATAGACTCACAGATATCCATAGGCACTTGCAGAACATCTTCATAGATTTGGCAGTGAACACAAGCACAGTGAGTTGTTGGGTGAGGCGTTTGTCATCATCACAACAATGTCAAATAAACCTGTCACAACTCATGAGCACTGGCCAGCCGCACATAGCTGGTGCACCTGCAACATTGGAATTTTAAGAAACAACGTCAGTGCTTTCATTGCCTCAAAAATGCAAGCTAACTTCTCCTTCTCCATGACAACGCAAGGACTCACACAAGTCTGCACACCTGAGAGCAGCTCACAAAACTTCATTGGACTGTTCTTCCTCATCCATCCTACAGCCCAGACCTCAGTACTTTCAACTTCCATCTGTTTGGCCACAGAAGGATGCAGTCTGTGGAAAGCAATATGTGGATGATGAGGAGGTTATTGATGCAGCAAGACATTGGCTCTGACATATTGTTTTGTTTTGCTTTAGGGCACAAAAACTGGGGTCATACGCACCCAAGTCAAAACTATAGAACACGAAGACAGAGAGGAGTTAAAAAACAACTATACATCAATCCCAATTGACATAAGACAGCTAAAAAACAGGCATTTGGGAAAAGGGCTAAAAAGACACCATACAGAAATGGAGGTCCAAAACTAAAAATTAAATGGCCTTCGCCATATTGCATTGGCAGATAAAAAGTAAGATGCGGTCGACAGCCCTCACGTCATTTGCTAAAATGGCAGATAACTCAGACAGCAAACCCAAATGGCAACGTAAAAGGTTAGAAACTGGACATTCCATCAGAAAGTGGCAGACAGTTAAAACTTGACTGCAATGTGTACAAAGTGGTGGGGTAGTGCCACTGTGCGAATGACTGCACGTCACTTAAATCGCATTGACTGACCATCTGCGCAGGGTTCCATACTTTACACTGCAACAACACAACTGTTCAATGCTAAGGCTTCCCGCCAACTGGAGCTGTAGAGAAGAAGCTACGGAACAGGCCAGTACCTGCTGCATACCAATGCTGCCAACTGTTTAAGTGTTACGAAAGTGGAGGCACTACTTTTCAGTCAACCCTCATATATCCTGGATAAATTACTACCGTACCATTCACTTGACAATGGTTCATTGCCCAAAACCAATTATAACAGTGTTTCTGTGTAATTGTAGCTATTATTTAATCAAACCTTTACCAATCGTGGATGCCCTATGTTAAAGATTCCAGACAAAATAAATTTTGAATGCTTCAGATATATCACAAGAAAAATTCCAACATCTTATGTTTTCCAGTGAAATGTGTTAGGATCTGGTTACTACACACTATATATATATATATATATATATATATATATATAAAAACCGCAGGAATTTTCTGTTGGACTTCTGGCATCCATTGCTAGAGATATGCACCTTACTATGAATATATAATAATATAATGAAAAGAATAGTTGCTACTCACCATACAGCAGAGATGCTGAACTGCAGGAAGGCACAACAGAAAGACTGTCGGAAAGTTAGCATTTGACCAACAAGGCCTTTGTCAAACATAGACATCATACACATACGCACACATGCAAAGTCAATTCTCTCTCACATACGACCACAGAGTCTGTGTGGCTCCAGCGGCCAGAGACTGGTCACACGTACAGGAGCAGGCGGCCACACACTTGTTGTGTGGCATATTTTTGACAAAGAACTTGTTAGCTGGAAGCTAACTTCCTGGTAATCTTTTGGTTGTGCCTTTCTGCAACCCAGCATCTCTGCTATATGGTGAGTAGCAACTATCCTTTGCACTATACTGTTACTTTACACCCTGGATTTTCCATTGTATGAACATGTAACGTTACCCAATAACCTATAACACAAGATGCTGATGCAGATAATCTGCGTTATTACTTTTTTTGTAAGAGTGCTGAACAATAATACTTAAGCTCTGGAAATATGCACACAGGTATCACTAAATTACATGAAATAGTAAATTATGTCATGTTTTTTTTTATTATTATTATTTGGGGAATGATGAAGTAACTAATTTGCTTGTATTTAAGTGTTTCAGGTTGGCTAGGGCTGTGTGGTGGTTTGCTACACTTCATCTCATGCACCAAACACTTAGATAAGTTGGCACCTGAAAACTCCTTTTATACACAATGACTGTTGCTTACTGAATATTCAGTCGCTGTTGAGAATTATTAATCATGGGCCAGCTAGTCTGGGCCCTGAATCATGTGCCTTCTTCCTCCAACTTGGCTCAGGCTTTACCTATCTAATAAAGCAGCTAAAGCTGCTGAAAATTAACTCATTCTCATTTAGTCAACCATAGACAAAAAGTGATATTCAGTTCACCTTCTTATTTATCTTCCAAATAACTCAATACATGATAAATGAGGACAGCTACCAACTCGTATACTGCCTCTATACATAACAGATCTGATATTCAACTTTATGATTAACAATTACAATCCATTTATTATATTTGACATTTCGCATTCCAAGATTTCAGGGGGCCTCCTTTCCCATCGCCCACTCCATGGAACTTCTATCTCCATTTCAGCAGGTAGGGTCATCTGATTGCTACCCCCTTCCATACAGTCACTAGATCTTTAGCTCTAGTATCAGCACCTATAATGCCTCCCAGCAGTGGGGTGCTCCCCATTTATTGACTACTCACAGTCACTAGCATCTTTTCTCTGACGTCTGTATTTAAGGTCACGATACCTCTCATTCAAGGAATGGCTGTGTCACTCCTTATCCATCCCTAAGAGGAAAGGTGTGGCCACACATTCAACTTTATGTAACACTTGTGTAATTATTGAAGACACAATATCTCAGTTACACCCTTCAGTTTTTCTTTGAGTTTATCATTGCAGTGAGTATTTCTGTGTCTTTGGTTCTATTAACAAATATTTCATTATACTTTATCAAGAAAAACTACAATCTACAATTCGAGGGCCAAACTTCAGGGCACTCTGAGATTACATCGTGTCCTCAGAAACAGGTAAATTACATAATTTTAATAATTTTAATTTAACAAATAATTATAATATATAATATAATATAATTTTATTTATTCAGTCTCTAGAAAATCCTCCCTTATCCACAGTCTCTACCCTTCTGCAAATAATAATATTTGTAAACATCTCTCAACACTGTCCTTCCAGGGATTAAGTACTCTTTCCTCTAACTTCGTTACCTCAGTACCTCAGGTACATCTTTTTGTGTTCTTTTTCCCCATCTCTGCACCCCCACCATACTCCTGACCTTCCCCGGGCAGTTCTCCTGCCTAACTGTTCTTCCTATCACAACTCTCCTCCAAAACCCTTTTCCTTCAATGTTATTCTAACACCTTGCCAATTTATCCCTCACCTCGAAAAAGTGACAAGACCAATTTATAACAAAAAATTGTTGCTGCTACAATGTTTCCCACATCTGCTCGAGATTGTGTGCATGATTTTACACTGTGTATACATATGCATGTGTGGTTTTGGTATTCTTTGGTCCTGGGCATTCGTTTACATCTCTGGTTTCTGGCTCTGGTTTATCCCATTTATACCTACTAGTTACCCAAGGAATCTGAGCTGCTCCCTACCAAACAATTATTTGTGTAGTTTAATAGTAATGCCTTTAACATAAAACTTTTCTAGTCTCCTTGACGATAAATTACAATGTTCTTCCCACACCTTGGATACTAGGAGTATATCGTCCAGATAGATTTTGAATTTTCTTAACCAGTCTTTACCTAGCGCAGCATCTAGCGCTCTTATGAATACTGATACTGAGACATTCAGTTCAAATGGTAACACTTTAAATTGGTAAGACTTCATACAGAAATGCTGTGGCTTGAAATGATCAGTAATGGACTGTTATACTCAAGTTACATTCTATTATTCCTTCATCCAACATCTTACTGATTTCTTCTTGTACTTTTGGGCATACACTGAAGGGTACAGGATACAGTTTACAAAAGAAAGGAGTTTCATCCTTTCTCTTAAACCTACATACATAATCATCTAGTAATCCAGGCTTATCTGAAAATACTCTAAGGTACTTCAGAAACATTTTGTTCAAATCATCTTTTTTTAAGTCATTCAGTAATTCAGACTCTTAAGCTTTAGCTTTAATTTGTTCTTTTAGTTCGCCTTGCATTCCAATTGCACCAAGTTTATAACAGTACTAGTTACTATTAAGCAGATGTTATCTCCGTGTGTAATACCACTAACGTTTCCTTTAGAAAGTATTATGTATATGTTGTCTATACAGTTACACATTAAAAGTTGTGAGAAGAAATCAAGGATGACTATGCCATCAGTCAATCTACCCTCAATAAAACTGCAGATTCACTTTTGGTACTACTAAACAGATGTGTGCATAAATGTAAAATTATTCCACGTTATTGTTAATCATATTTTTTGTTTAATCTGTCTAGCTTTTACTCCCGTAATGCCTCCTACATATACACTGATTACAGGAAGTATTGAATAAACTTTTTTCTGTCTTAAAAATTCAAATAATAATTCTGATATAACAGAAATTTTGCTTTCCGAGTCTGTGTTTACTTTTACTTCAAAATTACTTATCGTAACTATAACTATTGGTTTTGTAATTTCTGTACATCTGATGCTCATCAACAGCTAATAGCCCATTTTTTAATGGTGCAATTTCACTTAAAGCTATAAATATTTTCCTACAAGGGCCTATATTCAGTTTCATACACCCTGGATCATGACTCTTCAACCAGGATATTGATTGTTCCCTGTTCTGTCCTTAAAATTGGTTGGGTTGACAAAGGGTTTTTCTCCTTGACATTTTCTTATGAAATTTTTTTGAGTTTTGGCTGTTTTGTTATACTTTATCTGTCTTTTAGCTGTTAAGGTCACCATGTGAAATGCTTCAGGTTGGCTTGGACTGTGTAGTGGTTTGTTATACTTCACCTCACGCACCAAACACTAAGTTGCCACCTCAACAATACTTTTATATACAATGAACGTTGCTTACTGAACATTTGGTTACCAATAAATATTATTAATCAGCGTCCAGCTAGTCTATGCCCAGAATCCATGTGCCTTCTTCCTTAAACTTGGCTCAGACTTTAGCTTTAGCTGTAAGAAGGCAAAGTTACTGAAAATTATTTTCTCGTTATCATTCACTCCATCACAGAAATAAGAAGTTATATTCATTTCACATTCGAATATCATTTTCAAAATTACAACTCAATCCATGTTAAATGAAGACTTACCATCTCGTATATTGCCTCTCTGTACTACGTGCATAACAGATCTAATGTTCAACTTGATAATTAACAATTACAATACATTTATGATCTTTGACATTTCGCTTTCATAGATTTCATGGAGCTTTCTCTTCCACACTGCCTGCTCGATGGAACTCCTACCCCCACCACAGCAGATAGGGTCACCTCACTGCTACCCAGTTATGTACAGTCACTTGATTGTTAGCTCTGGTATCAGAACCTACAATTTAGAACACCTCCCAACAGTGGGATGCTCACCACTTATCGACCACTCTGTCCTGAACATCTTTTCTCTGACATATATTTAAGGACATGACACCTGTCATTCAAGGAATGGGATGAATCATTAAAGTATATACATATTTGACACTGCTTTGTGCATGTGTTCAGTTGCTTTATGGCTTTGACTGCACTGACCTATCGAGTTAATTCCAAAAACTTAAATTGTTTGACGACAATTTGGAGTCACTTCTCTCTGTATGTCTTTTCTTTAATAACTATGTACTCTGATGTCCCTCAATTTATTTTTCCTGTTTCAGCATCTACAAGCATTAGGAGCCAATATGTTTACCGAAAGTAAGTGCAGATACTGAACATAAGTGCAGAAAAATGGAAAGAGCCGTTTATTATATTCCTTAATATGATACAGGCAGTATTTAGTGGTACTCAACATCAGGAAGTTATTAAAGTCACAAGATTTTTTGTGAGCAAGTAACTGAATAAGAGGCAACGGAAATTAAAATGTCAGTTTATTACTAACATGACACTGTCCTCTCACAACACAAAATCTAAAAATTAACTATTAGTCGATGTCTCTTAAGAGACTACATGTATACTGCACATACCTATATTGGCTACATGTGCTCAGCATGTAGTAGCAAAAATTTGTTCCAATAATCAGATGTACAACTTCACAATGCTGTACGATATGTGCACCAAATGCTAACAAAATTTAATAACTGAAAGCTATTTTGAGTCATTGTATGATGATTTAATTATTAGGTAGTGGCATGCTTTTCTTTCTTGGCTGTATCTAACAAACATGGATTAAAATTTCTGTAGCAACACAGTAACTTCAGTTTTTACATCTGGCACATTATACACATTGTTTTGTCTTTTCTCCAAAGGGTCGCTCAAACGTTTTTTTTGTTGTCGCTACTCGGACATCAGGAAAGCCCCAGTGGGCACTTGCTAATTGTATATTTCTCTTGAGCAATGGAAAATTACAGATTTTACAACACTGCCTTATGCAGTAAAATGTGTGAAATGTGCAAATGAGAAGATGTCAATGCCTAAAAGAAGCAGAGGCTGCCTTGGGACTGAGATATTCAGTAGGGAAAAAAAGAGTAATTTGAGAAGCAAAGAACCACTAATATCTGTAATAAAATGAGAAACAATGTCATAAAATTAAGATTTAAAATGGCTTAAATATACAAATAATACCATACCAACATAGGTAGTAAATATCAAATTAATTGTATTCAAAGAAATGGAAGTTTGTCTGGCCAGTGAGAGGGCTTTCCCCTGCTTGGCAAGAGAGCCAGGACTGAGTTATCAAAGTGAGGAGAACCTTGGCCCAAGCACAAAGAAGTGGCCATCTCACAATGAAGAAATTGGGCAGCTAAAGTACCCATCACTTTTAAACAGTGTAATGGCAACATTTCTGTGAATGAGGTACAGTAATCAGCTAGACAGTGAAAAAGTCCAACCAACAGAGCATGAGTAGTTTCTCTTTATGGTGCGTAAATGTTTGAGCAATCTGTCAGTTAACTTATATGAATGTATCAGAATTTCAGATTGTATGAGTTTACTGTGAGTTATAACTGCTTTGATACTTCAAGTAAAAGGTCCTTTATGTTTAAACAGGAACTTTGCCTCTGTTTAAGTAATCAATCTGAACATACTGACATCCAAAATACTAGTACCAGCATCATATTACTAGTTCAAGTTCTGGTCAAGTCACCAACAGCACAGTATTTTAAAGTAATATTTATTTAGCTGTTTATGGTTTAACAGATTTCTAAATAAAATTGCACAGTTTTACCCTTTCAAGTCTGTCAAGTGTTTTCTTAAAATTCCACATTTCCTTCAATGTATATCACCCCCAGTTATAGCATTTCATTGTTTAAGTACAAGTTCTCATGTATGACAGTACTGAAAAATGTTAAGCTTTATATTAAAACTGAACAGTATTAAGTATAGGGAAACTGTGATTAAAGGTGGGTGAATTTTTAACTAATACATAAATGGCTATGCCTAAATCAACTAAATCTGAAGCATGATAATAAACACTAAATAACAGCACTATCTTATCTGCTAATATTGTTTACTGGACTAATCATCAGATTTCTTATATATCACTGTTTAGTTATTGTAGTGGAAATGAAAAAATATTTCCATAAATTTTTCTTTCATGCCCTATTTTACCCCATTAGGCTTTGAATTTCCAAAAAACACTGAATCACAAAGTTTTCAATTTGTAACTGAGAAGTCAAACACAAATCTCCCTAGCTGTAGCTTTAGATATGCTTTAGTAGTACTAGAATGATTTACTTTCAAAAAATCTGTCATTTGTTATTCTCCACCAGGGTTTCAATTACCTCTTGTCGTGCCCTGAAATGAGAAATGTCCTGCCCACTATCCTTCCCACCCCTCCCACAGTGGTATTCTCCCTCCACTGAACCTACACAATATATTCATCCATCCTTCCACAACACCCTGCTACCAACCCCTTAGCTCATGGCCCATTCCCCTGTGATAGACCTTGATACAAGACCTGTCCCATACATCCCACCACCACCACCACCACCACCACCACCACCACCACCACCACCACCACAAGCTGGCTGTCTGCATGAATGGCCACCAACAAACTATGGCCAAGAAACAAGTGGACCACCCTGTTACTGAACATGCTGCCAAACATGATAGCCTTCATTTCAATGACTGCTTCATGGTCTGTGCCATATGGATCCTACCCGTTAGCACCAGCTTTTCTGAACGGCACAGGTGGGAACTTTCCCTGCAATACATCCTATGTTCCCGTAACCCTCTGGCCTACACCTTTGTTAGTCACTGTCCTCATCCATCCAGCCCATTCCCTGCTCCCATTCCAGCACTACGCAGCCATCAGTCCACCACCACACCCAGTCTTTTTATTTTTTAAATTTATGTATCTATATATCTAATTATTTCTCTATTTATAAATAAAATAGAGAGAAACATTCCACGTGGGAAAAATATATTAAAACAAAGATTCTGTGACTTACCAAACGGGAAAGTGGTGGTAGATAGACACAATAAAAAAAAACACACAAACACTAAATTTCAAGCTTTCGCAACCCACGGTTGCTTCATCAAGAAAGAGGGAAGGAGAGGGAAAGACGAAAGGATGTGGGTTTTAAGAGAGGGTAAGGAGTCATTCCAACCCCAGGAGCGGAAAGACTTACCTTAGGGGGAAAAAAGGACAAGTATACACTCGCGCACACACACACATATCCTGATATGCGTGCATGTGCGCGTGCCGCGTGTGCACGTGCCGCGTGTGCATACCTGTCCTTTTTTCCCCATAAGGTAAGTCTTTCCGCTCCCGGGGTTGGAATGACTCCTTACCCTCTCTCTTAAAACCCACATCCTTTCGTCTTTCCCTCTCCTTCCCTCTTTCCTGATGAAGCAAGCGTGGGTTGCGAAAGCTTGAAATTTAGTGTGTGTGTGTGTGTGTGTGTGTGTGTGTGTGTGTGTGTGTGTGTGTGTTTTTTTTTTTTTAATTGTGTCTATCTACCAGCACTTTCCTGTTTGGCAAGTCACAGAATCTTTGTTTTTAATACATTTATCTATTTATTTATCTATTTATTTAATTATTTATTTCTCTCCTTTTCCACTACTCCCCCCCCCCCCCTGCCCACCCCCCCTACTTCCCTGCTCTCCATCTAACCTGCAGCACTTCGCTGTCTGCCATCCCCACCATGCTATCCCTCCCCACCCCAGCCTCCCCCTTACCCCCACCCAGTCACCACTCCCATCATGCACTGGTGCTGCTGCTCGCAGTGTGGTTTCAGTTGCCCGAGACTGCAGTCTTGTGTACGAGTTGCGTTTGCATGAGAGTGTGTCTCTTGTTGATGATGGCCATTGGCCAAAAGCTTTAAGTGTGAAAGTGTTTTTGTTGAGCCTATCTGCGACTCACATCTCCGCTAAATACAGTAGGAATTTTGGTTGTCCACATACACATAATATAATAATAAACACACAAACAATTTTTGCTGTCTTTATTTTAAAAAATACAAGCAGTGTAAAGAGACTTTACATTTCTTTCTTTCCTCTTTCTCTCAGTAAATTACCTGGTCTGTACGACACTAGTTACAAAACCTCCGTGGCATTTTGCCCCGGATTTTTAATACCCCAGTCTTCAGAAAACAAAACCTCGATTTGTTTTATACAATACAATGCACTCTTGTGTAATATCAAAACTGAACACAAATTTCTTTCTTAACAGAAAATATTAAACACAATGAATATCTCTGAGGAGTATTACATACTGAAGTTTTCCATGGCAAACAGAAGACTTCATTTACATGTGGCAGCTATACTACTCATCTAATAGAAAAAAATAATCTTACACTTCATCAAGAAAATTAAGGAAGATACACTTTTCTGAGCATTTCAATTACACACTACATTCATATATGACTGACGTGAGAAATACAATGTGATTATCCTACATTTGGTTTTGCGCAGCTTCTTATATTTGTGTTCTTTATAAATTCGCAGTCTTAACTATGGTGTACTTCATACTGAATGCAAACTGTATCAGGAAATATATGCAGGCAACACTGAACCCTAGTGAACACCAACAGCAACCAAACATTTGAATACAAAAATGATCACAAATTAAAAGTGCCATATTTTCTGAAATGCAACTTTTAACAGTTTCATCTCATAAGCAACAGTGACATTTACTTAACCTTAAGTCATTCTTTACATACCTGTGTTTCACTGGAACTGACCTAATAAATTCAACACACAGTCAGCCTTCTAGACTAGGCAAAGGTCTGTGCTGTATTGGTAATATGTGCCTCAAAAGAATAAGAAATAAATTTGTACAGTTGGACTGCACACAGAATTTTAAAAATGCAACAATATTTTAAGTAAACTGATAATTTTATGAAACTGTCACGAACCTTCCTTCCTTAGGCAAGAATTGTGTTTTGAATTATTAGCATTATTGTTCTAAAAATCTGATGTAAATATAAAATTCTATTTAGAATGGCTAGAAAAAGAGAGAGAAAGATTATGCAGCTACTGATAGCCAACAAAACCAAGGTTTCAAAGACCTTCTCAAATCTAAATATTATTACGTGACTGCTGCACTTCTCTAATCCCAACTTAGCTTCCACTCACTCACTCACTGCCACTGTTACAGAAACTGAAGCAATAAAGAAATGCAAATACCTATACATTTAATAGTGACACAGTGCCCGTAGTGATCTGAATACTGGAGTACTTTCCCTACACCATTTAAGACACTATCTGTTCCCATAATGAGTAAAAATTTTCAGAACTTATTAAAGTTAATAAGCTTCAGATATATTTGTTCTGGTGATACATTTGTCTGAGTACTATGAATCACTTCTTGGAACTGTAATTTGCAGCACAAGCAATCTGAAAGCATTATGGATGCCATGATGTATTCTTATAGTCACTACTTCTCCAATTCCCAGTTACTCAGGGCTGACCCATAACATTTGTCTTATTTCAAAGAAACAATATGTTGAGATTCAATGGTTTACCTATGAGCTATTCCTACAAATACAATTTTGTAACTGCACTGTTCAGTACTGATTACTACTGATCGATATAACTTTATAGGTACTCTATTTATGCCAGAAGTTTATATCATATTTATATTTAATCTAAGCATAGTAAATATATTTAAAGAATCATCATTCTCAAGTACAAATCTAATATCCCTAACAGAAATGATTAAAAGCAGATACTGTGGGTCTTAAACAATGGCAATATAACTGTACCTGACATAGTAAAATATCTTTTTGATTAAGTATGACAATCGACTGCAAAACTCATTTTAAGCAAGAATTCTGATACCAAATAAATGACAATTACTTTATTACAATTAAAGTGAAGCCCAGCAGTAACTGGGAAAATGAGAAGGTAAAACACACACACACACACACACACACACACACACACACACACACACACACACAAAACCTGTAGGCATATATGCTCAGCAGAAGGTTGCAGCCTCAAGTAACTTTGTCATTGCGACAAGAGAGCAATGACTGCAGGTACGTGAGCTGCACAGGCTTGTGTTGAGAGAGCTGCTCCAGCGCGTCTTCCACAGTGAACCATTTCCTTTGGCGACCTGTTAAGACAACCACTATTAGAAACCACAGTCATTGAAAGGAAAAAAACAACACACATTTCCTTGACCAAGTTCCAAGTGCCATACCAAAACCCACGAAAATATTCATCCAGGTGATGGCTATCCATTATTTTTCTTTTTTTCCAATTTGGTAACAGATTCTAGTTGTAGATGGTAGTAAGACAAAGAGAAATTAGAAAGTAGACACTGCAAATACAGGGTCTGGCAATAAAACCTCCCTCATTTTAATAGGTTGTCACAGAAAAGCTAAATACGATAGTGGAAAATTACTTATTTATGAAAAATACATACCATTGCCATTTTGAATAATTTGGTTTTAAAAATTGTATCTGCTAAATGGTGTCCTCCACTGTTGACACACTGACTAAGTCTCTCCCAAAAGTTCTCCATACATCTTCATGTCATTTCTCTTGGAATGGCTGTCACTTTTTGAGTAATGGCCTATATGTGCTTGCAGTGTTGTGGGATGATTGTACACTACAGCCTTTAAGTGTCCCAAAGGGGGGGGGGGGAATCATAAGGTGATAAGTCAGGCGACCTTGCAGGCCGCATATGTCTCCTTGCAAAGAGACAAGATGACCAGGAACAAACTTGCACAATATTTTCATAGAAAGCCGAGAGGTGTGGGGACACTGCTCTGTCTTTCTGGAACCACACTTCTTGATTTTCATGAACTGCAATAAAATGGTTTAGCCTAAGTTGGAGGAAGGTCTTTAGCATACGACAACTCGATTTGAATTAACTGTTACTGTGTGGCCAACTTCGTTGAAAAAATACAGTCCCCATACAAAACATTCAGCAACAGTGCATCAAACTTTCACATGAGGGCTGTGTAGTGGTTGCCGACAAATTTCTTTAGGGAATTCTGCAGCTCAGTAATGGAAATTCTGTTTGCTTACAGTTCGTGATACAAGGAAACTGGCTTCATCCGAAGAAAAAAAAATGAAGCACCAAGTGGAATGTTTTGAAGAATTTCCTCACCCACAGCTATGCGAGTCTCAAAATCTCTTTCACTTAATTCCTGGGTAACCACCATTTTGAGGTGTGCTTATGAAGTTCTCCATGAAGAATTCTTCTTACTTCCTATCAGATAATCCCAGGGCAGCTACATGTTTAAGTGCTGAACACACTGGTAATTGTTGCACAGACACACTCACATGTGCCGCATTTTCTGGCGTTGTTTCAGTCTGAGGATGGCCAGGAGGTTTTCTTTGAAGTACTGAACCTGTCTTTCTAAAGTATGGCACCTACAGTCTAATAGTTTTTCTATCCGTGACACAATCATGTCAGCCAAGTTTGAAACATCTCTGAAATGCTTATCGAGTACTAATCATAGAACCACCATTACGAATAAATTCCTCCACAACAAAAGCATGATGCACACTGAAAATGGCACATACAGTACTTTCAAACGAAACATACTCCACATCAGTTTCCTCGCTACAACTCGCACACAGGCTATGTCAAATGCGGGACGTTTTATTGCCAGACCCTGTATATAATAATATTATAGTAAAACAAATAAAAAATCTAAGAACTAAATCCTCCAAACAAGGTTTTGGAGGGTCACTGAGCAGGGAGAAGAGATTAGTACTCTCCAGGCTGTATTCAGTTTTTGCAAAATATCCATTGGGTACATTGGAAGAAGGAAAAAAGGCGGGGGGGGGGGGGGGGGGGTGAAGATTGTTGGAACTGGTATAAAGTTACAATTAAGGGACAAAATGGGAGTTCAGCACTCGATGGAGTCACGTGCGGAACAACATAAGATTTGTTACACACAATAATTGAGAATCTATGTCAGCTAGATTTAGTAGGAAGCAGAGTGCACTTAAATTCTCAAAATATAGGTTGTGAAGTATAGGTAAGTGTTGTACAGGCATAAGAAGTAAAGTCTGTTGAGGGCTGGAGAGATGGTCATCAGGAGAGAGGGTTTTGAAATAAAAAGAGTGAAATGAAGTAAGCTGACTGTGTTCTGAAATTACATGTTACGTAAGGGCTCACAACGGCCAGCCTGAATGATAGTTGAATACCAGAATATAAAGAGGGCGAGGTGGTCGTTCACGTACGAGCTGGCTGGTAACTACTTGAGAGCAGAGATGGGCAAATTGCCTGAATGTGTGTGCTCAGTCTGAAAGACTGACTTAAGATAGCAACTTGACTGTCTGCTCCCCAAGTCAATGGCTAGCAACTACCACGTGGCCTCCTCCCCACCTGCAGATGCATGTGACAGTTTATTCAGGAAAGTTGTGCATGATGCTGGTTAATTTAGCAGAAAATGTGGCTCAATACTAACATTTCAAGTTCCACCAGGTACATATGCGACTGTGGTAACAGACATTGCTAGATTGGTTGTAGATTCAAATACGAAAGCAGTGAAGTATAGGGTATAGGCTAGGTGCTACACAACAGATTCATATCAGGTTATTTGGTCACCAGTATTGTGATGCCAAGTGATGGTTTAAGACAAGTAACAGAGGACATATGGCCGTGTGTAGAAATATTTGTGCAGGAGATCATGTGATTATAGTATCAGATATTGGAGTGACTGAAGAGAGTACAGCACTGAGGGTGATATGTCTGAAATAGGATCAGCTACTCTTTACCAGAGAGTGGCCACAGCCAGCCTTGGGTGGACATGCTAGTAATCCCTGTCAACACAGAGCTGGATGGGCTGCTGCTGGCTGAAAGTCTAGCATCGGGAGTACACTAGACATAGCCTCCATCTGAATGAGAGGGAAGGATAGGTTAACTGCTGATCTGGCACAGAATATATGATGGGGAGGATGCAACCAAGTGATATAGGCCGAGAATCACCTTTTCTAAGTTAGTGTCATCATCCAGAGAGGCAGCAGATTTCTGCAAATTGTGTAAGAAACCAACAAAAGGCACGGTTATTTTTCAGAATATCAAAGGATTAAGAAATAAACTAGTTGTGAAAATGGTTCATGTGAGACATCTGATGTGAAAACCCCACAACATTTCATTGGCGCAACTGACCAACATTTTCAGCTGCAATTAAGACTGCCGAGATGTGACTGAAGCCTTTAATTTTTGGCAGTCAAAGTAGGAAATACGCAGGTGTGAAGGCACCAAATTCTGTTACAATAGAGTAAAATTTTTTTACCAGTTGCCGGAGGACAGCTACACCACTTGTAAGATGGTCAACCAAGAGCTTTGGTGCATGCACAAATGCTGTAGTTCATATTGTGCTTTGCTGTTGGCCACCCCAGAGCTCTCTGTCAGGAGCTGCATGCCATGTGTGTCCATGCTGACATATGATCATCTTTGCCATTGTCATCAGACTGTCACTACCAAAGTGTTATTCATTGTATGACCTTTCATGCTGCAGTCACTAAGAGTATAGAATTGCCAGCACTGTACCCCATCTTGTGTTAAGTTTGTATTCAGTGTCTCTGTTCACCAGATTTATCGAGCTGCAAATTTCCATCTCTTCTTTAATAATGCAGTCTTGACATATGTCGAAGAGAGAATTTTGTTATTTATGCTGTCCATATTGTGTCCCATACTGAGACAATGCTCGGCCATTGCTGATTTATCTGGCTGGTCCAGACATGGGTCACCAATGTTCAACACATCTACACTGTGATCAAAAGTACCCAGACACACCCAAAAACATACGTCTTTCATATTAGCTGCATTGTGCTGCCACCTACTGCCAGGTACTCCATATAAGTGATCGCAATAGTCATTAGACATTGTTAGAGCAGAATGGGGTGCTCCACGGAACTCACGGACTTCGAACGTGGTCAGGTGATTGGGTGCGACTTATGTCATATGTCTATATGCGAGATTTCCACACTCCTAAACAACCCTAGGTCCACTGTTTCCAAGGTGATAGTGAAGTAGAAACGTGAAGGGACACGTACAGCACAAAAGCGTACAGGCCAGCCTCGTCTGTTGACAGACAGAGACCGCCGAAACTCTAAGAGGGTCGTAATGTGTAATAGGCAGACATCTATCCAGATCATCACACAGGAATTCCAGACTGCATCAGAATCCACTGCAAGTACTATTACAGTTACGTGGGCAGTGACAAAACGGATTTCACGGTTGAGCGGCTGCTCGTAAGCCACACATGTTGGTAAATCCCAAACGACGTCTTGCTTGGTGTAAGGAGTTTAAACATTGGACGGTTGATTAATGGAAAAGCGTTGTGTGGAGTGACGAATCACGGTACACAAACTTTTTTTTTTTTTTTGTTTTTGTGGTTTTAGGGCGCACAACTACAGTGGTCGTTAGTGCCTAGACCAAATTAGGAATGCACTGCAAGGCACAATGTTAAAACAGTAACTAAAAAGAACAGCACTAGAAAAGGCACATTAACAAGCAAGGGATTAAAAGAAAATAGCATAATCATATGTCCTTAGACAGGTTTGTCAACTGGATAAAATTAAGAACGCGAGCAGCTGCTCC
This sequence comes from Schistocerca americana, assembly GCF_021461395.2. NCBI lineage: Eukaryota > Metazoa > Arthropoda > Insecta > Orthoptera > Acrididae > Schistocerca > Schistocerca americana. The sequence goes on from NC_060121.1 coordinate 113,037,536, forward strand.
TGGGTCATCCGCTAAAATTTCATCCAGAGTACATGGCAGGCCAAGGTAGAGTAGTAAAATTCGGACAGGATGTTAAAATGTGGCATACCGTCAGCACTTGCCCACATGGGCAGAACAGCACCGGCGCAGCCATCAGCAGATGGCGGTGGCTGAACCAGCAGTGTCCAATCCATAACCGGGCCAAAATGACCTCCTCCCGCCGAGAAGGGCGTGAAGACGTCATCCCAGCCGTGGGGAGAGGTTTCAAGGCCCAAAGCTTGTTATCAGTAAGTGTAGACCAATCGGTATGCCACAGCGATAAAATGCGCTGACAAATGACCCTGCTAAAATCAGATGAAGGCACACAGCATGAAGCTGTCCGAGGCTGGAGGACCGAAGCCTTGGCTGCGGCATCTGCAGCTTCGTTCCCATGGATACTGACATGGCCAGGAACCCACATAAAGGTAACCGGAAAATCATCATACGTCAGGTGCTGAAGAGAGCGTTGGATCCGGTGCTCGAAAGGGTGAACCGGATACAGATCACTGAGGCTCTGGATGGCGCTCAGGGAATCACAGCAGATGACATAAGCAGAATGTCGGTGGTGGCAAATGTAAAGAACAGCCTGATAGAGGGCAAACAGCTCAGCTGTGAAGACCGAACAATGGCCATGGAGCCGGTATTTGAAACTGTGTGCCCTGACAATAAAATAACACCTGACACCATCATTGGTCTTAGAGCCATCTGTATAAATGAAGATCATATTAATGAACTTCGAACGAAGTTCGACAAACCGCGAGCGGTATACCGAAGCTGGAGTAACCTCCTTTGGGAGCGAGTGAGGTCAAGGTGAACGTGAACCTGAGCCTGGAGCCAAGGTGGCATTTGGCTCTCACCCACTCTAAAGGTTCCAGGGAGTGAAAAATCAAGGTGCTGAAGGAGGCGACGAAAGCGAACTCCAGGGGGTAGCAGGGCAGATACATACAACCCGTATTGATGGTCGAGAGAGTTGTCAAAAAAGGAGCGATAAGACAGGTGGTTGGGCATTGCTAATAGCAGACAGGCATACCAACAAAGCAGTATATCGTGCCGGTAGGTTAGTGGCAATTCACTAGCTTCAGCATGAAGACTCAACGGGACTAGTATAGAACGGTCCGATCGCAAGACTTAATCCCCGATGTATAGAATTGAGGTGGCGTAAGATGAACAGCCATGCAGAGGAATATACGAAGCTCTCATAATCCAGCTTTGAGCAGACAATTGACCAATATAGGCGAAGTAGGACGGTTCGATCCGCTCCTCACGACGTACCGCTGAGAACATGGAGGACATTTAGGGAAGGGGTACAATGGGCAGCCAAATGTGACATGTGGAGACCAGCTAAGTTTCCTGTCAAATGTAAGACCTAAAAATTTTGTTGTCTCCACGAATGGGAGAGCAACGGGACCGAGATGTAAGGACGGTGGGAGAAACCCTTTGTAGTGCCAGAAGTTAATACAGACCATCACGGTACACAATGTGGTGATCCAATGGCAGGGTGTGGACATGGCGAATGCCTGGTGAACGTCATCTGCCAGTGTGTGTAGTGCCAACAGTAAAATTCAGAGGTGGTGGCATTATGGTGTGGTCGTGTTTTTCATGCAGAGGGCTTGGGCCACAAAAGTAACAAAATCTTCCAGTCAGTGTACTCGTACTGGGACAATGTTTTTACAGAAGTTGTGGAAATTCGCAGCTCGACATATTTGGTGAACAGAGGTGCAGGATACCAACATAATACAGGACTGGATGTAATGTAGGCAATGTTCAACTCTCGGTGACCAAACGTAGGTCAAACAAGGGATGACATTTCGGTGACAACAGACAATCTGACAACAAAAACATCTATGGTCACTTGACAGCATGGACATGTGTACCGACATATGGGTCCGATGAAGGATGCTGGGATAGCCAATGGCACCACACAGTATGAACGGCATGCACCAAATTCATTATGCGACAGGTGCCGTAGCTGCCCTTCTCGCTACTGGTCAGGAAATCCTCAGCATTGGCAACTGAATTTGGCACCTTCATGTCGTCGCATTTCCTACTTACACTGGCATAAATAGGAGGCCTCAGTCACAACTCAGCAGTGAGTGTACGCCACACTATGATGTCCATCAATTGCACTGATGAAATGTTTTGAAAATTTCATGACACCCAACGTCTCATCTGAAAAGCATTTCTGCAACTTATCTGCCAGGTGAGTCTCAAGCAACACATGGTAGATGAGCTTCCTCAATTTTGCTTCACTTTTGGATCAAGACAGTTGAGTGCTTACTGATGTCTTTTCAGACAAAGGTCAAAGCAAGCTCAAAAATGTGTACCCAGTAGTTATTGGACTTATCACAATGTCCACATAATTACAACTAAGCATGCATTGCCATAGAGTAGGGGTAAGAGGGGTATCATGGGCCCCTGCCTGTCATTTGGGCACCTCAGTATCTGATAAAGCCACTAATTCGAAACCAAAAAGATCAAAATGCTTACAGATGTCTCAAAATAAATTTGCCTCCACGGTAAAAAACGACACACACCCACCTACACAAAACTGAGGATCAGATGTGCTACTTCCTGTCGAGGTTTGGTTCAATGAAACTATTTTATGCATGGAGGAGTATACAAGATAAGTAGTGACATGTCTGTCAGCATAGCACTCACAGATCTGTCACACCTTAACTCACCCATTGTCCTTGCATCCTCCCAGTCTGACAGTTCTTCAGTCACAACCAGCACAAAAACTTCAGTCCTGTGTTTCCTCTCACTGTTCTGGAACACCATTAAAATAAAACAAAACAAAAACTTTTCAGTTCTCTTGCATATTACCAGTGAACATGAAACTAAGCTAGAAAGGTGAGAAAGCAACAACTAGTACACGTCTGAGATAAAGTACTCAAATAGGAAATGAAATGTGGATGTTGAAAAAGTTTAAAGTAAATGCACAATATCAATTGGTTAAAACATGGCTCATGCATTCACCCATTATTTAAAACAAGATTGCCTGCACACAATGAGGTTATGACAAAACTTGTGGGATAGCAATAAGCAAATACACAGAATGTGGTAGTATTGCATACACAAGGTACAAACAGGCACTGCATTGTCAGAGCTGTCATTTGTACTAAAGTGATTCACATGAAAAGGTTTCCGATGTGATTAAGGTTGCATGATGGAAAAACAACAGATTCTGAATGTGGAATGGTAGCTGGAGTTAGAAGCACAGGGTAATCCATTTCAAAAATTTTGCAAACTGGTAGTGGCTCCATAATGGTGTTGTCTGTGTTTACATGGAATGGACTGGGTCCTGTGGTCCAACTGAACCAATCATTGATTGGAAATATTTATGTTTGGTTATTTGGAGACCATTTGCAGCCATACACAGACGTCATGTTCCTAAACAATGGAATTTTTATGAATGAAAATGTGCCATGTCACCAGCCACAACTGTTTGCGATTGGTTTGAAGAACATTCTGGACAATTTGAGCACATTATTTGGCCACCCAGATCGCCCAACATAAATCCCATAGAACATTTATGGAATATACCCGATAGGTCATCTTTGCAGAAGTGTTGCTGATGCAGGATTTTGTGCACAATGACCGATAGCGGCAGCGCCAGTTCACCTCAATATTTCTGCAGGTGAGTTCAATGACTTGGTGCATCCACACAACATGACAAAAGGAGGTCCAATGTGACTTTTGTCACCTCAATGTATTTTCCTTTTTTCTTTCTTTCTTCATCAAAGGAAAAAGACAAAATAATAAAACAACATTTTAAATTCTTTCTTCGTTATCTCTAGCAGTACAAATTTTACATACAAATTAGTTCTGAACAAAAATGGGAAATACAATAGACAGTCATTCCAAGTAAGTAAAATTACAGTTTGGTCCCATAGGATATATATATCCCTCATTTTGACACACTTAACTGACAACAATCCATCAATGAGCTGCTGTTTCCATCATATAAATTTTAAAAAGAGTAGCAATATTGCTCTTATATAAATCCATAAGGGGGGGGGGGGGGGGAGGAAGCGGTCCTCAGCAATAAAGACAAATATTTATGGGGAATTATTGCCATTTTCGTGCTTTAGCTCAGTTGGGGAGTGGAGCTATTCAACTTCTAGCTAAGTGACATATCCCATTTTTACCAGTACCACTGCCACTTTTCCTGTTACACTCAGGAGTAGTGAAAACACCATTTGTTGGTAAACTGTACACGAGTTCTAATTTTTTATTTTCTTTCCACTACCATTTTATCAGATGCATGACAGAGGAAGTAATAGTCCCAGAACTTCAACAGTAAATCTCTTCATGATTCACAATGCCTCTCTTGCAGTGTATGCCACTGTAAAGCTCTTTCATGTGCTAAACAATTTCCTATGATCACACACACACACACACACACACACACACACACACACACACACACACACACACACACACACACACTTACAATGAGTACAGCAGCCCAATTGCAGGAGATTTCAAAGTGTCCATTATGGGTAGCAATGCATGCTGTGTTACTAATACTGTGACAGGCCTTCACTTGTGTTGTACGACACTAAAAAAAAAGGTCTCATGGATATGCTGTTAAAGAGGTTGTTGCCGATGTTAACTAGGGTAGCAAACTGAAAATTTTTTCATATGCACCCCACATTCAAAATCCAGTGGGTGAGGATCTGAATACCGGCCATTTGTAGCACTATTTGGATGTATGACATACCCTATATTCTCACAACTAATAGTGATGTGCGGCCTCAAGGTCGTGTAAGAAAACTCTAGTAGATATTAAGGGATCTGCCCTGACACACTATAGTGTGCCTAAATCACATTAGTGATAAACTGATCAAGGGACATTTTCCAGCAACATAAACAGCATGTCCTTTACAGTGGTCCAGTGCACTAGTCGATTCAGTTGTCTGAACAGTATGCAGAGGACTATAAGGAGATTTTCTTCCCCACATTTTATTCAACCCGAGCTTGCACTATATCTCTAATGAACTCGTCATTGATGCGATGCTAAAACCTGATCTTCCTTCTTTTTGTATCTCACTGCCCCCACACTATAGGGCACATGTTGAAAGGAATACGTCTCTTCAGCCCAAAGGTCACCTTCCAACGTTTGTTAGAAATGTGTAGAAACACCTGACACATGCATATGTAAATATATTTCTCAGTTTAAAGACGGATGAAATTTATCAGAGTAAAATACTGGGAAAATTTACCTCTCGTTGCTGTTGTGCCTTTGATAAACAGTTTAAGCATTCAAGTGCCGTGGGAAGCACTACCACAAACTGGTTGCATACAGGTGACGGAAGAAAATAATCGCTTGCGACTCATTATCTATGTCCAGAACTAGTTTCTACTGGCACTAGAAACACTATAGAGAGTTTGCATGCCCGGGCGTAGTATAAATAATGCTGGACGCCGCGACACTGGGGCGGCACAGCTAGCCCCAGGCTCGGGACTGCACCCGAGGACACGTGGCCAGCACGTGGCACAGCTGGGTAATTAGCGGCGGTGGCAATTAGCAGCACCGCAACGCGCGGTGGCCACAAGAGACCGAGAATAGCTTTCCAAGTGGAACTCCGCCACGAGCACCTCCTTCACGCTTTGTATTGCCTCCCAACAAAGCAGGCAGGTAAATTAAAAGCAGTCATCAACCTGAAGCAAGGTTTGCACAGGCACGTGCCTATACTGCCGCATTTTGGCATTGGGACACTGGATTGCGCTGGGGAAATTTTCTTTATATTTATATGAAGACCAGTGCCCAGACTTCAGTTTCCTAAAGCAGCAGAACACAATTACTGAAAAGAAAGAGAATTTGAAAATTATTTCCGATCGCTGTTAATTATCGTTACCTGTATCTGAGTGTGCAGAAATTCACAAATCAATTTTGTTTTTATGTTACTGTGATGTATTTATGTATATTTTATTTTGTTAAATAAAGGCTTGGAAAAGTGTGTAGCGTAGAAGTGTAGTGGTCGCAAAATAGTTTTTTTAGTAAATTTTTGAATTCCATATTCATTAACAAATGAAAATGTTTACGAATACTGAATAATAATAATAATAATAATAATAATAATAATAATAATTAATAATAATAATAAACAGTTAAAAGGAAGTCACACTTGATCAAGGTCCGCGTCACTTTCCATTTTTAACCAGGCATAACGTCCGAGACAGGAAAGAGAAATAATAATAATATTTAATAAAAGTGACATTTTCATTTTTAATTTATCGTAGCAAAATAAATCGGCCATGTACGAGTAGGACTCGCGCACTGCTGGTTCCGTACTAACTTAATGACGTATGCACACATTTTATCCATTGCGGGAATCGAGGATACTGAAGATTTTTGCGTGTTATCGAAATTGATACTGCCAAGATATCGGTCCCAGAGATTCCAAGACTTTCGACAATGCTGTAATTTCAAGTTTCAAGTGAGGTAACAAATGACAAAAGAAATGTCTTCTTTTACTTATACTGTGTAACCTTCCTTCTTGCCAATTTCATGATTTTATGTCAACGCGAAGTACCCTACAAGTTTCGACGATACGAGTTTTCGAGAATCAAAATATGTGACAAATGGCCATGCCTTTTGACTTAACTGACTTAAAAGTTACAATTTTTTTACACCGCCAAAGGACCACAGATCGTAATATGAGAAATTTGAAGTTTATACGTTTACTAGTTCCTGAGAAAAACGGTTCTTAACAGTCGGTCGGTCGGTCGGACGGACAGAGCGATTCTATAAAGCGTTCCGTTTCCACGGATTGAAGCACAGAACCCTACCTCAAATTTTAATGACATCCCATATGCCTTATTGTGAAAGGAGGAAGTTATATGCATTAATAATATTATTCAAAAATATGAAAATATTTTATTTTCTATTTGATGCGTCGCATTTTTTGTACTAAGTTTTAATTTATTGGGAATACTTGCATTTTCATTTGGAAAGAAATTAAAATAGAAATATATTTTATTATGATTAAATATTTTAATTAATATTTCCATTTTCTAATACATATGGAATTTTAATAACACTAAGAAAGAATGCTATCAATGAGATTCGAACGAACAACTTCACCACTGCTGAACTGTCACGCCAAGCATTCAGCCACCGGAAACAATGAACTCTAAATGAAAAGTACTTCATACTGGTCGGAAATAAGTTTTCAAAGGCGAAGTTTAAATTTTTTTTAATTGTGTCGTACTGCTTTATGAAATGGACATCCAGGTTCTGATCTCGAAATCATGCAAGTATTAAAAAAAAAATCTAAGAGGACCTGCCCGGAAATTCATCTTGCCAATGTTATATTAGTTCCTTTGACGTGGTCTTTATAAAGACCTTTGGTGGGATTTAGGAACACTGGACAAAGTTTCGTCATGTGGAGCTACAACTTTGCTGCTACATTACACGCAAATGTTGATTTTGTGTAAGAAAACCAGTACCATAGTCGCAAGAGATTGATCGCAGTGTTATATCCGGTACAATGCAATTCAAATAAGTCAAGTGGCTTCTACAAGACTACATCTATATTATGTCAATAGCACATTTAAATGTAAATTGTTTTAATTTTGTTTGTATTAATTCACTGCTGCACGTTTGTCACAGGGTATTTAAAATTTTATTTTCCATTTTTATAACAAAGTGAAAGCAGCTTAATAATTTTACGTCCCTCGTTGGTTTTTTAAAATGTCTCCCCATAAAATTAACCTTTTCCCACATCGCCGGCCCTGACGTATTGGTTAAATTAGTGTGGTGTACGAATTTGACTATTAGTATTTCGGGATTTACTGATTTGCACTATTAATCAGTAGATACACAAACAACCAATGCCATAACAAGCTAAGATTAGTCCAATAAGCAGCTCCCAAGCAATCTGCCCCGGTTAACTACAGTTCTACCAATGTAATGCAGTTCGCTAGTTGCCCTCTTATAATGGAACGTCTGTGCGCTCTCCGCGCCCTTTCGTTGTTGGCACTATTTTTTCTCGAAGCAACAGATTTTCAATCAGTACAACACATTATTTTAGTACCAAACTAAAATAGCTTGTAAATCTGTTTACATGCCAGCTCTCCAACTTAATTACTGCATGTAGGGCACGATTACACGCGGGCAGTTCTCTGAATAGGTAAAAAATTTCAACAACACCGAGTGCTGGGTCAGTCTCCAAGCACATATGGTGACAGTGCCAACACGTAGACAGCGTGTCTGTATGTTGTGCGATCAATGGCTTCTGCGACACTGTGAATGTGACCAGCTCTTCTACTACTACTTAAATACACTACAGCTGAGTAACTGGTAGTCCGTATACAAGAATGGTTACTTGATACAAGACAGTTATGTCCTTAATAGATGTTATAGTAAGGTGATGCTGAGTTTCAGGGCCAAACTAAGACATTACAGCATTGTTTTGAAACAAGAAGGTTTGTATTATCCTCGTAATTTGTGCTTGGATCGAAATGAACAAGTCGATCAGTTACTTTCGTTACTTAAAGGAGTACTCTGAGAGGTACGATTGAGATTAAATGAAATATACATAAAAATTGAACCAGAAACAACAATTATAAAGCAGTGAATACGCTTCTATAGATACATCTGCCTTAAGGATACCGGAAAATCAGGATATTTCTAAAACCGAAGTTATCATGGGCATTACCGGAAGTAAAATAAGTGTCAGGAACAGTTTTAGAAGGGCGGAGAAAAGCTATCAGATTTTTCTGGAGGAAACAGAACCCAGCACATGGAGGGTCAGCCCGACAGGAGCGAAAGAAAGCGCCGAGTGATGGGCTCAAGAAATGGAGACAGCCATGTCAATGCTGGCCGACGAACAATGCGAATGCGACTGGTTGTTAACAAGCTGTTTGTATACAGCATTCTATCGAAAAACAGGCAGAATTTAATCTTTACACTTTTCGTCGTCCCTTGCCGGCTGATCGGCAAGCGAGTACCAATCCACAAGCTTCACAGTATACTTATTCTCTCATGAATTTTGCGTAAATCATCAACTACACTTCAACAGGAACAATGTTGTACATAATTACAACAACAGAAGAAAAAATGGCATTTATTAGGCCACATTACGGTGGTTGTCTGCAGCATTGTGAACCCCTGTTAGTGCTACAATCAAAAGCATAAAAAGCCCCACAGACTGCAAAGTAAAATTTGAAACTAAACTGAAAACATTTCTCTGACAACTCTTCCTATTCCGCAGAAGGTTATCTATTACCGTAATGCATAAATGGTCATGACGAGAAATTATTGGCTAACATCTGTCTTTAATTAAAAGACGAAAAACTAAAAAGTTTAGCATGGGAGCAGTTATACAAGAAAAAAAAAAATTGTCAATATATAGCGCCTCGTTTCACATCAATACGATTTCTCGTGCAAATGATACAAGGAATACGAAACTAGGGAAGCAACTAAGTAACTAATTAATTATTGATACATCACAAAGCATGGTATAGGCTTATATACTTTGAAAACATGAAAAAATTAAGCAGATATCAAAGCGCATGCTGTGCTACCGTTTGGTTATTCCTGAAAAACAGAGATGCTAGCGAAAAATATTCCGGGAAATGCAGCAAACAGGCTACTGTTGGAAAGGTAGGCCTACATATTACACTAGTTAAGATCATCATTACAAAATAAATTCCTTACATACATGTTACAGGAAAATATCCTTTTTAAGGGTTCTTAATCGTTTTAGACCGTTCCCTTTATCAAATTTATTGTATTGCACAATGCTGGTAGATGTTTAAAAAATTATATTTTTTTACCCTGTAAATTGCTATTATTGGCCCCACACTGAATGACTCATCACAGGTAAGATTTCGAAGTGAGAAGATGTGCACACTACAATGAAACGAATGCACTGACAATCTAATAAAACAATATATTCTGCGTGGAGGTACATTTCCATGCAGTTCTGTTTCTTTGCCATTTCAATACTCTCACTTTGTTGACATGCACAAGATACGAATGCATGCCTTGCTTCTTTCCTCATTACACGCGTTTAGGGGCTACTTAAGAACACGTAGGTAATTTTTTTGCGAACGTGAACATTAGAAACATTGTGCAAACTAACTGAAAGCTGGAAAGTGACTAACAAGAATCGTTACGTTAACTAGGCCAAATATATCTTATTACTAGAGCAAATACGCGATCAAGAACAGAAAAACGTTCGAAATTGCCTTCCTGACACTATGTTATTCATGTATGCACTGTAATTTTGAGTATTTAAAACAGTTGTTGCAAGCACAAGACAGAAATAGTGAACAAGAAGCACACGTAAACAAGCTGCTGGTGTTTTGCGCTACTTAAAATGGCACCCACTCTGGCTTCAAAACAACGTACAGAGAATCTGTAGCGCCGTCCTTTTTTTTACCTCCTTGCTGAATACAACAGATTTAACATCCTCTCTGAAACAGTTGAGACTTTTACACACGTGTGCAATACAGGTGACTGAAGCCACGGGCGAAAATCCAAACTTATAAATAAAGATTAAATATCGTCTAAGATACAAAATTATTCAATCATGACAGATAGGACGATACCCGCTCGCTTCTTAGCGCATGTAATTAAAAATGATTTTAAAATAAAAAGCAGGTACCACAAACAACCGTTCCACACCTTTTTCCATGCTCCGTCCGAACAATTAAAGTTTCATTTCTAGGGTAGTTTTGTCATCCTACGCAGACAGTGTTGGCGATTTCTCCGTCGAATCATCTTGCAAGTTGAAGAAACTGCGGAATGCACCATTACCTACACAGTTCTCTGAAGACATTCCCAGCCAGCATTTCAGCGTTAAATTAACTGGTTGCTTGCAAGGCTGAAGAGGCAAGCCGTGAAAGGCGCCGTAACAAAAGGGAACTGCGTAGAACGGGCGCCACGCTACACCGCCCACGGCGGCTGTCACCTTGTCATGTACAAGCCCGAGCTGTTGTCGCTTCGATACAGCCCAGCACTGCACGGCGAAACCAGTCCCTAAGTCTTCAGCTCCAAGTTCACAAGCGTCGAGGCGTTTTGCAAACCAGGGACATTCCCCAGAAGAGGGAAACAATTCCCTCTAGAGAAACCCTTTTTAATTCCACGCTCATTACTTCAACAACACGTTACGCGATATCGGAATCAAAACTGTAGTAGCAAATCAAATGATATGCTGTCTCTCCTAGCAGCAGTGGATTTACAGTATTTTCGAACACACAGCAAGTGACAAAATTACAAATGTCGAGTAGCAACTTGTCGAACAACTTTCAAGCTACCTTTTATCTGCAAATAGTACTCCATTACAGCAATTTTACTCATATAATTTACGAGGTTTGCTATTGATGCCGTCGTGGTCTCTATTACTACCCATAATCGTTGCTTATGCTGCTGTGCCTTTAAATCGTTTACACTGGACACTCCGTGACATTCTAGTAAAGCAATCATCAAAACATCCGTTACTTGATCTTCACGCAAAATTAAACTAACAGGGGATGGAATAGTCCAGTGGCTCCGAAGCATGTGCAACGTCATTTGCAAAATCAGTGATTGCTTAAAGCTGAAAAAATCGTGGGAGACAAAATATGCCTGCCGGCAAAAGCTATCTACACGAGTGATCTTAAGACGAATTAGAATGTGACGTCTCAGTCACGTACACGTTTGGCCCCATTGTATAAACCCCTTTTAAAAACAAACTGCCAAGTAATGTTTATTTTTTCTTCATCCCACACTAAGTTATGGTGACGTAAGCGAGAAGTGTTCCTTGCTCATAGGTAAGACCTCAATTTGCACACACACACACACACACACACACACACACACACACACACACAGAGAGAGAGAGAGAGAGAGAGAGAGGCTATGTGATTTCAATACATTTTTAGTAATTAGGTTCATGGCTTGCCTGCTGGAATTTAAGGATACTTCCGACAAACACACTGTCTTATTTGCAGCTTTCGTTTCCATTACTGCCGTTCCTTTCCAGGTATTATTTGGTGAAAGAGGCTTCTTATTGTGGAACTGTTCTTTAACATCGTTTACCATTCAACCTAATAAAATACATCCACCGCGTGTGATTATTTGTATCATTCCAATATTGCTTACATGAAATAGCCTACCTCTAAATGTAACTGAGTGCTAAACGTCTTCGTCTTCCGTAACTTTCCTTTTACAAAAGTCAAGAAAAATATTGATTAATCTGTTTAATCTAGCTGACAAGATTCTGCTTTTAATTTACGGTAGTATCGCCACGAACTGAGAAACACTTTCACAACACGTCAAACCGACGATGAAAATGCCAGGTAACAGTATTATATCGTCACTTTTGGTTCTGCGCACCATAAATACTGAAACCAAACTTATTTTACAGAATGAGCATCAGTGTGTGGAGAGCTAGACAGGAAAAAGCTCAATTTCAGCATATTTTATTCACAACGACAGCAAAAGCACTGTTGTCCAGAGAGCTACCTTTTATATTTTATAAATTGAAATTGTAGACAGACCAGCAAGTTCTGTATGAACGTTGATACGTGTCTCATTTCTCTGCTGTGAAAACTAGACATTTGAAAGACCCACTACGTAAAAATGTACGTCTTACAAATTAATCCTAGGCTCTAGACCTTCCACTGTCTTGTCTGTTCTGATTATGGAACACTTATCACTTCCCTTCAGGCCACATACGAGAGAAAATACTTCCAGAAAAACTTCCTCACACTTAAATTTATATTAAGATGTTAAATTTCTTTTATTTAGCAATGTCTTTCTTGCTGTTATCAGTCTGTATTTCATACGCTCGCTACTTTGGCCACTGTTAATTAATTTGCTGACCAACTACCTAAATCCGCCTCATTCCCCACTGTAATTCCCGAGCATCACCAGATTTAATTGAACAGCACTCTTTTACACTAATTTTACTTTTCCTGATATCAATCTAATAATCTCTTTTCAAGACACTATCAATTCGTTTAATTGGTCTTCCAGGTCGTTTGATGACAGAATTACAGGAGAAACTTTTCCTCTCTGCACTTTAGCTTCCTTTTCAGACCTCTCTTCGTTTTCCTTTATTCCATGCTCAACGCACAGATGGAAATAACAGAGGATATGCTTCAATATTGTCTTACTTCTCAACTACTGCCTCCCTATCATGTTCTTCGACTTTAACTGCGTGTGCGTGTGCGAGAGAGAGAGAGAGAGAGAGAGAGAGAGAGAGAGAGAGAGAGAGAGAGAGAGAGCGACGGCAGTCAGCTATATTTCTAATCGCGGCGAGAGCCAGACCGCCGCTTGCCACTGACCACCCGTCACCTCACATCCTGCGTTCGCTTATTCTAGAGCACGACGGTTCCAATCCATGTGCGCCCATCCTCATCTACGTTCAGCAGTATTTCCCTAAATGGTATACGGTTGCGGTCACGGTGGCACCTACGACGGTCGGATCGGTGAGCGGCATCGCCGGACGTCGCCACACTGCATTCCATCTGCCTGTTTTTTTGGAGGGAGGGAGGGATGCCACGACCCGCTTGCGCTGAGAGATGAGCCCTGCATTGCGGCTTCCGCTATTAAAACTAAGTCGAATGCATATGAATGAGCTATAGTATACCTGTCTACAAAAATGTCGCGAATACCAAACACTCCTTCAGTTATTTGAACAACGAGACATGTTTTACGAATATACGAGAACCAAGAAATAAACTTTCTATAAAAACTCGGGATGACTCGTGGTGACACTGAAAACCAATCCAACTTTGCAAAACGCATTTGAAGTGAAGAGAGGTTAGTTCGTAATCAAACAGTAACTTTATTCATTCTATTTAATACCTTTTTAAAAATATTCTGTATTAGTCGCTATGGATCGCAAGAGATTCTCTCTGGTTTCCGGCAGCATCGTCGACAGGACCGAATGCGGATCTTTGGTACAGACCGAGTGGAGGGTCTGAATCAGATGCTCAGACGGTTATGCGACCGTGTAGGCGCACATTCCTCGAACTTTCGGATTCCGCTAAATAGGGCAGGTGTCGGCTACACACAGGAGGCGGCTATACGGGTAGCAAGGGCTGTGTGGCGTGGACTGGGCAGTCTTTTAGGTTATACACTCTCGGGAAAGATGAAAAAGGGCTCCAGTCTCAAAGGGTACAGGGCAAATGATCGAGGAGAATCGACCAAGAAACAGTCGGTTCTGTACTTTTAAACTGTAGCTGTGTTGGAAAACTACTAGAGCTTCAAGCGCTGATAGAAATCACTGAAGCTGAAACCGTTATAGGAACAGAAAGCTGATTAAACCAGAGATAAATTTTGCCGAAATTTTTACAGAGGCGCAAACCGTGTTCAGAAAGCATAGATTAAATAAAGTAGGTGGTGGTGTGTTTGTGTCTGTTGGTAGTGAAGTTCAAATAGATAAGTCCTGCGAATTACTATGGGTAGAGGTCATACTCAACAGTCGTACCAAAGTAATAATTGGCTTCTACCGACTCTTCCCCCCCCCCCCCCCCCCCCCTCGACTCAGATGATATAATAGCTGAACGCTTCAAAGGAAACATTAATCTTATTACAAATAAGTACCCCACTCATACAGTTACAATTGGTGGGGACTTTAATCTACCCTCGATTTGTTGGCGAAAATACAAGTTCAAAGCCCGTGGTAGACAGAAAACATCTTCCGAAATTGTACTAAATGCTTTCTCTTACTCTGAACATTTAGTTCATGAGCCCACACGAATTGTAAATGGTTGCGAAAGTACACTTGACCTCTTAGCCACAAATAATCCTTATCTAACAGAGAGCGTCATTACGGATACAGGGATTAGTGAACAAAAGGTCATTGCAGCGAGGCTCAAAACCATATCAACCAAAACCACTAAATATAAACGCAAAATACATCTATCTAAAACAGCACATTAAAATTCGCTTGATGCCTTCCTAAGAGAGTGTTTCCATTCCTTCCAAGCTAATTATGTAAGTGTAGACCAGATATGGCTCAAATTCAAAGATACGGTATTGACAGCAATAGATAGATTCATACTGCATAAGTTAGTAAGAGACGGGACATCCGCCATGGTGCACAAAACACGTCAGAACACTGTTGCAGAAGCAACTAAAAAAGAATGCCAAATTGAGAAGAACGCAAAATCCACAAGACTGGCTAAGTGTCACGGAAGCTCGAAATTTAGTGCGGACGTCAATGTGAGATGCTTTTAGTAGCTTCCACAATGAAACATTGTCTCAAAATATGGTAGAAAACCCAAAGAGATTCTGGTCGTATGTAAAGTACACCAGTGGCAAAACACAGTCAATACCGTCATTGCGCGATAGCGATGGAAATGTTACCGATTATGGTGCCTTAAAGCGGAGTTACTAAATACAATTTTCCGTAATTCCTTCACGAAAGAAGACGAAGTAAATATTCCAGAATTCGAAACCAGAACAGCTGTTAGCATGAGTGACATAAAAGCAGATACCTTATGTGTTGCGAAACAACTCAATCACTTAAGAAAGGCAAGTCTACCGGTCCAGATGATACACCAATCAGGTTCCTTTCAGAGTATGCAGACACAATAGTACCTTTCCTAGCAATCATATACAACCGCTCACTTGACGAAAGATTTGTTCCTGAAAACTGGAAAGTGTCACAGGTCACACCAATATTGAAGAAAGGGAATAGGAGTAACCCATTGAATTACAGACCCATATCACTGACCTCAATTTGCAGGATGATTCTGGAGCATATACCGTATTCGAACATTATGAATCAACTTTAAGAAAATGACTTATTGATACATAACCAACACGGATTCAGAAAATATCGTTCTTGTGCAATTTAACAAGAAGTAATAAGTGCTGTCGATAAGGGATCTCAGATCGATTCCATATTCCTAGATTTCCACAAGGCTTTTGATACCGTTCATCACAAGCGACTATTAATGAAATTGCGTGCAGATGGTGTATTGTCTCAGTTGTGACTGGAGTCGTGATTTCCTCTCAGAGAGGTCACAGTACGTAGAGATATGCAGTAAATCATTGAGTAGGACGGAAGTGATATCTGGCGTTCCGCAAGGTAGTGTCATGGGCCCTCTGCTGTTCCTGATTTATATAAATGCTCTAGGTGATAATCTGAACAGCCCCATTAGATTGTTTGCAGATGACGCTGTAATTTACCGTCTAGTAAAATCAGACGATCAATTCCAATTACAAAATGATCTAGAGAGAATTTCTGTATGGTGCAAAAAGTGGCAATTACCACTAAACAAAAGTGCGAGGTCATCCACATGGGTACTAAAAGAAATCCGATAAATGTTGGGTATACGATAAATCACACAAATCGAAGGGCTGTCAATTTGAGTAAATACCTAGGAATTACAATTAAGAGCAACTTAAATTGGAAAGACCATATAGATAATATTGTGGGAAAGGCTCGACAAAGACTGCGCATTGTTGGCAGAACACACAGAAGATGCGACAAACCCACTGAAGAGAGAGCCTACATTACACTTGCCCGTCCTCTGCTGGAATATTGCAGCGCGGTGTGGGATCCTTACAAGGTAGGATTGACGTTGGACATCGAAAAAGTGCAAAGAAGGGCAGCTCGTTTCGTGTTATCGCGCAATAAGGGTGAGTGTCAGTGATATGATACGTGCTTTGCGGTGGCAGTCACTGAAACAAAGGCAGTTTTCTTTGCGGCGAGATCTATTCGTTCTCTTCCGAATGCGAAAATATTTTGTTGACACCCACCTACATAGGGAGAAATGTTCATCATAATAAAATAAGAGAAATCTGAGCTCGAACAGAAATAGTATTAAAATGGTTAGATGAACCCTCTGCCAGGCACGTAAGTGTGAATTGCGCAGTAACCATGTAGATATAGCTTTACTAATGCAGAGCATGTCTGACGCTACTCTAAGTGATGGCTTTGCAATAACCCATTGCCCTATCAGTGGATCTGCGACTAGAACTACTACTAACGTTACCGAGGACACGCCTGATCGTGTGAAACCTCATTTTGAATAATATTCCAGGTACAATCATTGTGAAAATTCCTTTCTCGTATGTGATTAATCTCTGTGTGCATGTTATTAATGCTCTACCAGTACTGTAACAACTTCATGCCCTGAATACGTAACATAAAATAAATTAAATCTCTTACTAACCCAGGTGAAGTGATATAATGAGCAATATACAATTTAACTGAATTAGATCACATGTCATCTGTATTCTTCAATTCGTGCAACCAGGAAATTTTAAGCGAATAATATTTATTCAACTATGGCTAAGATACATTTAGTTAGTAAAAAAGTGATGTTGCAGATTTTTAACGACGAAAGAATGAAGACTTTTCTTACAGAAATACTTAATTACGTTTCACAAATCGTTTCACAATGTACAGGGTGTAACAGAAATATACGGCACAAACTGCGAGACACGTTCCTCACACGTACATGAACCATGGACCTTGCCGTTGGTGGGGAGGCCTGCGTGCCTCAGCGATACAGACAGCCGTACCGTAGGTGCAACAACAACGGAGGGGTATCTGTTGAGAGGCCAGATAAACGTGTGGTTCCTGAAGAGGGGCAGCAGCCTTTTCAGTAGTTGCAGGGGCAACAGTCTGGATGATTGACTGTTCTGGCCTTGTAACAATAACCAAAACGGCCTTGCTGTGCTGGTACTGCGAACGGCTGAAAGCAAGGGGAAACTACAGCCGTAATTATTCCCGAGGGCATGCAGCTTTACTGTATGATTAAATGATGATGGCGTCGTCTTGGGTAAAATATTCCGGAGGTAAAATAGTCCCCCATTCGGATCTCCGGGCGGGGACTACTCAAGAGGATGTCATTATCAGGAGAAAGAAAACTGGCATTCTACGGATCGGAGCGTGGAATGTCAGATCCCTTAATCGGGCAGGTAGGTTGGAAAATTTAAAAAGGGAAATGGATAGGTTGGAGTTGGATATAGTGGGAATTAGTGAAGTTCGGTGGCAGGAGGAACAAGACTTTTGGTCAGGTGACTACAGGGTTATAAATACAAAATCAAATAGGGGTAATGCAGGAGTAGGTTTAATAACGAATAAAATATAGGAGTGTGGGTAAGCTACTATAAACAGTATAGTGAAAGCATTATTGTGGCCAAGATAGATACGAAGCCCACGCCTACCACAGTAGTACAAGTTTATATGCCAACTAGCTCCACAGATGAAGAGATTGAAGAAATGTATGATGAAATCAAAGAAATTATTCAGATAGTGAAGGGAGAC
This sequence comes from Schistocerca americana, assembly GCF_021461395.2. Taxonomy (NCBI): domain Eukaryota; kingdom Metazoa; phylum Arthropoda; class Insecta; order Orthoptera; family Acrididae; genus Schistocerca; species Schistocerca americana. The sequence continues at coordinate 113,055,784 of NC_060121.1, forward strand.
GAAAATTTAATAGGCATGGGTGACTGGAATTCGAGAGGAGGAAAAGGGAGAGAAGGAAACGTAGTAGGTGAATATGGATTGGGGCTAAGAAATGAAAGAGGAAGCCGTCTGGTAGAATTTTGCACAGAGCACAACTTAATCATAGCTAACACTTGGTTCAAGAATCATAAAAGAAGGTTGTATACATGGAAGAACCCTGGAGATACTAAAAGGTATCAGATAGATTATATAATGGTAAGACAGAGATTTAGGAACCAGGTTTTAAATTGTAAGACATTTCCAGGGGCAGATGTGGACTCTGACCACAAACTATTGGTTATGACCTGTAGATTAAAACTGAATAAACTGCAAAAAGGTGGGAATTTGAGGAGATGGGACCTGAATAAACTGAAAGAACCAGAGGTTGTAGAGAGTTTCAGGGAGAGCATAAGGGAACAATTGACAGGAATGTGGGAAAGAAATACAGTAGAAGAATGGGTAGCTTTGAGGGATGAAGTAATGAAGGCAGCAGAGGCTCAAGTAGGTAAAAAGACGAGGGCTAGTAGAAATCCTTGGGTAACTGAAGAAATATTGAACTTAATTGATCAGAGGAGACAATATAAGAATGCAGTAAATGAAGCAGGCAAAAAGGAATACAAACGTCACAAAAATGAGATCGACAGAAGTGCAAAATGGCTAAGCAGGGATGGCTAGAGGACAAATGTAAGGATGTAGAGGCTTGTCTCACTAGGGGTAAGATAGATACTGCCTACAGGAAAATTAAAGAGACCTTTGGAGAAAAGAGAACCACTTGTATGAATATCAAGAGCTCACGGAAACCCAGTTCTAAGCAAAGAAGGGAAAGCAGAAAGGTGGAAGGAGTATATAGAGGGTCTATACAAGGGCGATGTACTTAAGGACAATATTATGGAAATGGAAGAGGATGTAGATGAAGATGAAATGGGAGATATGATACTGCGTGAAGAGTTTGACAGAGCACTGAAAGACCTGAGTCGAAACAAGGCCCCCGTAGTAGACTACATTCCATTGGAGCTACTGACGGCCTTGGGAGAGCCACTCGTGACAAAACTCTACCATCTGGTGAGCAAGATATATGAGACAGGCGAAATACCCTCAGACATCAAGAAGAATATAATAATTCCAATCCCAAAGAAAGCAGGTGCTCACAGATGTGAAAATTACCGAACTATCAGTTTAATAAGTCACGGCTGCAAAATACTAACACGAATTCTTTACAGACGAAAGGAAAAACTAGTAGAAGCCGACCTCGGGGAAAATCAGTTTGGATTCCGTAGAAATATTGGAACACGTGACGCAATACTGACCTTACGACTTATCTTAGAAGAAAGATTAAGGAAAGGCAAACCTACGTTTCTAGCATTTGTAGACTTAGAGAAAGCTTTTGACAATGTTGACTGGAATACGCTCTTTCAAATTCTGAAGGTGGCAGGGGTAAAACACAGGGAGCGAAAGGCTATTTACAATTTGTACAGAAACCAGATGGCAGTTATAACAATCGAGGGGCATGAAAGGGAAGCAGTGGTTGGGAAGGGAGTAAGACAAGGTTGCTGCATCTCCCCGATGTTATTCAATCTGTATATTGAGCAAGCAGTGAAGGAAACAAAAGAAAAATTCGGAGTACGTATTAAAATCCATGGAGAGGAAATAAAAACTTTAAGGTTCGCCGGTGACATTGTAATTCTGTCAGAGACAGCAAAGGACTTGGAAGAGCAGTTGAACGGAATGGACAGTGTCTTGAAAGGAGGATATAAGATGAACATCAACAAAAGCAAAACGAGGATAATGGAATGTACTCGAATTAAGTCGGGTGATGCTGAGGGAATTAGATCAGGAAATTAGCCACTTAAAGTAGTAAAGGAGTTTTGATATTTGGGGAGCAAAATAACTGATGACAGTCGAATTAGAGAGGATATAAAATGCACACTGGCAATGGCAAGGAAAGCGTTTCTGAAGAAGAGAAATTTGTTGATATAGAGTATAGATTTAAGCGTCAGGAAGTCGTTTTTGAAACTATTTGTATGGAGTGTAGCCATGTACGGAAGTGAAACATGGACGATAAATAGTTTGGACAAGAAGAGAATAGAGCTTTCGAAATGTGGTGCTAGAGAAGAATGCTGATTAGATGGGTAGATCACATAACTAATGAAAAGGGATTGAATAGGATTGGGGAGAAGAGAAATTTGTGGCACAACTTGACTAGTAGAAGGGATCGGTTGGTATGGCATGTTCTGAGGCATCAAGGGATCACCAATTTAGTATTGGAGGGCAGCGTGGAGGGTACAAATCGTAGAGGGAGACCAAAAGAGGAATACACTAAGCAGATTCAGAAGGATGTGGGTTGCAGTAGTTACTGGGAGATGAAGCATCTTGCACAGGATAGAGTAGCATGGAGGGCTGCATCAAATCAGTCTCAGGACTGAAGACCACAACAACAACAACAACAACAACATGAAACTGGATCCGGAAACGTTTTGTGTCCACGTTGCAAGTGATTTTCTCCAACTGACTAATCAACGAGACCAGATTGTAAATTTTCGTAGTCGGAATGTATGGACGGACGTCAATCATCACTCAACTGTTGAAGCAAGTCATTAACAAATATTTTCTGTCAATGTTTCGGTTGGCATATTTGGTGACTGGTAGGACGTCACTGTCTTCCACCAATGCTTAACAGACAAAGTTATCAAAATTTCATAGAGAAATTAGCAGATGTGCCTTTACCTGTGAGAAATATTTACTTTATGCACAATGGAGCACCCTACTCATTTTTAGAATAAAGTCCGTCGACTTCTAAATGACACATTCGGTGACGGATGGATGGATGGATGGAGATGCACCAACTGCCTGGCCTCCACGGTCTCCGGACCTAAACCCCTGGACTTTTATTTGTGGGTGCATTTGAAAACTCTTGTGTATGGAACCCCAGTACAAGATGTTCAGAGGCTCCGTGCCCATGTCATGGAAGTCTGTGAAGCCATACGCAATACTCTAGGGTTACATCATTAGCGCATCCGAGAGTCACTGGCGACGAGGGGGGGGGGGGGGGGGAGTGTTTGGTACTATGTATCGATGCCTACGGAGGTCATGTTGAACATCTCCCGTCAGAGAATTGCATTTGGTATGCTGGTGCCATCTGTTCGTGCGTATTACCCATGACTGAGCTGGAGAAAGGAGCTCTAACATGGAAACAAAAAGTGTTTCCAGATCCATGTTCATATAACAATTTCTTTGTCTACGATTAAAGAATATGTCTTGCGATTTGAGCCTTACATTTTCTGTTACCCGCTGTGTAATTTGTGGTGTCCAGTAAAGTAGCAATTTTAGACCATATGTTTCGAGACATTTCTGTTATATATCTCATCCTTAGGATGCCACAAGCTCCTTTGCTGAACTAAACTACTTGTCACACACCGGGTTTTTAGCGTAGGACCGTCCCCATTTCGATTGAAGTAAACTAACTTATCTGAATTCCGCTGTCCGAAGTCGGTATGTTCGGGCGTTGGGGTCGGTTGCACAGATCGCTTTCTTACTAACTTGAAAACATCTTTTTGCCGTCGCGGCATATGTCGGTCATCGGTATCTCCATATATTTGTGCCACAGCTTAAGGGCAATGGAGGGATGGTTCTTTTGAAAGGAGGCAGCCGACTTCCTTCCACATTCTTCCTCAATCCGAGCTTGTGCTCCGTGACCTCTGTCGACGGGATGTTAAACCCTGATTCTGCCTTCCTTCTTGCCGTTGGTGCACCGCGGTGGAGTATCACGACAGGGGCCGGCCAAGTGTCCAGGGCAGGCCGCACTAATGAGCAAGGAAGGAGCACAACTGAAATCTCTTACCCTCACTTTGATTAAGTGTATGTTCCTTCTATATCATAAACCAATTAATATTTTTTACCTATTCAGTTAATGATATATACTGGTAGAAACTAAAACTTCACCTTGATAGAACGGTACCAAACATAGCCGGGTATTTCCATGCCTGTGGGACACGTTGATTGAAATGTTATCCTTGCAAGAATTTATTTTGAGCGGTTTCAGTACAGAAAAATGGCATCCCTACAAATGAAGAATAGTGCAAGTACACAATGGCTATCCGAATGTATGTAACGTTACTGTAGCTTCTGCCGTGGACATCGCGGTTCGACATGGTCAGAGGCGGTGTACTTTAAGCTTACCGCCACGTTTCGAACTCTGAGGAAGGTCAAGCACTTGGGTGAAGGACATGGGAGCATCGCGCCGACAGGTCGCACCGACACTTGACTGTAGAGCAATGACTGGGACACGAAACAGACTCTCAATTAACAGTGCGGCGAAAGAAGCACACTCCGGTTCTCGCAGAAGGAATATACCACTATAAGATCGTACCCGTGTTCAACTGGGTCTGAAGAGAGAGAGAGAGAGAGAGAGAGAGAGAGAGAGAGAGAGAGAGAGAGAGAGAGAGAGAGAGCAACAACTGAAACCCAGGCAGTGTCACCTCGAATCGACCAGAACGGTAAGTGTGCTAGAGATCTCGAACTGTCATACCTCGTTTACCGCTTAGATCATATCTGACGACAGCACACACTTACATAGTGCAGAGCTTGGGTCACTGTGGTGCATTCTGTAGTGCTCATCGATGAGTGTCACTTCTGTTTGTGGTGATCACATTGACTCAAACTGACTGACTAGGCGATCTGGTGAAAGGTCACAGGAAGCAGCAGTTACAGATACCTATAGCTCTCCGAACTCTGTAATCAGAGTGTGAGGAACTAATAGATATATACGAAGACAGTAACTGTTCTCGAAAGAAGAGATACTGTTGATGACTGTGCAGCTTTTCCCTCGAATAAATGATGATTAACTGAAACCCTCAGCTGCCGACAGGTGGTGTTGATATACCTCGATGTGGACAGCTGAAAATGTGTGCCCCGACCGGGACTCCAATCCAGGATCTCCTGCTTACATGGCAGACGCTCTATCCATCTGAGCCATCGAGGACACCGATGAATAGCGCGACTGCAGGGACTTATCCCTTGCGCGCTTCCCGTGAGACTCGCATCCCCGGGTTCGAGTCCCGGTCTGGGCACACATTTTCAGCTGTCCACATCGAGGTATAGCAACAACACCTGTCGGCAGCTGAGGGTTTCAGTTAATCATCAACTATTAGATATGGCGACGATTAATTTTTTGAAATGCTGCAGGGAGACTGAATGCTTGCCGGTATGTGGCATTAATAGTACATATTACCATCGTATCCTTAACGACCAAATACCAAATGTCATTTTCCAATGAGATAATACAATATTTCACACTGCAGTTCACACTACAAATGCTTTGAGGAATGTACGGGTCCAGTCACTTAAATTGACACTCAGATCATATCTGGCATGCTATGGGAAGACATACTTTCTTATCTGCCTCGAGTCATCCATCTTCATGAACTGATACAACCTGTGTTTCAGGAGAACATCCGTGCCTTTGGGGGTAGTAACTTACTGCTGACGTTAATGATGGGCATCAGTTCCAAATGAAATCGAAAATATCCTTTATGTTATGCACTGTGCCCCATGGTAGTAACTCCATGTGTGTGCATGGAGGAGGGGGGGGGGGGGTGGGGGGAAGAGAGGTGTTGTCATTCCAAAAGGATTAATTTACAGACAACCTCACCGGACCAAAAATTAATTACCTCAGTGTGCACGCACAGATGCATTGTTAAGCTTTTACAAGCGATCGATTCACGTGCTCAACCGCGCGCACTGCTCTACATCTGCATCTACATGACTACTCTGCAATTCACATTTAAGTGTTTGGCAGAGGGTTCATCGAACCACAATGAAACTATCTCTCTACCATTCCACTCCCGAACAGCGCGCGGGAAAAACGAACACCTAAACCTTTCTGTTCGAGCTCTGATTTCTCTTATTTTATTTTGATGATCATTCCTACCTATGTAGGTTGGGATCAACAAAATATTTTCGCATTCGGAAGAGAAAGTTGGTGACTGAAATTTCGTAAATAGGTCTCGCCGCGACGAAAAACGTCTTTGCTTTAATGACTTCCATCCCAACTCGCGTATCACATCTGCCACACTCTCTCCTCTATTACGTGATAATACAAAACGAGCTGCCCTTTTTTGCACCCTTTCGATGTCCTCGGTCAATCCCACCTGGTAAGGGTCCCACACCGCGCAGCAATATTCTAACAAAGGACGAACGAGTGTAGTGTAAGCTGTCTCTTTAGTGGACTTGTTGCATCTTCTAAGTGTCCTGCCAATGAAACGCAACCTTTGGCTCGCCTTCCCCACAATATTATCTATGTGGTCTTTCCAACTGAAGTTATTCGTAATTTTAACACCCAGGTACTTAGTTGAATTGACAGCCTTGAGAATTTTACTATTTATCGAGTAATCAAATTCCAACGGATTTCTCTACGCGGGCAAAAGGCAGTAGCCGTCAGTGATACATTTGTGTTTCAAGCGGACATTTTACGTAAACATGGGTAAGAGTTAGGGCTTCACGCAGTGGCAGTCATCAGTACCCATGGCGCAAATCCAGCTGGATACGCAGAAGCGAATTTGAAGACAGTATGTCGCTTGATATTTTATTTTAGCATATAAGCTTATTTCGGCTTTATTGCTTTCATCAATAGCATTTATTTATAATTTACATACTATAATTTATACAGCTTTTTACGTTTCATGTTGTATTCGCGTCCTGACGTAGATGGACACATGTCAACTTTGAGTACACCATCATTGCTGTCTGCAGAGTTGGATGTAATTTTTTTGAGCAATGTTTTAAAGTTGTTCCATAATTTGCTGTTGCACGTATATTATAATACTTGTTTACTATTTGACTGTGTAGAAATTCAAGTCGGACAGCTAGCTGTTTACTTAAATATTTATATAAGCTGTTGGGGTCGTGTATCTATGGAACTGTTATTGATGTGTGTGATTTGTGGTGTTTTGGTTATCCGTTATATATTTTTAAACTGTGTGTGCTTGAAATCGGTTTGTTTATTTGGTTTTAGTATATTGTGTAATCCTTGATGTGTGTGTATATTTCAGAGTCTCCAAAATATTCATGATTGATTGGGCCTTTCGGGATTTTGTACAGAATCTGCAGTGCGTTTTCAATGTTGTCCAGTTCGTGTTTTTCGTTTTTGAGGAGAGTAAAGAAGGTGGACTGGTTTTTGTTTCTCTAGTGTGTTCCCTGAATGTAACTATGAAAATTCTTCCCATCTGTCCTACATAAAATTTTGTAGATTCCAGTGTTTCGGGAGTATGGCTTTTCTTGAACGTAGTGTTTTGCTAATATTTGTCGTTGTTAAGGCCAATGTCACACTGTGTTTTTAGTAGGGAGTTTATCAGATAGCATTTTCACACAGTTTGTTGGTATGTAGATGGTCTTTTTTAATGCAGTATTATTTTATGATTTATGGGGTCTTTTTTGGGTGTGTTTTTTGTTGTATAGCTGCTGAAACTCATTAGGGTCATAGCTGTTCTTGTACGCGATGTACTGTAGTATAGTTGGTTGTTTATGTAGGGCCTCCCGTTGCAATGGCAGGTTTAGTATTCTGTTAATCATGGAATGAAAGGAACCATATTTATGAGACTTTGGATGTGACGATCTATGGCGATTTTGGCGTTACGCGGCGGACTCTTCAAAGCGGCTACAAGCAGTGGTGAGAAACACGCGGCCAAGAAGAACGTCAGAATTGTGGTCGGAAAAGATCCTGCCAGAAGCACCAGATACTCATTTCACGGCTTGTAAATCAAAATCGCTTCCAAACCCGACAGAAATTGCTGCAGGCAGTGAATGGAGGTCCAGTCCAACCCATTACCGGGAGAACATTGCGATGAGAACTGCATGCAATGAACATTTGCAATCTATCACCTCACAAGAGGCCATTGCTCACTCAGGCATATAAAGACAACATCAAAGTTCATACGGCTGGAAGAATATGTGACATTTCTGAACAGTCCCCCACCGTATTACATCTCGACAGGTTAGCAAAATCATCTGACCTTAACCCGACAGAACCTCAGTGGGGTATATTTGAACATCGTGTGGAACGCCAGCATCAGCATTCCCGAAATTTGGTGGAATTGAGCGATCAAATCCTCAGCGTATGGCTAAAGCTCAATGTGACGAACCTACACAACCCTGTGGTTTCATTACCTAGGCGCTCATCAAGTCCAGGGCCGAAATTAGACGGAATTAAATGATGCTTCTGGGGTGACTTTTGTGCTGTGAGCTTAGTTACCAGAAAATTAAAGTATTCTGAGAACGAATCTGAAAACTAAACTGAGCTACGAGTAAGGGAAGACATCTTGCTCACGAGAACCGTATTTCTAACAGACTAATTACGAGTGCAGGTCGTGAATCGCTCCTCGAGTGATCAGTCGACTAAGCACGGCCCGCGGTACGCACCGTTCGGAATTGGAGACGGTCTGACACACAATTTGCCACAACGTTTCAGACAAACAACATTGAAGTACTGCCCAAGACGTGCCATCGTCTCGCAGCGTGAACAATGTCTATGCTACATTATAGCCTGGATCCTGTGAAACAAAATATTCTTACAAGCTCGCTCAGTAACGTGGCATGTCTGTGCTGTATTTCTGTGCTCTGCCGTATTGATTAAATACTTGTTTCAGTTCGCTGCACGATTTTTCACGTCAAAGATTTATTACGTGCCCTTTCGTTCGCTCCAGTCTTTACTTTTTTCGGTACCCGGTACAATTTATTGACGAGAATGAATGAATGAACTATTAGGTTTTAACGTCCCATCGACAACAAGGTTATTAGAGACCGAGGCGCGGACGGTAAGAAAAAAGTAGTACAACCACGAAGTTCCTTATCTCATAGGAGGTGGAGACGCGCCAAACATTTTGTTGACTTGCTTTTGTTATGAACGTAATTACTTCACCTCCCACAAGTTATCTTCAAAGTGGCACCCTTAATAAATCATACTCAGTACACCGATGGCCCGGTGTAGCTGTGCCAACATGTTTGTCGAGCTCAGCCGGAGCAGTATGGTTGGTTAGTTAACATCACACTCAACGTACGCGAGTGGCTCATTTGTAGAAGCAGCTGAAGTCGCTTGAACTATCACCCTGGCATCATTTGGGACCACAGCAAGAAGTGATCATGAGAGAACTTATTGTTGACTGGTGCAACTTTTTTTTGTTACAAAAATGTCGTATTCAGAGGAGAGAACTAGCATTCGACACAACACAGCACTCAATATACACTGTAGTGCCAAAGAAACTGTTCTAGACATGCGTATTCGAGTACACAGGTATGTAAACAAGCAGAACACGGGACATCACCGCGGCCGGAGAAAGATCCTGCAAGAACGCGACCAAAGACGACTGAAGAGAATCGTTCAACGTGACAGAAGTGCAAACCTTTCGCAAATTGCTGCAGATTTCAATGCTACGCCATCAACAAGTGTCAGGGTGCGAACCATTCAATGAAACATCATCGATATGGGATTTCGGAGCCTAAGGCCCACTCATGTATCCTTGATGACTGCACGACACAAAGCTTTACGCCTTGCCTGTGCCCATCAACACCGACACTGGACTGTTTATGACTGGAAACATGTTGCCTGGACGGACGAGTCTCGCTTCAAATTGTATCGAGTGGATGGACGTGTATGGGTATGGAGACAACCTCATGAATCCACGGACCTTGTGAGAGGCGTGTGGAGTGATATGGGACCCTGGTACGTCTAGATACGACTGACAGGTGACACGTGCGTAAGCTTACTGTTTGATCACTTGCATCCATTCATGTCCACTGTGCAACCCGGCGGACTTTGGTGCAATTCCAGCAACACAATGTGACCCCAAACTTCCAGAATTGCTACACAGTGGCTCCAGGAACACTCTTCTGAGTTTGAACACTTTTGCTGGCCACCAAACCTCACAGGCATTAACATCATTGAGCATATCTGGGATGCCTTGCGGCGTGCTGTTCGGAAGACATCTCCACCCCCTCGTACTCTTACGAATTTACGGACAGTCCTGCAGGTTTCATGGCGTCATTTCCCTCCGGCACTACTTGAGACAGTCTATTCCATGCCACGTCGTTTTGCGGCACTTCTGCGTGCTCGCGGGATCCCTATACGGTATTAGGCTAGTGTACCAGTTTCTTTCGCTCTTCAGTGTATGTAAGAGAGTCGGGTAAAGAGATGACGTTATTGAACTTAACGACTTTCGAGGTGCTAACTAATTTTCTAATCTGTGAAATCTGCATTAGTGATCCCTTAAACAGGGATAGCAGTTTGACCTTCACGAAACTATACTGTTAACTTATTACTACATTTCTGCCCAACTCTGTTTCCAGTCAGAATAACTACGGTGACCGATTAACGTTTTGCATAACTACTTCTTTTCCCCAACAATTCTGAAGCTGCTTCTCTCGCAATACAAAAGATCGTAATTTATCAAGCGGTAAGAGGGCTATCTCAGCTAACAGAGAAATTGGCGATGAGTGAGTGTACGTTCAGGAATTTTATTTGGTGGCCAAAATGGCCCAGTCTTAAAAATACACTGACTCTGTCGCGTCTATCCACGATGTCTAAACCTATGACAAATTAGTCTCTTACGACCCACAGGAGATAGAAATCTATCAAACGGTACCACCTACTGATTAAATTCTTTAGGTGACAAGAACTCCGTGCGGTATTCGTTCAAGAATGTCGCCAGGGAACATTAAGGTCCCATAGCACCACGAACTATCGACGTTGTTCACAGATATGTGCTACATGTAGCTACGGTAACTTTTGAACGTTAGTCCATCACACTTCCGTCAACCAGCCGTCAATACGAACGAGCAACCTTTATAAACGCATTAGCAACTCAACATCGACAGAAACCGAGAGACTCAAGTCCAAACAGCAGACCGTATCACACGACAGTGGAGGAAGCCAGGCCTTTTACTGTTGCAGCCGTTCGCATGTCATCTCTCGCAGGACAGGCTGAGGTAGCCTGCAGGTCGCACTATGAATTTTGTTACGTCACTACCTGCTGTTTCAGGTTTAGGAACCACTTCGTCGTCTGAGAAACACGTTCTGCGATATTTAGGCGACGTGTCACGTAAAGTGGAACCAATAGGAAGGAAGAACGATCGGTACGTCACAAGCAGAAAGGCTGAGGCCCGCAGAAAGTGAGACACCATAATGTACTTGTCCAGTAGAACCCCATGTTCTGTGAGTTTATGTTATACTTTGCACTCCCCTTGAAAATATGCTATTTCTAAGCACCAGCTTGCTGGCTGTCGAGAACGAATCGTTACTGGTACGATATGCTGTAATAAAACGAAGTGCAACGTCATATTGGTGATTAAAGAATTTTCGTTCTTAGTTTTTATCGCGTCATAACTCGTGTGTTGTAAAAGTAAGTCGTTTTGAGGCAACGGCACATTGAAGATTCATGAAAAACTTTTTCTTATTAGGATTAATTATAATTAAATGTAAATTAATAGCATTTCGGCGATTAAAGCCTATAGAAGACTATAACATAAAATACAAAGTTGCTCTTAACGAAGCAACAGCATGGAACAGTGAGTAGAAGTACTATGTTAAGGGACAGAGATTAGGTCGTATAGGGTTAGAGTTTTTTACACCTTCGCGTTTTTAAAAAGTTGTGGGTCTTCCTTTCGAGCTTGGTAGAAATAATTTCTGTAATACTTTACGTTGTCTAACTGTAAGTGCCTTCTCGCCAGGAGAGAGTTTGTTCGATTTGATGAACATTTATAAGCTGATGTATTTTTGACTGGTTATTTATCTTTCCTTTTTATTTTTTTACACGTTCACAGAACACGACTAGCATATGGACACGGGAGGAAATCCCCATTTTAACACAACTAACGTAGAATTTTGATGCACGCCCGACAACAACGGCTGACAGCACAAAACCGCGTTAACCGTATCGTCCCGTGTGCCAATGGCGATGTGCCTCGTGACGTTGGATATCCCGTATGCGTGCACGATAACGTTAGCTGCCTCGTTTCCGTGTGCCGACGGCTTTAGGCTGGTGCCATACAGCATCTGGCCGACACGCGGAACGTTCCACCTGCGAAGTGGCGAAGGCTATTCATGTGTCACTACTGCAACGACGATCGTGAGTACCTCGAATCGGGGAAAATGACAGCCGCCAGTCAACTGCAGCGAGCTGACTGGGGTCCTCTACCACCACTGTTCGGTAGCAGGTCAGGAGCACTGGGGCATAGCATGTCACTCGCCACTTTAATGTTGGCCAACAGTCTGCGACGACTATCCCTCGTTCCAGATCCTCCGTCTCGCTAGGGGCTACCTGAGCCACCGCCCCACAGCGTGTGCAGTACTTCTCCTCAACGCAGCGGAGGGATATCAGCGCAGGCGCATCACCACTGGGCGCTTTGAGCATGATGGAACCAGAAGCTGGGCTACAGACTGGCAGGTACACGCGGCACTGCAGGGCACGAGCACGTCGAAAACTACACGATGCGATGGATACACTGCCTTCTGACGTGCATCTGTTTGTTAACTTACAGACACTGAACCCATTCGCGAGGATGGTGGTTCAAATCCCTGTCCGGTCCCTCAGATTTACGTTTTCTGTTTCTCTAAACTGCTTACGGAAAATTCTGGGACGGTTCCTATGAAAAAGGTTCGGCAATTTGCTACCCCCATAATTCCAAAATCAAAGCTCAGTCTCTGACGACCTTGCCCTTGAAGAGACGTTAAAATTTTTTCTATCTCTCAAAGTAACCTTTATGAAGAGATGAAAATTTTCATTCACAACAGAAAACATGGATAGAACACAATAAATGGAAAAGTTGATACAGTGGCTTCTTTTAGAGCTTTGCAGGTATACTAGATATAGCATTATAACTCTGCCTTCTACTTCCTGAATCAGTTATAAATACATACAAAATCCCAAAGCACGGGACAAACAGTGTTCATACTTTGTCTGCAAGCTTTTTTCCTTCAAGTTCCTGTCATATTTTGCAATTCATGCTTTTAACATAATGTTGCAAAGAAAGAATTTTATAATTGCTATATATATAATCTGAACCACAATGTAAATTAGCTACGAATGATCTCTGAAGCAAAGTACCATATTTTTACATAGCTACGAACTTTGGGGTGTTTATATTAGTGGTTCGTGTTTCTATGAGAAAAATCAAATCAAAAAATTTTCATTTATGACGAACTCAGGGTTCTGTTCACTGGAACAGATTATAAGCAGCTCCATTACCATTTCAAATGTATAATCGTAGTGCCATTTGACGATGAAAGTGCCTGGTATACTTTTTCTAGCCAAATAAAACTAAAACAGACAACTAGCTGTATCCAGCTGATACACACTTAACAAGATGTTGCTGTTGTCCTCCTGAAGGTGTGAGTATAAACTCTCGAAACGCGTCGTGGGAGAAAAAAGTGACAGTTAAATTGTTTTATTTGAACTTTGCTTAATCTGTGATTTCAGCAATAAAACCTATCGCTTCCATTATTTAACGGAGTGTACAGTCTGTTTTGTAGTTTCCACATCTAATACGGTTTTACTACTCCAGAACGTTGATGTGCTCTCTGCAAGAAAAAAAGAGCTTTGACGCAAATTTAATGCTTGTGTGTACATTGAGTAACCTTCTTAATGCATCCAGTCCTTAACTTTTTCCTTCTCAGCATCACTAATGTCCTTCGAGTGAAGTGTTTCACTTTTCGCGAAGTATACGTTCCGTGTGCTGAATTTAAAGATGTATTCGACTTGTCAATAACTTTAATTTTGTATGTGCCTTCACCGCTTGCAGCTTAAATCACAACTGAAATAAATTTTTCGGCACAACTTTGTTCGAAACACAAATATTTAAGACAGTGAGTGCAAAGATTAGGCGAGGCTTTATGACAGGGAGCCATCAAGTTCCTACGTCAACGTTAAGATAACGTTGCCACTACATGACGCACAGGAACTCATCAAGTTGAGAACTTCTGCCAATCTCTTAAATCGAAAGTAACTCTACGCATGGTCGTCGTTACATCAATCTCAGATAACTCATTAGTCTGACGTGTGTCAATCACATTGAATCTACGAAGGTGGTTGTCACTTAAGAACAGGTATTTGTGTGCTCCATCATTCAGGGTAAATCCGGATATTATGGTATAAGAAGCAAATCATCCAGGGTAAACCCTGATATTATGGTGTAAGAAGCAAATCATCCAGGGTAAATCCTGATACTATGGTATAATAAGCAAATCATTCTGCCTACGGATAATCAATCACATTTTGTCTGCTAAGAAAAAGCCGTCAGAAGGCAGTAGCCTGAAAGAAGCTTACAGGTAACGAGATGACAGTTGTACACTGATCCCTATTGATTTTCTCCATACGATTTGAAGGCCCGTGTTATCTTCCTAGATTACAATACTTACGAGCAATGCTACCTACAAAATACACTCCTGGAAATGGAAAAAAGAACACATTGACACCGGTGTGTCAGACCCACCATACTTGCTCCGGACACTGCGAGAGGGCTGTACAAGCAATGATCACACGCACGGCACAGCGGACACACCAGGAACCGCGGTGTTGGCCGTCGAATGGCGCTAGCTGCGCAGTATTTGTGCACCGCCGCCGTCAGTGTCAGCCAGTTTGCCGTGGCATACGGAGCTCCATCGCAGTCTTTAACACTGGTAGCATGCCGCGACAGCGTGGACGTGAACCGTATGTGCAGTTGACGGACTTTGAGCGAGGGCGTATAGTGGGCATGCGGGAGGCCGGGTGGACGTACCGCCGAATTGCTCAACACGTGGGGCGTGAGGTCTCCACAGTACATCGATGTTGTCGCCAGTGGTCGGCGGAAGGTGCACGTGCCCGTCGACCTGGGACCGGACCGCAGCGACGCACGGATGCACGCCAAGACCGTAGGATCCTACGCAGTGCCGTAGGGGACCGCACCGCCACTTCCCAGCAAATTAGAGACACTGTTGCTCCTGGGTATCGGCGAGGACCATTCGCAACCGTCTCCATGAAGCTGGGCTTCGGTCCCGCACACCGTTAGGCCGTCTTCCGCTCACGCCCCAACATCGTGCAGCCCGCCTCCAGTGGTGTCGCGACAGGCGTGAATGGAGGGACGAATGGAGACGTGTCGTCTTCAGCGATGAGAGTCGCTTCTGCCTTGGTGCCAATGATGGTCGTATGCGTGTTTGGCGCCGTGCAGGTGAGCGCCACAATCAGGACTGCATACGACCGAGGCACACAGGGGCAACACCCGGCATCATGGTGTGAGGAGCGATCTCCTACACTGGCCGTACACCACTGGTGATCGTCGAGGGGACACTGAATAGTGCACGGTACATCCAAACCGTCATCGAACCCATCGTTCTACCATTCCTAGACCGGCAAGGGAACTTTCTGTTCCAACAGGACAATGCACGTCCGCATGTATCCCGTGCCACCCAACGTGCTATAGAAGGTGTAAGTCAACTACCCTGGCCAGCAAGATCTCCAGATCTGTCCCCCATTGAGCATGTTTGGGACTGGATGAAGCGTCGTCTCACGCGGTCTGCACGTCCAGCACGAACGCTGGTCCAACTGAGGCGCCAGGTGGAAATGGCATGGCAAGCCGTTCCACAGGACTACATCCAGCATCTCTACGATCGTCTCCATGGCAGAATAGCAGCCTGCATTGCTGCGAAAGGTGGATATACACTGTACTAGTGCCGACATTGTGCATGCTCTGTTGCCTGTGTCTATGTGCCTGTGGTTCTGTCAGTGTGATCATGTGATGTATCTGACCCCAGGAATGTGTCAATAAAGTTTCCCCTTCCTGGGACAATGAATTCACGGTGTTCTTATTTCAATTTCCAGGAGTGTATTTGTACTGAACTCACGAATTCCCCGGAAGCTCAGTACGTAGTGTAATCTGATTATGATGGCAGTCACTTGTTCGAATCTCGCCATTAGCATTGTATTTGCTTTTTCCTTATTCCTTACCAAATGCAAGAGTTAAGGAAACATGGAATCATTTCGATTTTTAATTTCTGAACGTACCTAAGTAAAATTTCATAAACACATATGAAATGCCTTTTCGATAAACGAAAAAATTACATCAATAATACTGTACAATCTCTGCAGAGTAGAAAATTCACTTTGAATTTCATGTTTCGCATTTTTGTGCCAAATTTTGACTTATTGTGAATACTCTCATATTTCAAGTGATCAGTAGTTAAAAAATGTTTTATTTACTTGAAACGCTTGGTTCCAAACTTGTTAATTAACACTTCACTTTGTTAATAAATAGTTAAAGTAAGCTAACAGAAACATTCGACGCAGCGACTTTATCATCACAATCGGGTTATGCTACGCTCTGAGCTACCGACGAATTCGTCAATTAACTACAAATGGGTAATTCCATGTCAATTCAACGCACCACTCAACCCAACCCATGCAAATTTGTTTCAAATTTCATGGATTCAGTTATCCAGATGAGATATGAAACACTACCAATTTGCAAAGATTTACGACAAATGATGAAAATTATAGGTCTGTCAACATAAATAGCTATAATAATTCTGATTCTACTCCAGATATACCAATGAAACTTATCACTGAAAAGCTAAGGGGTAGCGCTTTGCACTGCTAGACAAGGTGGTGCGTTTCGAACAATATTCTCACTCAACGTCACTGACCCTCAGTTTTGACCGTGAATATCTCAGAACATACCAGCTTCAATTCTTTTGGGGAAAGATGTTTTAATGCTCCACTATGTTACTATAAACATGGTAAATATCAAGATGGCACAGAAAAGGAATCGTGCCCAAAAAATTTATATTGTCTACATCACTACAATAACAATATGCATAAGCAGCTATGCATCCAGGTTTTTTTTCTTTTTAAGAACAACGTACAATACTGAACATTTGTTCATCTGCAAAGCAAATTTATTACTTTTGGATGGATGTGCTGTCCAATACAAACACAGAAATAATTTCATGAATGTCTTATCAGGAAGGTTTTGATGTTACACCAGAATGCCATTTGTTTGGTGCGGCACATGCTGAAGGACCTTTGATTGGGGGGGGGGGGGGGGGTGGAGGGTAGGGATTGTAACGAGTTAGCAACACCAGCCAGCCCACGCGATCTCCTCAAAACCATATTTTGACACTACAACAGTTGTTTGGGTGGTGCAAAGTAAATATTCCTCCATCTGTCTTCAACTATACAATTGCTTCTGCGCATGGTTAAGACAATGCAACTCTGAAAGAACGTTTCAAGAATATACGTAAGATTCCTGTTACCTATTAACACAAGTATAGTAAAAACAAAGATTTCTGCTTCTCAGTGAGCAGAGAACAGTCAGTAATTGCTACGGAGCATAAAATGCTGTTACCAGACATACGTGTTTCATTGTCTATATGTGTGACAGTCATTGATGGGTTGCACATGTCTTAGAAGCTTTTGAAAGAGCATGAAGCATAGGGCAGCTCTTCTGAAAGAGCATGAAGCATAGGGCAGCTCTTCTGAAAGAGCATGAAGCATAGGGCAGCTCTTCTGAAAGAGCATGAAGCATAGGGCAGCTCTTCTGAAAGAGCATTAAGCATAGGGCAGCTCTTCTGAAAGAGCATGAAGCATAGGGCAGCTCTTCTGAAAGAGCATGAAGCATAGGGCAGCTCTTCTGAAAGAGCATGAAGCATAGGGCAGCTCTTCTGAAAGAGCATGAAGCATAGGGCAGCTCTTCTGAAAGAGCATGAAGCATAGGGCAGCTCTTCTGAAAGAGCATGAAGCATAGGGCAGCTCTTCTGAAAGAGCATGAAGCATAGGGCAGCTCTTCTGAAAGAGCATGAAGCATAGGGCAGCTCTTCTGAAAGAGCATGAAGCATAGGGCAGCTCTTCTGAAAGAGCATGAAGCATAGGGTAGCTCTTCCATCCACATGAATCATCTTCATTTGTGTTTGAGAAATTGTGGATTCTCACAGGACTGGGTCCAGTGACAGCAACTGGAAGAACATACACTCACACTGCACCATACCTGGTGCACATTAACGATTAAATTTGAGACTTCTGAAACGAGATGTGTCCATTGTTTATTGGATTTTCATTGAAGGTACACTGTAACGGATTCTTAATACCACTACAATAACATGAAACGTTATTTCGTACAATATTACTTACAAATTTTATTTCTTATTAATTTATATTCCCTAATCCTTCATTTTGATAGTGTACCGATGGTGACAAATTTTTGGGCATGATTCCTTTGCTGTGCCATCAATATTTACCATTTTCTACCACCATACTGGAGCAATACATTTTTTTTCCACAGAAAGTTTGGAGGCAGTGTGTTTTTGAGGTACTCACGGTCAAAAACGAAGATAAATGATCTTGAAAGTGAAAATTCTTGTAAATCCACCATGTTGTGTGTCAATGTGAGGTCCTACTCCTTAGATTTTAAATGGGACAAGTTTCACTGCTGTGTCTGTACTAGAAACAGAATTACAATAATTTACGTCGAGACAGACGCATGTAAAACACTTACAGTGTCCGAACTTTGCAGATCTGTAACTTTCTTCACAACTGTAGCATACCTTTGCAAATTGGTACTTTTCAATCTTTTACCTGGATCACTGAATGCACAAGATTTGAAAAAAATCTGAGGCGTCAGGTTGTACATGTTACTTTTATACACTGGAATGACATGTAATTACCAAAATGTTTTGTACTTAGCAGCCGCTCTGAAATTAAGTTCAAAGGCAATTTTTTTCGATTTTTTGAAAGTAGTGTGCGGACACGACATTACATTATTGGGTTATTTATTTCCTTCAGTTCTGAAAATGTTTTTGTGGTGCAGTTTCCAAACCAACTTTGGGCTGATGGCAGCTTTATTCAACACTGTACCGTTTACAGACAAGGCGACGCAAATTACAGAACCTGAATAGTTTTTATCGTAAGTATAATATGCTTTGCACATGAATCGGAGGGCGTGTCGCTTGCGTGACATCCCAATGCAAGCAAATTCAAAATTTTTCGTCGAGTCTACATACGTCCATTGGAATGCCAAATTGGTTTCTCAAGTCTCTTATTTCGATTTTAACAATACACAATGTCTTCAGAACGAGAATCGAACACTCCGCACAAAATTAAGACAGTCAGAGTCTCTCTCTCTCTCTCTCTCTCTCTCTCTCTCTCTCTCTCTCTCTCTCTCTCTCTCTCTCTCTCTGTGTGTGTGTGTGTGTGTGTGTGTGTGTGTGTGTGTGTGTGTGTGTGTGTGTGTGTGTGTGTAAAAAAAAAAAGGGTGAGGAAGCTTTTGCTGAGGAACAAGATTACTCATTCCGTGAAAAGCAAATGAGTGTAGCCTGAATAACGAAGTCAGGCAAAATTTGTTTGAAATTCGAACCCTGCTGACGATGAGCAATTCAGGAAAGTTACTTTGATGTTTCCACACAGGGAAATCTGCCAGCAATTACGGTACAGAGTCACGTGTCTGGACACCTATCTGATAAATTTGCTTAGCTACACTCCTGTCATGCAAGTTAACATAAAGACTTCTTTGTACACTCAAGCATAATTAATTGCATAGTATTTGTGAAAGTGATGACATACAAATGATTCAGACTGTTACTGCAGCTGCAAGCCAAACAGTAAACTAGGAGATTGACTCATTAGTGGGTAACGCCCTAGCCGCGATTGTTCTTACGAAAACAACAGCTAGGCCCATATCACAGGAGCTTCAAGTGAAATGCTCGTAACGTCTTTATTATGCCGCAAACCGCTGATTTATTCCTCATCGCGCCATTTCTAGAAACAGTGTAGTACGGTTGAAGCTATATTCGTGTAGACATTAAAACTTCAACGTGAACGACAAAGTAAGTTCTGCTGTGTACCGCTTGTACTCAGTTATTACGTAGGACACTGTCCCATTATTTGGCTGTAATTACCTAATTACCTGATTTCGGCTACAACACCATTTTGAAGTAAAAGAAGTGTGCATAAAAATCTCGGCATAACTTTTTCTGATTTACAACTCACGGAACTTGTCGTATCACCATTTTTCTGTTACTTTTTCTCTTTTAGCGCAGATGTTTGTGCATAATCGCGCCAGTGATCTATATGGATCAAAGACTCATTATGACTGATGGAGTGAAACATTATCTCTGAATCTTAATATAAAAACCCTGTGGAGATAATGTGGAACCTTACGTATACTATGAATTTACTACGTCTGATTTAGCAATTGCAGAGGGCATGATCGCAGTGAAACTGTAATTAGCGGCACTGCTGTACGCTGCTATTTTGAATACGAGATGTAATTTCATTAATTATGCTAACATTTCATATCACACAAGAAGATGGCGAATTCTGAAATGTAGTTATGAAGATCATTTCTGGAAAAATATAATTTCATGAATGGAAAAGATAATTCAACTCTTCGGTCATTGTAACTTTTCCCTCGTCTGTGGCTCTGAACATTATTTGGTGTCTCTTAAGTCGTGAGGAACTTTCTATCCAAGGAAAACGGTAAAGCCCGCACCAAGGTTGTTTATACTCATTTTGCGAGATTAATTTCTGGACTTTACCGAAATTTATACACAACTTGGACACCGATTCCCACGCTGCAGAGGGAGCACGTCATAGCATCCAAGATGGCTTCCCCACGACGTACGACTGTGTGACTATTTTAAGAATTTTCTGAGTCGACAACCGCCGGAATTCAACAGAGCCACAGAAATTTTATTCCAGGTGCTGACTTCGACATCCAGAGGCAGAGTATGATTGCGAAATGTAACCGGCCCTTTTCATAGCGTTCATCATTTGGCCTTCTAGACTTGACCATTCAAACAGGAATTAAATACCGGGGAGTGTGGGAGATATGTGTGTTAAAATTGTTGGGGAAGCAATTTCTCAAGCTAAAAAGTTTCCACTCAAGAAACCAGATATTACTCAGTTATAATTAACTTCGTTTTAATGGGGAGAGACAAAAACTCATTCGATACAGTTTCTCTCAGTCATTTACTGAACAGAATATGAGAGCACGGAACAATGTCGGACAAGATCTCTCATTGGATTTTCCTACCAAGACGAAATCTACAGATGTAATGGCAATTTTTGCTGTAGCCCAGTACTGTTACACGGCCGTTACTATTTATCAAGTCTATCCTGTACGTATGTTTTAATATCTGGGGTTCCTTGGGGCTATTCGTCGGCGATACTGTTGTCTGTAAGCCGGCAGCAACACCATAAGAACGTAGCGAATTACAGTAAGACCTGCAGAGGATCCATGACGTGTGTTAGAGCTGTCAGTTCATCTTGAATTTAAACGTAACCCGTAATGTACGGCGCGTAAAGAGGCGAAGGGATTCATCACGGCTCGTTTACGCTATTAGCGATAAACGCCGGAAACAGTAACAGCCGTAAAACAAATAGGAGTAACCGTCAACAGCGGTCGAAAGTGGGATGACCACCACATAAAACTAATAGTAAAAACGAAATCTTAGATTTACTGGAATAATCTTATGGAATTTTAACTCATCGACCAAAGAAGTGGCTTACAAATCACTTTTTTGACCTATTCTTAGAGTACTGTTCATCAGTCTGGGACGCTTAACCAGGTTGGATTAATGTGAGATATGCTCCTACGAAGATCGATTCGTTTCCTCACGTGATCGTTTAATAAGAGCGAGAGCGTTAAAGAGCTACTCAACGACCCCTAGTAACAGACGCTAGAACAGGTTCAAATGGTTCAAATGGCTGTGAGCACTATGGGACTTAACAGCTGAGGTCATCAGTCTCCAAGAACTTAGAACTACTTAAACCTAACCAACCTAAGGACATCCACGCCCGAGGCAGGATTCGAACCTGCGACCGTAGCGGTCGCGCGGTTCCAGACTGAAGCGCCTAGAACCGCTCGGCCACAGCGGCCGGCCAGAACAGATTCGTTGTGCTTCATCCAGTGAGGGGGCCTTTATTGGAATTCCGAGAACGTACGTTCAAAAAAAAAAAAAAAAAAAAAAAAAAGTCCGCCAACGTATTAGTTCCTTCCTCATACGTCTCGTCGAATGACCAAAACGAGAAAATTACAGAAATCAAAGCTTATACGGTCAACTGCCGACAGCAGCCCTTCCTAGGCACGATTCGCGAATCTAACCAGGACTGGGGGAATGACAGTAGTAGAAGCGCCCTCTGCCACGCACTGGAAGATGGCTTGCAGCCTGTACATCGTTTATGCACGTACTTTAAGCACAGTCTTACGATCCTCTATACTTTTATTCACGACGTAGAATGAAGGAATGTCGGTGTTCAAACTTAGGTTTAAGATCACTTGAAAATGGTTACTGTCGCCAAAATCAGCTCATTGTGTAACATGTACAGACATATGTGTACTTATTACAGCCAAATAAATGAACAATGACAACACTTGACAATTGAAGTTTTGTCCAGTGATACCGCATGTATGCACAGGACAACAAACATTAACATACGATGTGTAAATAGGCTGATAGGGTGTCGTGAGAGTGTACTTTCTCTCTGTCAATTTTAACAGGTGTACAAGTATAAAATCGGAATTACCCCAATAGATGGCTCTAGCCGTCAGTGTAGGATCCATGAGACCATGTCTGCAGCGCCATCTACTTCCTGTAAAGGCTGACGACGAATGTCAATACACAGTAACCAAAGTTCCATACATCGATATCCATTTCAAACCCGTGCCCACGGCCTAAGGATTTGCCGAGAGCATTGGCTTTCTGTTATCATTCGAAGGAAATTGCTACAGAATTGCATCGAATGCCTGTCGAAGCTTTCGGCGAACATGGTCTGGGGAAAACACTGTTTCGAGTGCTTCAAAAAGTTCAGAAGTGGTGATTTGGACTTTAGAAACGACGAGTGCGAGAAACCCAAGAAAAAGTTCGAAGACAACGAATTGTACGCCTTATTGGATGAAGATGATACTCAAACTCTACAGGAACTCGCGGAACAATTTGATGTGACGCAGAAAGCTGTTTTTCTTAGGTCGAAATAGATGGTAATGGTGCAGAACATGGGAACATGGGTTCCGCATGAACTGAATGAAAGACAGCAAGCAAATCTAAAGACCACTTGCGAAATGCTGGTCGCCAGATACAAAGGAAAGTTACTTCCATCGAATAATGACAGGTGATGAAAAATGGATATATTTTGAGAATCCTAAGCGTCGTAAATCATGGTTGAATCTAGGCAAACCATGGACTTCCACTGCAAGACCAAATCGCTATGGAAAGAGAATGCTCTGTGTTTGGTGGGATCAGAAGGGTGTCGTCTATTATGAGTTGCTAAAACCGGGTGAAACAGTTAACACTGATCGCTACTAACAGATTTAAATCAAGCATTACATGAAAAAGACCGGAATATGGAAAAAAGGCAACACAGTCATATTGCTCCATGGTAACGACCCATTACACATAGCAAAAAGGGTCATGGAAACGATCGAAGCGTTCAATTGGAAAATACTAGGGCAAGCTTATTGTCCAGACTTGGCTCCTGCCGATCATCATCTATTTGAATCACTGGGACACGCTCTCGCTGGACAAAGCTTCAGTTCGTATTAAAATGTACGAAAATGGCTCGGTGACAGGGTAAGCTTGAGAAGAACAACTTTTTTGACGTGGTACCCCTAGCCTGCCGGAGAGGTGGGAAAATATATAAATAGCAATGGAGATTATTTTGAATACAATACTGTTTATCAGTTTCAAACAACAGACGTTTAATTATTGCCACCAAATTCCGGTTTCATACTTCTACATCTGTTGCGCCAACTTTATACTTTCATTACTTTGTCAGTTAGCCTCTTGCGTATACTGTCACCATATTGTCGCGTGTGTGAGAACCGTACGACTGTCATCAATAGCTAACTGAGGCATCCGACTAAATTATGTCGTATAAACATATTTATAGCATTCTAAAATATAACTTTGCAAGTAGGTTCCAACTTCGAGGCGACAGAATCACAAATTTTGGCACATTTAATTTTCAATGAAGAATCGTATATTGAGCCTGCAAATATTACAAAAATGTAGACCGTGAATTATTTTGAAAAATGACGAGGGAAAACATCGTATTTTGAGAAATGACATTCATGATACTGAGAAAATCGAAGTAAACGGAAAGGAGATCGAGGAAGTTTAGTTAGTACTAAAACTACCTGAAATAAAATGTAAATTTTAAATTTTTGATGACTTTACAAGTTACATTTTGACGCAAATACAGGAGACAGCAATATCGACGAGTACTTTTTTTAACACTAAAAATGCAACGGCATAACGATGCGGTTTTAAGGAGTTTGAAACAAGGTTGTACCGAATCTTACCTCTAGGTTCAAATGGCTCTGAGCACTATGGGACTCAACTGCTGAGGTCATTAGTCCCCTAGAACTTAGAACTAGTTAAACCTAACTAACCTAAGGACATCACAAACATCCATGCCAGAGGCAGGATTCGAACCTGCGACCGTAGCGGTCTTGCGGTTCCAGACTGCAGCGCCTTTAACCGCACGGCCACTTCGGCCGGCAAAGAATCTTACCTCTGTTTATTCCCTTCGGAGTTTGAGTCTAACCAGTGAACTGGTTCGACAAACAGCATTCTCATTGTAAATCTGATGTTCTCTTGACCAGTCAGGGTGGCCAATTCCTAGCTTCTAAACAGTCACAGACACGAACGAGATTCTCAACAATATGTAATTTGTAACGAATGTAGTATTAAAAGACATTTTTATCACAGTACGTTTTATGGACACGATATACGAACAACATATTGCCAAAAAATATGTTTTATACCAAAACTCGTTAATCACCAATGTGTTAGCATAGTAACTACTTGAAAATGGTACTTACTCGATGCGAGACGATATGCAATGTAACGAGAACGCAGCCCGAAGTTAACCATTTTCTACGAATATGCCTAATTAGATGGTAAACACCTGATGTCAGTCGGTATTCATTAGCAGTATACGACTAAGAACCATATTTTCTTCGCGTTACTATGTTTTCCAAGCACTGACACCAATTTTTCGAATTTCAATTTTAAATGCTCACGTCTACAGCGAAATGGAATTTCCTCGCCAGGCAGAAAAGGTACTACTTCCGAACTGCAACAACAAGCTTGGAAATATCTTCATAGGCTGGTTTATAGTCACTCCACTTACAATAAATGAGAAAAGAACGAAATGTCTTGTGGCTAGGGCTTCCCGTCGGGTAGACCTATCGTCTGGTGCAAGTCTTTTGAGTTGATGCCACTTTTTTTATTTTTTTGCGCGTCGATGAGGATGATATGATGATGAAGACGAGAACACCCAATCCCTGAGCGGAGAGAATCTCCGACCCAGCCGGGAATCGAACCCGGGCCCTGTTGCCGCGCTGACCACTCAGCTATCGGGGCGGACTCCCATTCGTAATCTGGGTCTCCTACGAAATAAGTTGCGAAATATTATACTACCTAATTAAGATTCGTTCACAGGTTGTGCATTTCCATGTGCGGCCGAATTCATCTGATTTAATAGTTACGTTACGTCCTCCCACATCTCGCCAAGTGACCATGTCTCATTATTTATCTTTGAACGGACACACTGATTTTAACGGTAAATTCTTACTACTCATGTCTTCCCAGTAATCTCTCTGACTGGAGACGACTGAGAAATACTGTAACACACATCAAGCATGCGCGCATATAAATGTGTACCCTTCTAAATCTTGCGTGCCGCATCTGTAAATCTAGATTCAGTGACGCACGTCGACAAACACGGATTAGTTACGTGATCTCATTTGTAGGTTAGTTAAGCACTCCTTAGTCTTCTTCCGATGAATGCGAATCGGACACCTGCCTCGTCTAAAAATAAACAACCCCGTTCTACCTTTCAGTGTTGCGATGGAATCCCCTAGAGTTCTTTACTGGTTTGGGTCATTCGAAAGGTGTACCACCAGCACGAGAGAATAACAACGTATTTCCTAATGTTAAGCGTCTGCTATCGGTCGTTTCGCCACCCACTGATCATCTGCGCTTCGCCAGTTTTCTGATGTCACAGCGTCAGCGAACGACTCTGGTAGTTAGTAACATTACATCATTAGATGACTGATGAAACAAAATGAATAGTAACGGATCCGTCACACTTTCCCTAGTCATAAATTCGCTACCAATTCTGCCCGGCAAACGAAAACAATGTCCACAGTCCCATTTACCAGTATGCTTCAAACGAATTCATTGCATAGCTTTACGCATGGCTTTTTGTTTAAAAATCACAGCAATAAAAGCGGTGCCCTTCATTTAAAACTGGTAGCCAATTGGAATTTTTTTTGTCCCCATTCAAATTTATCATGGGTAACTAACATTAAAAAGATGT
Organism: Schistocerca americana; assembly: GCF_021461395.2. Classification (NCBI taxonomy): domain Eukaryota; kingdom Metazoa; phylum Arthropoda; class Insecta; order Orthoptera; family Acrididae; genus Schistocerca; species Schistocerca americana. The sequence goes on from NC_060121.1 coordinate 113,082,135, forward strand.
CATTTTACTTTGCATCTTTTCGCATGTGAGAAACCAGCAATAAAAGGCAACCCTCGGATTTTAACTCGATTCACAGATCTGCTTACAAAGTTTGTCTTTCTAAAAGTCAGCTTCAAAATTGTGCTGTCGTTCTTTAACAACTTCTTAAATTAAGTTCATAAATGCTTTTTCCACGCCAGAAAAACCTTTTTCCTCCGACAGGCGTTTTCGTAAATCGCTGAAGAAGAAATACTAGTTGTCAGAATTCCTAGCAGGCAGCTTCTTTGCTGAGCAGCTAAGTATTATTCAAATGCAAAACACAGAGAGCCACAGTCCTTAACGAAACTTCTCCGAGCCGTACAAAAACAAGCACTGCCTAGAATCTTAACAGTGCACAGAGCGATGTCTTGTGCTTAAAGAAACTTCAACAAATTAAGTTTACAGGAGGTGCTCTGGGCTAACCAAGCGAAAGGTCACTCAGGTCGAGAGCGATCCTGTACAAGATGACCTTTTCGTTCTCTTTCTAGCGAAGCGCATGCTGAGATTATGCCAAATTAAAATAGTGAAATGGTCCGGGGCTTAAACCTTGATCTCTTTCTAGCAACGTTATCGTATCTACGGAAGATAAATTCTTTGGTAATCTGGGAGACAGTCTGAGCAAGGCATTGTCATCAGGGGGGGGGGGGGGCGATTCATTCGAGAGCGTGTGCGTTTTTATTGAGTCACTGCGTCGTCTTGAGTCTGGGGGAAACAAACGTAACTTTGTGATAGACATCTGGAACAGTAATCGACATGAAACAGAAAATTAATGTAGACTGTCAGTAGAGCAGGTGAAACGTGATGGAAGCAAGAGTCTCAGTGACGTGAGTGAAGAGAGAATGATGACGAGTCAATGTTCTAATTAAAAGCGCCAAAAGTGGATAAAATTAATAAGAAACCACAATGGTCCCTTACGAAGTTCGAACCAAATTTTCGTCAAAGATCCAGAGTGACACTAAGCATACCGATAGTGAAAATGGTACTTTAACAACAGTGATGACTGCGATGGTTATTTTTACGTAGTTTCGCGGTTATGGATATTAACTGAAACGAACAGTACTAATAATTTTTTTTTTGTCATCAGTCTACTGACTGGTTTGATGCGGCCCGCCACGAATTCCTTTCCTGTGCTAACCTCTTCATCTCAGAGTAGCACTTGCAACCTACGTCCTCAATTGAGGACGTACTAATAATACTCAAATTACATTCAGACAGACACAGAATGTGCACTGGAGGCACGCTGTCAAAGCTCTTAAAAATCGTTAAAATGGATCTAAGCACTCTGGGACTTAACATCTGAGGTCACCAGTCCCCTAGAACTACTTAAACGTAACTAATCTAAGGACAGCACACACATCCATGCCTGAGGTAGGGTTCAAACCTGCGACCGTAGCAGCAGCGCGGTTCTGGACTGAAGCGCCTAGAACCGCTCGGCCACAGCGGCTGGCGTGTCACAGCTCTCAACCTCCCCGCGTTTAGCTGTACATGAGCACCACCCACAAACTAAATAAACCGCCACTAGCTTTCATTAAATTTACAATCTCTGCATGTTATCTTGGGAGAGTCATCGACAGAAGTGGAAGTAACTTCACGCGTGCCACGGAGAAGAGTGTTGTGACCGTTATCGTTCATGTTGCAACTTAATGCCTTGGCAGACATACTATTAAACGGCTAAAACGGTCCCCTGACCTAACTGCAGGCTATCTGTATAAGGCCTTCCAAGGACATCAAAATCTATTTTCAGTGTTTCATGTAATTACTGATAAATATAAAAATATAAAATGTTGCCATAACCCTCAGTACGAGATATATTGTTAGCTTAAAGTTTTAAAGCAATAAGTATTACAGTTGTGTGAGTGTGCGCGCGCGTGCTCAGTGAAATCAAGGCGTGAAAATTGCCCTGACTATACACGTGCACTATTTGAGAATGACAACACTTGGCCACTTTCAACAAACTTTACACACGGTTTCAAACCTTTCGAAACTTCCTCGCTGAAATCTTCACGAAATAACTCAAGGAAAATAGTTTATCAATTATTACATTTCGATGTATTCATGCAGTACAACATCCATATCCACCATGACGTTTTAATTGTTACATCTTGACTACCTACACATTTCGCAACGTGTTTTGCAGAAAAACAAATATACCACTGAATGTGTGGGCAAAATTATTTCATTCTACGACACAGTCCAGGAGATATGACGTCAAACATTTGGATGTCTGGAAAAAAAACCGCCTTTGTTAGAACAGGTTTAACATGCTTGACGTCAAATTTAACACGTTATCAGATGTCTGAAGGAGTTTTTAAATGAGAAGTTCGATTCTTTAAAGAATCCTGGGTGGGATTTGCTGGTTGTTGTCAAAACGACAGTTCAGAAATTGGTTGAGGAGGAGGAGGAGATTAGTGTTTAACGTCCCGTCGACAACGAGGTCATTAGAGACGGAGCCCAAGCTCGGGTGAGGGAAGGATGAGGAAGGAAATCGGCCGTGCCCTTTCAAAGGAACCATCCCGGCATTTGCCTGTAGCGATTTATGGAGATCACGGAAAACCTAAATCAGGATGGCCGGAGACGGGATTGAACCGTCGTCCTCCCGAATGCGAGTCCAGTGTAAATTGGTTGAGTAATACGGTCACGGTGATCTTTCCGTGGGGAGGAGGGTCAAGAAAAATGAAAATTTTACACCAATATGCTAGTTATTTTTATTTATTTATTTATTTACAATTTTCATGAAGGCCTAATTCAACAATTCAACAACAATAGATCCTATCGCTACGTTCTACCTTTCTTTAGTAATCTGTCAGCTTTAGAAGATACTGTTTACAATTAGTCTGCTGAATTTCGTCGTGGCAATGCATCCATCATCGTTGAATTTCGGTAAATGTCGACAAAAATCCGTTATTAAAAAATACAGTCGATGCTTTTCGCAACACTGTGGAAGAGGTTCGACCTGAGTTACCGCCAGACACAATTCTCTATAGGCGTGTTTATGACTACAGTGGATTCGACTTTTGGGTGAACGATTAGTCCCTCCCAAGTGTTCTGCACGATTTCGCCGAAGCTCAGGAACAGGCACTCGTCAACTGGTTAACGAAACACTCAGAAATTCGTCCGAGGAAGAAGCAGAACGTGTACCTTGACACACACACACACACACACACACACACACACACACACACACAGAGCCAAATGAACTTCTTTATCTTCGCTTTAAATATTTTAGTATCATTTTATGACAGCCAAGAAGATTATAGACATACTTAAATTGCTATAACGTTTGGTTAATATCAGTGATCATTTGAGAACTGGAGAAGGAGCAATCTTGATAATGGTAATAGACACATTAACTCTATAGTTACAGAATAGGACGATTTACCGACCAGTGCTTTACAGGATCGAAGAACAGTTTATGCTGCATGGTACACAGCAATTTCTTTGCATGAAGTCGACTATAAGTAATTGTCAGTTTTCGGGTGTTTGCTGATCACGCAGTATTAGCTGTCATTTGTCACGGACTAAGCTTAAAATTTATTATTTGAAAATATGCTTCCAGAATTGGCTGAACAGAATAAATTTTAAATGCGAATATTTTGATGAACAAACGATTCGTAACAAAAACTGCTTTTCTTTCATTTTTTCGTACAAACTTGAAAGTGGTCATCTTAAGTACAACACCAACGTCCCCTAGTAACGGCTTCTCAGAGAAACCTGACAAAACGAATGTGTCAGTAAACAGAATACATGGCTTCTACCAAATCAGTTTAAGATACACCTAGATGAACCAGAAACCTGTCCATCTCAAAGACAATAAGTGTCTACAGTAAGCTAGACACATTGTTTATCCTGGATATATTATGTACCCAGTTGTTCATGGGATGGTGCGTTATCATGCTTCAGGCGGCTAATTTAAAGAAAATTTCAATGCAGGAACGAACGCCAAGAAACAAGTCAACGATTTAAAGGAAATCTTAACTTCAGAACCATATTAGGAACAGTTTCTTGATACGACTTAAGAAAAATCTTGACAAATCATCTTCACCCGCGAAAAGAGAATGAAAGGGCAAGACAGGGTCTTGTTAGGTATCAGAGATACAACTTCGGGGACGGCTTTTACACCATTATCGTCGTGGCTCAGATCAGTACATGCGATAAAAAGCATCCTACGTATAGATTCTGTGTTTCACGATGCGGTACAATAATTAACGTTTAATCGAGACAAACTGTAGAGTTTGTTGAGGGAAGAACTAAAATGGAAGTCTGTTAACTGCAGAATCTTTTCTGAGGCGTTAAGAGAAGCGGAAAAACATCACAAGAAAACCGACCAGCTCTCTCGTCGTTAATAGGGCCTTGGATTCACTCAGTATTGTTGCTAGGTGTATCAGATTTTAAAGAGCCGCTGTATCCCATTTTCCAAATGTTACGGCACACTAAATTCATGACAGTTCCATTTAACGAAGAGTCGTTTGCTACGAAATATTGCCATTTTCAGGCACTACCATCATTCACCGTAGCATTACTGTTTGCAGGAAAGCTGACTCTCTCCCCCGGCACAATCATCCAGTTGATGAAGCGCACACATTTTTACAGAACTGTGTTATAATCATTGAGGATTTCTGTCACTGAGGTTTGGAAAGCCATTAATACACTGGATGCAGAGAGCAGCACAATTATAACAAGGAATACCACACAGCGAATGGTGGTTTTCCACAGTGACTGAGGAGAAAAATTTCGAAAGTAAAAATTGCCTGCACAGAAATCAACAAATTAAGCTCACATCAAAACAATTTAGGTTATGTGGAAGTGTTGCTTAATCTGATGACATTCACGGGGAATTAAAAAAAAAAAGAATGGTAACGAAGGGGATTTCGGCTTCTGACTATGGTCTAGGAAGCTGAATGGCGATTTGTGACAATAACTTTGCAGAACATTGATTGATTGATCAATTGAGGGGGGTGGGGAGTTATGAGACTAAACGCCGAAGTCATCAGTCCCGCAGTTCCAAACAGAGAGGGTCCGCTAATAATGGACGGACCCAGTCAGAAGAGTCAAACTATAAAAGCTAGAAAGTTGAAACACGCAGGGAAAGGTATAAAAGGGTAGCCCAAATATACTGGGAAAACAGAGCCAAAAGAGCGGTCGTTGCAAGGGGGAGTGGTCAAGGGTCCCAGACTGGGGAATCCTACAGGGCGGCCCAACCACAACCACCCTGTCCCTGTTGCAAGAGTAAAGCAAACATCTGAACGTAAAAACCACTTTCTCAGAGGAAACAGAACCAGTTCAACCTTCAGTGAATCGTTTACCAATATTGAATTTAAGACATGTGGAAGGCTATACTTAGTGCGATGGGCCAAAAGAAGGGGACATTCCAGGTTTGTTACACAAAAGCGAACAATGAATGAGCCTGGTATGACCAATGCGTACACGGCAGAAGACAGCTGATTCCTTCCGTGACGAGGGGAAGGAAGAGCGCCAAATCGCAGTAGACTCCTTGAGTGTGGAGAATTTATTACAATGAGCTGTAGTGCACCAGAAGTCATTCTACTGTCGGGAGAATGATAGCTTTTACGTAGATCCGCATATACGCAGCTGGAACCATCAAAGGGAATGTGGGATAAGTATTTGCTCCTTTAGTCAGTCAACCAGTTTATTCCCTGGGATCCCCTCATGACTAGGGGACCCAGATAAAAAACAACTGAGCAAGCGCAGAGCGGTCATGGATAGCAGAGACTAAGGTGTGACGAGAGTAGCATCAGTCGATAGCCTGAAGGCTGCTCATTGAGTCTGCACAAATTAGAACACTGTGGATGGAGGCCTGAGAAATAAAATGGAAGTCTCTGAATGGCTAGGAGCTTTATTGTGAACACACTACATGATTCAGACAATAAATAGTGTTCTAAGGCAGTAGCAGAAATGAAAGCGTATCCCACCGTATTTATCTTCTTAGGACCATAAATGTAGAAGATGGTGGCACCCTGGAACTCTGCAAGGATGGAACATACAAGACGCTAGAAAACCATAGGGGGCGACAGAGAACTTAGAACCCTGGAACAGGTCGGTACTGATCCGTGGTCTAGGCGCCATTCAAGGACGGGTGTGCGAGGAAGTACGCGGGATGCATTCCTGAGTGGACATGGAGATCCCAACAGAGGTAAATGAGACTCACTCCAACTGGCAATCCCACCTTTGGGAGGTGATCAGGAGGGAGACATCCTTCGTTTGCAAAGAGGACAGGATACACAGGATGGTCAGGGAATTGGCTAATGTCATTGCGTACGAATCCCGGAATTGGCTCCGTCATATTTGTAGAGGGGGAATCCCCACTTCTGCGAGGAGACTGCCAACAAGACTAGTGCAAAAGGCCCCAACAGCCAGACCCATCCCACAATGGTGAACAGTGTCTAGTATTTACAAAGTGGAAGGAACTTCTGAGCCATAAACCCCATTACCATACTCCAGTCTGGACAAGGCCAGAGCATGGTTAAAATGGAGTTGCACAGTTTCCACCCCAAGATGTGTGGGCCACGAGGCAGATAGCATTAAGCTTCTGCATGCACGTTTTCTTCAGGTGGTGAGTATGGGGCAGCGATGTCAGCTTCTTATCAAACGTAAGGCCCAAGATACGGGAATGTGCTAAAACATCGAGGAGCTGTAAATAAAATTCTGGATTGGGATGTACTGTGGATCGAAGACAAAAATGCATAACCCGCGTTTTGGAGGAAGAAAACGAAGCCATGGGAGAGAACACATGCAGAGGCCCGTCATATGGCGCCTTGGAGCCGGCACTCAGCAGATGCTACCGAGTGGGAGCTGTACCAGATGCAAAAATCGTCGATATACGACGCTGGGGTAACCCAGGCCCAATAGAGGTTACAAACTCATTGATGGCTTTGGGGAAGAGCGTGACACTAACACAGAACCCTGTGGGGTACCGCTCTCTTGAATCCGAGGGGTGCTGAGTGAAGCGTCAACTCTAACCCGGAACAGGCGCTGGGATAAAAACTCGCGGATAAAAATCGTAAAGGGGGGGGGGGGGGGGGCGGCGCGAAAGCCCCAGTCATGGAGGGTAACTAAAATGTGATGGCGCCAAGTCATGTCTTAAGCCTTATATAGGTCAAAGAAGACTGCGACAGGGTGCAGGCAGTTAGTAAAGGCCTGTTGGATATGAGTAAATGGTCAGTTGGAACTTGTCCTTCCTAGAAGCCACACTGATATGGGAAATAGGGCCCTCAGATTCGAGGATCCAACATAATCGGAAACTACCATCCTCTCAAGCAGTTTAGTAAGTACGTTCGTCAGGCTAATCGGGCGGTAACTGTCGAGAGACGTTGGGTCTTCCTGGGCTTAAAGACGGGGAGAACTATACTGTCTCGCCCTTGCGACGTGAAAGCACCCGTGATCCAAATGCGGTTGAAGACCCTGAATAGCTGTTGCCTCTGGGTAACGTCCAAGCATTAGGTCATCTGGTTGTGGATGTAATCCAGACCTGGGTCTGTGTCATGTGAAGAGAAGCTCACACCATGGGTGCCACCCAGCCACAGCAAGGGTTGTCTGGCATGGCAGCCATTGCTAGGAGTTCCAACGTTCAGAGGGCTCAGCCACATGGTTACATAGCAGCCACACCACACAGACTGGCTACGTATGCTGGTGACCTAGCCGGATGGAGGGGGGCTATGGCATGGGGGGGGGCGAAGAGGGGGGCGGGGGAGAGGAATCCACACCGTAGACGCTAGACAGGGAGTTGTTCCCAATTGGCCCACAGTAAAAATAATAATAATAATAATAATAATAATAATAATAATAATAGGAGGTCAAACCTCAAGCGGGGCATAAAAGGATGAAAGAACAAGCAGGAGGAATAAAATTGGAAGCAATACAGGGAACCAGGAGGATAGCCAGGTCGACAAGGTGAAGAAGGGGATAGTGGGGAAGGAGCGAGGAGAGCGAGGATAGGGAGGGAGGGGCAGGGTCAAGGAAATGCCGCCAGGGATGGAAGAATAGGCAGCAATACTCGTAGCTCGGGACCCCGTGTGCGCCACGTTAAGGACTCAAGAGAGAACCGTGAGCTCCCGCGGTGGGGGAGGGGGGGGAGTTGCACAACGTTAGGAAGCGTTTCCTTTTTAATATTATGATCATAGTATTAATGTTTACAAGCTCTGGAGTTGACAACAAAGTTATCTTCTAAGGCTGCATACTCCTGACACAAACCCTCGGAGTACGGAGTTTTGAAAACTTGAGCAAAAATTACGACTTTCTATGAAAGCTGTTACGTCTCTTTATAAGGAAATAATGTCTGCTGCCGTAACACCGGCGACACAAACAAGCAAGAACTGTTGTCGACAAAATATGAGACGGAAGTGCATTTCATAATGAACACCCTCCGCTGAAGAATACTTTTCGTGGGGTTTTCAGCATTAAATAGTTCATTACTCATGACGTTTGTTAACACGCAGTCGCAAATTCCACAGGTGATAATGACAACAGCATTCCAGGACTGCGACGACGCTCTTAATACAAAGTCCGTCCTTGTGACTACGCAAGTCACTATTTATCTGGCGTAAACGTTTCAGTTAACATTACCACCACCACCATCAGCATACAAAACAGATGAGGATTTCTTCGCCGTTCAGTACCACTTATTATGGAGATATGCGTGCACGATCCCCAATTTCCACTTCACGTTTCTATTAGATATCCATAGTAGAATATAACAGACCGCATATTCAAGGAAATGCTTTTCAGCCACTGTGCAGGAATGAAGACAGTTCCACGTAACACTGCCTTTGACTACATTTGTAAGAAGCTAATAGCTTATAAATATTTAATCGCAGAAACGGCTGTTATACCAAGCGGATAACTACAGAAGATATCTAATGTGACGAGTATGTACGATTTTACCGAGTCGAATGTGAAAGAAGGATATAATTACAAATCTTGTACCCAGATACGTCGAAAAAGTTTCCGTACAGTATTTTTCTTTAATTTTTCACATTTCCTACTGTATTATCATTAAGTGGTAAAGTTTATATGAATATGAACGTGGCTACAAAGCGTTAAATTTTTCTATGTAGGCATGCTACCTCCCTCCCCTCCTTCTCCATTCCCCATCCCCCTTACTTTCGCAGCATGACATTGCTTCCACCACTCTTCGTTTGTAGCTTGCCCCCAACTGGCATTACGCAGCATCACGGACCAAGTATTTTGCTTGTCATTAGTACCAGGTGAAGCTTTGAGGTAAACGACCAGCTCGTTAGCAAATGTTCCGCCACTGCCTCGGTAGGCCTGTAGGCACGCTGGGTCAGCAGTATCTTAACACTACTGTCCATACCACATTAAGTTCCATTAGCTTACCGCGGGAGGAGAAGAGAAAGTTCGCCCCAAAGCAACCGCTCCACTAATAACAGGTGCCATGCGCATTCAGAGAGAGTGTGTCTTCCTTAGAGTACTACTTGCGTGGCTTACGTCGCTACGCAAGGCATTCTGTGCAAGAGTGGACGTTCGTGGGAGATACTTATCTAAAATAACAGAAACTTCTGGAGTAACATGGTACGAAGTAAACCGGGTAACTGCCACGAAGCCCAAGCTTCACTTCATCAAATTGAAGCTGCTGAGTGCCTGTGTGGTGCTTAATACAACGACACCCCAGAACTTAGTTTCCTATGCACTGTTGTTGTTGTCGTTGTCGTCATCAGTCCTGAGACTGGTTTGATGCAGCTCTCCATGCTACTCTATCCTGTGCAAGCTTTTTCATCTCCCAGTACCTACTGCAACCTACATCCTTCTGAATCTGCCTAGTGTATTCATCTCTTGGTCTCCCTCTACGATTTTTACCCTCCACGCTGCCCTCCAATACTAAATTGGTGATCCCTTGATGCCTCAGAACATGTTCTACCAACCGATCCCTTCTTCTGGTCAAGTTGTGCCACAAACTTCTCTTCTCCCCAATCCTATTCAATACTTCCTCATTAGTTATGTGATCTACCCATCTAATCTTCAGCATTCTTCTGTAGCACCACATTTCGAAAGCTTCTATTCTCTTCTTGTCCAAACTATTTATCGTCCATGTTTCACTTCCATACATGGCTACACTCCATACAAATACTTTCAGATATGACTTCCTGACACTTAAATCTATACTCGATGTTAACAAATTTCTCTTCTTCAGAAACGCTTTTCTTGCCATTGCCAGTCTACATTTTATATCCTCTCTACTTCGACCAACATCAGTTATTTTGCTCCCCAAATAGCAAAACTCCTTTACTACTTTAAGTGTCTCATTTCCTAATCTAATTCCCTCAGCATCACCCGATTTAATTCAACTACATTCCATTATCATTGTTTTGCTTTTGTTGATGTTCATCTTATATCCTCCTTTCAAGACACTGTCCATTCCATTCAACTGCTCTTCCAAGTCCTTTGCTGCCTCTGACAGAATTACAATGTCATCGGCGAACCTCAAAGTTTTTATTTCTTCTCCATGAATTTTAATACCTACTCCGAATTTTTCTTTTGTGTCCTTTACTGCTTGCTCAATATACAGATTGAACAACATCGGGGACAGGTTACAACCCTGTCTCACTCCCTTCCCAACCACCGCTTCCCTTTCATGACCCTCGACTCTTATAACTACCATCTGGTTTCTGTACAGATTGTAAATAGCCTTTCGCTCCCTGTATTTTACCCCTGCCACCTTTAGAATTTGAAAGAGCGTATTCCAGTCAACATTGTCAAAAGCTTTCTCTAAGTCTACAAATGCTAGAAACGTAGGTTTGCCTTTCCTTAATCTTTCTTCTAAGATAAGTCATAAGGTCAGTATTGCCTCACGTGTTCCAGTGTTTCTACGGAAACCAAACTGATCTTCCCCGAGGTTGGCTTCTACTAGTTTTTCCATTCGTCTGTAAAGAATTTGTGTTAGTATTTTGCAGCTGTGATTTATTAAACTGATAGTTCAGTAATTTTCAAATCTGTCAACACCTGCTTTCTTTGGGATTGGAATTATTATATTCTTCTTGAAGTCTGAGGGTATTTCGCCTGTTTCATACATTTTGCTCACCAGATGGTAGAGTTTTGTCACGAGTGGCTCTCCCAAGGCTGTCAGTAGCTCCAATGGAATGTAGTCTACTACGGGGGCCTTGTTTCGACTCAGGTCTTTCAGTGCTCTGTCAAACTCTTCACGCAGTATCATATCTCCCATTTCATCTACATCCTCTTCCATTTCCATAATATTGTCCTTAAGTACATCGCCCTTGTATAGACCCTCTATATACTCCTTCCACCTTTCTGCTTTTCCTTCTTTGCTTAGAACTGGGTTTCCATCTGAGCTCTTGATATTCATACAAGTCGTTCTCTTATCTCCAAAGGTCTCTTTAATTTTCCTGTAGGCAGTATCTATCTTACCCCTAGTGAGATAGGCCTCTACATCCTTACATTTGTCCTCTAGCCATCCCTGCTTAGCCATTTTGCGCTTCCTGTTGATCTCATTTTTGAGACGTTTGTATTCCTTTTTGCCTGCTTCATTTACTGCATTTTTATATTTTCTTCTTTCATCAATTAAATTCAATATTTCTTCTGTTACCCAAGGATTTCTACTAGCCCTCGTCTTTTTACCAACTTGATCCTCTGCTGCCTTCGCTACTTCATTCCTCAAAGCTGCCCATTCTTCTTCTACTGTATTTCTTTCCCCCATTCCTGTAAATTGTTCCTTTATGCTCTCCTTGAAACTCTGTACAACCTCTGGTTCTTTCAGTTTATCCAGGTCCCATCTCCTTAAATTCCCACCTTTTTGCAGTTTCTTCAGTTTTAATATACAGGTCACAACCAATAGATTGTGGTCAGAGTCCACATCTGCCCCTGGAAACGTCTTACAATTTAAAACTTGGTTCCTAAATCTCTGTCTTACCATTATATAATCTATCTGATACCTTTTAGTATCTCCAGGGTTCTTCCATGTATACAACCTTCTTTCATGATTCTTAAACCAAGTGTTAGCTATAATTATGTTGTGCTCTGTGCAAAATTCTACCAGGCGGCTTCCTCTTTCATTTCTTAGCCCCAATCCATATTCACCTACTATGTTTCCTTCTCTCCCTTTTCCTACATTCGAATTCCAGTCACCCATGACTATTAAATTTTCGTCTCCCTTCAAAATCTGAGTAATTTCTTTTATTTCATCATACATTTCTTCAATTTCTTCGTCATCTGCAGAGCTAGTTGGCATATAAACTTGTACTACTGTAGTAGGTGTGGGCTTCGTATCTATCTTGGCCACAATAATGCGTTCACTATGCTGTTCGTAGTAGCTTACCGCATTCCTATTTTCCTATTCATTATTAAACCTACTCCTGCATTACCCCTATTTGATTTTGTGTTTATAACCCTGTAGTCACCTGACCAAAAGTCTTGTTCCTCCTGCCACCGAACTTCACTAATTCCCACTATATCTAACTTTAACCTATCCATTTCCCTTTTTAAATTTTCCAACCTACCTGCCCGATTAAGGGATCGGGCATTCCACGCTCCGATCCGTAGAATGCCAGTTTTCTTTCTCCTGATAATGACATCCTCTTGAGTAGTCCCCGCCCGGAGATCCGAATGGGGGACTATTTTACCTCCGGAATATTTTACCCAAGACGACGCCATCATCATTTAATCATACAGTAAAGCTGCATGCCCTCGGGAAAAATTACGGCTGTAGTTTCCCCTTGCTTTCAGCCGTTCGCAGTACCAGCACAGCAAGGCCGTTTTGGTTATTGTTACAAGGCCAGATCAGTCAATCATCCAGACTGTTGCCCTTGCAACTACTGAAAAGGCTGCTGCCCCTCTTCAGGAACCACACGTTTGTCTGGCCTCTCAACAGATACCCCTCCGTTGTGGTTGCACCTACAGTACGGCTATCTGTATCGCTGAAGCACACAAGCCTCCCCACCAACGGCAAGGTCCATGGTTCATCGGTGGGCGGGAGGCGGGGTTATGCACTGTATTGTTCACAATACGCGGGTGAAACCCTTCCAGAGACTAAAGAGCAATTTAACAATCTGAAACTGACCGCATACAGGTGTGACTTCACCTTACATCACACGTAACCGATTAATTTATTTCATTCATGTTTATTTCACAATGTAAAATGATAGTGCTACATTGTTAATTTGCATGTCAATCGCTGCCCATCCTATCGTCTTAAGTAAACAGTTCTATCCCTTAAACTTAATTGTTAAAAGCAAAAAAAGTGGTAAGACGGTTTGAATCCTAGTCGTGAAACGACTTTTCACCGAGAGGCTGTGCAACAACCAGAATGAGAATAGGTTAATTAAGGATATGTTGTGCCTCAATGCCCTGGAGTGAACAGCAGAACCAGCAGAATCTCTGCACACGGCCTCATAGTGAGGGGGGACAGGAGATTTGACAGTGACCAGTCCTTCACGTGAGGGTGATGTTCGACGGCCTGCCTGGCTACAGAGGACAATGCTTCGTCCCTAATTACCTCTTAGACGGCGGGACGTTGAACGCTTACGTTCCGTTTTTCTTCCTTTCGAAAGAACAAAGCCGTCTCTCAAGAACATTTCTTCTTTTCAGTACCAACGTAACTATTATCTACATGTAGTGGTCTCACCCATCCACAACAAACACAATCTTAACACTCATTTCGAGAAGGCAACGTGCAACCAAGCGAGAGGAGTCGGAAGCTCTTCATTCACATAGCTACACCTGTCCACAGAAGTTTGTCCGCCAGCAATTCCACACGACATGCGTTGGGTTAGTTGCACATAATATACGCACATACTCCTATCCCATTAGCAGTCGGTTGGACCAGAAGAATGATGCTGCTAGAATGGTTACACAATACGTGTTGTCCAGCACAGATTCTAGCAGACACCGCTAAAAATGAACTTTTCAACGACGACAAAACACCATCCACGAATACATGCACATAGAAACCAGCATTTTAAAATGAGTTGCCCGTTTTATGCGACTCAATTGCTGCGATTCTTGCCGACAACAAGAATAACAAATCAATCCGCATTGTTCGCAATAGCCTTTATTACGTGGATCTCTTCTTTCGTATGATTATGCCACTTCTCTGTAAGAGCAACAATGTGCACAGTTTTGTTTTGTTCTTCTCTGTGTACGCGGTTTAGTTTTAGTATTTGTATCATCAGCAGAATGAACTTTTTCTTCGTTTTGTTTGTTGATTATTTGCATGAATGAGAACGAACGAAGTGGAACTCTTAAAAGGGTGTTGCTGGGTCAGTTTAGGGCACAGGGCAATGCAGCCATCAGCTTGAGCTCTTTATCTTTCCATGCATGAAATTTTTCGTCAGCATGAAACTTGTTTTAGTAGCAGCATGGCCCAAGAACAGGTTATCGCTCCAATGCAGTGTAATTGGTACTTTACTATATCAGAGGTTCGCTTGCTACACACTGTAGGTGTACAACAGATACACCAATATTTATTGACCGCAATAACGAAGCCCGAGATCGCTTTCCACAATAGCACCCACCCAAACGCCGCAGTCTTCCTGGTCCAAAACGGCGGCGTCCCCTTTGCCTGAATATAGAAAGCGTATCAAAGCACAGCTGCTATTCTGGATTTTCTGGTTTGTGAGATGTTCTATTGGTACTTTTCGCGTCATGGGAACTGCGATTACGCAGTTCTCACGTTGGAAACATTCTCTCATTGCATCTAAGTGTATCTACCAGCATGTATGACAACTTTTCTCATATGTACCTCGGCGAAATACATGGAGACCTTAGAAATTTGACAAGTTTTGTATAGGGCAGAAACATGAAATTCAGCAGACCTTTTTTTTTGGCACTTTAATCGCTGACATCTCAAGACACAAAATTGCTAGAGATTAAAGGAATGTAAAGATTCCTTTAATTAGCTGCAAGGAAGTTTTTCGCCATGGATACTTTGTATACTTAATAGGATAAGAGGAAAGTAGCCACTGTTAATCGAAAAATCCAATTATTTCGAAATGTGTGATACACAATTGTCCCTTTATTACGTCACAGACCTGAAGTTTTCAGCTAACTACAAACAAATATTAATAAACAAACAGCAATGCAGGGATCGTGTAACTACGTCATATTACTACCTTTAACTATTTGTGCAGTCGCTGCGCGCATGACGCGCTACAAATGTTTCGTTTTTGCATCCCGTGAAACGTTCTCAAATAGCATCGATTCGAATAAATCGATGCATCCGATTCGGATCGAGTGGTATGTGGGGTACAAGGGGCAGGATGAAGAAGGGAACGGGCGAATAGGACCTGGAATGAGTGGGGAGGGGGGGGGGGGGGAACATTTATGTGCTACATACGTATGTCTTGTCCCGAAGACCCTACCAAATTTTTTATTCTACTGTCTACAACAGCATGTCATTAACGGAACTATGTAACTACGTAATGCTGAAGTATTCCGAGATACCCCCTAATGCTAGCAGACTGCGGCAAGTACCACCTAACTTAAGATATGTAGTTGAAGGGGCTTGCTAATACTGATAGTAAAGTTTACTCGCACCCAATCTGCGACTCTGTCCACTGCTGACGTCACAAAACGTTCTTGCAATGTTAAGAAAATAAGACTCGACCTTTCTTAGATCCAATAAAAGAAACAGTAAAAGTTAAGAAATATGTTCATCATGCGCGTAAAACATGAACGTATCTTGTCTGCTACCGTAAGCAAAAGTTATTACCTTTAGTCTCTGACTATGAAGGCTTAAGTTTGAAAGCTAAACGTCGTCCGTCTGTGTCCACACCGAGAGACTTCTGTGCCGAAGTCTGGACTGACACGTTGTGTGATCTGCCAAGTTCTTTGCTTCGTCAGCGCCTAACCAGAAAATGTTTGTGCAGTGCTCAGATTAAACTTTCGCAGCAAGATGTTTTCGGTTGCAGCCACGTGACTACTGGTATAAAAAATAAACAATCACCGCCACCAGGCC
Organism: Schistocerca americana; assembly: GCF_021461395.2. NCBI lineage: Eukaryota > Metazoa > Arthropoda > Insecta > Orthoptera > Acrididae > Schistocerca > Schistocerca americana. The sequence continues at coordinate 113,098,093 of NC_060121.1, forward strand.
CGGAGGAGCCCTCGATGCTGACTGGCCGCCGTATCATTGTCTGCCGCATGGCGTCGTCCTGATACGATATGGAGGGCCGTCGGGTCATCACACCACCGTCCCAATCGTTGACATTACCAGACCTTGAGTCGCTCTTCTCATTCACGGAGCTTCTCAATAGCCATTACGAGGCTCAGAGGACTTCGTTCGGGTCCTCCTCTAAAGGAAAAAACACCTAGCAGTAACGGGAACAGAACCCAGGTTCTTTATATGGGAGCCACAATACCTGACCACTCAGCTACGGACGCTGACACTGCTAATACTTACGCTTCGATAATTCACTGCTTTCCACTTACTTTCAATGACGGAAAGAAAATTTCAACACAAAAAATAATAAATTCAGAGTAATGAGCTTTCAGCATTGCAATTGTCTAGATGCCAAAAGCCCACTGTCTAGATTACAGGAAAATTAAAGAGACCTTTGGAGGAAAGAGAACCACTTGTATGAATATCAAGAGCTCAGATGGAAACCCAGTACTAAGCAAAGAAGGGAAAACAGAAAGGTGGAAGGAGTATATAGAGGGTCTATACAAGGGCGACGTACTTGAAGACAATATTCTGGAAATGGAAGAGAATGTAGATGAAGATGAAATGGGAGATATGATACGGCGTGAAGAGTTTGACAGAGCACTGAAAGACCTGAGTCGAAACAAGGTCCCGGGAGTAGACAACATTCCACTGAACTACTGACGGCCTTGGGAGAGCCAGTCCTGACAAAACTCTACCACCTGGTAAGCAAGATATATGAGACAGGCGAAATACCCTCCGACTTCAAGAAGAATATAATAATTCCAATCCCAAAGAAAGCAGGTGTTGACAGGTGTGAAAGTTACCGAACAATCAGTTTAATAAGCCACAGCTGCAAAATAGAAACACGAATTCTTTACAGACGAATGGAAAAACTGGTAGAAGCCGACCTCGGGGAAGATCAGTTTGGATTCCGTAGAAATATTGGAACACGTGACGGAATACTGACCCTACGACTTATCTTAGAAGCTAGATTAAGGAAAGGCAAACCTACGTTTCTAGCATTTGTAGACTTAGAGAAAGCTTTTGACAATGTTGACTGGAATACTCTCAAATTCTGAAGGTGGCAGGGGTAAAATACAGGGAGCGAAAGGCTATTTACAATTTGTACAGAAACCAGATGGCAGTTATAACAATCGAGGGGCATGAAAGGGAAGCAGTGGTTGGGAAGGGAGCGAGACAGGGTTGTAGCCTATCCCCGATGTTATTCAATCTGTATACTGAGCAAGCAATAAAGGAAACAAAAGAAACGTTCGGAGTAGGTATTAAAATCCATGGAGAAGAAATAAAAACTGTGAGGTTCGCCGATGACATTGTAATTCTGATACAGACAGCAAAGGACTTGGAAGAGCAATTGAACGGAATGGACAGTGTCTTGAAAGGAGGATATATGATGAACATTAACAAAAGCAAAACAAGTATAATGGAATGTAGTCGCATTAAGTCGGGTGGTGCTGAGGGAATTAGATTAGGAAATGAGACAGTTAAACTAGTAAATGAGATTTGCTATTTGGGGAGCAAAATAACTGATGATGGTCGAAGTAGAGAGGATATAAAATGTAGACTGGCAATGGGAGGGAAGCGTTTCTGAAGAAGAAAAATTTGTTAACATCGAGTATTGATTTAAGTGTCAGGAAGTCGTTTCTGAAAGTATTTGTATGGAGCGTAGCCATGTATGGAAGTGAAACATGGACGATAACTAGTTTGGACAAGAAGAGAATAGAAGCTTTCGAAATGTGGTGCTACAGAAGAGTGCTGAAGATTAGATGGGTAGATGACATAACTAATGAGGTATTGAATAGAATTGGGGAGAAGAGAAGTTTGTGGCACAACTTGAGTAGAAGAAGTGATCGGTTGGTGGGACATGTTCTGAAGCATCGAGGGATCACAAATTTAGCATTGGAGGGCAGTGTGGAGGGTAAAAATCGTAGAGGGAGACAAAGAGATGAATACACTAGGCAGATTCAGAAGGATGTAGGCTGCAGTAGGTACTGGGAGATGATGAAGCTTGCACAGGATAGAGTAGCATGGAGAGCTGCATCAAACCAGTCTCAGGACTGAAGACCACAACAACAACAACAACAACAACAACAACAATTGTCTAGATAACTCGTTTAAGTTCCTGACATTGCGAGATCAGACGGTAATGTAAGCGAGAAAAGCTTTTGCAAATGTGAAATGCTGGTACATTAACAACCGTTGTAACCGCCAATATGTTGATTGCAAGCATGCAAATGTACTTTCATTTTTTGTAAAGGTGACGGATGTCAGTTTGTGCAATGTAGATCCAAATCTATTTCACTTGGTTGGGCAATATAGGGACGGTTAATGCTGGATGTGGATGACACTGCAGTTGTCCCATGATGTCCCATATGTAGGTGATTGGCGACAGATCTGGTGACCGCGCAGGCCGAGGCAACATGTCGACAAACTGTAGAGTATGTTTGGTTACAACATAACTGCGTGTACTTGCGTTAGCCTGTCTCGAAACATCCCGTGGAATGTTTTTCGTGGATGGCAGGAAAATAGGTCGAAACACCAGACTGACGTACAAATTTACAGTCAGGGTGCGCGGGGTAACCACGACAGTGCTGCTGTTGTCATATGAAATCGCACCCCACACCGTAACTCCTGGTGCAGGACCAGATGCCTAGCACGCAGACAGCTTGGTAGCAGGCCCTCAACTTACTGCCTCCTATCTAACATACGGCCATCACTGGCAGCGAACCAGCTTTCATTAGGAAACGGAAGATACCTCCACCCTGCCCTCTCAATGAGCTCTCACTTTACACTACTGAAGTCGGAAATGGCGCTGGTTTGCGATCAGAGGAATGCACGCAACAAGAAGTGTGGCTAAGAGCTGCCCTTTAAGTAATCGATTTGTACTAGGGCTGAATGAAAAGTTATGCCTCCACTTTCGTTATTTCGAACGCAGAAATAATCCTTAGAATGTGATCTTTAATTACCAATCTTCACTTTTCCACATAATCATCGGCCAATTGGACACATTTCTGCCAACGATGAACAACTTTTCTGAAGCAGTCACGGAAGAAGTCGACACACTGTTTCCGCAACCACAGTCTCACAGTTCTCTCTCAACGTCTTCATCAGAAGCATAATGATGTCGCCATAGCTCTTCTTTCATTACCGGGAACAGATTGAAAGACGGTGCTAAATCTGGACTGTATGGAGGATGCCGAACAGTGGTGAATTCAGTCTCCGAAGTTCCGCTGTGGTGGCCCGTGAAGTGTATTGTCATGCTGCAGGGAAACATTTCCCTTTCCCTTCCGGACCCTTGCGAGCCGTCGTTTCACAGTTAGCAGCGTTGTGATGTAACGCTCTGACTTTATTATTGTTCCAGAATCAATCTGTCGACATTTTGCTTGTGAAAATCTGTGGTTGCTGTCACAGGAAGGCCAACTCCGTCACGCGGGTCAGATGGTCCCGCCTCAACATCTTTAAACTTACTCGCCCAACGAGGCACAGTCATTCTCTGATGTATGTCCTTTGGGGTGACACCTGCTGCTGTCAAGGATTCAATGACTGCGCGTTGCTTAAATCACATTGGCCGACCGTCTGCGCAGGGTTCCATACCTTACACTGTAACAACACAACCGTTCAATGCTAAGGCTTCCCGCCAACTGTAGTAGTAGAGAAGAGGCTACGAAACAAGCCAGTACATGCCGCATACCGATGCTGCCAACTGTTGAAGAGTTACGAAGGTGGAGGCACCACTTTTCAGTCAACCCTCTTAACAGTTTGTTCGGTTACTGTGATGGCAACTGCTGCTGCAGATGCAGTACGATGCGCAAGAGCCATACGCCGAACACGATGATATCTCTCTCTCTCTCTCTCTCTCTCTCTCTCTCTCTCTCTCTCTGTCTGTAGTGCCACGTGGCCGCCCAGAGCCCAGTCGTCTTGCCACCACAGATTCCCGTGACTACCGCTGCCCGCAATCATGTACACTGCCTGCGAAGTCTCTGTGCAGTATCGCAGAAGGAACGACCAGCTTCTCGTGGCCCTGTTACGCGACCCCGTTCAAACTCACTGGGGTGTTGATAATGGCGTGTTTGTCGGCTTAAAAGCATTCTCGACTAACTACTCACCACGTCCAGTCTCAAAGGTAACTAACGACCATGGCCGTTGTAGCGTGTATACGAAGGAAACCTGATTTGCATCCTCATAGGGACTCTAGTGGTGCCACTCTTACGTGACTGGCGCGATAATTGAATAGACGTTTTTCAGAGGTAGAAACACGCCTACCAACTTACATTTACGTCGCACAACTTCTCCTTGGTGCTGCGATTTTTTTTTCCGGCAGTGTAGTTTTAATACAACTTTCGGCGAAGTAAACGTATTTTACACGCGACACGGATGGAGGCAGAATGCGGGAGGGATGATTCCAGAAAGGATCGTGAACGGAATTTTATTACTGTTATCTACAAGGGTCATTTCAAAAGTTCTGCACACTCGAAGACAGAACTGAAGAAATTATTTTAGAAAATAACATTAATGCCTTCAATATAACCCACATTTTTGCTTATAACCGGTTCCTGAAGTTTCGGCAACTTCCATATTCTGCATAGGGACCTTAACTGTTGAGCTGCCTGATAACGCTGGTCACCTCACTGGATGCTTTATCAATTGTATCAAAATGTTTTCCAATGAGTTGTTCCTTTAGTTTGGGAAACAAGGTCGGGAGGGCTCTTATCAGGACTGTGTAGTGGATGGGAAGTATTTACTATGAATATTTGTTGAACGTTTCTCTCAATCGTAGGGCAATATTCGGGCTTCCAGTATCGTACGAAATGAGGACACCAGGCCTTCCTGAACGAATTTCCGGGCGCAAAACTTCTGCAGAAACAGCTTTTAGTACGCGCCCGTTACAGGCTTCCCCTGGGGCACTATTTGCAGCTATTACTACATTCATGTCCTACGCAAATATCACCCGTTTCGGCAGTGGGACGGGGGATGGGGAGGAGGTGTGAAGAGACTGAACTCTTCCGTGGTGATAACATACTTCATTTCTGGCTCAGCACCTCGTATCCCGGTATCATCAAGTGCAACAACCATTTTCAGAAACTGTTCTGTTCGATAACGCTGAAGCAATGCTTCAGTGATTCTTTTGCGACCTGCTTCCTGCTCTTCACTCAGATCAACTGGTAGCAATTTTTTTTCATCTTTAACTTTTCAGTTGTTGTTGTTGTTGTGCTGGTCTTCAGTCCTGAGACTGGTTTGATGCAGCTCTCCATGCTACTCTATCCTGTGCAAGCTTCTTCATCTCCCAGTACCTACTGCAGCCTACATCCTTCTGAATCTGCCTAGTGTATTCATCTCTTTGTCTCCCTCTACGATTTTTACCCTCCACACTGCCCTCCAATGCTAAATTTGTGATCCCTCGATGCTTCAGAACATGTCCCACCAACCGATCCCTTCTTCTACTCAAGTTGTGCCACAAGCTTCTCTTCTCCCCAGTTCTATTCAATACTTCCTCATTAGTTATGTCATCTACCCATCTAATCTTCAGCATTCTTCTGTAGCACCACATTTCGAAAGCTTCTATTCTCTTCTTGTCCAAACTAGTTATCGTCCATGTTTCACTTCCATACATGGCTACGCTCCATACAAATACTTTCAGAAACGACTTCCTGACACTTAAATCAATACTCGATGTTAACAAATTTTTCTTCTTCAGAAACGCTTCCCTCCCATTGCCAGTCTACATTTTATATCCTCTCTACTTCGACCATCATCAGTTATTTTGCTCCCCAAATAGCAAATCTCATTTACTAGTTTAACTGTCTCATTTCCTAATCTAATTCCTCAGCACCACCCGACTTAATGCGACTACATTCCATTATACTCGTTTTGCTTTTGTTGATGTTCATCATATATCCTCCTTTCAAGACACTGTCCATTCCGTTCAATTGCTCTTCCAAGTCCTTTGCTGTCTCTAACAGAATTACAATGTCATCGGCGAACCTCAAAGTTTTTCTTTCTTCTCCATGGATTTTAATACCTGCTCCGAACTTTTCTTTTGTTTCCTTTATTGCTTGCTCAGTATACAGATTGAATAACATCGGGGATAGGCTACAACCCTGTCTCACTCCCTTCCCAACCACTGCTTCCCTTTCATACCCCTCGACTTTTCAGTCATGATTCTGTAAACTGGAGTGATACACATTCTGTCCTCATAGGCAATTTCCTCACGTTTTTCGTCGACCCACTCCCAAAATGTTATTAACAGTACTTGAGATATTTGGCCTGTTGCAGTTTATGGTCCTTCCACTTCTCCGGTTGTGGGCACGGCTATTGCCTCATTCAACACGATCGAGCATCTGTTCATAATGCACGGCCTGTGGCGGAGTGGTTACGTAATAACATCCCTGTAATGGATTGGCCTGCACTGAGTCCTGACTTGAATTCTATGTAACACCTTTGGGAAGTTCTGGAACGCAGACTTCGTGTAAGGCTTCACCGCCCGTCATCGACACCTCTCCTCAGTGCAGCAATACGTGAAGAATGGGCGGCCATTCCCTAAGAAACCTTCCAGTACCTTATCGATCGTATGCCAGCGAGAGTGGAAGCTTTTTATCAAGGCTAAGAGTGGGTCAACACCATATTTAATTCCAGAATTACCGATGAAGGGCGCCACGAACTTCAAAGTCAATTTCAGCCAGGTGTCTGGATAATTTAGATCACATAGTTTATAAACAGACAGGTAGCACGAATAGTATGTTTGCGACGCGGGATAGCGTCATTGAAATGAAGAGAGAGAAAAAAAAAAAAAAAAAAAAACGCACTGAAAAACGGTCATTCCGCCGCGAAAGCATAATTACGAAGTTCCAAGAACGACATCTAAGAAAACCAAGAAAAATCTAGTACTCCCCGCCCCCTCCCATCCTAGCCCTCTCCCTCGTATAGCTTCCGTAGGGATAGCGAGGATATTACAGTAATCACAGCATGCATAGATGCTTTAAAACAATCCTTCCCGCTCTCCATACGCGAACGGAATGAGAATAATCCCTAGTAAATGGTACACTCTGAAGTACCCTCTGCCATTTACTTCACAATGGTTTGCAGAGTACAGATGCAGACATTGCGACCATTTCTTCAGAGAATCGAAGAACAGATAATGCTGTATGGTACAGAAAATTTGCTTGTCATCGATACAATCAGAAAAAAAGGAAAACTTATCATTCTTCCTCATGCCAACGCCATTTGCGGCACAGTAAGTCAGCTTATTGGTTGGCCGCGAAATTAACTGATCGTCACATGCAAGTCAAGATGACGATTCACCTTTAAAAAACCAGTGAGACAACATCATATATAAATCAACCGTTTTAATTGTCCAGTTCTTAGCCACTGCGACACACACACAAACACACACACACACACACACACACACACACACACACACACACACACTTTTTGTTTAGCATCTGGAGCATCCAAAGTGTCAGGTGTAGCAATAAATTGCCACGTACGTAACGCCTTTAGGAAGTTACGTAGACCTCTACTTTGCATCCATGGAAACGATCGCTTAACTCTTATCAACACGTGGAGTATCTCTTCACTCAATCTACTAGGATTACATAAACCACGCTCGCTTGTCATGTTTCAAATCGCTGCCCCACCGCCTCTTAAGCCCGTAAGCTCACATCACAGATTGATGTAAGATCAGGGCTTACAGAATCTAATTTACGTCATATCTTGCTGATTACATGTTATCTGCGCCAAGTCACTGACAAAGATAGTTTAAATCGTGAAGACGCGTGACTAGCCTATCTCCTCAAAATTATGACAGTGCTAGCATAAACGGTAACTATAAACTACAAATAAATTTGATGTTCGTGAAGATACCGACAATTCATTATTGTAACATAGCTACAGATTTTGCTGTCAAAATCATATACACCTTAGACCTATCAATCAAAGTCGTTTTATCATATTTTACTAACATCAAACTTGACTCATTACAACGCTGAAGTTTAGTTTCAGTGCGATAACGGCGAATTCTGTTCACACATGTTAAGCTTGTCACGTTTAGGCTACATTACGTAATTAACGCAACGTAGGGAACATGTACGGATATGCGTTACGAAATATTAAGACTAGGGAGAAACAATGATTACCTATACTACGCTTCACACATTTAACATGCCACAAAAGCAGACTGCATCAACTCTGGTGGCGTGTATTCTGGTTTCTAGAGGAGCTGAAGATTCCATTTTGCTCACAATATTTCGACGACTGACTATTCACGCTACCTCAGGTATTCCGAGTAAACCTAAGAAAATTCCTTTAAGCATATGAAGCCAGGAAAATTGTGTAAATCCGAACTCCGTCGATCACGCCGGTAATACCTCATATGAAGACATGTATTTATTGGAAACTTTAACTTCCTTATTTCGAGAAAATTAGGAAAAATAGGCGCTACCGATTCCATCTGTGTGTCTAATAATTATAGTATAGATTCAGACAGACTATCGCTCGATTCTTCGTCGGTAAATGTTTAAAACGGACCGACTGTTGTTGCAGTACTATCTTTCATGCAGTCATTTAGTCTGAATGGAACACACACTTCCGTTCCTACGAAAACTAAAGGCATCGGAAAGCTGCGATGAAATATAAAGAATCTTCACATTAACCTCCTCTGAGACAAACTCACGCGGGAAGAGTTCCAGAGAGCTGAAACTAATTCTTTCTGAGAATCTGTGCTAAGCAACTGGAAACATCAAAAAGTTTGGAAAATGTCCTACGTCATCTAAGAAATACCTATGAATATACAGAAATGGTCAACATTCTACCACCAGCTTTATCAGTTTGACAAAAAACCAGGTTCTATTTTCTCTTTCTATTGGTCTACTTGGGCCAGATTGCGTATCAAGAGCTTAGCAGTACCATCCGCAAGCTAATTATTTACGAAACATCTAGCACGTATTGTGTGTCTGACGCTATGTTTGGCTCGTCCCGACATCTGAATATCTATTACAGTTTTTCCTAACATAAAAGAGAAAGAGAGAGAGAGAGAGAGAGAGAGAGAGAGAGAGAGAGAGAGATACGGTGCCTGCCAAAGTGAGACAGTTTTCCTCAAGTTCCCGTCTCTTCAGGCTACCTCAACGTTAAGACATTCACTACGCGATGAAAACGAACACGAATGTAATAGCAGTCAATGAAATTTTCCTTTTTTATATAATACATGGCCCCATTTCCTCCGACCCCATGCTAATTTCTTCATCTCCGCATAATGCTGCATCCACTGTCAACAATTGCCAGTAGCAGTATTTCTGTCTCAGAATATTCCTTCGTTTGCTATTTCCTCTGACAGTGCCGTAACTAATTTGTCTCATCGAATATCACACTCGTCGGAACATCCTTGTAAGCTCTAACTCATCAAGCGTCAGAGAAACCACAAGGCTCCAGGCCCCGACCGAATCCGTACCCTACTCCTAGAGCACCCTCCCCCTCCCACCACAACGTACTTATCAAGAGTTTATAACACCTACCTGAATATAACGTACTACCCTCCAGCGTGGGAAACTGTTAAGGTCGTCACCCTGCGCAAACCTGACAAAAACCTACTCCTTCATGAATGTTGCAGGCCCATTTCCCTACTGACTGGCCTCACTAAAATCCTATAGTTAATAATCCTTTTACCCCTTCGACAGTCCCTGACTGAAAACCATATCTTTATGCTCGAACAGTTTGGATTCCGCGCTGACCATTCCACTATCCAGCAATCCCTCCGTTTTGAACACATTCGTCTGGCCAGCGTAAGGAGAGAGGTAACAGGGGCAGTGTTCCTGGACTTCCAGAAGCCATTTGACTTCGTCTGACACTATGGCCTAATTTACAAGCTAGACCAAATAGGGTGCCCAGGAGAGACAATCTGCATCACTGACTCCTTCCTTACGGGACGACAGTTCTTCGTAAGGAAAGGAGACAAGTCCAGCCACACACGGCAACAGTTTTTTTTTTAATTTGGCAGCAGAACAACAGACCGGCCAAAAACAACCTCCTTTATGCGTGGACTACACAGCCCGTGGATTCTTTTAATAAACCTTAGCCTACAGAAGCCGGCATTGGGGCACTGCTTCTCAGGTATGCAATCGAGTGTCAATACATCCCTTGAAACTAGAGCGTGCACCGTCGATTACCTTCAAGTCTGCCACAGGTAGTCATACACTCTAGTACGAGTTTGTAATTCAAAGAGATTGTTCCAATTTTGGTACTTTATGACACCTTTCTCACACGTTATAGACAGTGTTCCCGGAGCTAAAATTTACGTAGTCCTCGAAGGTTTCTGCTACCACGTTTAAGAAATCTGTTAATTTCTTGTTCCTACATTAGTTTTAGACAGTATTTAGCGCAACAGCCCGAAACGATCTGAAGTTACGTTAGCTGATGTTGAATTATTATGCACGAAGTAATTTTACATAATAAACAGATGCAATTCATCACGTAAGTTCCATTTGTCAGCCATTCTTCGTCAAAGAAGAGGACGTCGCTGGATACGGTTACTCACGTGAGATTCGTTAATGTCTGCCTCGTTAAGGTGGTGTCAGTTACAAAGCGCTTCTTACGGAGGTACTTCTTGTCGTTTAGAATGAAAATGTATCAGTCTAGGTCACTAAGAGGGGAGTTGTTGAAGGCTTTCGAGTCCCGCCACTTCAGAAGAAGCGGACGTTTCGTCCTCAATACTAAGTAGCAGGTTAACCTATAGGGACAATACTTGCAACTGGAATTTTGCACAGTTGCCTCCAGAAGAGTGGGCGCCTTAAAACGCTTGATTATAATCAAAATTAATCGCAATCTTCGTGTGCGGCTGATTGTGCGTATCTTTTTCCTTCCTGACGAGTCTATATGTATAACGCAATTAGTTTACCTTGCCGAGTTCCGTGAACTTCATTCACCGTTACGTTCTTTCGCGATGAAACTGCTGCAGATCTATCGCTTTATCTGAAGGTACCAACTGCGAAAATAACCATTTGTGTCAGCGAGCCTTTCCACAAAATTCCGAACTCTGACTACAGAAAATGTTCCGGCGAGTGCAGATAACCCTGCACGACTCAGCAGCGCGCACCCTTTGTGAGCCGGCTTTTCGAAACGCCCACGGCCATCCCTTTGTGGTTGCAAACGTGACGTCCGCGGAGTGGCAGGTCAATAGCTACCTACGTGTCCACGCTTGATGGACTCTGCGCCACCACCACAGTTCTTCGTCCCAGAAAAAGAAGCGTGCCACGATTGTCTTGTCTTGTCGCGTGAAATTTAAGTACACTTCAGCTCCGAAGAAACTGAGCTTTCAGACATGTGTACTTTTAATTTTCTTCTCATTCATATAATATTGCCGGTAGCAAACGGGCTACATGATTCGGTGCTAACTGCAGAACGCAACGCATCTTTTCACATGCATAATGTTTGCAAACTATTACCAGTGTTTCATATAGCCTACAACGTTTCAGGTAAAGATCACCGTAAAATTGACCCTTCAATAAACAGCAGAAGAAACTTTCACGCCATTACAGGCTGCAGAAGTATAATTAGCAGCTGCAACGTACATACACTTCTCCCCCTGAATAATGGCAGACACTCTTCATATCCGGAGCTCCTCATTTTAAGACATTTTGACGTTTCCACATCAGTAGTTATTGAAAAATACTCTATTACATCTCGCACGATTGGCCAATTTCGGCCTTACAAGCTATTTTGAAGGGCAGCAGGTGTCGACGCGATTGAAAACATCCTGTAAGGCCGACACTGCTCAATCGTTCAAGATTGAATAAAGAGAATATTTGTCAAAAACAATTGTTGTGGGAAACTTCAAAAGATTTTACCACATATACGGCTGTGGTACCTCAACATGAAGAAAATAACTTAGCGATGCATGCAGTAACGACTGTGCCAGGTATTTCCTCCACATACATCTGCAACTCTGAGATCACGTCTTTCAGTGGCAGAGATGCGGACTCTTAGACGTAAAGTTGCAACATTGAGATCTTAAAAATGTCAATGATGCAACATTCTTATTATTAGGAGCTGTCTTGTCTTTTTCAATAAAAACTGATTACTAGAGTCTAATGCGTCTACTTTCTCTCTGCCTTTTTGGTAGTGTTCGCCTTAATATAAAGCAGACCCAAAGCCTGCTGCACACAGGTATTACGCATGGGTTCAGTGGGAGGGAATTGTCTGGAGCCATTTTCCGTATTATCAGCAATAGCTTTTCATACACCTGCTTCGAACAGTTCTTGCGCAGTGTCGATTCATGTGGTATATACTGCGGCTGCTAATCAATATCACTGAGCCAGAAAGCTCTTAAAACCACTGTTCTTTGACACGTTCCATCAAAATGAAATTTTATGTGTGTGTGGTGGGACCGGGACGGATCAAGTGAATAGACACTAGATGGGCCACTGAATTTCTCTGTTGGACTTCAGAATCGACGAGCAAACCTAGATTACGACCGAATGGAGCGTGGTTAGATGTCAAGAAATATGCCGGAACAACACATGCCTATAGGTGGGGAAACCTGAAAGCGGCCATTATCCAGCAGACTGTCAAAAGACTGATGGTTAGCAGAAGCTGGCACAGGATGGTAGTCAGTTGAACAGGGAGGCTACGTCAGCACACACACCTCCCTGCCAACTTCTCAACGTATGCGTGAAACGGTGCGTATCATTTCATCACAGTGGTATCTAAGACTGAATTGTCTTTTAAAATGTGGGCACAGTGACTTAGCACATTTTCGTCACCAGCTATTGTTTTTCTCTTACTCCAAAGCACCCGGCCTTGGCTTCTGCTATCCTGCTGTTGATTACGGCCCATGAAGGACATCAATTAGCGTGACTTAAAAAGTTGGCGTGACTTAAAAAGTTAACGTAAAATTATTTGCTTTTGAGGTTACGCAATTTTTTCGGTTTTTTCTATCTCAACAGCTTTCACATCTACATCGATACTCTGCAAATCAGAAGGTTCATCGAACCACCTTCACAATTCTCTACTATTCCGATCTCGTATAGCGCGCGCAAAGAACAAACACCTACATATTTCCGTACGAGTTCTGACTTCCCTTATTTTATCATAGTGATCATTTCTCCCTATATAGGTCGATGTCAACAAATTTCTCGCATTCGGAGGAGAAAGTTGGCGATTGGAATTTTGTGAGAAGATTCCGTCACAACGAAAAACGCCTTTCTTTTGATTTCCATCCCAAATCCTGTATCATTTCTGTGACACACTCTCCCATATTTCGCGATAATACAAAACGTGCTGCCTTTCTTTGAACTTTTTCGATGTACTCCGTCAGTCCTATCTGGTAAGGATCCCACACAGCGCAACAGTATTCTAAAAGTGGACGGACAAGCGTAGTGTAGGCAGTCTCCTTAGTAGGTCTGTTACATTTTTTAAGTGTCCTGCCAATAAAACACAGTCTTTGGTTAGCCTTCCCCGCAACATTTTCTGTGTGTTCATTCCAATTTAAGTTGTTCGTAATTTAATTCCTAGGTATTTAGTTGAATTTATTGCCTTTATATTAGAATGATTTATCGTGTAACCGAAGTTTAACGAATTCCTGTTGGCACTCATATGGATATATACACTGTGCGTGTATAAAACTGAATTAAAAACTTATGTCTACACTCTGTGAATCACTGTAAAGTGCGTGACAGAGAGTACATCCCAGTGCACCAGTTATTAGGGTTTTTCCCTGTTCCATTCATGTGTGGATTATGGGAAGAATCATTATTTAAATGCCTCTATGTGTACTGTAATCAATCACTATGATAGTATGTAGGGGGTTGTTAGTGTATTCTTAGAGTCATCACTTAAAGCCAGTTCTTGAAACTTTGGTAGGAGACTTCATGGGATAGTTTCAGTCTATCTTCGACAGTCAGCTGGTTCAATTCTTTCAGCATCCCTGTGACACTTTCTCATAGGTCAAACAAACCTGTGACCATTTGTTCTTGTCCTTCTCTGTATACATTCAATATCCCCTGCTAGTCCTATTTGTTATGGGTTCCACACAATTGAGCAATATTCTGGGATGGGTCTTACAAGTACGCTCCAAAACCTTACAGACACTACTCGTGAGAGAAATGGGGCGATAGCTAGAGGGGAGATGTTTGTCCTTTCCAGGTTTCGGAACAGGAACGACGATAGCTTCCCGCAAACGTCTGGGAAAAGTACTGTCGGTCCAAATTCGATTATACATGTGAAGGAGGTAACGCAGACTATGGGTTGATAAATGCAGCAACATTTAGACGTGGATACCATCCGGTCCTGGGACGGAGGAGCGAGAAGAAGAGAGTGCATGTTGGAGTTCCCGCATGGAGAAAACAGTATTGTAGCTTTCGCGATTTTGAGAGGAGAAAGCAAGAGGTCGCACTTCCGCTGCACGTTTCTTCGGGAGAAACGCTGGCGGGTAATTTGAAGAGCTCGAAATCTCAGCGAAGTGCTGACCCAATGAGTTAGAAATTGCGACGGGGTCTACTAATGTATCATGCGCGACAGTGAGCCCAGAGACCGGGGAGAAACTAGGCGCGCCTGAGAACCGTCGAAGCCGACTCCAAACTTCCGGGGAGGGAGTGAAGGTGTTAAATGAGCTAATAAAGAATTTCCAGCTTGCCTTCTTGCTATCGCGGATGACGCGACGGCATTGCGCACGGAACTGCTTATAGCGGATACAATTGGCCAAAGTAGGACGGTGGCGGAAAACGCGAAGAGCACGTCGCCGCTCACGTATTGCGTCACGGCATGCCTCGTTCCACCAAGGAACGGGGGGGGGGGGTAATTCGGACGTGCGTGGTATTGAACGTTCCGCAGCTGTAAGAATAACGTCGGTAATATGTGTGACCTCATCGTCGACGCTGGGAAAGTGACGGTCATCGAACGTCGCTAGAGACGAAAAAAGGGTCCAATCGGCTTGGGGAAACTTCCAGCGTCGCGGGCGCATATATGGCAGTTGAGGCTGCAGTCTAAGGACACATGGAAAGTGGTCACTCGAGTGTGTATCATCAAGGGCGAACCAATCGAAGCGCCGAGCTAGCGGAACAGTACCGACCGCAAGGTCCAAATTAGATAAATTTGTCGTGGAGGCAGACAAAAATGTAGGGACCCCAGTGTTGAGGCAAACTAGATTCGCTTGGTGGAAGACGTCTAGCAATAGTGAGCCACGTGGACAAGGATGTGAAGATCCCCAAAGTGGGTGGTGGGTATTGAAGTCCCCAACCAGCATATAGGGGGGTGGAAGCTGACCAAGAAGATGAAGGAGATCAGCTCGTGCCATTGGTGTGGACGATGGAATGTATACAGTACAAAGAGAGAACGTGTATCCAGAAAGGGAAACACGGACGGCGACAGCTTGGAAGGAAGTGTTTAAGGGGATTGGGTGATAATGGAGAGTATCATGGAGAAGAATCACGAGTCCTCCATGGGCTGGAGTGCCTTCAACAGAGGGGAGATCATATCGGACGGACTGAAAATGAGGGAGAACAAAGCAGTCATGGGGACGCAGCTTTGTTTCCTGAAGACAGAAGATGACCGGCGAGTAGGATCGTAAGAGGATCGACAATTCATGCCGATTGGCTCGAATGCCGCGGATATTCCAGTGGATAATGGACATAGGGTGAATAGAAAATGGAGGAATGTGACCAAGGTTGCTGTCAACTCAACGACTGCTCAGAGCTTGCAACCGACAGCATGGAATGGCATTCAGCCGAAGGCAGAAGATTCTGATCCATAGGTTGTTCAGGAGCAGCTCCTGCCACCAGCGATCGGCCGGTTGATCGGCCGCCAGCAGTGCGCCTCGGCGACACAGAAGACGGCCGAGGGCGATTTCCGCCAGGTGGGGTTGTAGATGACACACGCCTTGGTGGAGAAGGAGATGAACTGGGTTTCTTATTAGCCTTCTTGGAAATATGATGTTTAGATGAAGGAGGAACCGATGGTTGTGAAGTTGGGGTACGTAAAAAATCTTCACGAGTATGCTCTTTTTTCGAAGTCTTTGTGTCTGACTGAGGGGCTCGAGATTTAGCAGAACCCGATGAAGGGTGAGCCAGAGAGTGTGCAGGCGAAAGTGGTGAGGTTGAACGGGCGATCTTTGCGCTGGCCGATCTGACGACCGTGGCACTAAAGGTGAGGTCGCAAGTCTGCGTGGCCGCCTCCTTTCATGGCCGAGGAGAAGCAAGGATAGTGCTGTATTTTCCAGTTTGAGGCACGGTGGGCTGTCGACTGGCGAATAATTTTCGAGCAGCAAAGGTCGACACCTTTTCCTTCACTCTGATTTCCTGGATGAGCTTTTCGTCCTCAAAAACGGGGAAATCTCGAGAGGAAGCAGCATGGTCACCCATACAGTTGATGCAGCGAGGGGATGGAGGTGGACAAGCACCCTCATGGGCATCCTTGCCACACGTAACACATTTGGCCAGATTGGAACAGGACTGGCTGGTGTGATTGAACCGCTGACACTGATAGCAACGCGTAGGGTTTGGGACGTAAGGGCGAACGGAAATTCTCATAGCCTGCTTTGATTTTAGATTGGAGATGAACTTTGTCAAATGTCAAGAAGACAGTGCGGGTTGGAATGATGTTCGTGTCAACCCTTTTCATAACCCTATGAACAGCCGTTACGCCCTGGTCAGACAGGTAGTGCTGAATTTCTTTGTCAGACAATCCATCGAGGGAGCGTGTATAAATGACTCCACGTGAGGAATTTAAAGTGCGGTGCACTTCAACCTGGACAGGGAAGGTGTGGAGCAGTGAAGTATGCAGCAATTTTTGTGCCTGGAGGGCACTGACTGTTTCTAACAACAGGGTGCCACTCTGTAATCTGGAACAAGACTTTACAGGACCTGCAATTGCGTCGACACCTTTCTGAATAATGAAAGGGTTAACTGTGGAGAAGTCGTGACCTTCGTCAGACCGAGAAACAACAAGGAACTGTGGCAACGATGGAAGAACTGTCTGTGGCTGAGACTCAGTGAACTTACGCTTGTGAGCAGACATAGTGGAAGGTGAGGAAACCATTGCGGAAGAATCCCCCATGATTACCGGCGTCTCCGATGGCGCGCTCCTCCCTTGTGGGGGCCCTCTCTGAGGGCACTCCCGCCTTAGGTGATTGTTCACACCTCAGGTCACACCTCCCGACAAACGGACGGCGGGACCAATCGGCACTTTCGGAAGGTATCAGCTCGGGTAATCACCCCTCCCTGGGCCTGGCCGTTACCAGGGGGTACGTACGTGTCCTACCTGTCTACCCGGGGCGGGGAATTACGCGTTACCCCGTCACCGGCTACGCACAAAAAATGCGTGGGTCGGCCTTCAGACACGCACAGGGACGAAGAAAGAGAAAGGGAAAAACAAAGAAAGGGAAAGGAAAGAGGAGAGGTCTCAAACGCCGCAGCGGAGGAAAGGGTAAAGAGAAGAAGTAAGGAAAAGAGAAGGACAAAGGAAGGATGAAGACATACAAGCAGAGAAGGCGAAGAATGCGGTACATTTACGAGCGTCCGTCTCCGGACGTAGGCACAAATCATACTCCCAGAGGGGGAGAAAGGGAAGGAAAGAGCCAGAGGTGAGGGGAGGGGAGGGGAGGGGAGGGGCGAAGATGGGGGAGAGGGAAGGATGCGGAAAAGGAAGGTATGCAGCCCGGAAAGGAAGGAGGGCCACATTAGCTTGGGGTCCCGTGCTCGCTACGCACGTATCCACAAAAAGAGTTGTGGACCTCCTGGGGACTGAGCCTACGTAGTCGTTCTGTTTCATATCCCTACTAAGTGTTACACCCAGGTATTTGTACAAGTTTACAGATTCCAACTGTGACTCACTGATATAATGTTCATAGGATACTATGTTTCTTCATTTTGTGAAGAGCACAATTTTACATTTCTGAACGTTTAAACCAAGCTGGCAATCTTTACAGACTGTATTTCACTGTAGATAATCGCATCATCTGCAAAAAGGTTGAGATTACATGGTCACCTTTAGAGCAGATTTCTGCCAATATTAATTATTCATTTCGTGACTGCTGAGCTGATCACTTTGCAGAGAGATCCTGTTCCAAATTCTTGAAAGCGATTTTGAACTACAGCCCTGGCAAAGATGTCTCAACGCAATGTCAGTGATCAGTGTCTAAGGCGTTTTAGAAAAACAGAATTCTTGGCGTCTCTCTATCTCTGAATCTTGCTTATTCAGAGTCGACCTTCAGCTTTTCGCCCAACTGTTGCTATAGGAATCTACCAGGTTATTGTCAGTGCGGTATAAGGACAACGAGAAACACACTGTCGTACATCAACGACTGTAGCGTTGGTTTCTCTTTCTCCGTCATTTAAGCAATACTGCGTTTTCCTCCAACAGAACTTTCCATTTTTGAAACAATTTTAACTTTAATACGAGGGTTGACTGAAAAGTATGCCTCCACCTTCGCAACTCTTCAACAGTTGGCAGCATTGGTATGCGGCAGGTACTCGCTTGTTCCGTAACCTCTTCTCTACAGCTCCAGTTGGCAGGAACGGTTGTGTAGTTACAGTGTAAGGTATGAACCCTCCGCAGACGGTCGGTCAATGCTATTTAAGCAAAGTGCAGTCATTGAATTCTTGACAGCAGAAGGTGTCACCCCAAAGGAGATGAAAGCAGTTTATGGTGACTGTGTTGATGTGAGTGCTGCGCGACGTTGGGCGAGTAAGTTTAAAGATGTTTAAAGATGTTTCAAGATGTTAAGGCGGGAACATCTGACCTACGTGACAAAGACTTGGCCGTCCTATGACAGCAACCACCGAGTTTCACAAGCAAAATGTTCACAGATTGATTCAGGACGATCGTCGTATCACTCAGAGAAACTGCAAGCACGATCGGCATTTCACAAGAATGTGTGGGTCACATTACTGCTTTGCTTGGCTATCGGAAGATCTCTGCACGATGGGTACCCCTGATGCTGACTCCTGAAATGAAGGCGCACAGACTATAAATTTGCTAAGAACTCTCGCGTTACGAGAATGAAGGTGACGCCCCTTTCTCCATTCAATTGTAACAGGAGGCGAAACGTGGGTACACCATTACGACCTGGAGACGGAACGTCAGCCTATGGACTATCGACACAAAAACTCGCCCCAGAAAAAGAAATTCAAGACGCAGTCATCAACTGGAAAAACCATGGCCACAGTGTTCTGGGACGCAGATGGTGTTATCCACGTTGATTTCCTTGATCGTGGAACAACAATAAATTTAGTGCGTTACATCACAACGCTGCAAACTTTGAAACGACGGCTAACAAGGGTCCGAAAGTAAAAAGGAAATGTTTTCCTGCAGCATGACAGTGCCAAACCCCACACTTCACGAGTCACCACAGCAGAACTTCAGAGACTGAGTCACACCACCGTACGGCATCCTCCATACAGTCCAGCTTTAGCACCGTCCGACTTCCACCTGTTCCAGATACTGAAAGACGATCTGCGTGGACATCATTATGCTTCTGATGAAGATGTTGAGAGAACTGTGAGACAGTGGTTGCGGAAACAGTGTCGACTTTTTGCGTGACGGGTTCAGAAAACTTGTTGATTGTTGGCAGAAATTCATCCAATTGGTTGGTGATTGTGTGGAAAACTGAATATTGGCAATTAAAAATCACATTCTAAGGATTATTTCTGCGTTTGATTTAAAAATACTCCCAACCAAACCCAATTAACGAAGGTGGAGACATTACTTTTCATTCAACCCTCGTACTATGGGTTGATGTTCTTATTTGTGTTTTGTCCAGATACTGAAAAAAAAATCTTTTTGTGGTCTAGTACCGCCGATTCTTGCTATGCTCAACCTCGATAAATCGATGATATTTTGCTTGTTTTGGTACAATCGAAAAAATCGAAGCTATTGTCATTACAGACCACCCTGTATACACCCTAATTCGAAGTAAGTGGCTAACACTCGGAAATACAAATCGTTGCGAAAATTCTTCAGATAAATGTTTCGTCATTCGAATTTCCGCGACATTTGTTTTCTCAACAATGGTCAACTTTCTAAACTACCTAAATCAGTAACAAAAATTACTTCAAAGCAGCCGGCTGGGGTGGCCGAGCGGTTCTAGGCGCTACAGTCCGGAACCGCGCTGCTGCTACGGTCGCAGGTTCGAATCATGCCTCGGGCATGGATGTTTGTGATGTCCTTAGGTTAGTTAGTTTTAACTAGTTCTAAGTTCTAGGGGACTGAGGACCTCAGAAGCTAAGTCTCACAGTCCTCAGAGCCATTTTGAACCTCAGAGCCTTTTGATTTTTTGAACTTCAAAGCAGTGTCACTCTCACAGAATACAAAAGAAGGGATGTAGCGATAAAGTTTCGGGGTTCCCTCATCCAGGTTGTCGACAACCCCGAAGCAGAAAGGTTGAGAATGCTCAAGGTCGGAGAGAATGCGGAACCGGCGAGATGGGTTCTTGGCTCTTGGAAAAATCTTACTGAAATGCCTTTGTCAAGCGTAAGATCGTAGGGAGGTTACATGCTTCAAAAAGGCTGTCATTCGCTGTTAGTCTTAGAATTCAAGGGTTCGCCGCTAGGGATGGGTGGCTCAAAAACTTTAAGGAAAAACGTAATTTCGTTGCTAACATGAAGAAATGAATCAAATTTAACTTGTGTCTAACTCTATCAATTATTAGAACCCTTTGTTAGGTTCCTCTAACGCCGAATTATCGAGGGTCGACTGTATTTGTTCTCTCCTGTGGAGGACCAGTCTTAAAAAAGAAGTCCTCGTGCAACCTTAGCAATGTGTCACGAATTACGGAGCAAACAAAATAAACATTAGGAGGGCACAAAATCTGGAGTGAGCACGGTCGCTTAAATCCACCTCAGTGGGCGACGCTAGCGGCCGTCGTTTCTGAATGTGCCCTCTCTTCGGCGAACTCACGATTTTAGAACTCTTCACTCGCCAGGATCAACTGGTCACTGACGTCACCGACCCACACGTGATACGGTTCGCGGTTGATTAACAGTGACATGTGACGCGCACCCAGAACGAGTAGTCTATTTGGACAAGAAAATTGCCCGTGCGAAGATGAGCTCGCTCAGACAGCGGATCTGGACACACACCACGTCACTGCGTTGTAGGCCGGACGCGGTGCGGCGGTCAGCCGAGACTTCTGTCCAGAGAAAAAGCCAGTAAACCCCCGAAGAGACGATTCTTTAAAGAGGCAAACGCCCATGTATTAAAATAGTTTCGCACGTCTGAGCCCTGCACAACTGAGGTAATGTATTATATATCTGACACTAAGCGTGGAAGCGAGAAACTTTACAGAAATTCGAATTTATACACGGAAGCGCCAAAGAAACTGGTAACAGCATGCATATTCAAATACAGAAACGAAGATTTAAGTGATTTTGGACGTGATGTTACAGTCGGCGCACGAGCGATGGGACATCTCCCAGGCAGCGATGAAGTGCGGTTTCCCCGTAGGACCTTTTCACAACTGTACCCTGAATATCAGGAATCTGGCAAAAACAAATATCCGACATCGCTGGGGCCGCAAAAAGCTCCAACACGAACGGGACCAACGACGACTGAAGAGAATCGTTCAACGTGACAGAACTGCAATCCTTACTCAAATTGCTGCAGATTTCAATGCTGGGCCACCAACAAGTGTCGGTGTGCGAACCCTTCAACGAAACGTCATTGGTATGGGCTTTCGGAGCCGAAGACCCACTCGTGTACCCTTCATAACTGCACGACACAAAGATTTACGCCTCGCCTGGACCCGTCAACACAGACATTGGGCATCGCCAATCAGGCCACTGCGCGTGCTAATTGAAACGGCCCGCCAGAGACTGTGTCGCCAAAAGTGTACTTTTGTCTGCTGAAATCCAACATGAGAGCTATACATCAATTGGACATTGGATGGGAGCAAGGACCGAACCGTAGCCAAAGACTGGGCAGTCTCGTGCGCTATGATAACTGAGGCTAGTTATACCTGTCAGTTCACTCGAATTTGCGCACGCAACGGTGTAATTGGCTCCCTTCAATGCTAATCAGCTCAAGCAGCGCAATTAACTCAAACGCATCGAGTTTTTTTCCTTAACAATTATTTCTCAGCAAACCCTACCCTGCAAACAAGCTTTTCAGGCCATTTCTGATCAAGCTGTCTACGTAGATAGTGTCTGCATAATGTATTGCAAATAGGGTAGTGGAGAAGTAATTAGAACATCATGCCAAAGATCTACGTTTTACTGCGCAAAGTGCGAAAAATGAATTCAGCAATAACTATTTCCTTTCATTATTTATTTGTGTGTGTGTGTGTGTGTGTGTGTGTGTGTGTGTGTGTGTGTGTGAGAGAGAGAGAGAGAGAGAGAGAGAGAGAGAGAGAGAGAGAGAGAGAGAGAGAGACTAAAGGTTTGAATAGTGTGTAAAGTTTGTTGGATGTTGCTAAGTGCTCTCATTCGCAAATACTGGATGAATATACTCTGGATAACTTGCGCGGCTTGAGTTTTGCTGCCAGCGCCATTCACTTTCTAACTTTCATACTTTTCTTATTGTGTTGACCTTTTAACGAAGGATTACACCTCACCTTTTAATCAGTAGATTATTAGAGCAATTTCAATTTTCAAGTTCAGTCAGTAACTGTATGAAACGGCGGCGGATGACTGTTTTAAGCGCTTAGTAATGCTGATGCCCTGGCACTAAACAGTTATCTCGATTTGAAAATGCGGTTTCCAAAAAATTTTCGTTGCTTCAGCTTTACGCATGACAAGAAATTAACACAATCTTCGTTGGTTGTAGAGTTTTAGAGGAATGTATACGCTGGTGCGAGTGCGACGTACCAGTATTCCACACCTTGTTTGTTTTTGGACAAAATTTTACTTTAACATGTATTCCTCATTGTTGAGTATCTCAGAACGGCACTACAAATTTCTCATACTTCTCGGGCATAGCTCAGTACTTCCTTTGTTCGCCTCAGAACTACTAGTTGCTTGAAATGTGTTGTCTTATTAAATGTGCAGACTACATCTGTAATTTTTTAGTGCTATTTCGGAGGTAACGAATTTTGTATAGATGTAGGAACGCTCAACTCTTCTTATAGAATGAAAATGGCATGCTTTCACGGAAACAATTTACTGGGAAACGCTAGCAACTGTAACCACACATCCAGTAATTTGATGAAAAAAGGAGAACCTATTTCATTTCTAAAAATCTATAGCAAGTAGTGCAAATGCGATTTAATTTTTAAAGAAATGAAAAGGTGCGTGGGGTGAATTCATTCAAAATATTAATGAGTCATTCAGTTTAAAAATTTGGAAAATATAGCCAAAGACCCACTTTTTTGGAAGAACAGTGCAGTCAGTTTTTATTACTTTTAATTGACAGGCTGGCAAATAAAAAGTTACCTAGGGTTTGAAAAATGAAGCCATGCACAGATTTTTTTAACGGAGTAGAATGCTCCACCAGGGGGGGGGGGGGGGGGGCGCAAGGAATGCAAAAAGGTAGCTGAAAAAAACAAATTTAAGTTAAGAAGGAACAAGAGTAAGGACTGCTGTATTCACATGAGTAGTTTTAGTTCACAGAAGTCATACTATGTTATATTAAAGCACGGTTAAAATCTCAAAGGTAATTATATACACAAGAGGCTTATCGGCCAAGGATCATCTTCAGTGCGAATGCACTCACATTGCTCAAACTCTTACGGGGATTCGGTAGATTGACTGGCACGAGTAATGAGTATAGAGGGCAGGGACACTACAAATGTAGTGTGTGGAGTAAGTTGGAAACGTGGGTCTCACTGGGAGTGTGCCACAGATAAGTCCCTGCAGTCGACCTATCCTCTGTGTCCTCATTGGCTCAGCCGGATAGAGCATTTGCAAGGTAAGCAGGCGATCCCAGGTTCGAGTTCCAGTCAGGGCACACATTTCCACCTGTCCCTGTTGATATTTATCATCAACTGTAAGCAGCTAAAATGGTCTGGATTTCATTGTAATTCCATCCAAAGCTAATTTTATCAGTCTGCATACTTACAAAGTGGTATCCCCAGTAACTTCTTGTCTAAAACATGAATCATAATTTTCAGAGGATACTCTCCTTATGATGCCCTATAACATCACCAGAATTTCTGCTGCAGAAACAATTTGCATATGGTGTGGCTTGATGTGCTACTGCATGTTCTACCTATACCTATAAAATTCAATTTGGGTGAGTGCAAACTGTTTATTACTTTTTGAATTATCAAAGAAACCATGAAGGTCAACACCGTTGTTACAGTAAATTTTAATTGTTGATTAAGTCATCTGTAAACTATTTTTTGTACAAGTGTCTTTCTCACTACTTGTATGCACATTTTTTCACAATAAACTGCATAGAATTTTAATACTTTAAGTAAAAAAAAAAATATTATAATGCGTGTCAATGTATCCAACCATTTAAAGGATTTGAAGAACGAAGAGAACTGAAGAGGGCCAGCCCACAAATGCCCTTTCCGACAGACTGGGCAAGGGATAGCGCACACTGCGAGTGGCCTGCTACAACAGGGTTGTCACAAGCTTCCTGAAATGAAATTCCCTGACAACTCCCTGATTTCCAGACAGTTTTAGCTCGTTTCCGTGCCGAATTTTGAGAGCTTAAGGGTAAGTAAACAGGTAACTTGACAAAAAATGAAAGGACATCTGTATTTCTGAACATGTTATTCACTGTAATTTTGAATTAATAGTAAGTTATTGTCACATTTATAGGACTTACTATCTGCGCCAAGCCAGTAATGGTGCATGGCCTCTCCATAAAGATACCATTTCATCCGTTGGGCCAAAAACCAGATTTTCCCCCATTTCCCTGACACGTACGTATTGATCTTACTTTGTAATCTACACGAAGTAGTATGTCCTGAGTGCCTTTTGAACTACCTATAGTAAGATGTGCTATGTTGCGTGCCAGTCCGCAAGAACTGATCGTTGGAAGCAGGCAGCATTTGGAAAACTGTCTCACCTGTTCCCTGTGTCAGACTGCTACCTCTCCCTTAGCGACCACAAAATTGACACTAACAAACAGATGAAGTGTTGCTGTATTGACTTTATGAGCGAATGATTAATTCATAACCAATAGTAATTTTAAATACTTAAATGCATTATCCAATATGGGACACAATCACAAATGTTTATTGATGTTTTGAATGTCTTTCTTCTAGTCACTGTGTGGTATTACAACATTCTAGATTTCATTTCATATTCCTTGCTGCAAATAGTTACCGTATTTGAAGGTGATTGTCTGTAATGCATATTCACAAATCGGTATCACTTCCGTGTCTAAATTTATACTATAGCAACTGATCTGACATTGGCTCTAAAGCTATTAGAAACACTCAGGATACTCTTCTTATGGAGTTGCTCTAAGTACCATGATCGCGTGCCTTGTCAGTGGAGCTCAAGCATTTCAGGGGGCCGTCCGGAGTGGTCGTGCGGTTCTAGGTGCTACAGTCTGGAACCGAGCGACCGCTACGGTCGCAGGTTCGAATCCTGCCTCGGGAATGATTGTGTGTGATGTCCTTAGGTTAGTTAGGTTTAATTAGTTACAAGTTCTAAGCGACTAATGACCTCGGAAGCTAAGTCGCATAGTGCTCAGAGACATTTCAACCATTTGAAGCCGTTTCAGGGGTAATTTAAGGTGGAGGAACAAAGTCTGTTGGCGCCACATCTGCAGAATAACGCGAATGACGATTAAGTCACCTTTTGTTGAGAGAGAAAGTTGAGCACGGAGACACTGCAGATATCCGACAACATGTGACCACGATGCGTCGAGCGAGTCCATGAGAAGCGTTACCCGACAGCTTTATAACCTATGCCAGAAGTGCGTTGTAGCTAATGGTATCTGTTCTGGAGGCCAGTTTGATGATTTTTGGTTTGTGGGGCGCTCAACAAAATCCCAATTTTTACACAGTCCAATCCAGCCATTGTCACGAATGATGATTGCGATGAAAATGATGAGGATAACACACAAACATCCTGTCCCTAGGCAGAGAAAATCCCCAACCCTCCCAAGAATTGAACCCGGGACCCCGTGATCCAGAGGCAGCAACGCTAGCCAATAGTCCTTGAGCTGCGGACACTGGAGGCCAGTGAAGGTATTTTGTTTGTAACTCTCGTTTCGTTTATTTTCTGAAACCATTCACCCAACTTTTCAGACGCACCTTGTATTACTGTCTCTAGGTATTTTTGTTCTGTCACTGAGCAGGAAAACTATACTCTTAAGAAGGTCTTAATATTAGTTGATGGTTTTGATTAGGCTATTTGTCTCTAGACAGATGCTGTTCTAAAACAAGGCTGAGAACCACGGGCCGCACGAATACTAAGAGTCCGACAGCAGGTGACCCGCAGGCCGCAGTGTAACGACCGCTAGATGCGTTGGACTCCATTCCAAAAATTTGGGGCACAGGAGAAAAAAATGAATGATCGTGTGGCATTGTTGGCCGGGAGGCCCCATCTGGGGAAGTTCGGCCGCCGAGTGAAAGTCTTTCAGCCGACGCCATATTGGGCGACTTGCGTGCCAGTGATAAAGATGAAATAATGCGGAAAGCACTAAACCCAATCCGTAAGCGGAGAAAACCTCCAAACCGGCCGGGAATAGTGCCCGGGCCCACGCATTACCACTGAGGCGGACGGATACAGTAGGTGCAGCGGCTTACCTCGAAGACGCCGAGGCAGCGGCCCAGCTTGCCGCAGACGCCCGCCTCCTCGCGCACCTCGCGGATGGCCGTCACGCTGGGCTCCTCGTCGGGCTCGACGCCGCCGCCGGGGATGATCCAGTGGTCGGGCCGGCGAGACGACGTCACCAGTAGCACCTGCCAGGCACCCAGCACACGCACCAGTCAGCCGCGCGGCCCTCACCTGCGCCTGCGTCCACGCGCCCACAACAACAACAGTGACGTCTCCGCGTCTGATCACGGGGGGTTCCCCGAGCAGCCGGCAGGGCCAGCGCAGGGCGGGGCGGGCAGGCTGCACGCCGGCGTCGCTCCGCCCCCGCCCTGCCGCTGCGCCACTGGGGCCGCTCGGGGAGCCCTGCACGACACTACAGGCGCTCGCCCGGCTCCGCCGTCAAGCGTCCCGGACAATGCGTCGCTTGACGGCGGTGGCCGGGCCAGCGTTCAAACTCACTACAAATAAATTCCACACACTCATTACTGCAGTTTCGTACACACATTAAAGTACAGCACTGTAAGTCCCGTGAAGGACAACTACGGCATCGAGTCAGCGCCAACCCCGCTCCACTGCTTCTCTAGGAATACAGGCCACTACCATCTAAACAACGAAACAAATAACATCAAACATACTGAAATCATTACACAGTTGCAAAGAAGGCGCCGCAAAATGTACAAGTCATTTAAACACACACATTCGTGAAAATCTCTTCATACACCCTACTGTCAAGTGGAAGCGAATGGCCAGCATACTGTGGCCCTGGACTTACCAATTTACAAATTGAGACATTTCTCTACCTCTCGACCCATGGTTTTTTAAACGTATCATTCCTTTCCCGTTTGGGGGCGGGTAGACGTGAAGATGACTTAAATGTGATTTTGGCACTTACGTGATCTTATGTGATTCTTGTTGATTAAAAACAGTCTTGGTTCCAATTTTAGCTTTTATTTTTCAACGATGCGTTCGCCCTATTTAGGAGTCTTCAGGTTATCTTAATTTGGTATTTCTTAGAAGAATCCTTTAATCAGTGTAGCCAAAGGGCATCGTCTAATATATCAGGCATGATATATTAGACGATGCCCTTTGGTTACACTGACTAAAGAATTATTCTAAGAGATACCACATTAAGATAACCTGAAGATGCCTAAATAAGGCGAAACGCGTCGTTGAAAAATAAAAAACTAAAATTGCAACCAAGACTGTTTTTAACTAATACTGTTAAGCAATGGTTTGCTGTATGCCACATATGGATTGGAAGAACTTTTGTGAGATTTTGTAATGATTTCTCCATTATTAACCTATTGTACTTCCGTTCTTCATTGTTTGCATTTTCTTGCTTTATTCTTCCGCTGGCTTGTCTTGCGGGAGATGTTCACAACCTCACTGCTGAGGGGAAACCTTCCTACGAATACACCTGCAATGGCAGCGTGTATTGCTTGTTCAACTTTCTTTGGTGACTTAGTTTGGTTGTGTGTTTCATTGATCTCCCGTAGAAGTAAATCTAGGATTCATGGTTTTTATGCAGAACCTAATTTCTTTGTTTTGCAGTTCTATGTTGATTGCTACGTGTTGTTTGAGTTGTCAGTACGCATCTGCAAGAAGGAAAATTGGGCGAGTGAAACTGCATCGATGTCGCGGTTGCAGGAGCAGTAATCCAATACAGATACACCACAATACACCACATACTATTCAGAGTTTAACACGGTCATGATCGTATCCTGCGATTTTATTTCTATTTTATCATTCACGTAGCAAGGAAGTAGTACTACGGAACTCAAATATGCCTTACTACAGCAGAGATCATTTATTCAGAGACCTGCCTTTAGCAACTGCAGTAAATCTTAGTGCCGTCTGTCAAATCTTTAAGGCATTACACCACCACATTTGACCCCGTGCTCCACAACTGGTTCACCAGGTCTACAGCCACAAGAGTGTGAATCGCGGAGAGCCAATTTATGCACAAGGGCGCGGTCGGTACTCACGTCTTATTCATTTGTTCCCCTTCAGATTAAGTTCAGCAGTTTTCACTTAAGATTGTGTTCCGCATTTAACGCTATTTTGCCGAATTTCCCCTCACAATTTGCCGTATTGGATTCCTGAGATTTCCCCAAATTTAAAGCTCATCGTTTAAAACTTCATAGATTGGAAGACACTAATGTTTTGAGTGATCTATTTCTTCTGTTCTTAGTATCATTATTTAGAGACGGAGTTTTACTAGGGGCCTGTGGTCACGAATTATAATTATTTCTGCGTCCCTGTAATAACCTGTATCTATTATTGAAAATGGACGTTAATCTTCCACGTTTAACAGCTACATTGCCAGACTAACATTCAATATTCAGCAACAAAAACGAGGTTCCGTCAGTTGCAAAATATACGCTTCGAGAAAACTTAGATGAGTTCCAAAAAGACGTACTCTTGGGAGTAGACTTAACGAAGGATAGCGGTCACATTCTGATCTCGTGAAACGGCGCACTGGACCACAGAACGTCTTGTAAGTTCATGTGAGAGACGTCACCAAGAATTTAGCGCTGATCGCCGAGACTGTTCAACGAGGAATGGAGACGCATTTAGGTAATTGCTGCAAGATACAAGAAAACATGAGTAATTGCATTTTATTTGATTTATTACATCCACTGACTTCTGAATCGGTCTTTTACTGAAATGTATCTGGTCGACAGCGGAAATGACAAAATGTGCTGCATCTTGTTTGCAGACTAACTTGTTCCATTTGCACGGATGAGGAAAGGGCGCAGAAATGGTAGAAGCGAGGCACTGAAGGCAATAATTATGCCAGAGCTGGAAAAAATGATTTGCGGAGAAGATCTGATAGGTACGTAGGTTAAAGCAGTCGGGTGATCTCCCAGGGCTACGCCGTGCCGAAAGAGACCCCACCCGCAGCCGACCCCCGGCAATGTGGTTAACGGCGAAGAAAGGCTACAGAATAAAGAATGCCTTCTAGGCAGGAGGTCTACAAAGGGGAAAGGTTACAAATATAATGGACACTAGCTGGGCCATCATTAATGAATTACGATGAGAGTAGTAGTTAAGGCAGCAAGTGTGCGTCCCCTTAGGCCATGGGCACCCACAACCATCTCGTCATCGGCAAAGCATCAAAGAGAATAGCACCTACTAATCAACAGAGTGCTACTCCTAAATGGGAGCCGCGTCATGTCGTTAAAATGCTGCAAGCTTTCGACCAAGTACTCTTTCGCCATTGTCAAGAGGAGCGCCTGCTGGTACGCCCTTGTATGCTCTAGCAGCCGGGTCCGACGTCACCGATGCTCATGCGAAGCCCACGAGAAAGACTGGCCGCTGCGCGTAAGTCACGAAAGTAGGTCTGAACTCGCTCGCATGCTCAGCTAAGCAGACAAAATGCGTTTCTAAATCTTAACTCGCAGCTGGGCGTGTACGTACTAACGAGAACTGCAGCTCCAACTGGAATCTGCTATTATGAAGTCTTGCTGATTAACAGTACAACAAAATTTAATTTAAGATCAATACTCGACATAAAGTGTATAACGGCTGGTTTTTAGCATTTAGTCTCTTCTACTTAACAGCTCTCATTTCATACAAAAAGTGGTGCCTTATGCAACTGATAATCGTTTTGGCATGATTTCAATTTTATTGTACCCCAGTACAACCGTAAGAAATTATAAGTAGGCCTATGGACTTCCGATTAGTGTAGGAATAATAACAGCAAGACTCCATTATAGCGTATGACAGTAGAAGATGCAATTCTCATTTTACGTACACACCTATTTACGAGTGAACAGGTGTGGAAACTTAGTGGGTCTCCTGAGATGAGCTAGCGAAGGCCTACCTTTCTGACGTACGCGCCGCGCCCCGTCTTACTCGGCTCACGGCATCGCCATAGACGGGCGTTCGATTCCGCCATTTCAACCTCGCGATCGCTGGATCGCACATCGCGCTCATGTGTAAGCCACGTCTCTACTGGGAGTTTCAGTTCAATGGCTTCTTTAATTACTTTCCCCAGTAGCCGTTAGTGCGGATCACGACTGAACTGTGATCGAATTTAACCCTTTGGCCGTTTTGTACGGTAAGCTCTGCTAAAGCAGACTTTTCGGGGTAGCGTAACCGTTAACACCTCTCGCACTCCTTGTTGTGTTGTTCGCACCTGCGGGGTATTTTTATGAACTCCCAATGTTCCCTGACCTGCCGCATCTTTACCAAGTCTCAGTAATTGCCAATTTTCAATAGAGGCCTGAAGATCTATTTGATTTCTGTCTTGAGCTGGCGCTTATCTTGTCCGACCGCAGCCACACAACGGCTAAAATGTAAGCATGTTTTCCTACTCCTCATCGGTTGTCCTACTGCGGGTCTTACTAGAAACAAGTACATTTATTTGATGATCGCTGTAGCCGTTGTTCATGAAGACGACTCGTAGATGTTTCTGCTGATGGAGCGTGACCATCATCAGACCCATGGCATCCTTCGAAGATGGTAGGTGGAGCATTCTTCTCAACTTTCAGTTGACATCACTACAGCTGAGAAGAGTGCTCCACCTACTATCTTCGAAGGATGCCATGGGTCTGATGATGGTCATGTGATATGACCGAAACCGGTCACCTATGTTCTTATGCACAGGTGGTGCGATCAAGACTGAATTTTAAAAAGAATTTTTTAAGAGGATTTGACTGTTGACGCACAGCGGGACGGGGGGGATGGCGATGCTATCTTGATACTGGGCGACTTCACTACCTCAGAGCCGAATTTCAGGTCGCATGTCTGTGCGGCAATGTCCTTCGTGGAGCGAGGGGTAACAAGAGCAGAACTATACGTGCCAGACGGGAGAACACAGGGTTTGCAACTATCCAGTAACTTGCAAGCTACTGGGTAAGGCACTTTTTCCTTTGCCCGAACCTCTTTGACAGTCCGCTCATCTAGATATACGGGACAATCCCGAGAGGAGGCGGCACGGCGGCCATTGCAGTTGATACAGTGGGCAGGAGGAGGCGGACAATCGCCCTCATGTGCATCCCTGCCACAGGTTACACATTTGGCTAGGTGTCAACAACAAGTTCTAGTGTGATTGAACCGATGACACTGGTAGCAGTGTATCAGGTTCGGAATGTTCGACCAGACTGTGATAGCTTTGATCTTTGACGGCATCACCACTCTATCAAAGGTGATGAAAAGAGTGTGGGTGGGCAGTAAGGAAGAATCTTAAGTTTTTCATTACACAATGGACGGCAAAGACACCCTGATCAGAGAGATAAGATGTATTTCGGCCTCAGACCGTCGAGGAGCCTAGTGCAAATTACACCACGGGAAGAATTCAAAGTGTGATGGTCCTTGACACCAACAGAGTGGCCATGGAGAAGCGAGGCAGCAAGCAGTTGTTACGTTTGGGAATCAGAAGTCGTCTCCAAAAGCAAAGTGCCATTCTGTAAACGAGAGAAGGATTTCACAGGGCCAGCAATTGCATCAACACCTTTCTGAATAATAAACGGATTGACCGTGGCAAAGGACTGACCGTCTTGAGTATGTGAGACCACATGGAACCGTGGTGCAGTGGTAAGAGTCTTTGAATCAGTAGCCTCATTACGTTTACGTTT
Organism: Schistocerca americana; assembly: GCF_021461395.2. NCBI lineage: Eukaryota > Metazoa > Arthropoda > Insecta > Orthoptera > Acrididae > Schistocerca > Schistocerca americana. The sequence goes on from NC_060121.1 coordinate 113,130,377, forward strand.
TGTAGACGTCGATTGGGAAGATGAGTGACTCATAGCGAGAAAATTCCCCACGATTAATCTCTGATGGCACGCTCTTTCCAACTGGGGGCTCCCTTCACAATGGGGCACATCCGCCTTAGGTGACTGTTCACACCTCAGGTCACACCTCCAGAACATCTGACAGAGGGACCAATCGGCAATTTGGGAAGGTTGCAGCTCAGGCAGTCACCCCTCCCTGGGCTTGGCCTGTACCAGGGGGTATGTGCGAACCCTACCTGTCGACCCGGGGCTCGGAATTACGCGTTACCCCGTCACCTGCTACGTGTCAGGCACCTGGGCCGGCCTTCAGGAGCGCACAGGGGGGAGGAAGAAGAAGAAGAAGAAGAAGAAGAAGAAGAAGAAGAAAGGGGATCCTCAAACGCCAAAGCGGAGGAACGAGAGAAGGGAAACAAAGAAAGGAAAAGGGAGCCGAAAATAAGAGACTGTTCGTACGTCAGCGACAGAATGCAGAAAATTCCCAAGAATTCCCCAGACATGTTCCCCAAGGGAGGGGAAAAAGAATAGCAAGAGGGCAGACATGCAGCACAGAAGGGAAAAATGCTGGTAAGGCTGGGGCGCCGTGGCAGCCAAGTACGAACCCGCGAAAGAGTGGCGAGCTCCCCGGGGGACCTATGAGATGCTGTGCCCCATCGTTGGTGCGCCGACTGTACTTCTCTTATACGTATAGGCGCTGCCGACCGCAGCGCCGTATTCTGCCTTTTTACATTTCTCCATTTGAATACGCATGCCTGTACCAGTTTCTTTGGCGCTTCGGTGTATATGTTCAATAAAACTCAAGCAGAATTTAATTTGTAAAATTACTCAGTCTGAAATAGTTTTTACGGCTGTTTAGGACTAATACGTAATAAACACTGTCGACTAATTTCATTGTTAATATTATGTAAATTTTTAAATTGGTAATTGCTAAAGACAGATCGTCATTCTTTCAACATCTTTCATGGGAATCTCCCGTTTAGAACCTTCTTGTGATCTATACCTTGTCTATTTACTCCCTCCGTCCCCCTCGCCCATGATTTCATTGCTGGTGACGCCTGTAATTACACTACTGGCCATTAAAATTGCTACACCAAGAAGAAATGCAGATGATAAACAAGTATTCATTGGACAAGTATATCATACTAGAACTGACATGTGATTACATTTTCACGCCATTTGGATGCATAGATCCTGAGAAATCAGTATCCAGAACAACCACCTCTGGCCGTAATAACGGCCTTGATACGCCTGGGCATTGCGTCAAACAGAGCTTGGATGGCGTGTACAGGTACAGCTGCCCATGCAGCTTCAACACGATACCACAGTTCATCAAGAGTAGTGACTGGCGTATTGTGACGAGCCAGTTGCTCGGCCACCATTGACCATACGTTTTCTGTTGGTGAGAGATCTCGAGAATGTGCTGGCTAGGGCAGCAGCAGAACATTTTCTGTATCCAGAAAGGCCCGTACAGGACCTGCAACATGTCGTCGTATATTATCCTGCTCAAATGTAGGGTTTGGCAGGGACCGAATGAAGGGTAGAGCCACGGGTCGTAACACATCTGAAATGTAACGTCCACTGTTCAAAATGCCGTCGGTGCGAACAAAAGGTGACCGCGACGTGTAACCAATGGCACCCCATACCATCACGCCAGGTGATACGCCAGTATGGCGATGACGAATGCACGCTTCCAATGTGTGTTCACCGCGATGTCGCCTAACACTTATGCCACCATAATGATGCTGTAAACAGAACCTGTATTCATCCGAAAAAATGACGTTTTGCCATTCGTGCACCCAGAATCGTCGTTGAGTACACCATCGCAGGCGCTCCTGTCTGTGATGCAGCATCAAAGGTAACCGCGGCCACGGTCTCCGAGCTGATAGTCCATGCTGCTGCAAACGTCGTCGAACTGTTCGTGGAGATGGTTGTCGTCTTGCAAACCTCCCCATCTGTTGACTCAGCGATCGAGACGTGGCTGCACGATCCGTTACAGCCATGCGGATAAGATGCGTGTCATCTCGACTGCTAGTGATACGAGGCCGTTGGGATCCAACACGGCGTTCCGTATTACCCTCCTGAACCCACCGATTCCATGTGCTGCTAACAGTCATTCGACCTCGACCAACGATAAACCGCAATCGCGATAGGCTACAATCCGACCTCTATCAAAGTCGGAAACGGGATGGTAGGCATTTGTCCTTACACGAGGCATCACAACAACGTTTCACCAGGCAAAGCCGGTCAACTGCTGTCTGTGTATGAGAAATCGGTCGGAAACTTTCCTCGTATCAGCTCGTTGTAGGTGTCGCCACCGGCGCGAACCTTGTGTGAATGCTATGGAAAGCTAATCATTTGCATATCACACCATCTTCTTCCTGTCGGTTAAATTTCGCGTCTGTAGCACGTCATCTTCGTGGTGTAGCAATTTTAATGGCCAGTAGTGTAATAACACGTAACAAACCACTGGACAGCAGACGTTCCCGGGTATGAGTCAGAAAAGTGCCTAAAGGACTTCCTAAATTACGTCGATTTTCGAGTTCATTCCGTATATCGAATGGGGACACAAGGTGTAGGAATTTTAAGTGTGTAGGGCGTGTATCGGCGAGGAAATGGTGAACAGAAGACGGCGAGCACAGTGTCGTGTAAGAAACAGCGCCGCCTCGTGACGCTTCCCGGAGCCGCCGGCGAGCAGCGTGCTAGTCCGGCACGGCAGACGGCAGCCGCCCGGAGCGACCTCGACCATTGACCGACGGGGGCGACCAGGCGACGCGGCGGCAGAACGGAGCAGAGCAGGCACGCTGGTCGATAGCGCGCGGCCTGGGAGCGCTAGCCGGCGCCGGCGCCACGTGGCCGCGTCCGCTCACCTCTCCTCACCTCGCCACAGCACCACTCCGGCGTTCCGCGTCGCCTGCCGCATTATCCGCTACATCCACAGCGAGTGGCAGCTGGGACACTCGTCCGTCGCAGTCTAGCGAACGTAGTACTACAAGCTCGGCATGAATCGAACATTGTCACCGTCCTTTTCAGTGACGTCACACACTTCCTCTACCTCTCAAAAGTGGAAAGTAAGACAAAACCAGTTAACCGAGTAGGCAAAGATACTACATCTGCATACATACTCAGCAAGGCACCGTACGGTGCATGGCAGAAGGTACCTCGTGCCTCATCACGCTCAAAGCGAGGGGGAAAACAGTCTACGTACCTCCGAATGAAGCCTAACTTTTCTTCAGGGTACTTACGCGTAATGTACGTTGGCAGCAGTGGAATCTGTGGTATCCCATATCGATACCACTGCATGGATGTCATAGCAATGGAATTGCAAGTTTCTATCTGACGCCGATAGCAATCTCGTTGACCCAATGGTGCGCGCCTGCTGCGCCATGCCTCCAGCGGCTATGGACTATACGAGCGCCCTCTGCCACTGCAATATAGGCTGGCCGTTGGCAGCCACACAGCAGAGTTTCACTTCACTACGACACCGTTGTTCGCTCTTACAAGGGGAGGCCACGACTTTTGGAACGCGGATTTACTTCAAACTTCGTACACTCGTAATACTCCATTAGGACAACAAAATGTGTAAGCAGTAGCCCGTACTTCTCAAGCGTTATTGAGAAAATCTCAAGATAATTTCGGTCGTCAAAAATATACATGAGCGAGGCCGTTTTTAACAGGAAGCGGCGGCAGTTGAGTGGTTAGTGTTCAAGACCCGTAATCGCTGGATCGCTGGCTCGAGTCCCGTTAGTCTTTTTTATTTGTAACAGTCATTTTCTTTACTATTTATATTACAATTGATAAAATGGGAAAAAACGTGTAATCGGATGAACTTTTATTAAATTTACAATGTTATTTGGCAGTCTACTAATTTTTATTATCACAAATAATATAATATTCATAACTATCGACTTGTAAACGACAAAAACGCACAAAGTGATACTGAAAATGAATGATAAATCCCTTATACCTGGAAGGAGCCCGAAACTACTTGTTACCTCCAAGTTTTGACCGGCATAGACGGCTTTCGAAAGATGTACAATTAATCGTCGCTTTCAACGTTACGAGTACAATGGCAGGATGGTATTTTTCGTAAACACATGGAAAACAAAGTTAAACGGCACCAGCTGCACTGAATAAATGCTGCTTCCGCATACGCAAGGTCTTTTGAAGTTTTCCGTGGAAAAACAAACCTCGTTAACATTTTCAAAAACCTCCCTTTGAGCCGATAATTTTGGATCAAACCATGCAAAACGCAGAATTTCCTCAAATATCGGCGCTGATAATTGATCATGCAGTATCGAGTGTAAATTAATAGCGTCTTCACGAGAAGCAATTGCCCGTTCTTTTTCGATTAAATACCAACAATTTTGAAGAGACGGACAAGCATACATTTTCAGTATCACTTTATGCGTTTTTGTCGTTTACAAGTCGATAGTTATGAATATTATATTATTTGTGATAATAAAAATTAGTAGACTGCCAAATAGCATTGTAAATTTAACAAAACTTCATCCGATTACACGTTTTTTCCCATTGTATCAATTGTAATGTAAATAGTAAAGAAAATGACTGTTAGAAATAAAAAAAACTGACGAACGGGACTCGATCCAGCGATCCAGCAACTACGGGGCTTGAACGCTAGCCACTCGGCTGCCGCCGATTCCTGGTAAAAACGGCCACGCACAGGTATATATTTGACGACCGAAATTATCTTGTGATTTTCTCAATAACGCTTGAGAAGTACCCGCTATTGCTTACACATTTCGTTGTCCTAATGGAGTACTACGAGTGTACGAAGTTTGAAGTAAATCCGCGTTCCAAACGTCGTGGCCGGGTCTCGCACTTGGCCTTGTGACAGCCGGACACTTTCTTGGAGCAGTATTTGTAACTAGTCTTCATTCACTTGGAGGAATTCATGTTAAGTGAATCTTTTGCTAATTGTGTTATCTTGTTCGCTAACCATTTCTACTCCTGTTTAGCTTTCCTTCGACAACAATTGCCGCGCCACTTCGGAGCCCACCTGACCTTACTGTTGTGTGCGAAGTCTTACACTACACAATCTTTCTGCCGTCAGCCGCAAATGCCAGTTCCCTAAATTTTCCTAGGATTCCGATCTGCAGGAGGGAGGGAACGAAACAAGGAAGATCAGGCTTTAACCTCAAATCGACATCGACGCACTAGAGACGGAGCAGAATCTCTATATGTTTCCTGGATAGGGAAAGGAAATCGACTGCGCCCTTTCAGTGGAACCATCGTGTAATTTACATGGAGCAATTTAGGGAAGTCACGGAAATACTCAACCTGGATGATGCGACGCAGATTTGAACTGTCATCCTCCGGAAGGCGAGTCCTTCGCGTCTGAGTTCACAAACCATATCCGAGTACTCGCATATTGATCGAATCTACTGCCAACGAATGTAGTGGCTTACATCTGAACTTCTGCGATGTCATGCTCTAATCAGACTTGATTGGGTACTCGAGCAATACCTCAGGATGGGTCGCAGTGGAGTGCTGTAAGCAGTGCACTTTATAGGTGAGCTACTCATTCCTAGCCTTCCCTCAGAACACCGAATTCGACCATTCGCATTCCCTAATACCGAAGTTGCGTACTCGTTGCGTTTATAAGATCGCTTTGCAACGTTATGCCTAGATATTTAATCGACTCGACTGTGTCAAGCAGCAGAGTACCAACGCTGTATTCGAACATTACGGAATATACATTACAAAATATTTTTCCGTACTCGTCTGGATTAACTTACTTTTTTCTACATTCAGATTAATATCCCATTCATCACACCAATTTTGTTTAAGTCGTACTGTATCCCCCTACAGCCAAAAAACGAGAAGACCTTCTCGTGTACCTCAACGTCATCACCAAACATCCGCACCACTATCATACAAGGGAAGGACACGAGGTCTAACGCCTGAAAACGGATGAAAGTGATTCATACGCATCGCGAAACACTGCAGTAATGTACAATCGATGTCGGAACATATCCAAACATGGCTCGATAGTTAAAAGGCTTCCGACCAGAACGAGATACTAATGAGATTCTACAGAGATTACGAGAAAGATCTTACCCCTTTGTAGAAGCAACTTACTGTGAGTTTCTGGGTACCTAGAGACAGGATACAAGCTCACACCATTCCCGGTTTTAAGAATGAGTCGTAGAAAAGATGCACATAATTATAGGTCTATGTCGGGCACATTTTTTGAATTGTGCATGTTTTATGTTCACCCATCCCGAAGTTTTCGAGAGCTAAAATAGCATCTATTAAAAAAATAATAATATAAAGATTCCACGCAGGAATATTATTAAACACAGCTTTGTTCGTCCATGAAATCCAGAGAACAGTATAAAACGGCGCTCGGGTTGATGCCCTATTCCTCCACCTCCTGAAGGTATTCGGCACAATTGTGCGTTGCCGTTTAGGGGGGAAAATACGAGCTTACCTAGTAGCGGACTAGATTTGTAAATGGATTCAGAGCTTCCTACCAGTCAGAAGTCAACAAGTTGTTCCTAAGGGAACAGAATCTACGAAGCAATGGTAATTTCGAGAGTACCCCAAGGGCTCGTTCTACGACCGCCAATATTTACTGTAAATATTAATGATTAGTGGATAATGTTCGAGGCTCCGTGAGACTACTTGCAGACGATGCCCTTATCTGCATGCGCCAAGCAACGCAAGAAGACTGTAGCTAAATGCAGGGTGACCTGCAGAGGATCTTTAATTACAGCATGACCTGTAAAAATTGACACTGAACGTACATAAATGTAACTTATTACACATGAAAGAACGAAGACAACCACGTCCGTTGCTATCTAAGGTGGAATAACTACATGAAACCAGTTTTACGATTCTCTGGCAGAAGAATACGAGTGACGAAGAATGTTAAGGAAATGTAACTCGTGCTGTGAAGAAGTGAGTTACGAAACACTTGTTCTACTGATGGTTGAGCCATGGCCATCAGTGAAGGACATTTACTACCGGGTTGAATTGATAGAATATCCAACACTGAGCGGTGTGTTTCGTCACGGGATCGTTTAGTAAGCGCGAGAAGACAAAATCAGAGATTCGAGCCCACACTCAGGCGTACCAGCGATCTTTCTTCCCGCGAACTATTCGCGATTGTAACAGCAAGGAAGGGGGGGGGGGGGGGGGGGGGAGCGCGGAAGTACCCTCCGAAACACACCGCAAAATGGCTTTCGGCCTATACATGAAATGCAGAGCGTTACGGAGCTGCTGAACGAACTCCTGCAGTAGAAGAAACTAAATAGAGACGTTGAGCATCATGGAGAGGTTTATCAATGAAACAGAGTTTGCGTTCGACGAAGTGCAAACGTCTCGCGAAATAACGCGGAAAAAATCAAATTAGAACACAAAAGAGGTTTATCGACAGTCATTCTTTCGACATAACATTTGTGAATGGAACAGGGATGGGCATAAACTGAAATGTCAGCGGAAGTATCCCCCGCCACACACCATAAGGTGGTATGCGGAGTACAGACGTACATGCAGAATGTATGAAAGGGCTATCAAGAATCGCTGAACACATCTCGAAGCATGAACAGACAATGACGACCAGCCAATTCAATTTCTTCTCTGGGAAAAAGTTCAACGTCTGCTCTAAACTATCCACGACAGCACCTGCAGTACTTAGAGTACCGGTTTGTTGTCGCGACGTTCTCCCCTTATCCGTCATCGAAGTGCAGATGTGGAGTTTCATTTAACCCGTTAAAACGCAGCGAAATGGAACAACTCCTGGGCAGAGTCTGCATGATGTGATCGCTCTGAAATTTTTGCAGTGCGCAGACGCCAAGTACTACGTAGCATGGAGAAAAAAAATTAAAAAATAAAAACGAGTGTGAAGGAACAGCATTGATTCGCTTGGTGCAGTGCAAGATACGGCCTGTGGGAGTAATGCCGTGCCACCTTCACTTTACCAGTCAGCCGATTACAGTGTGGACATCGCGTCTGTTCACTTGTTCTCTCAACTGCTGCTAAAAGTCAATTTACTTATTTCAACGTCTTCCACGTTATGTCCGTATACACTGATGAGCCAAAACAATATGACTACCTACTTAAAAACGCAGTGGTCCACTTCTGGAACGCACTTCGGCAACTGATTCTGCGCGCCTTGAATTCGACAAGTACTTGATGGGTTTCCAGAGGTTTGCGACACCAGATGGCTACGCACAGCTCAATTTCTGTAATTTAGGTGCGGTTGGTTTGTGGGCGCGGAGCTGTCGCCCGATAGCGTCCTAGTTGGGTTTCATCGGATTCAGATAAGCCATGTGATGGCCGAGCTATTAATGTGAATTGACTGTACTGCTCCTCAAACCATTGCGGCAAGATTTTGGCCTCGCGGCACGGACAGTTCTCCTGGTGGAAGAAGCCATCGCTGTTGAAGACATCAAGCGTAAGGGAGTTGCAGTTGGTCCCTAATAGTTTTCACGTTGTCTACGGCTCTTATGGTGCCTTCAATTACTATCGCAGGGTCCATGTGAATGTACCCCATAATGTAATACTGCTCCCATTGGTCTGTGTCCGTGGCGTGCTCCATGTTTCGAGAAGCCGTTCGCCTGTATGACGGCCTATCTAGACACGACTATCCACCTGTTTTAACAATAAACGGGATTCATCCGGCGACACGGTTCCATAGATCTGCGGTCCAATCTTTATGATCCCGTGCCCACTGTGATCGTAATTAATGATGATGTTTGGTCATCATCATACCTAGGGGTCCTCTGCTGCGGAACACCATGTTCAAGACTATGCGCTGAACGGTGTGCTCCAAACCACTTTTGCCTGCTCCAGCACTGTACTCTGTTGCCAGATCTACATCACCGCCTGTCCTTTAGAGGGCAAGTCACCGATCCGTACGTTCTGTGATGAGGTATGGACGTCAAACTTCTTGTCGCCTGCTCACGGTTTCAGCATTCTCCAACCACTTCTTGCAAGTGCTGACGACAGTAGCACGCCAACAGCCGACGAGCTTCGCAGTTTCCGAGATGCTCGCTCCCAGGCACTGGGCCACAACAATCTGGCTTCTCTCAAAGTCGCGTAAGTCGGTGGATTTCCGCATTTGCGCCACTTATCGCCGCTAGAAAGATTCGTCATTCGTCTCTGCTTCGCTCGTATACTTCTCTTACCGACCCACGCGCTCTCAGCGCCACCAAGCAGCATACAGCCTCGCGGTGGGCAGTGGTCATAATGTTTTGGCTCATGAGAGTATGTGCAAATGAATAAATGCAATTTACGTCTTTCCAGGCGTGAAGAAGTGAAAATGTGTATGCATTTCAGGAAACTGAAGATACTTCAATTACAGAAAGCGAAGAGCGTATGGAAAAACGAAAATTGGATTTATTCAGTTGCTTATAAACAATCTAAAAATCGTTAATACAGTATCGCTAGCAACTGACGCTGACAGACCAACAACATTAATGACACTTTATGTATAATTTCAATTGCATTTGTGTCCAAATCTCTTTTTTCCCCGTCCTGTGTCTGACGATATAATCATACGAACACAACAGATGCCCGTACGATTACGTTCTCCACGGAAGATGAACCACGCCAACGATGACTTCAGGGAACCTTTCAAACGGGGTTGTTTTTGCCGGGTCCCACGTCCACAGTCGCTGTGTACACAGTCACAGATGGTGCAGTATGGCACTGGAAGACGCTTACCAGAGACACTCAGATGGAGGGCCATGGGAAGAATGGAAGCAGGACAGTCGCAAACTCATGTGACGGATAGCTTAATGTGAATTGTTCTCTTTCTCGGATGTGGCGCCAGTTTAGAGAGACCAAAACTATCTGGAAGACCAGCGCAGTCTGACACATCAGACAGAGGAGACAGTTATTTGACTGAAAGAGCACGACGGTACCGCCTTAGTGCAGGATGGCAACTGACATCTGGCCTCGCAAAATCCACATGGCGCGTTGATCGAGGCAAACGGTAAACAGAAGGCTTAGGCAGATTGGCCTTCATTGAGTTCCGCTGTATGTATACAAATGGCTCTGAGCACTACGGGACTTAACATCTTGAGGTCTTCAGTACCCTAGAACTCAGAACTACTTAAACCTAACTAACCTAAAGACATCACACACATCCATGCCCGAGGCAGGATTCGAACCCGCGACCGTAGCGGTCTCGCGGTTCCAGACTGTATGTATACCCCTGACGCTTCACAGAAGGGAACGTCTAGAGTGGATTCGTCAACATCTCACCTGGGGGTCAAACAATGAGCCAATGTTCTATTCATAGATGAGCCCCGATTTGGTCTGGAGAGTGATTCAAGGGAATCGCATCTGCAAAGAACGTGGGACACGTTTTCGTGACCCATTGTGGAAAGTGACCAATGTCGAGGAGGATACCTAGTGATGTGAGCAGGGATTATGTTGGCCGCTCTAATGCCTCCTCATGAAACTGAGTGTGGATCGGCATGATTTAACTGCTGTCAGGTATATCGACGAGAACTGGGGAGCTCATGTGCGGTTGTTGCGAGGTGCTGTGGGCCCAGACTTCGTACTGATGGACCATAATGTTCAATCTTGTACAGCAGGGTTCGTTTATGTTTTCTTGGAAACTGAAGATATTGCACACATGGCATGGCCTGCTCGCTCTCCCGATATGAATAACAGAGCATGTCTGGGATGCACTAGCGAGACGGCTTGCATCACGTCAGCACCCACCAACCACTCTCTTAAGACTTGCGAGCAGCTCTGCAGGAAGAATGGGCGTTATTACCTTTACATGAGATTTATAACATGACTCACAGCCTGCCTTGTTGTCAGGCCTGCATTGCTGTCAATGGTGGTCACACCCCATACTGAGAACATTAACCAGCTGTCTGAATGTGTGCGCAAATTCGGTAAGTTGGAAGAAACTACGCATATTTTTGTCTACTGTTGAGCATGTTGAAGTTTACGTTCTGTATTCTTTCCATTATTTCCACTATACTATTCTATCATGTTTATACTGCTTTGTAGCAAAATAAACGTAGCCTTGCAAAATTTCCGTTCGTTGCTTTAATTCTGGACACCAGTGTATTTCATCAATTGAGCTCTCCTTACTGAAATGCAGTTTTCACCCTCACACGCTCGTCAACTCCTTAGATGGCTTCATGGCCTCAATTTTCCATCAATAAGAAGTTTGAAAACCAAAGCTCCTGACATTACTAAACCCTCATGCTACTCATTTAAGGCGTGCTGGCACGTACACCGTGTTTAATTGGTGGCTATGCAGATGGACACAAGCTGCCGTTGCCGGAGTATTCAGACCTTTGGTGATAAGTATGTAACCCGTAGGCTATCACCACTTCGTTAACAGCAGTGGTCCGGCCCCGGTAACAGACGACAGTGGTTTCTAGACTGATATGACCTGTGAGAAAAGGCGGGTTAGCATCAACGTAGCTGTCAAGGTGGTAGAAAAAGATGGGGACGGAAATCCAATGTGGCTTCGTAGCACGAATAATTTCTGTATTCACCCCGAAGTGGTTTAACAAAGCCAAGTGCAACAGTAATTTGCCCGTACAGAGATTTGAACTCCGCTGGGGGTGAGAGTTCTTTACCACTGCGCAAATGCACTCGGCTGACAACAACAACAACAACAACAACAGCAGCAGCAGCAGCAGCAGCAGCACCCCAACAGCAGCAGCAGCAGCACCCCAACAACATTGCTCTTGTCAAGATAACATACTAGGTTCGCCTTACTGACCAAAAATGAACTAACATTCTGAACCCATCCTAGTTGATCTAGTCGAGAAGGATTGCTCTTGACCTACTTCAACATATCACCTGCGTTATATTCAAGACTGAACACCAAACTTCGTACCTCGACTACCAACTGATGGCAAAGAAGTGATATGCATTTCACCTTCAGTGGTATGAGCACTGCAGGTTCCTTTGCGCAATAAATGTATACGAAACGAATGTCCAGTCACGGGTACGGTCTAAAAATGCATGCCCACTAATGGCTAAGAACGGCGCACCTGTATTGAAAGGGTCCTACTGGCAAATCACTGTTCAGGAAGTCTTGTTACTGACATTGCACGCTGCAGCGTATTTCACTGATAACTTACTCTTTTGCAGAAAAAGACAGGAAAAGGTGCACAGACTGGCACGAGTGAGAACGCGACGCAAGGAAAAGACAAGAGACGCGGCGACCGATTGCAGCCTGATATAATGGGCATGACTAGACTCCATTATTCCTAGCAGATGAGTGAAGCATTGTAATGTCAGATGGCGATGTAGCATGCTATCGACCGCGTAACTGAATCCACTCGAATAGCTACCTTGGGAAATTATGACAAGACCCGCAGTTTGTAATTGTAGACTGAAGGACAAAGTAGTTTAATAACAAGATTTCGAGGAAATTGGAGTTGTACTCACGATCAGCGCATCGCAGCCAGATGCATCTCTGATAACCTGATGAGACACGCCATTAAGAATGTGTCCACGGAATGAATGCACACCACTTCCATGAAAATCTTTGCCTACAAAATTACGGTGCATGCACGATAAGCCAATGAAACGAAGACCGTAAGGTGCGATGTTAATGTTAGTTTATTCTGCAACAATTTTTTGAAAATTGGATGCAATCTCCAGTTTTTTTGTATACTCCAGCTATCATTGCTGTGAGCAAGCATCCTCGAGATTAGATTTCTGGTCGCAAGTAAGATATTTTCGTTGTATTTATCGAAAACTGTAGCACTAATTTAATACTGTGAACCACGAAACGTCAGTTATTATTGCCGTATCATAATAAATCATAACCACTGAATAAAAAAGGCAATATGTTCTTTCAGTGTTACTTGAGTACGATTTTACGTGTTATAGTTTTTAACATAATACAGGATTTTTCAGTTCTGATGATTCCTGTCGAAACCAGAGCATTGTAATTTATATTTGAAATTCGACCAAAATATTTACGAATGAAAGAGTATGTTGCAAACAGATCGCGTGCTCCAGTTGACAATGACAAATTTCACTGAAAAACCGACCTGGTCTTGACGTAACTGTCCATGAGCTACTCAAAATTCAAGACTGTCATTGTGGTGAAAGTTGACCGCACGCTAGCAAATAAGATAATGAATCTGAATAAAATTTATGCCTATTATCAAGCATAACATTTGTTTGTACATTATAGATAATTAACTGTGGTCATATTGTAAGTGGTAACCTGTCACTTGCAAACTTGTTTACACTGAAAAATATAAATAACGAAGTCATAGCGCGGATTCAAGCTTAACACGTTAATCTCAGATACGCCACAATTTAAAAAACCTCACATACACTAACGTTGCCAATGCCAAAGTAACAAGCAAAAACAAAATTTGACGTATGGCTCATCACGAATATAGCGTCTTACTATGAAGAGCTCATAGGTAAACTTGCTTCGGCACACAGTCCACAGCCGAGTGAAAATTAATTCTGGATGAAGTACGTTATCAAATCTGTCCTCATATAATTCTATTTCAAATTCTCTGAGTAGGTCAAGTTTTCACCCCTTCTGCTCCACATGTAAGTTCTCTTCAATTCCTTTTGGTCCCTAACTTGTCTCGTGTTCTTGGCTGCTGCCGACCTACAGAATTGTCTACGCAACTTTGAAAAATTCAGGTACTTCTGATTGATGCTTTAAACGCAAACAAATGACGTTTCCTTGCCTTTCAAAAACTGTAGGCGTGTGCTGTATGCTAAATAAACGGAACTGACAAACTCTTCGTCAGCGAAGTCCATAACATAGAAAATGTTGCAAAAGTTTGCTAGCCTCGATAGTTTCACGTAAGATTGCAATATGTCGCCTCCCACATAAATGGATTAAACCATTAGCCTTCACAACGGATGATGCAGTCTGATCCATCGCCAGTTGATGTTCACCATCTTTAACGCGGAATCAAAACAAATCTTATGAATTAAATTGTAGACTCCTCCGCAATAACAAAACAGCAAAACCAGTATTCTGAATGACCAAAAGTAGCAAAATGCGAGTGTTGCAGTTTCTGGCATCCAGTTGCCTTTTACCTGTTCTGTGTACTCTTGCTGGAAATGTGGCCCGTGCAGCTTCGCCCCGCAGTCTTACCGCCGCTACATTATTACCGTCGTCCACCTCAACGGTATCTCTGACCTGAATGTAGCCCTGTGACTTTTACATAATTGGCTACAGTGCTGAAATATTTAAACCCATTCGCTGCTTTATAAAGGTCAGCACGACACAATAAACGAAATGCATCACTCATCTGAAAGCCAGTTACATCTTTCCCACATCCCCCCCCTCCCCCCCCCCCCCCCCCCTCCTCCTCTCCCACACTCTTTGCAATCTGAAGCAAATGCCACGTATCTCTGATGTCCGACGTTACAAACAAGAAAGATACCTATTGCCCTGGATCTTGGAAATTCATACGTAATTACGGAGTAGTTTGGAATGCACGAAGACAATCTGGACAAGTTTAGTTATAGACTTAATTCTGTTACTTCGGTGTCTTCAAAATTTTATCTGTTTCGGCACCGAAAATGCGGATCGCAGAAGTGCGCCGTCTCACTGAAGTCTCTCAGAAGTCCTTCACGAAGGATGGAGGGACTTATCCACGGAAGACGTCTCCTAGAAGATACTGGAAACGCAATCGGCGCCCCTCTCAAATCGGCGCTGCTATACACCAACATTGGGTATGCAACGAAACAAACTAAACATGCATGAAGTCATTCTCAGACACTGCATATTACAATAGGATATGCACTATTCTGAATTACTTAGTGTGTCGTTACTCTGCCCTTCGCTGGATGCCCTCTAGGAACCGTTCAATGTTTTCTCGAGAAGGCGTAGAAACATTAAATTGGCTGATTATGGATTTCATACAATCCAACGACTGACTCTACATGCACTGTTTAGGACAAGTTACATCTAATAAACAGCTATTGTGGAATAAGCGTTATTTCGCGCCACGAAAACTACTTCATACAGAATTTTCAATATGTTTCACCTATCAAGAATTCTTTTAAAAAAAGTACAAACTGACACGAATTATCAGCATATTCTGTGTTTGTATCGGTTCAGTTTTATCTGATACTGATTAGCATTTACATGAATTGCCCAAGATGAGAAAATCCGTTTGTTAGACATAATTAGTTTTTAGAAGTCAAAGTCTCAGACAGCACAAATGCCCATGGGTCGTTAAAGCGAGGACGACCCGTAGGTCTTCATTTTCAGTACTGTGCCTTTCAGCTTCACCGATAGAACATCCAATGAAAATTTTTATAAACTTACACATTTTCAATCTATTGGAGCATGTAACAGGGTAAGTGTTGTGAAATTCGTATAACCGGCCTAAAATGGTAAATAAACATTAACGATAACTTACTTTGAATGCAATAAAACAATTAAAAGCAGTAACGCATCTTACTTTACCCTATTTCATTAGCAACAGTATCAAAGGAAAATTAAGAACAGTGTCAATTACTTTCAGCCTTTCGGCGCTGCTGACTATTACATGGCATGGAAGAACTGACAGCTTCCACGCTCGTGGGAATACGCATATTACACTTTGGTATGTAATCCACTCTCGCCGATGAATGTATGTGTCCACGGACAACCTTGTCACGAACGCGACCATTAAAGTGATTGGCATTCCTAGGTAGCGGCCGAGCTCGTAAGTACGTGCTTCTTGGTCCCAGAGGCACACTTCCTCAGAGGGATACATTAATATTACGCAAAACACAGTAACTTTACACGATTACATTTACATCGGAAAACGCAACTTCACTACAGCATCAGCAAATTGCAACTACATTATCGCAAGGTCACAAAGAGGAAACCCGTGCATATCTTCTTGTTCTTATCAAGACTCTCCACCGAAGGGTCTTACAAGGAAATGACAATCTTTAGCATGCTACAACAAAAACATTTTAATGCAAGTGAACTACCTAAGTTCGATTCGAATCAACTGATCTTTACTTTGATGTTTGTACAGATCATTCCTCTTATTTGCAGACAACTGTCGGGAGACCACAAGTTAGACGTGGAAGCTGAACGT
Organism: Schistocerca americana; assembly: GCF_021461395.2. Taxonomy (NCBI): domain Eukaryota; kingdom Metazoa; phylum Arthropoda; class Insecta; order Orthoptera; family Acrididae; genus Schistocerca; species Schistocerca americana. The sequence continues at coordinate 113,146,426 of NC_060121.1, forward strand.
AAGATCTAACTTTCACATATTATGTATGAGCGAAAATTGATTACAATATTAAAATCACGTTCAGCTCGTGGGATTTTCGAACGTACCGATAAAAATAAGGTGGAAGTGAACAAGAAGTTTCAGTTTTAGCTTGGTGCACACAGCAACGATAAAACCAGAACCTTCTCAATGACGTGAAATAACTCTGTACTCTATCCTATCGATCTCCCATCAAACTGATAAGTAATACGTACTTCAGTCCGTTAATAGTGCTGTTTTACGTTGTAAATTATAACATCGTTTCGTGTAGGTCCAAATCACTAAATTCGTATTTTGTATGGCACATTTTTCACTTTTTTGGTTCGTATAGTTGGACTTTAAAGAGTTCACTTAGATTACTTAAAGATCGTCCGTGAAGTGAGATGTGAGGTGATATTAAGCTCACCGGACAACATACGACGTCTTATCAAAAATTAACGGGTATCTGTGCATTTTCAACTTCTCGCGGCGTAATGAAGAGTCCATTAAATTTCGGGCATGCAGCCGCGCAAATAAAATTTCCTCCACTAATATTCCGGCCGCGTGTCGTTCGGCCATCCTCAGAGTGAGTCACGACTGACAAGAGGAAATTTTGGCGGCTGCATGCCCGAAATTGAATGCACTAACATGTATTTGTTTTGCTTAGACAATTTTCATTTATTGATTAGTTCAAATGGCTCTGAGCACTATGGGACTTAACTTCTGAAGCCATCAGTCCCCTAGAACTTAGAACTACTTAAATCTAACTAACCTAAGGACATCACACACATCCATGCCCGAGGCAGGATTCGAACCTGCGACCGTAGCAATTTATTGATTACCATCAACTTTGTTCCCCTCAGATAACACACTTGTCCCAGCGATTTTTCCAATCTTGGAAACACATCTGGAACTCACTTTTCGTTACAGTGTTCAGGTCTTTCAGCGATTTAGTTTTTAACTCTTCAATGGTGGCAAAACGACGTCCTTTCATGATTCTCTTCAGCCTCGGGAATAGAAAGGAGTCGCAGGGGGCCACGACCGGCAAATAAGATGGCTGGTACAAGATAATGGTTTTGTTTTTGCCAAAAAAATCACTAACAAGAATTGAGTTGTGAGCGGGGACGTCATTGTGCTGAAATTTCCAGAAGTGGTTTTGCCACAATTCCGATAGTTTTCTGGCGATTGCTTCACTCAAAGGACGCGTAACTTCCTGGTAGTATATCTAATTCAACGTATGACCACAAGGTAGGAATTCATGATGGACTAACGCATTGTAATCTACGGAAACAGTGAGAAGAACCTTCATATATATGATCGAATTCATAGAAATCTTTTCGGCCTTGGCTTTTCAAGTAGTTTCTATTGGGACGATTGGGCCTTGTTTTCAACGTCATAGCCGTATACTCATGTTTCGAAACCTTTTTTAACGTTCTTAAGAAGTTCTGGGTCATTGTCGACTTCAATCTGCAATTCCGGAGCTACGTCTACGTGAAGTCGTTGCAATTCCACATTTACATCTGCGCGACGTCGTTTTTTGGTCTACATTCAACAATTTCGGAACAGACTCTTATTACACATTTCATGATCCAAACATCGGAAAAAATTGCTTGTCTTGAGACAAAGTACCGTATATGCAGACATCAGGGAAATGCCTTATGGCGACCTGGCGTTTTTGCAGAACGATTTTCTGTATTGTTTCCACACAAGCTGTTCTAGAACGTTCAGGGCGACCGTCATCTTTAACTTCTCCCCGACCCTCTTCGAAACGTTTATACCATCCGTAAACTCACCTCTTACTCATAGCAGACTCGCCAAAAACTAAAGTCATCACTTCGAATGCGGTGCTGCACTTTGTTCCATTTTTTCAAGCAAAATAGAATGCAAATTCTTTGATCCAAATGTACACGCGATTTTAATCCTGCGGTTCCCAATGGCCCGTGAAGACATCAGGTGCAACATGTACCCGGATTTTGCCCCTACCTGATTATCAGTCTGGCACCGCTGTCCGCACAATGCGTCGATCTTTACGTACGTCGGTACTATGCGGACGTATAAACCTGGTCTACAGGTGGGAATATTCGACAGACCACTACCGACAGCAGCAAGATACCATCTCTACTTCGTACCCAGCATGTGTGGCAATTCGTCCATACGACCCTTAAGCGTCCTGAGGCCCACATTGAGACTACCTTCGAGAGTCTGTTGTACAGGAGTACGTACTTGTCGGGCGGCTGGTTGTACCCTAAAATAAATCTTGCAAACACTGTTCACCTCCATGTTCAGCACAGTTACTGCCGCACAGCCGAAACAGAGGGCGCACTAACAGGCCTCCTAAGCGCATAATGCACATAGTTTGCCCTTGTGTCACACGACACAGTCCTTGAGGGTGTCTTATTTTTCCGGCAGGTCATGAAAACTCAAGATTATTCGAACTGTGTTCCTCATAATATGACACCAGTTCAACCTTGGAAAACCATGTCCCTTGGTGGTTAACAATTCTGAGATCTTAACTATTTCAAGACCGCTTCCAAGTAAGTGACGTACTGGAAGGGAAGGTGGGGGGGCCTAAGAAGCTCCGAGTTCCTCCGGTGCCACAGTCTTTACGTTTCACCTAAATACGTGACCACTGCGCCAGATGCTGGCTACAAGTTAATGCGGCCGCGGCAGCTTCAAACGACTGGCGCCGAGCGTGGGAGGGCCGGCCGGTGGCGCGCCAGAATAGCCTAATTACGTCACGGCAGGCAGACAGCGGTTAGTAGCCTCGGGTGCCCGTGGGGACAGCCACCTCAACCTTCACTCGGCCACGTGGGGCTCCCTAGGTAGTGGGCGGCGGGCGGTCACTTACTTGCGTCATTGCACTTTTAACAGGTTTGGCGCGGCCCACCACGAATTTCTCTCTTGGACCAATCTCTTCATCTCAGAGTAGTACTTGCACCCCCATCTCCTCAATTATTTGTTGGATGTCTTCCCCTACAGTTTTTACCAGGTCTTTAAGTATGAAACCGGATTTTGGTTGCAATTATTATACGTCTGTTGTTTGAAACTGATAAACATTGTTTTATTCAAAATAATTTCTATTGCTATTTATACATTTCTCCCGCCTCTCCGGCAGGCTATTAATGCTAGGCCACAGAACAGTTGTTTTGAAGCGAACCGGTCAGCGAGCCATTTTCGTATATTTTCATACGAATTGAAGCGTTGTTCAGAGAGAGCGTATCCCAGATATCAAACAGATGATAATCGGACGCAGCCAAGTCTGGATAATAAGCCGCATGCCCTAGTAATTTCCAGATGAACCCCTCTATTGTTTCCCTGACCCATTTTGCTGTGTGATGGGGTGGTGTTACGAATCAATATGACTGTGTTGCCTTTAACCATGTTCGGTCGTTTTTCACGTAATGTTTGATTTAAATCTATCATTTGCTGTTGGTAACGATCGGAGTCCACGATTCCACTCGATTTTAGCAGCTCATGATAGATGACACCCTTCTGATCCAACCAAACACAGAGCATTGTCTTCCTTCCAAAGCGATTTGGTCTTGCAATAGATGTCCATGGTTTACCTTGATTCACCAATGATTTACGACGCTTACGATTCGCAAAACATCCATTTTTCATCACCTGCCACTATCCATCCGGTGAAGAAGCTTTCTGTACCTTTCCCATAGCTTTCAACCGAAGAGGAACGGCTTTCTACGTCACAGTCAATTATTCTGCGAGTTCGTGCTGAGTATCACTATCCACTAAGGCCTGCAATTCGTTGTCTTAGAACTTTTCGTTGGTTTCCTACGCTCGTTGTTTCTCACGTCAAAATGACCACTTTTGAACTTTTTGAACTATCTAAACAGTGTTTTCCCAATAGCACGTTCACCGAAAGCTTCGATAGGCATTCGATGAGATTCTGCAGCAGTTTTCTTCAGATGATAACGGAAAACCAATGCTGTTGCCAAATCTTAGTCCGTAGGCACAAAACTCGACATGTTTACGGGTTTGAAATGGGTACCAATGTGTGAAACTTTGGTTACTGGGTGTTGAAATTCGTCGCCAGCCTTTACAGGAAGCAGACGGCGCTGCAGACGCAGTCCACGGGCCCTACACTGACGGCTAGCACCCTCTGTAGGGAAATTCCTGTTTCATACCTCTACACACAGTACTCTCTACGGCTGCATCTAGTAACATGGAAGTTACTCCATGTCTAGAACACATGTTCTATCATACAGTTTCCCCCTCTCCTCACGTTTTCGTACGCTCCTTTCTTCGCCGCTTTTCCTTACGCCGTGTTTAAGGACAGTGATGCACGATTTCTTGTACACAACTTGGACCTCCTCGTTCATTATCGTATCAGTCAACAAAATTTTCAACATCTTTCTAAGCACCACATCTATAACGCTTCGATTCTGTCTTCTTTCGGTTCCCACACTGTCCATGATTTACTCCCACACACGGCTGCGCTCCAAACGCGCCCTCTTTGGCTGCGTTGGTCTCCGTTTAGGATCCTTGCTCTGTCATATATTTTTCTGTTTTCAAAGCAGCACAATTACTTACCTTAGCCTACTTCGTGGTCTAGAACGTTAGTGTTAACTTTACCGCTAATCTCATTTCTGCTACGCATTACTTTTGTCTTTCTTCAATTTCCTTTCAATCCAATATTGTCTAATTTTACACTGTTCGTGATATTCAACACTTCCTGCAGTTCTTCGCTTTCACTGAAGATAGCAACGTTATTACGGTACGTTAATGACGTTATTACAGTCCGAATTTTAATCCCACTCAAACCTTTCTTTTATTTTCATTGCTTCTTCGATGGACACACTGAAAAAGTGGTGGAAGACTTGACTCTCTTTAATCCGAGCACTTCGTTCTTAGTCATCCATTCTACTGGTTCTCGTACGGATTTTATATTAGCCTTCTCAAGATAGCTCACTCCAATTTCTCTCACGATTTCGAAAATCTTGCACAATCTTACATAGTCTAATGCTTTTCTAATGTCGACAAATCTTACGAACTTTTCTTTGTTTTTCTGTAGTCTTGCTTCCATTATCAGTCTATGACTGAATTACAATGTCATCGGAAAACCTCAAAGTTTTAGTTTCTTCTCCCTGGATTTTAATTGCTACTCCAAATTTTTCTTTGGTTTCCTTTACTGCTTGCTCAATATACAGATTGAATAACATCGGGGATATGCTACAACCCTCTTTCACTCTCTTCTCAACCACTGCTTCTCCTTCATGCCCCTCGGCATTATAAATGCCATCTGGTTTCTGTACCAATTGTAGATAGCCTTTCGCTCCCTGTATTTTATCCCTGCCACCTTTAGAATTTCAATGAGTATTCCATTCAACACTCAAAATTTCTCTAAGTATACAAATGCTATAAAAGTATGTTTGCCTTTCCTTAACGTATCTTCTATGAGAAGTCTTGGAGTCAGTATTGCCTCGCGTGTTCCTACATTTGTCCGCTCTCCTACCTGCTCTTCCGCAAGACTGGCTTCTAATAGTTTTTCCATCCTTCTGTTAAGGACTGGTGTTAGTAATTTGCAACAAGAACTTATAAAACTGATAGTTCGATAGTTTTCACATTTGTCAGCGCCTGCTTTCTTTGGAATTACTGTATTCTCTAAGTCTGAGGGTATTTCAGCTGTCTCATACATCTTGCACGCCAGAAGGAAGAGTTTGGTTGCGGCAGGCTCTCCAAGGCTATCACTAGCTCTAACGAATTGTTATCTACTCGGGGGCCTTATTTCGATTTAGGTCTTTCAGTGGTCTATCAAATTCTTCATGCAGTATCATATCGCCCATTTGATCTTCATTTACATCCTCTTCCATTTCAGTAATATTACCCCCAAGTAAAGCTCCCTTGTATAAACCCTCTATATACTCCTACCTTTCTGCTTTCCCTTCTTTGTTTAGGACTGATTTCCATCTGAGCTCTCGACATTCATACAGGTGGTTCTCTGTTCTCCCTGTAGGCAGCATCTATCTTACCCCTAGTAACATACGCTTCTGCATCCTTACATTTGCCCTCTAGCCATTCCTGTTTAGCCACTTTGCACTTCCCGTCGATTTCATTTTTTAGGTATTTGTATCCCCTTTCGACTGCTTCATTTATTGCATTTTTATTTTTCCCCTTTCATCAATTAAATTTAGTATCTCTTGTGTTACGCCTGGATTTCTACTAACCCTCGTCTTTTTACCTACTTTAGCCTCTGCTGCCTTCACAATTCCATTTCTCAAAGCTACCCATTATTCTTCTTCTACTGCATCCCTTTCTTCTTGTCAATGGTTCCCTATACTCCCTCTGAAACTCTACAACCCCTGATTCTTTTAGTTTACCCAGGTCTCATCTTCTTAAATTTCTACTTTTTTGCAGTTTCTTCAGTTTTAATCTGCAGTTCATAACCAATAAATTGTGGTCAGAGGCCACATCTGCCCCTGGAAATGTCTTAAAATCTAAAACCTGGTTCCGAAATGTTTGTCCAACCATTACATAATCAATCTGAAACCTTCCGGAGTCTCCAGGTCTCTTCCACGTATACAACCTTCTTTCATGACTCAGAGTGTTAGTGATGATTAAGCTCTGTACAAAATTCTACCAGGCAGCTTCCTCTTTCATTCCTTTCGCCCAAATCCATATTCACCAACTACTTTTCCTTCTCTTCCTTTACCTACAATCCAATTCCACTCCACAATGATTATTTTCTTCTTCCTTAAATATCTGAATAATTTCTTTCCTCAAGCTTCTCCTTTCTGCGGAGCTAGTTGGCATACAAACTTTTAGTACCGTGGTGGGTGTGAGCTCGTGTCTATCTTTGCTATAATAATGCGTTCACTACGCTATTCATAGTAGCTTACCCGCGTTTCTATTTCTTATTCATTATTAAATCTACTCCCGCATTACTCCTATTTGATTTTGTATTTATAACCCTGTATTCGCCTGACCTGAAGTCTTATTCCTCCTGCCGCCGAACTTCACTAATTCCCCAACACACTCAACTTTAGCCTATCCATTTCCCTTTTCAAGTTTCCCAACCTACCTGCCCGATTAAGGGACCTGATATTCCACGCTCCGATCCGTAGAACGCCAGTTTTGTTTCTCCTAATGACATCATCCTTAGTAGTCCCCGCCTGCAGATCCGAATGGGGCACTACTTTACCTCCGGAATATTTTACCGACGAGGATGCCATCATTTATACATACAGAAGAGCTGCATGCCCTCGGAGAAAATTACGGCTAGTTTCCCCTTGCTTTCAGTCGTTCGCAGTACCAGCACAGCAAGGCCGTCTTTGGTTGATGTTACAAGGCCACATCAGTCAATCATCCAGACTGTTGCCCCTGCAACTACTGAAAAGGCTGCTGCCCCTCTTCTTGAACCACACGTTCGTCTGGCCTCTCAACAGATACCCCTCCGTTGTGGTTGCACCTACGGTGCGGCTATCTGTATCGCTGAGGCACCCAAGCCTTCCCCCAACGGCAAGGTCCATGGTTCATGGGTGGGACGGGGGGGGGGGGGGGGGGGGGAGATTCTTGGCTTTATTCCGCGTTATTAGAACACTAACGTGCAACCGTTCACTCACACTATTTCATTTGCCACTGTGACTGAAGAGTCACATCCACACCAAAGCCTTTCGTTGCATATGGGCTGGAATGCTTGGTTTACTTTTAGACTTTACCTACGTAATCTTAAAGACAATGTCATAGGCATATTATGTGTCCGCCCCGATAGCTGAATGGTTACCGGCACGGTAGCTCAGCGTGTTCGGTCAGGTTAGCTGATCTCTGTAATAAAAAACTGAGGGAACAACGATGAACCTGAACAGGTGTCATGGGAGGCCCGCCCCGAACAGAGGCAACTACCTATAATGAACAAAAAGAGATAAAAGGTGGTCAGCGCGACGGATTGTCCTGCCAAGGCGCTCGGGTTCGATTCCGGGCTGGGTCGGAGGTTTTCTCCGCTCAGGGACTGGGTGTTGTGTTGTCTTCATCATCTTATCATCCCCATCGACACGCAAGTCGCCGAAGTGGCGTCAACTCAAAAGACTTGCACCAGGCGAGCGGCCTACCAGACGGGAGGCCGTAGCCACACGACATTTCCATTTCATTATACGGTTACTACCAAAAAACCAACTTTACATGATCTGTCAATATTATAGCCCGTAAAACCTAACAACAAAATCAGTTTTGTTACACATTGGTGATATAGTATCATATGAAGTTTTTTCATGCAACTTACTTGCCAATAGACAAACTAACGAAGTGACAAAAATTTTAAAAATTTCAAATCTATGGAACAACGCAAAAATTCAAGATGGGCAGTGCAAAGTACGAAACGAAAATAATGTTCTATTAAACATTTGGCATATGAACACTGTTGTAAGGAAGTGAAACACTGAAACCTACTAAAATAGTAGTTTCCACAGCAGTCCACAGAAATGGGATTTCTTCAAGCTGAGCGTACTTTTTATCGCGTCGCACATCTAAGATTTGTCACACAGGGATGGAGAATGTGATTAATGACAGCTGACGTGTCCCTACAAATCGCTATACTCTTATTTTTATCTTCAAGGTTCCTAGGTGAGCGATATGAAAGTAACTAACGAACATTCATGCGTACTTTTTTACAATTTCCTCAGTAGAACATCTGTGAAGCTGGGGATGTAACTGAGAAAAACAAGTCCCAATCCTTGCACTGCTCGCAAAAGCAAGGTTCTGGTTAGAGTCCCCGTTTTATTATATTCGAGAAAATCTTCAGCAGCATTTGCACAGTTGTTACCCTGGAATCTATAGTATTCTCCTTTACGCTAGTTCCCTAGATCTGGACGCAGTAGCGTCCTGCACAAATTGTGCCTGTTCTCGATGATTGCAGCTAAGCTCATTTAATCACTACTTATTCGTAAGTTTTACTCGAGTGGTGGTTCGTATTTTGGGTGATCTACTTGTTTTGCAGCTACGTGTGTGTGTGTGTGTGTGTGTGTGTGTGTGTGTGTGTTTGACACGTTCATTTATGGTTGGCTTTCGTAACTTTTACTGTATTCGTTCTGGAATTTTGCATTCGCAATTTCCCTTCTTCTGCACTGTTAATGCTCATTCTTGTAAGCGTTTCTGTCACTGCAGCACATTCATAACAGCGCGACATCTTTGATAATTAGATTTGAGCTCTTTTCTGTTTTCTTGGTGAAAACTAAACTTGTTTACACGGCTTAGACGTGAGCGCGACACTAAATTTAGTACAAGAATCTGACACAGCGCCAATCGTAGGACAAAAGTACAAAGACAATGTGACACTGTCGCCGGTTCGAAGAACTATGTCGTAATACGAATGCGTTAGCGTGGTTCCAGGAAACAGTATTTCGCTCATCCCTAACCCTGTGCACAAATAATCTCTTCAAGGTAAGGATCTCGCCTAAAATTGTACCGCAAAACGCCTGTGAGAACACCCCTCCTCCACTGCAGGCAAATCTATAAATGGTACAATACATGCGCATCGAAGTAGTTACTACATTTATGTCTGTCGTGGATACACGAGTCTGGCTCAATAAATAAATTTAAAAATATAATAAATATGGCGAGGAAGTTTTAGTGATTATTAAAACCGTAAACAATGTTTTTCCAACACTTTTTATTCGTGTACACTGTGATCGAAAGTATCTGGATGCCCACAAAAACAAAAGTTTTTCATACTGGGTGCATTGTGCTGCTACTTACTGCCAGGTACATATCAGCGATCAGCGACCTCAGTAGTCATTGGACATCTTGGGAGCAGAATGGGGCGCTCCGCGGAACTCACGGACTTAGAACGTGGTCAGGTGACTGGGTGTCACTTGTGTCATACGTCTGTACGCGAGATTTCCACACGCTTAAACATCCCTAGGCCCACTGTTTCCAATGTGATAGTGAAGTAGAAACGTGAAGGGACACGTATACAGCACATAAGCGTATAGGCCGGCCTCGTCTGTTAGAGACCGCCGAAAGTCGAAGAGCGTCGTAATGTGTAATAGGCAGACATCTATCCAGACCATCACACAGGAATTCCAAAGTGTATCAGGATCAACTGCAAGTGCTATGGCGGGAGGTGAGAAAACTGATTTCATGGTCGAGCGGCTACTCATAATCCACACATCACGCCGGTAAATGCCAAACGACGCCTCGCTTGGTATAAGGAGCGTAAACATTGGACGATTGAACAGTGGAAAAACGTTGTGCGGAGAGACGAATCATGGTACACAATGTGGCGATCCGAGGAGGCTTACACGCCTGGTTGTTTTGCGTGGTACTATCACAGCACTGGTCTACACGATGTTTTAAGCACCTTCTTGCTTCCCGCCGTTGAAGAGCAACTCGGGGATGGCGACTGCATCTTTCAACACTATCGAGCACCTGTTAAAGCACGGCCTGTGGCGCAATGGTTACACAACAATAACATCCCTGCAATGGACTGGCCTGCACAGAGTCCTGACCTGAACCCTATAGAACACCTTTGGGATGTTTTCGAACGCCGACTTCGTGCCAGGCCTCACCGACCGACATCGATACCTCCTCAGTGCAGCACTCCGTGAAGAAAGGGCTGCCATTGCCCAAGAAACCTTCCAGCACCTGATTGAACGTATGCCTGCTAGAGAGGAAGTTGTCATCACGACCAAGGGTGGGACAACACCATATTGAATTCCAGCATTACTGACGGAGAGCGCCACGAACTTTTATATCATTTTCAGCCAGATGTCCAGATACTTTTGATCACACAGTGTACATCAGTGTCTCATACAACCGCTTTGCTTTATTACAGATGGCAGCTGCTTTGCAAGTTTCCATCCAGAAGCAGGGTTGCTCAGTTAAGTTTTGTTAGCCGAGAAGGCTTGAAAACACAGTGACGTTTACAGTCTAACACAGGAATGGCAAGGTAGTGTCTGCATACCGCTGAAGCAACTTTTGAGTGGACGCATAACTTCGAAAACTACCAGTTTCGCCTAGTTCCAGGCCCGGATGCAAGGGAGGCAAACCGGTGTTATCTGCCCCGTGCGCTAATTTCTTGGGGTACCAAACTCATTCTTTAAGAAAAAAACCTTGTTTCAGAAAACGCATGATTTTGAAATATATTGCTGTTGATTTTTTAAATTTTGGAACACATTCTAAGTTAATTTCTGAACGAATCTTACGTTTATTTTTGAAAGCGTGCAAAGTTTACGTGATGTCTCTGCCAGGGGAATCCCCGTCGAATCGAGAAATAAACTTCCCCGGAGACAAAAGGGAACGGGATAGCTCTTAAGCTGAGCCGAATGAACCCCAACAGGTGAATACCAATCTCTGTTTATGTGCGTGATTGAGTGTGCAAATAATAAGCATTTTAATTATTAGCGAAATCCATAGATTCAGACTACCAGAGTGGAAATAAACTAACAACGAGGATAACAGGTGAGAAAGATTGCATATTATCTTCTCGGTGTATCCAAGAAAATGAAATTTTGACAATTTTTATCAGATCGCTACACTAAGGGCCTGTTGTACAGTCCCCGGTTAGCAGCCGTTTAAGTTGTATTCTCGGAAAAGCACAGAAAACGCATTGTGCGAACACTTAACGCCTAATCGGAGAATAAACGCGGGATAACTGAACCGGTGATTCTGACAAGATTAGTGAAGTTAACCGAAGAATAAATTTTGAAAATGGCAGGAACAGTTACAGAATTAGTGATGACAAGATTGTTTTTTTAGAACGAGGAAGGAGAATAAAGGGGACATCACACAAAGTACCTATATGGAAGAACATAACTATTCTAAATTTATATAAAAATTTGGTACTACTACTACTACTACCATTCGATCTCATGCTTGAGAAACTGGAGCATATGAATGAAATGTGAAACATTTCCAAACATAAAACTTTTTGTTTGTAATAGGCCTAATAGGCATTTGATATTGGTACCTCGTGAATTTATACCGTCGTGTCATGTACGTAAATGACCATTTATGGCAAAACAGTTTGGCTTATTTGGTGTGTGTTACAATTGCTGCAATATTAGAAAAGCCTATTTCGTTTTATCTAGCAGACATTGATTAAACAGATGTAATCAAATTTAGAAACCAAACCACTATTGGATACTATTCATATTAACAGCTTTTTTAATATTAGACAGCGATATCTTTATTTTTCATGCAGCAAAACGTTTGACGAACTCTGATGAAGCATTAGAGCTGTAGCAAGATTAGAGGGGGGGAAAATGCTGGGATTTAAGGACTGAAGAAATGTGTACCGTTTTGCTTGTCTCGTGTCTTTACTGTTTTTATGTTTGCTGTGTTTAACTTTATATCACACAAAAGAAAACGTTATTACGTAATTGGCAATGTAGAGCGCAAATTTTCTGAATAGTTCTTGTTCTCCAGTCACAAATAATCACACTCAGTAGTAGTTGTGATTTTTTTTTAAGGGGGGAAGGATGTGAAACAGGCCGACTGGGAGTAGGAGAGGCATCACAGGTCATTTTAATCTACATTGGCCTGAATATAGATTTGATGACTTCTATCACAAAATATAGACGTTTGAGTTCCACAGAGCGAAATGCACTGACGTGCGACAGAAGAATGCTGTGTGAAGAGGCGTGGCATTGCACTTTGGCACACGTAAGACCGAATAACATGGCTTCTATTTCCTCCAACATGTATGGTTTATATATCAAACTCGTCAGAAATATGTACGCTACAAAATGAAAGTATAAACACATTTATGAAAAATCTATTTTTTAATTTTTTACGTCCTATCTCAAACGCTCGAGTGAAAGAGGGGTGGCGGAAGGATGGGGGGGGGGGTGTCTCCACTATCAAGGTTTTGCTCTGGTTCGGGAATATCATACATCCGGGGCTGCCTAGTTCTCTCTAGTGTTGGTAACAGCCAAGAAATGGCTAACATTAAACGAGTATGGACCACACCGCGAACAGCAGAATGCATTATCTTCCAATAAAGCCTCAGCAGGTTGACACGAACTATACCTCGACGGCAGTTCTCAAAACTTGGCGGAACACTGCCCGTCCCCGTAGCTCCAGGAGTTACTATTTGAGAGAGCTGCGCGTTCTTTACACCTGGTATCCTTGCTTCGCAACTCACGCAAAATGAATACTCGGCTAACAAGAATCAGCTGGGGTTTACTTTTTGGCAGCAGTTATTGCTTTCTGTTACCACCCCTAGTGGATTCAGTATCCAAAAAATTGTACATTGCATAAAAAAATGACTGTTACAGACTCAAATCTGGCTACATGATACTCCTAACCTCTCTTCGGATTGACACTGATCAGCAAACAAGACAGTAGTGCTTTTTTTTGTAACAGCACAATATTAAGCTGCGCACCATTTAAATAGCTCGCATCTATTTCACTAGAGAGATAATGTGGTGCGAAGAACTCCTAAGAAAGTAAAGACGCTTCGTGTGCAGAAGTTCTACGCCGCACGACCGCCTTGAAGATAACTCCTACGACCTGTTTTGATTAACTAAGCACCGTATATGGTTACGGGCGTATGAAATTCCATAGTCTTTTAGCGGCTTACGTTGACTATGCGGCGCCTTCCCAACAGACTATTCTGCTCCGTACATTTATGTTCCTACGTACCACGCTGTACGGAAGGTAAAAGGAAGGCAGTCTTACACCGAACGTTGTCACTATAACGACTTTTCGATCCCGATGACGGTCCCACAAACTATGTTAACACCTCACTTCTTCGATGGGAACATTCGAAGCGTTGAGATGTAGTGTAAAACGCTGCTGGATAGTATGTACAAGGAAATTATAAACGTGCAAAAGACTACACAACGTTATTCTTGTACGAAGCGTTCAAGTCAATGGCGGGCGAGAAAGTTACCTCAAATCACGCAATAGTTAAAGCTGGCGATCCCACGCCTCGACTGATCTTTCAATATATTCAACTTCTTCACCGTCAACACACTACTTAAGTGGGGCGCTCGAGGAGTCTCTTTTCTAAAAACGAAAAGATAGTCGACCAAGTCAGTTACCTATAGTTGTAAGTTCTTCGAGTAGGATATCCTGCCTAAGTCTGTAAGAACCAAGTAGATGCTTCAAATGTTTCACAGACTTTGGGGGGACAATTCTCAACAGTAGGAACTGAGCAACATACAACGAGAAATTTCTCTATGTCACCTTAAATATTTTTAGTAGTTCACATAAAACGCTGTCCATTAAGATCTCTATGTGAGCCAATCGAGGACCAAGAATTTCTTTGAGTGGCCAACATGGCACAAAGAGTTCTAGGATCAATTTCATGGTAGTGTGCTTTTCATGGGAAGAAATTTGACATGATAGACCCTGAGGTAACAGATCAGAATTCCTATTTTGTTAGTTGTTGAATGACGCAAACAATCGCAAATACTTTTTTTAGTGCCATAACTGGTTTCGGGATACCATGCCCATGTTCAGATGGCTAGTATTTTTCGTTACATACACGTTTTGATCAACAGCATGTTATCTGCTCCACACTGTACAAGAAAATTTGAGTATTTAGTGCCACTTTGTCAGTTGTTTCATTAGTAAAAATACGCTAATGTTCACTTACACACGTTCTAGTGGATGGTGATCTGTTTTTTATGGTTTATGTGGTTTTCCAGCTCTATGTACATGTTGTGAATTCCACCCCAGCACACTTTTGTGAATGAATCACTATGGCACACTTCAGAATATTCTTAGAATGCGAGTTGAGCATCGCGCGTGCACACTTGGTATTTTTGTTTACAATGCAAAGATTTGCCGCTAGGCAAAGATATCATTCATTAAATATTGACCACGGATGTATACAGAACAAAGACAATGATGTGGGATGTGTAACATGTTAACAGTACATTTCTTTTGTTTTTACTGTCAATGGAAATTACTGATGAAATACTTCAAAGCAAACTGAATGGATATTACGGTGGGCGGACGCGCGGGTAGAGGGTAGGGTGAAAAAAAATCGTTCAAATGGCTCTGAGCACTATGCGACTTAACATCGGAGGTCATCAGTCACATAGAACTTGGAACTACTTAAACCTAACTAACCTAAGGCCATCACACACATCCATACCCGAGGCAGGATTCGAATCTGCGGCCGTAGCGCCTAGAACCGCACGGCCACCACGGGCGGTGGAGACTAGGTTTTTTTTTTTTTTTTTTGGTGGGGTTTAAGGGCGCTCAACTACTGAGGTCATTAGCGCCCAGTCACTGTTGTTAGAGCACATGGAATCTAGTAAAACTCAAGGGTATGGGGGGGACACCAGAAGGACCTGACAAAGATGCAGATAAAATAAGTAAAAAGGTTAGATGTCTTTGGACAAGCCAGTCAAAGTTATAAAACGCAGAATACGAGCAGCTGCTCGAGCGTCATCAGCTAAAACATCTGGTAAAGTAGATGGCAGGGACAGGACAACACGAAATTGACTGAAACGGGGACACGACAATAAAACATGGCGCACTGTTAATGCCTGACCACAAGGGCACTGCGGGGCTGGGTCACCGGAGAGCAGGTAGCGGTGGCTAAACCGGCAATGCCCAATCCGCAACCTGGTCAGAATGACCTCCTCTCGCCGAGATGGTCGGGAGGAGGTTGTCCAAGCAGTTGGGAGCGGTTTTACTGCCCGGAGCTTGTTTCCTTGGAGGGATGACCAAGCATCCCACCACAACGACACAAGCCTCTTACATACATCCCCACGAACGTCAGATGACGGGACACAATGGGAGGCTGGCCGAGGGAAGAGGACTGCAGCTTTGGCTGCAGCATCCGCAGCCTCATTCCCAGGCACTCCTACATGTCCGGGAACCCACAAAAAGCTGACAGAACCACCATTATCAGCGAAAGAATGGAGGGACTGCTGTATCCGTTGAATCAAGGGATGGACCGGATAGGGAGCTCCAAGGCTCTGAAGAGCACTGAGTGAGTCAGAGCAGAGCACATACGATGAATGGCGGTGGCGGCGGGCATACTGAACGGCCTGATGGAGAGCAAAAAGCTCTGCCGTAAAGCTCGAACATTGGTCGAGGAGCCGGTATTTAAAGGTGGCGGCCCCGACGACAAAGGCACAGCCGACACCATCGTCAGTTTTGGAGCCATCGGTGTAAATGAAGGTGTGACCGGCAAGTCGAGCACGAAGTTCGACAAACCGTGAGCAATACACTGCAGCTGGAGTACCCTCCTTCGGGAGTGAGCTGAGGTCGAGATAAATATGAACCGGAGCCTGGAGCCAAGGTGGTGTCGGGCTCTCACCCTCTCTGAAGGTGGTAGGGAGGGCAAAATCCAATTGTCGAAGCAGGCGACGGAAGCGGACTCCGGGGGGCAGCAGGGCAGACACATACAACCCGTACTGACGGTCGAGAGAATCGGCGAAGAAGGACTGGTAAGAGGGGTGGTCGGGCATAGACAACAGCCGGCAGGCATACCGACACAGCAGTACGTCGCGCCGGTAGGTCAATGGTAATTCGGCAGCTTCAGCATAAAGACTCTCGACAAGACTAGTGTAGAAGGCTCCGGTCGCAAGACGTATGCCCCTATGGTGGATGGAGTTGAGCCGGCGTAAGAGGGATGGCCGAGCGGACGAGTAGACGAAGCTCCCATAATCCACCTTCGATCGGACAATGGACCGATACAAGCGAAGCAGGACAGTGCGATCTGCTCCCCAAGATGAACCGCTAAGAACTCTGAGGACATTAAGGGAACGTGTACAACGGGCCGCCAAATAAGAGACATGTGGAGACCAACACAGTGCCTGTCCAACGTGAGTCCTAGAAACTTAGTTGTTTCCACGAATCGGAGAACAACGGGACCGAGATGTAAGGATGGCAGAAGGAACGCTTTATATCGCCAAAAGTTGATACAAACCGTCTTCTCTTCAGAGAACCGGAAGCCATTTGCCACGCTCCATGAGTAGAGGCTGTCTAGACAACGCTGAAGGCAGCGCTCCAGGAGGCATGTTCTCTGGGCACTGCAGTAGATCGCGAAGTCATCGACAAAGAGAGAGCCTGAGACATTAGGTGGAATACAATCCATAATTGGATTGATCGCGATGGCAAAAAGGGCTACGCTCAAGACGGAGCCCTGAAGCACTCCGTTCTCCTGGAGGAAGACGTCGGACAATACGGAACCCACACGTACCCTAAACTTTCGATCCGTTAAAAAGGAATCAATAAAAAGGGGCAGGCGACCGCGTAGGCCCCACCTGTGCATAGTGCGGAGGATACCTCCTCTCCAACAGGTATCATAAGCCTTCTCCAAGTCGAAGAACACGGCTACCGTTTGGCGCCTTCGCAAAAAGTTGTTCATGATGAATGTCGACAAGGTCACAAGGTGGTCAACAGCGGAGCGACGGCGACGAAAGCCGCATTGGACATTAGTAAGTAGCCGTCGTGATTCAAGAATCCAGACTAACCGAGCATTAACCATGCGCTCCATCACCTTACAGACACAGCTTTTAAGAGAAATGGGGCGGTAACTAGAAGGAAGGTGTCTATCCTTCCCGGGTTTGGGTATAGGAACAACGACGGCGTCACGCCAACGCATGGGGACCTGACCTTCGCTCCAGACGCGATTGTAGGTACGAAGAAGGAAGCTTTTGCCCGCCGGAGAAAGGTGTGCCAGCATCTGAACGTGAATGGCATCTGGCCCCGGAGCAGAGGACCGGGACAGTGCAAGCGCACGTTCGCGTTCCCGCATAGTAAAGGGGGCATTATAAGTTTCCAGATTCAGCGAGTGGAAGGAAGGTCGCCGAGCCTCTTCTGCCTCTTTCCTGGGAAGGAAGGCAGGGTGGTAATGGGCGGAGCTTGAAACCTCCGCGAAAAAGCGGCCAAAGGCGTTGGAGACAGCCACAGGATCAACAAGGACCTCATTACCTGAGGTCAGGCCAGGTACCGAGGAGTGGGCCTTAATGCCCGACAGCCGGCGCAGGCCACCCCAAACGACGTCAGAGAGAGTAGAACTGTTAAAGGTGCTGGTGAAAGAGGCCCAACAAGCTTTTTTGCTGTCTTTGATTACGGCATTGCGCTCGGAGTCGTTTGTACTCAATACAATTCGCCAACGTAGGATGGCGGCGAAAGGTGCGTAAAGCACGTCGTCGAGCACGGATAGCGTCCCTACAAGCCTCGTTCCACCAGGGGACGGAAACGCGACGTGAAGAAGAGGTAGTACGAGGAATGGAATGTTCGGCAGCATTGATGACAACGGCCGTGAGGTATTCGACCTGACTGTCACAACTGAGAAAATCGTGGTCCGGAAAGGTCGCCAGGGAGGAGTAAAGTCCCCAGTCAGCTTTCGGTATGTTCCAGCGCGAAGGACGTGGGGATGGGTTGTGGTGCAGGAGACGAACGACACAGGGGAAGTGGTCGCTCGAATAGGTGTCAGAAAGGACATACCACTCGAACCGACGGGCAAGAGTGGTAGAACAGATCGAGAGGTCCAAGTGGGAGTAGATATGAGTAGAGTCCGAGAAGAAAGTCGGGGCGCCGGTATTGAGGCAGACAAGATTGAGATGGTTGAAGACATCCGCCAAGAGTGAGCCTCTTTGACAGGATGCAGGAGAGCCCCAAAGGGGATGGTGGGCATTGAAGTCGCCAAACAATAAAAACGGCGGGGGAAGCTGAACGATCAGGTGCATCATGTCAGCCCGACTAACACCAGATGACGGTGGAGTGTAGATGGTACAAACTGAAAAAGTAAAAGCAGAAAGAGTAATACGGACAGCTATTGCTTGGAGTGGCGTGGTCAATGGGATGGGATGGTAGTAGACATCGTCCCGAACGAGCAACATGACCCCACCATGAGCTGGGATACCATCCACAGGGGTGAGGTCATACCGCTCCGAGGTATAGTGGGTAAAGGCAATACGGTCAGTCGGGCGCAACTTGGTTTCCTGGAGACCAAGGACGAGCGGACAGTGCAGGCGGAGTAGTAGTTGTAATTCCTCCCGATTAGATCAAATACCTCTTATGTTCCAAAGTAACAAGGCCATCGCTAGTCAAAAAGTTGGGGGAACGAGACGGGGGAAGAGCTGGTCACCTCGACGGCCGCGGAGGGCCAGGTTGCGAGGGAACAACGCTACAACCGGCGGGAGGCGGATCCGGTTCCATCGAGTCTTCGCCAGCTGCGGCCGCTGTCCGTGGTTGTGTAGGAGGGGCAGCATCACTTGCCGACGAGAGGCCAGCTGAGCGCCTGGCAGCAGAGCGTCCCGGCGAAACTGAGGACGGGCGGGAGCAGCGACTCACAGATGGAGCGTCAGACAAAACGCGCCGGGGTGGAGAGGGGGATAGAGACTTCTTCTTGGAGGCCTTCTTGGAAGGCCGAGGAGGCACAGGGATGGTGGGCTGGACCCGAAGAAGGTCCTCACGGGCGGGGTCCGTTTTGGAACGCCGGACCTCGGAAGCTGGGGTCCGGAACGTTTCCCCAATGGACGCCTGAGAAGAGGATCGCTTCTCAGGTGGCGGGGGGAGAGGAGGAGGAGGAAGGGTGGCCCCTGGGGCAGAGGGGGCGGGGACCACGGGGGAGGAGGATTTGGAAGGGAGGGATTTGGGAGGTGGAGGTAGAGCCCCCTGAGGGGCGGAGGAGGCGGAGGGGGGACTGGATAGGGGTGAGGATACCACGGAAGGAGTGGACACAACTGAGGCAAACGAAGTGGTCAATGGCACGGGATGGAGGCGGTCATACTTCTTCCTGGCCTCAGAATAAGAGAGCCGATCCAAAGTTTTGAGTTCTTGTATCTTCTTCTTCTGATATGCGGGGCAGTCTGAGGATCTAGGCGAGTGGATGCCAGGACAATTAATGCACCGAGGTGGTGGGGTGCATGTATGTTCCTCACGAAGAGGATGTCTACAATCGCCACAAAGGGGCTCAGCCTCACACCGTGACGACATGTGCCCAAAGCGCAAACACCGAAAACAGCGCATAGGAGGCGGGACGTAAGGTCGCACGTCGCACCGGTAGCACATCACCTTTACCTTCTCCGGGAGAACGTCCCCCTCGAAGGCGAGGATAAAGGCCCCGGTGTCGATGCGACTGTCTTTGGGGCCGCGCTGGACTCGCCGGACGAAATGCACGCCTCGGCGCTCCAGGTTGGCCCTGAGCTCCTCATCAGATTGTAGCAGGAGGTCACGATGAAAAATAACCCACTGCGTCCTATTTAGTGCCAGATGCGGGACAATGGACACTGGGATGTCCCCTAGGCGGTCGCACGCCTGGAGCACCGCCGACTGTGTGGCGGAGGTGGTCTTTATAAGAACGGACCCCGAACGCATTTTGCTGAGAGCCTCGATTTCCCCGAAGATGTCCTCGATGTGCTGAACAAAGAACATGTGCTTGTAGGTGGCGAACGTCCCCCTATCGGTTCGAGAACAGACCAAATATCGGGGGAAGTACTTCGCCCCAAGCCGGCGGGCCTGTCCCTCCTCCCAGGGACTGGCCAAGGGGGAAAGGGCAGGAGAACCAGAACTAGAAACGGTACCTTTTCTTTTGAAAGACTCGGCAGCAGAGCGACCTGATACGTGTTGACGTTTCATCTGCGAAACGTCCGCCCCGATACCACCCACTCCGACCAGGGGCTCTCCCCACGGGCGCCACCCAGCCTCAGCAAGAGCCACCTGGCAGGATGACCGTTGCCGGGAGTCCTGATGCCCCAAGGAGACGGGCATCTACTCCTTGGCCGACATGGGGAGGGTGCAGCTCAGGTATCGGCAGTACGATCCCTGTGTTGTCAGGGGGCTACAACCTAGAGGGTACATGACGACCCCACCACAACGGGCTGGCTACCGTGCTGGATTTCTGGTGCCATGGAAAGTACATCATGATCGCTGGTGCAGATGGGGACGCACTACGGGCGTAACTTGTACAACCCATCAGGCGTTTAGGCCCAATTTGAGGAATAGTGGGTATGGTTACAACGCCGGTACAATGCTGAGTGCCAAGGTCTTTGTGCACTTAGGACCAGTGGTACACCACATAAGGTGTCCTTCCCCAAAAGGCTCGTACTTCTGTAGAATTTTGAAAAATGGAAGTCAAACCCCAAGGGGGACCATCACATGGAAGGCCGAAACGGTTGAAACTCCTTTTAGTCACCTCTTACGACAGGCAGGAATACCTCGGGCCTATTCTTACCCCGGACCCGAAGGGGGGGGGGGGGGGGGGGGGAGGCTAGGGTGAGAACCACACGTTTGTTCACATCATGGTAGTTTATACTTATACAAGTATATATTGGTATTTTAAAACTGAAAGGGTGTGACTGTTAGGGGTGTAATTTGTGCTTGATTTCTGTTAACAGCTCAAGGAAATTATTTAGAAAATGTTTATTTGCCAGCTCCAGCTGTTCATTTAGAATGTATTGTGGTGAGCTGAGGGGTATGAATATATATTTCTAGTTCCTCTAAGGGTCCACTTTCTTGCCTTCGTTGGTGGTATGTAATATCTGTAAGTTGTTGGAAACAGAGTTTCTATATTGGTCCACGTGATGAGCTACTGCAGATTTATTTAAATTTTTTTAGTCTGAAGGCATCTGTGTGTTCTCCATGGAGCCAGATGACCTAGAAATGGGAAGCAGTCTTGCAGGCCTTTTAGCTGACATTTATATTAACCATTTAAAAGAAACTGACTTATCACAGAAGATGACACAACCATCTTGTTCAGTGGTACAGACGATGAAATAGAGTCACATTTGCAAATGCCATGAGTAACATGCACCACAATATCAAATTCACTGTTTACCATCAGACAGAAGACGGTATCAATTTTTCTTTATGTTAGAATAAAAAGATGAATCGAAAGTGTGCCTTTGAGATTCATAGAAAAACTGCCACAGCTGTAATTCTAAATAATTATTCATGCCCCACTACACAGCACAAAAGGCCTCTTTCATATCGATGTTAAACTGCATAAAATTCCACTCAGTTTGTCTGTCAAGGGGGAAGAAATAAATATCAAAACTGTAGCCAAAAATAATGGCTATAAGCCACAAATAATTGAGCATCTACACAATAAAATTAAAGATAGATAACTTACAGCAAACTTGCAACCAGCAGCAGAAAAGAATGATTTGCATGCAATCCCTTCTTTGGCAATTTAGTATGAAATTGTGCCTATCTTTTCTGAAGGACAGGAGTTCAAACAAGTTTCCACACCAACAACATTGTGCAAAATAAAGTTAATTTAGAAAAATCAGGAGTTTGCAGGAATATCTGTGAATTTCCCCAGCTTTCATTTTTGACGGACCAGCACAAGCTTCGGTATAAGATATTGAGAACATATGGCTTTAGACTAATAAATTTAAATGAATACGCACTAACCACTCACACAAACCACTATGGAAACTCTGTTTCCAACAACTTACAGATATTGCATATCACCAACAAAGGCAACAAATGGACCTCTTAGAGGAACTAGAAATATATATTCACACACTCAGCTCACCATAATATGTTCTAAATGAACAACTGGAGCTAGCAAATCAACGTTTTCTAAATAATTTTCTTGGGCTGTCCACAAATCAAACACAAATTGCACTCCTCACAGTCACATCCCTGCAATTTAAGATATCAGTATATAATTGTATAAATATAAACTACTACAATGAACAGATATGTTTCTCTCACCCTATCCTCCAAATTTGCAATTTTGTATTTCCTCTAATTAACTTATTAACTGTATTGATAATCAAATATCTGTATATATAAATTTATAAATACATATATCTACTTTTATATGCATTGACAGTAAAAAAAACAAAAAATTATCCTACTGTCTTAATAATAAGTTTATGCTTATAGTGCAAACACTTTCCTGTTATTAACATGTTACATGTTGCACATCCCTCATCACCATCACCATCACCATCACCCTGGGGGTTGGGTTGTTTGGGGGAGGAGACCAGACAGCGAGGTCATCGGTCTCATCAGGTTAGGGAAGGATGGGGAAGGAAGTCAGCCGTGACCTTTCAAAGGAACCATCCCAGCATTTGCCTGGAGCGATTTAAGGAAATCATCTTTTCTCTGTTTACATCCTTTGTCAGTATTTAATGAATAATGTCTTTGTACCTGTACTTAATGATGACCTTGGCATCGTAAAGAATAACATCAAATGTGCATGTGCAATTCTCACCACGCGTTCTAGGAGTATTGTGACGAGTGCCACAGGTATTTACTCACAGTGTGTATGCTATGATGGAATTCAAGAACATATACATCTAGCTAGAAAACCATGTGGACCATAACAAAACAGATAGCCATCTACTAGGACATGTGTAAGTGAACACACAAGCACTTGCGCGTATTTTTACTGATGAAGCAACTGATAAAGTGGCACGAAATACATTTTTTTGTCCAATGTGGAACGGACGACATGCAGTTGATCAAAACATCCACGTAACGAGAAATATTAGCCATCTTAACATGGGCATGGTAGCCCGAAACCGGTAATGCCACTCAAATAAAACATTGCAAAGATATTTTTGGCTGTTCACGTCATTCACCAATTATCATTAACGGCCGCAGAGTTCACAAGATCCAACAAGGATAAAATAACATTGCTATTTTGTTAATTTACAGCACTGTTTGAGAAGAAAGGTAGGTTGCTAGTTTTATAAGGCCTGTCCTACACACAGCGTCAACAGCCATGACCACCGGTGAACGATACCAGTAGGTATCAACTGAACTTTATGCTGAACCTGTCTCAACACTTGCGATGAGGGAATAGAAACCCAAACGCTAAATCAAATCAAAATCTCATGACGGCAAAAACAGTGCCCTGAGTACCCCGCACTGATTAGTCCATCACCTACAGGGCTATTACAAATGATTGAAGCGATTTCATAAATTCACTGTAGCTCCATTCATTGACATATGTTCACGTCACACTACAGATACGTAGAAAAACTCAGTTTTGTTCGGCTGAAGCCGCACTTCAGGTTTCTGCCGCCAGAGCGCTCGAGAGCACAGTAAGACAAAATGGCGACAGGAGCCGAGAAAGCGTATGTCGTGCTTGAAATGCACTCACATCAGTCAGTCATAACAGTGCAACGACACTTCAAGACGAAGTTCAACAAAGATCCACCAACTGCTAACTCCATTCGGCGATGGTATGCGCAGTTTAAAGCTTCTGGATGCCTCTGTAAGGGGAAATCAACGGGTCAGCCTGCAGTGAGCGAGGAAACGGTTCAACGCGTGCGGGCAAGTTTCACGCGTAGCCCGCGGAAGTCGACGAATAAAGCAAGCAGGGAGCTAAACGTACCACAGCCGACGGTTTGGAAAATCTTACGGGAAAGGCTAAAGCAGAAGCCTTACCGTTTACAATTGCTACAAGCCCTGACACCCGATGACAAAGTCAAACGGTTTGAATTTTCGGCGCGGTTGCAACAGCTCATGGAAGAGGATGCGTTCAGTGCGAAACTTTTTCAGTGATGAAGCAACATTTTTTCTTCATGGTGAAGTGAACAGACACAATGTGCGAATCTGGGCGGTAGAGAATCCTCGCGCATTCGTGCAGCAAATTCGCAATTCACCAAAAGTTAACATGTTTTATGCAATCTCACGGTTTAAAGTTTACAGCCCCTTTTTCTTCTGCTAAAAAAAAAAACGGTACAGGACACGTGTATCTGGACATGCTGGAAAATTGGCTCATGCCACAACTGTAGACCGACAGCGCCGACTTCATCTTTCAACAGGATGGTGCTCCACCGCACTTCCATCATGATGTTCGGCATTTGTTAAACAGGAGATTGGAAAACCGATGGATCGGTCGTGGTGGAGATCATGATCAGCAATTCATGTCATGGCCTCCACGCTCTCCCGACTTAACCCCATGCGATTTCTTTCTGTGGGGTTAGGTGAAAGATTCAGTGTTTAAACCTCCTCTACCAAGAAACGTGCCAGAACTGCGAGCTCGCATCAACGATGCTTTCGAACTCATTGATGGGGACATGCTGCGCCGAGTGTGGGAGGAACTTGATTATCGGCTTGATGTCTGCCGAATCACTAAAGGGGCACATATCGAACATTTGTGAAAAAAGAGTTTTTGTATGTGTGTGCAAAGCATTGTGAAAATATCTTAAATAATAAAGTTATTGTAGAGCTGTGAAATCGCTTCAATCATTTGTAATAACCCCGTACATGCCTTTCTGTATAATATGGCAGAGTGGCTTAATAACAGTTACTATTTCGCTGAAACTATTTTAGAGAAGGTTTTGAGACGGTACCAAATCTCTCCTGTGGTGGGCATTTACACTTCTGAAAAAGGGGAGGGAGGGAGGGAGGGAGGGAGGGAGGGAGGGAGGGAGGGAGAGAGAGAGAGAGAGAGAGAGAGAGAGAGAGAGACGCCACATCGCCGTCTCAGAAAACCTGGTCTGTTTGTTAAATTTCAGACTGTAACATTACTGCACTACGAGTATGAAATCATCGCAGCCATCTTTTCTGCTGTTTATTTCCATCCGAAGACTATCATTTTGAGTACAAATATGGAGATCTGATCGAACAGCAACTGCATGTTCTATCTTCAATCGCAGCTTTCGTCCTAAACATTAATTCACACATTAACTATTCACTGATTTCAACAGAAAGTATTTTTCAACAGCCATGAACTTCGCCTCCCTCTTTCACGCAAAATGAATGGCAATTTCAAAAAAAACTATGACTCCTAGAAATCTGTTCCTGTAACGTGACTATTTAACACGGAATTTTAACGATACCATCATCACCCATAATTACGAACGGGTAAAAAATGAAATTGCTGTTTATTTTTGCATTTCCATGAAGAAAATGCACTTAAAACATACGATGGGATCGTATAGCACCTACAACACATACTTTACCCGCGCTGGGGCCTCACTAATACACTCCGAAGGTTATGCGTTCACCGACAGACTTCTTCGCGTGATGGAAGCCCAAGAAGCTCAACAGGAAAGCTAGCTACAGTACCAGAAGACTTCCTTTCAGTTCGGTAAAAAGCTACACTTTCACGCACGATCAGCCCGTCTTTTTCTTTAACATAATACATAGTTCGGTATTATCGATTTTAGGCCTCTGACTTAGAGGGCAGTATTTCGTTTATGTCACTAAAGAGTCAGTTGTTCTTTATCTTACGGAAAAATGGCTTAATGTCAACATCGGCTTATTTATTGGCGTAATGCTAGTTCAATAAAAATGGCTCTGAGCACTAAGGGACTTAACATCTACGGTCATCAGTCCCCTAGAACTTAGAACTACCTAACCCTAACTAACCTAAGGACAGCACACAACACCCAGCCATCACGAGGCAGAGAAAATCCCTGACCCCGCCGGGAATCGAAACCGGGCGTGGGAAGCGAGAACGCTACCGCACGACCACGATATGCGGGCAATGCTAGTTCGGTTTGGTAAGAGTATAGGAATGAGTCAGCGGTTGTTGTTGTTGTTGTTGTTGTTGTTGTGGTCTTCAGTCCTGAGACTGGTTTGATGCAGCTCTCCATGCCACTCTATCCTGTGCAAGCTTCTTCTTCATCTCCCAGTACCTACTGCAACCTACATCCTTCTGAATCTGCTTAGTGTATTCATCTCTTGGCCTCCCCCTACGATTTTTACCCTCCACGCTGCCCTCCAATACTAAATTGGTGATCCCTTGATGTCTCAGAACATGTCCTACCAACCGATCCCTTCTTCTGGTCAAGTTGTGCCACAAACTTCTCTTCTCCCCAATCCTATTCAATACTTCCTCATAGGTTATGTGATCTACCCATCTAATCTTCAGCATTCTTCTGTAGCACCACATTTCGAAAGCTTCTATTCTCTTCTTGTCCAAACTATTTACCGTCCATGTTTCACTTCCATACATGGCTACACTCCATACAAATACTTTCAGAAATAACTTCCTGACACTTAAATCTATACTCGATGTTAATAAATTTCTCTTCTTCAGAAACGCTTTCCTTGCCATTGCCAGTCTACATTTTATATCCTCTCTACTTCGACCATCATCAGTTATTTTGCTCCGCAAATAGGAAAACTCCTTTACTACTTTAAGTGTCTCATTTCCTAATCTAATACCCTCAACATCATCCGACTTTATTCGACTGCATTCCATTATCCTCGTTTTGCTTTTGTTGATGTTCATCTTATATCCTCCCTTCAAGACACCATCCATTCCGTTCAACTGCTCTTCCAAGTCCTTTGCTGTCTCTGACAGAATTACAATGTCATCGGCGAACCTCAACATTTTTATTTCTTCTCCATGGATTTTAATACCTACTCCGAATTTTTCTTTTGTTTCCTTTACTGCTTGCTCAATATACAGATTGAATAACATCGGAGAGAGGCTACAACCCTGTCTTACTCCCTTCCCAACCACTGCTTCCCTTTCATGTCCCTCGACTCTTATAACTGCCATCTGCTTTCTGTACAAATTGTAAATAGCCTTTCGCTCTCTGTATTTTACCCCTGCCACCTTTAGAATTTGAAAGAGAGTATTCCAGTCAACATTGTCAAAAGCTTTCTCTAAGTCTACAAATGCTAGAAACGTAGGTTTGCCTTTCCTTAATCTTTCTTCTAAGATAAGTCGTAAGGTCAGTATGGCTAGGCAGGGATGGCTAGAGGACAAATTTAAGGATGTAGAGGCTTATCTCACTAGGGGAATCCAAACTGATCTTCCCCGAGGTCGGCTTCTACTAGTTTTTCCATTCGTCTGTAAAGAATTCGTGTTCTTATTTTGCAGCCGTGACTTATTAAACTGATAGTTCGGTAATTTTCACATCTGTCAACTCCTGCTTTCTTCGGGATTGGAATTATTGTATTCTTCTTGAAGTCTGAGGGTATTTCGCCTGTTTCATACATCTTGCTCACCAGATGGTAGAGTTTTGTCAGGACTGGCTCTCCCAAGGCCGTCAGTAGTTCCAATGGAATGTTGTCTACTCCGGGGGCCTTGTTTCGACTCAGGTCTTTCAGTGCTCTGTCAAACTCTTCACGCAGTATCGTATCTCCCATTTCATCTTCATCTACATCCTCTTCCATTTCCATAATACAGGGTGAGTCAAAAAGAATACCACAACTTTAGGAATTTAAAACTCTGCAACGACAAAAGGCAGAGCTAAGCACTATCTGTCGGCGAATTAAGGGAGCTATAAAGTTTCATTTAATTGTACATTTGTTCGCTTGAGGCGCTGTTGACTAGGCGTCAGCGTCAGTTGATGCTAAGATGGCGACCGCTTAACAGAAAGCTGTGTTTAGTGATGAAGCAACTTTCCACACTAACGGGCAAGTCAACCGTCACAATGTCTGTATATGGGGCACTGAGAATCCGCGGGAAACCTCTCAGTATGAACGTGACTCGCCTAAGGTGAACGTTTTCTGTGCCATTTCAGCCAATAAAGTTTTTGGTCCCTTTTTCTTCGAAGGTGCTACTGTAACTGGACTACAGTATCTGGAGATGTTAGAGAATTGGCTGTTCCCTCAGCTCGAACAAGAAGCACAACAATTCATATTTCAGTAGGATGGAGCGCCACCACATTGGCACTTATCTGTCCGTAACTACAAGAACGTCAACTACCCGAGGCGATGGATCGGCCGCCAGGCAGCCCGTGACAGAGCACTTCATCACTGGCCTCGAAGAAGCCCTGATCTTACCCCCTGCGATACCTGGGGGTATGTTAAGGATATGGTGTTTCGGCCACCTCTCCCAGCCACCATTGATGATTTGAAACTAGAAATAACAGCAGCTATCCAAACTGTTATGCCTGATATGCTACAGAGAGTGTGGAACGAGTTGGAGTATCGGGTTGATATTGCTCGTGTGTCTGGAGGGGGCCATATTGGACATCTCTGAACTTGTTTTTGAGTGAAAAAAAACCTTTTTAAATACTCTTTGTAATGATGTATAACAGAAGGTTATACAATGTTTCTTTCATTAAATACACATTTTTAAAGTTGTGGTATTCTTTTTGAATCACCCGTTATTGTCCTCAAGTGCATCGTCCTTGTATAGACCCTCTATATACTCCTTCCACCTTTCTGCTTTCCCTTCTTTGCTTAGAACTGGGTTTCCATCTGAGCTCTTGATGTTCATACAAGTGGTTCTCTTATAGCCAAAGATCTCTCTAATTTTCCTGTAGGCAGTATCTATCTTACCCCTAGTGAGATAAGCCTCTACATCCTTACATTTGTCCTCTAGCCATCCCTGCTTAGCCATTTTGCACTTCCTGTCGATGTCATTTTTGAGACGTTTGTATTCCTTGAGTCAGCGGTAGTTTAGCGAATAAACCATTCTGGCATTATTATGACTTTGGGAAACCGAGCCAAACCTAATAATGGCCAGACAGGAATTTTTTACATCTTTGTTTGTTCTGGGTAAGAGTTCAATACCTTGCGTCGTTGCTATGTTTATACGTGATGAAACAGGAAAGAAAATACTCAATGGAAACAACATTGAACAACTCGGACGACCATTTTTAATAAAGGTACCTGGGTGACTATGTGTTGGTTCGAGATTCGAACTTCAGTCAGTGCTACGGTTCTTTCACTTCTTGCAATAATTTGTAGATGAGAACAACGTCAAGATGCAGCGTGGTTCGCACACAACATAGAAAAGTAGTTACCACCCGACAAACTGCTTAAGTCAGTTCTACAGTAGGACTGAGAAAGAAGTGTAAAATCCTCTAGCATAGCTATGGTGTTCAACATTCAAGTTGAGAACAACTTCAGTTGATGAAGCAATAGTTCAGTGCAAATAACGATAGGACAGACATACAGCGCTATGTCAAAGTGCGATTTGACTTGACTCTTTCCACTGATAAAACTAATTCAGTAGCGACAATGGCTGGTGTCTTAATTATTCTATCAAATACATGCTGCAAGCGCACAAACAACATAGGGGGTGAGTATGGTAGACAGGTTAGAGTTGAACGTCTCTTCGATGACCAGATCATTACGAACAGAAACAGAAGTAGAGCCTATGATGGACAACGAGGGTCGGATTTGGGTCTGACAAAAGAAACAAATCGTCACAAGCCTGAGATGTGTCTTTCAAACGTATTTCTCCACCGTAGCCCAGTGTCTTAACTACGCACACTTCCTCGGTCACAGCAGCGACATGTACCACACAACGGGAACATCCGTATTCCACATATACTCCCTGACAGACAACAGTAACAGGTCAGTGAGCTTCTCTAAGCTCCCAGACGCCCCCTTCCGGTTTACCGACCGCTGGCGGTTAGCACTGACCTACTAACCCGAAGACCGGAGGATCGGTACTCTGTGAGCTCTTTGGATTTTTATGTAAAGGGAAGGCTAACACTCCCCTGTCTCACGCACTCTAATACTCAAACGGAGAAATTGACAAGGAAACGTTCAAAGTGTCGTCAAACTCTAAAATACTGGCTTGTATCCGGCAGGAAGCAAGGCGACTTTTCTGTTTAACCATGCTCCAAGCAGGCGAGAAAGGCTCATGGCTTCCAAACTTCAATACAAACTGCCTTTTAACCTCCTGCCCATGTTTACTACGGTTATAAAGAGGCAGCTACTGTAGCATCCGTGCCTCGTTTCTGACGCAGTCGAGAAAGGAGGAGCATCTCATGGACGTGTGTAGCTTTAATCACCAACAGATAACACTACGTTGTGCTTGCTGAGAGATTTTTTCTTACTGTCTGTCCGCACAGTTACTTACCTACTTTTTATTCAAGTGGCATACTTAGATTGTTTTCACACTCAAGTTGTGAGGTCCGGTGATTATAGCCCCCTCTCTAAAGAAAAGAGAACATCGATGAAAGATGTGTCAGTTGTGTGAAAAAATTAAACTTCACCAATGATGAAATTAAGGAACAACGAGACACGGGGAGGAGCGTTGCAAAAGATCTTGCGTCCTGTTTTTTTTTTTTTTTTTTTTTTTAGTACTCAAGAATACCACAGTCACTTGCTACGGATTTTCAGATCAACCTCGGGCATTTATGGTACATCTTTAGTAACCTAAGAAGTCAAAAGGTGGCAGTATGAGCCCAGCATTTTATCGTCCTACTAGCTCTAACATTACACAATTTTAAGAAAGATCATGGTGCTACACAACTTCAAATACACTATTACCCATCTGACCTAGTGCGATATGTGAAGAAAAACATGAATGTAAGAATGTACCTTCGCTTTTTCTACAATGTTTACTATAAAGTGAAACAAAAATATTAAATATTTGTAAGGCGCTGCAGTCATGGACTGTGCGGCTGGTCCCGGCGGAGGTTCAAGTCCTCCCTCGGGCTTTTGTGTGTGTGTGTGTGTGTGTGTGTGTGTGTGTGTGTGTGTGTGTGTGTGTGTGTGTGTCCTTAGGATAAGTTAGGTTAAGTAGTGTGTAAGCTTAGGGATTGATGAACTTAGCAGTGAAGTCCCATAAGATTTCACACACATTTGAACATTTTTTTAATTAAATATTTCTTCTGGCTCCTGCTGTAAACTTCTCACAACCAATCGGAATGTTTTCATCGCTATAACGAATAGAGATACACACAAAGTTAACAATACACATGGATGCACGACGAGTTTCACTCAGGAGGAGAACTTATGTTTTATTTATATTTAAACACCGTGTCCTACGCAAGATACAGTGCAGTTCGGTTTAAGTATCGAACGTCTCAACTAGAACATCTATTAGAAGTTGGACTAAAAGGCGAAAATTCAGTAACTTTTGTCGGGATTTGCCGTTCATACGTCGCTATCCTCCAACCGTAGCTGTGTTGTTCGGGAGCAGACAGTTAAAAGGTAGCCACGATGGCACAATTAAACTGAGTGCGGTACTTAGCCATGCAGACAGCTAGATAAACTGGGTCACTTATTCTTCCGGTGCCAAGTTGCGTTAATAGCCTGCAACAACTGAGAGCAAATATTTGCTGAACTTGCAGACGTCTCGTTTGAGTAATGCAGGTGTTTACAGACTGACTCTGCAGTCTGGCGGAATAGGATTCAAATCCCAATTAGGCTGTACATATTCCGTGGTTTTCCTACAGCACTTCCGGTGAATGACTGGGTAGTTCCCTTTGAAAGCCGCCTCCGGGTTTCTCCCTGACCCTTGTCTACCACAAAGAGGTACTGAAAGTAATTACCTCGCCATCGACGGGACGTTAACCCCTAATCTACCAATGTGAACTCCGCCCTTCCCCAAATCCCTATTCACACATCCAGAAAACGGCGGGGATGCTGCTTAGACGTTTCTATCGTTGAAACTTCTCTGGTTTAATTTAGCATGTCAGGATCAAAGTATCTGATAGTGAATTGTACCCTCCTCTTTCCAGGCTCCAGCGACACAGCTACGAGGTACATGCACTCTATGATTATCTGCTGTGAACATGGGCACTTTATCGCTAAGTCGCAAAGCAGTGCAGAGAAACAAGTAATTTACAAAACCACCAGCAGTTATTTGCATAATTTCCTCAGTTTCACTTACCAACAATGACACTACAGCGCCCTGCGAATCAGACCACAAACTACGATCGAGATCACGATTAATCGGTAACGCCGATTCTGTAATAGATAGTTGCTCTTGGGCTAAGAGCGTGGGAATAGAACAAATCCCAAAGTGCCAAGTTCAGGTATAAGTTGGTGCGTCAATTTTTTTCTATTTACTACCGTTTCCTCCGCCTTTGGCCAACTCCCTCAAGCAGAGCATCAAGATTCCAGCGGTACAAATTCTTTCAGATGATCCGCGTACATTTCGGATCTGGTTACACGTCGCCGTCTTATTTCTACGATGTTTTGGCCCAGTTAATTTTACCGCTGATGTATTAGGTATAGGAGCAGTGATTTCTGGTATTCACTAGCATCATTTAAGATCTGCACTCTCATTCTAGCAACATCCCCTATTCCATCTTTGTCGGAAACACCGTTTCCATGCAGTACTCTAACATATTTCCGGTTGACAAGAGGTAGCTCTTCAGCGTATTTTACTGTTAAATCTTTGTTACATATAGTTATACATAATTCAAGCAAAAATTGGTCACTGGACGCAGTTTTAATGTTTCGCACAATCACGTCATTTTCTTCTATGGCTGCCTTCTTTGTGGCTGCCTCATTTCGATACGAGTATTCACTCTTCTACAATAAGTTGGGAATTGTATGACCACTTCCAGAGATCGCGGCGAGAACCCCGATGAGCAATATGTACGTTGCAAGAGCGTAATCACAAAGAACAATGTTCAAGCTTTGCAGAACTAGCCTTTATTAACGTAATAAATGCATTTAAGGGAGCGACCCGCAAGGTAGAAAGGTTCGTGGCCATTTGCAAACCTGTTGTTCGTATACGATGTCCCGTGATGGTGGTTATAATTAAAGTGTCGCAAATTACGCAGGTCCAGTATTGGCTGTAATTATCGTACGGCAGCGAACTTCGTAGATATTCTAATATGTTCACGCGGAACCGATTTACGCTGAAAATAAAAGTGTCAATTTTGGCCACCAGGTGCAAACCCGAGATGCGAATGCAAGAAAGACGTATATAAATGTTTCCTTATGTAAAGGATTAGAAATGGGACGTGGGCAGGAAAGGTCAGACAAGAGAGAAATGCATAATGTTTATTTTATTATCAACCGCATTTCACACGAATTGTTCAATATGAGTGCCGGAGACGTCGACGAGATGCTGTACAGCACCAAATTTGCTGCCAGTAGCCAAAATTTTAACTATTTATTTCAGCGTAAATAAGTTCCGCATTAACTCATTAGCGTATCTACCAAGGTTCGCTGCCATACGATAATTACAGCCCACACGCCACCTCCGTAAGAAGCTACACTTCAATTATAACCACCCAGTACAAATCTATATGGAGGCCGCTTAACAGGACGTTCCGTAAACAGTCTTCCGTAGACAAACGACAGTATGCGAGGAGATATATTAAAACTTAAGTTTCCCACTTCCTACGAACGAAGCGATTTCGTCACTTTCTTTATAAACTAGTGAGCACCGATAAACGCGGGCAGTGTTTACTGTTCTAGAGCCGCAGTGTACAGGAGCAGATTTCCAATCCCTGTCTAGCCACCCAGATCCAGATTTTCCAGTTTCAGTTAAATATCCCAAGACAAATGTCTGGTCCGTTTATTCGCGGAAAACACGGCCGACTTCCTTTTACTGCGGAACCTACATTACTGTTCCACAAACTTATCTCCAGATACTCCAAATATTTATACGAGACTGGCAACATCACCGTTATTACATTTGTCTAAGACAGGAGATGGCTGCCACACTTTGCACCACACAGATAAACCGGACAGTTCTGACCGGATATTGCTACAACCTATAACGGTACAGCCTGCTACACACGTCATTGCAAACTTGTCAAGCATGTATGTGAAACCATTTTGTGGAATCTTAAATCCTCTTCACCTCCAGACAGTTCAAGCATGATTTTACAAGTATTAATTTGTGCTTCAGTTACATGGAACTGACGACCATTTGCTCGTTTTGGCCAACTGCCGTTTGAATGACTGAGCAAGACACCAACCGGCAGGGCACCTGACAGCAAAGGACCCAGATTAGATTCCTGGCCAGCATATAGTTTTAATCTGCCAGGCAGTTTCAGCCAGTCTTAAGTTTAGCTATTTTAGAGCTAACCTACATCTACACTCCGCACGCCACCTTACTGTGTGTGGCAAAGAGTACCTCTGGTCCACTATCTGATTCTGATCCCCCCCCCCCCCTCCCCCTTGCTGGTAAACCTCCGTATCAGGTGTAATTTTTCCGATTTCCTCGTTGTGGTCTTTCGCGAGACCTATGTGGGGCGAAGTAATGTTGTCCAACTCTTCGCGGAACATTAAATCTAGAGATTTTAATAGTAAACGTCTCCACGATGCACAACGACTCTTGTAAGCGACTGCCACTGGAGTTTAGGCATGTAATGATCTCGGGCACATAAGATGATGCGGCGCTCTTCGTCGGATTCTGCATATTCCTTCGTCATCCAACCTAATAAGGGTTCTAGAAATAAGAAATACTCGATCGGTCGAACAAGTGTTTTGTACGTCACTTCTTTCGTGAATGAATTACATTTCCTATGAATCTCAAGCTCGGCATTTCAGTTTTCTACTGTGTGTTTTATTTGGTCACAGTACTTCAGACTGGTCGCTATGGTTAATCCTAGGTATATTACGGTAGTTACTGTCTCAAGCGGTTTGTTACCAACAGTGTAATTGCACAGTATTGGATTTCTTCGCCTATTTATGCTCAATCTCTTAGATCTTATCTTCAGATTAGGATCAATTTCTAGTCACCGCATCTTTTAGCAAGTCCTCTGTAGGTCTCCCTACTGCTGAGAACCGGTTATTCAACACTCGCTTTCTGAAAAATTGTAATTTTTCAGGAAACGCAAAAGACTATTTACACACTTGTATATGGACGAAAATTTTGCAAACTTCACGTGTAACATGCTAATTTTTAAACAGAAATTCATACATCTATAAATCAAAAGAATTTGCATGCATATATTTAAGAGAGATCATGAAAACGTCAACTTATTTCAAAACCTGCTTTCTATGTAACATCTATTGAAAACTATTTTTGTCATCCATTTCCCAAGAAAACAACAAAAAATATATATTACATACAACTTCTTGAAATATTACTGATGTACAATGCAGTAACCGCACTAAGCAAATATTTAAAATTTTTAAGTCACTCCAATTAACATATGGTAAAGTCCAGTGTCTCGCTGTTTCCTCAACATCTGTATTTCCCATCGCATCACTTACTTGCACTACCCACAGCACTACTCCCCTTCAATATATTTTCACTGAAATCCCTGGCATCACCGGGTATTTCAATGTTCTATTTGGATTTTGCCGTATCTACTTTTTTACAGACATGATTCATAGTTTTCATTTTCTACGCTACGTCCACGGCTCTGAAGGATTTCTGTCCTTCCTTGAGGGTCTACTACAGTTGACTCCCCACAGTACCTATACCTATCAAGTCTTTACCTTGAAGTTTCAATCCTTTTTGTACCAAGTAACTCGGGCTTGCGCAATGCTGAAAGGCAATATGAACTTTTAAACTATGGTTAGGCTCCCGTTTGAGATAGCACACATTCCAGTCGTCTTGCAATACTTTGACGGCACCATGGTATCTGAGGATACAATGAGACTTCCTAGGTAATGTAATTTCTACTTTCTCTCTGTATCACTCATTTCGTTGTCGATTAAGTCAGCAGAATGACAGCTCCTGGGCCCTATTGTGGGCGTATAGTCGCTTTAAAGGTGACCGAAACTTGTCTCCAACGGCCCCGCCTTTTCTTTACGATATCTTTCATTGCTTATTTTATGCATGGTGTATTATAAAAATAAGGCCCGTTCTGGTCATACAAAATGAGCTCATGAGAAAAGGCTTTTACTGAAAGTAATGTTTTAGCACATATCTACTTCTCCACATAATCGCTGCTCGCATCTGTACGTTTTCTGCAACGCTGCACCAACTTCTTTAGCCCCTATCCACAGAAATCTGCCGCCTGTGACTTTAGCCAGCTGGTAACAGCAGTCTTGAGTTGACCGTAGTTTTGAAGTCTCTGTCCACACAGTCAGTCCTTCAAATGCAAGAAAGGAAATAATCGCTCGGTGCAAGGTCAGGATCGTACTTATCAAGTTTGGTTAGCGTTCCACAGAGTACGTCAGCTGTAATTGTTGACACATGAAATCAATCAAAAGGACGTCCTGTTCATTCCAAAAAACGGTGGCCATCATTTTTAGGATCGAGAACGGAGACTGCATGAACTTTCTTGGGTCGGATGAACATGAATGACGCCATAAAATTAACTGGTATTTTGATTCTGGGTTTCTGTACAATATCTGCGTCTCTCTCTCTCTCTCTCTCTCTCTCTCTCTCTCTCTCTCTCTCTCTCTCTCTCTCTCTCTCTCAACAGCGTGGGAAAACAAATCGTCTCCAACTTGTCTATAGCGCTTCAGCAACTGTCGTTAACATTTTTGGAAGCCACCTAGCACGCAGTTTGTGGCAGCCAAACTGTTCAGTGACAATCCTGTAAATTGAGATTCGAACAACATTTTGGGGCTCATTAGCCAGACGACTAACCGTCAATCCGAATACTGGGCCCGCCACTCCTCTGTTCATCGTGAACATTTGTGCGGTCATTTTGAAATTCAGACACCAAAACGGACTTGTTTGTGGCTCATTATTTCGGGTCCATACACTAGGCACAACTCACGATGTATTTCAGCAGCTGGAGAGTCTTGCCAGTAAAAATCTAATCACACAACCGGCATCACAACTGGCGGGCTCTAAGATTGTCTCTGCCATTATGATCTGCTCTCACCGGTTGGCAAACGATTACTGAATCAAACCCACACTGCAATACATGGAATGTATTCGCAGTTGCGATTGTGGACAACCATCAGCTGTATGATGGAATGACGACAATGAAATTTTGTGCCGGACCGGGACTCGACCCTGAGTTTCTCGCTTACCCCAAGTTGTCGTCTTAGCATTCGGCTATCCCAGCACGACTCACGGCCAAACCCAAATTTCCACATATCGTCAACTACGTGTCTGCAACATGTACTCTTACATCAATTATGCATACTCCCGTCGCTGTCGGCGGATAAATACGATATTGCAGTGCCGTGGTTAATCCGAATAACGGTGCATCGTAATTCGGAATAACACAGGCAGTGCAATATCGTATACAACACTGCGATACGCTGCATGAGTGAAACTATCACTTAAATATCTGTCACCGGATTTTATTTTTGGAATACACCTCGTATGACGCTCTCGTCTTCTTGTCTTCCTTCAACTTTTAGCTTCTGTTACAGGTTCAGAGTATTATTGTCATCTTATTTTAAAAAAACTTTTAAACAAAGGCTACGAATACATATATCATTCTCGACTCAGAGAGGCAGTTCTGCAACTGACAATGACCTAACAGTAATGTAAATTGACAGAAAATAAACGCCACAACTCTGTATTGTTACTTCCGCAAATGTTACGAAAACGAATATTGAAAATGGCGTCATTAAAATCGAACGACTATTCACCCTACAAGTATTAGCTGCAGATAGTTGTTTTGCAAAGCCAGTTTCAGAATAAAATGGGGCATTTGGCACCTTCTAACCGCGGAATTAATTGGGTTTTGTAGAAACTGTTTTCTGAGTTAGAAAGGCGACTATCTCGAATAGTCTATGGCTCAAAAAAGCTCGTTCTGGTCTTCTTCGCACAAAGTGAGTTTTGAAAAAAACGTTCAGTTCTCTACAGTCTTCTGGGGTTGATAGCTTGTTATAGACAACCGCACCATTTGCGAACAGCTTGATTAAGTCTCCGACGTTATCCGCTAGCATTTAAGAGCTAGGAGTTGAACTCCATCTTCAAGAAAGTCCTCTAAACATAATCAGAAATCTGATCCGATTCTCTGTAAGCTCATTTTTTTTCCCCATTAAGCGATAAGGCGGAACTGCATCAAATACCTTCCTGAACTCCAGGAATTAGGTAAACCCACTGTCAGTAGCGCGAAAGAACGGATGTTTGTGTCCACCCAGGCAGAGCCCCGCAATCCTGAGCAAACTTCTACAGCTGTCGTGCTGTTTCCCCACAGGTTGCACGCTATATAGTGTTTTATAGCGCCTACATTAATTCACCTTCTCGAGACTATGGGAGGCTGCAGGACAGGCAACACACGGTAAACTCCTAAAATTCCAGAGACTACTCTTCGCCAATTTGAGCAGTGCGGCAGAAAGTGTCGGGAGTCCGCCGAGTTGCCCTGTGAAGGAAACGTGTGTGGCTTACGGAGTGGGGGTGGTGTAGTCAGCGTTAACCACCAGTGCAAATACTAGCCTGCGTAGCGTTGACCATGTAAGATATTCAGCGTAGGTGCCAGTCTTTGTGAATGGGGCAGAGAAGACTAAGTGCATGTAAAACTAATCCGGACACAACCACAGAATAGAAAATACTAATGTCCACCATTACAGGGATCGGCTGCAAGTGTAAATCAATACCTACGTTATCGAGTCTGCGACCACAACACATCCATTTCATTTGCGACCACACTATTCAGTACGGACATTTCTGGTTCCTACTGGTCATGTACAAGTTTAATCAAGTCAGTCGACAACACACAACGTTTGCGAAACCACGAGTCAGCTGGCAAAAAACACGTTCGTTATAATCAGTATTTTAACAGTCAGACGGCCATACTTGCTGGGTTTGTGTAATGTTAATAAACCACGACAATAATAATTAGCAAATATTAAAACGACAGGAGGCCTGTTTCAGGCAAATTTAAAAGACACGGAGTTGCTATCGAATGCAAACAAATACAAAAATGCACACCTTTAGTAACTACTCTTCCGGGCACATGTCTGGCAAACATTGTTTCCTTCACCGTGCAGAGAACAACATTCCACGATGCCTTATCCGTTACTCTTCGCTTTCACCATTTCGAGACCTTCCATTGTAATTATTACGGAGCTTTCGAATCCTGAAAGTACAGCGTGAAACTTCGTGAAATTCCTCTTAGATACTAGCACGATTTGTAAACGGCCCAGAGTCAATAACGAAGTATGGGAGGAGATGTCTGCAGACATAGCAATTGAGCCACAGGCATAAACGTGTAAAACAAAGCAGTCCACTCCTTCACTACTGTTGAGTGAAACAGCAGCTGTAGCTAACACTGCTAACAGCTGTATAGATGTATCTCTCTAATGTGGTAACGATGCTCAGTGTTGAGGCATACTTCAGACATACAGTATATACCTAGCTTATTAACCAGTGTATCTTAACTTCTTCCATTGATAGTCAGCATCCTGTTACAACATTACCACGTTAATTGCTTACAAATGTAATAAACACAGGAGACACGGTGATTTACTATCCTTTCAGCTAGTAGACGCGATGAGGGGAGGGGGATTTTTAACAGTGTTTTACGCGTTTGTTCCCGTGGAAACAGACTAGGCGTTCCTCTGCGAAGTTACCTGCTTTCGAACACTCATGCCTTAACAAGCGCTCTAGGGTCTATGTACATTTTAAAGAGCCCCCGCGGCTTCTGGAAATCTTATCACGTCCGTAGCTGTACCACATATGATACGAGCCTCACTTTTTTTTTAAACGAAGTACATGGTCATAGTATGAAGGCTTTCACGACCGGATGAAATATCTTCTGGTAAACCTTGCGGGATGTAAGGTCGTGGTCCATGAAACTCTTCAGCTCCTGGCGTTTCGTCCAGTGCTTCGCTGGACATCTTCAGAGGGGTGTTTCTCCTCCGGTCGGCAAGACTCACCGGAGGAGAAACACCCCTCTGAAGATGTCCAGCGAAGCACTGGACGAAACGCCAGGAGCTGAAGAGTTTCATGGACCACGACCTTACATCCCGCAAGGTTTACCAGAAGAAGTACATGGTGCCACAATTTTGTCAGTTGTTACTGTTGAAATAAAGGTAGCTAGAATTTGGTCTCGCAGTTATTTTACATTGAGCGTTTGAAGAAAATGTTTTTAATAAATGGAAATTTTTCAGCGAACACGTGAATAACAACGTCGTTGGGGTTTGTATCAGTTCGTCCAACGACAAATGACAACGAAGGTCGAACAAAAAAGCTGTTCTACGAGCAGGTAATCCTTGGAGACCAACAAACTTTTAAAGGCAGTAGTGCCAGAATTGCATTTTGAATTTACGAAGGATAGTTTTGGAGTCAAATTTTTGTACGACAAGGGCTTCAGAAACAATTTCAAAACTAAAGGAATATTCCTGTCTTTCGCTAAGTATCACATCCTCCCTATTACTTCCATGTCTTTCTTTTATAATAAAATAATTCTATTGCAGTACTTTCAATACAATATATTTTCTAAAACAAATACAGTTACTGTTATTCTCACAGTTATAACACTAATCACATGATCATCATCATCGCAGATCCCTATCTAACTGCCCGTTTTCGTTATCACTATTAAGGAATTTTGTTCTTGGGAGATACAGGGAGTCAAATGTCAGTGACACCTTAAAAATGTTCCACGGAGATAATTTAGCTTAACGGGATTGCTAAAAAAAGGATTCCAGAATCATCCTCAATCAATCTTCTGTAACACCTCGTACAACATTCTTAAATCCATATTACAATATTCCGTAACGCAAATAACACAATTGAATACTTCCAGAAATC
Organism: Schistocerca americana; assembly: GCF_021461395.2. NCBI lineage: Eukaryota > Metazoa > Arthropoda > Insecta > Orthoptera > Acrididae > Schistocerca > Schistocerca americana. The sequence continues at coordinate 113,187,494 of NC_060121.1, forward strand.
CACCGTATGCCAAACAGAAAGAGATACAACGTTAGAATTATTTTTTAGGCCGCATTGTCACATTTAGCGTATACTGCAACAACGGATTGTCAAAATCGCACGTTCGTTATGGAATATATCGTGGAAGTACAACAGGCAGTATGATGAAATTCGTGCTTTCTCTTTAGTAGAGATTCCGCAAGCCATTACTCACCGCACAGTCCCAAAGTTCTACCGTTAGGTCATTAGTGCGAATACCGTTGCCACCCTCTTCTACACCAGCGAAAGGAATGTTACACTGATTCACCTTTCTTGAATGCGGCCATACGGCAAGCCAACTTTCCGATTTCTGTATGTACCGTTTGCAAAATCGCCGAGGGAACCGTTCGACTCCAATAAATTTAAAGCGGCTCTTACAAATAACTGTTACACTTTCATAGCGAATACCATCGACAAGATTCAACAGCAGTCCGACATCATCACAGACTGGGTGAAGAAGCTGAAACCCTATCAACCCCGCAACAAGTGAAGTTCACTATGCGAACGCCAACCTGGGGGTCTTTTAGGGCATGGCGGGACTTTTCCACAGCCGTGTACCGATCGATGTCTCTGTAATGGAAACTGCCGCACTTCGTTACTTGCTTTGTCCCGCCTGCTCGATGCTCGCAGATTCGGTAACTGCGCAAAATCTCCTAATTGTTCCCCATCACAAGCTCTACCACAGACAGTTAGCAGTTACTTCATACTTTTAAAAATGATTCAATTCCAGCTGTCTTCCCCCATAAAATACAATCACTAGGGACGCTCCACCAAGTTACTACAAGACAATTTTTACTTTGGGACCGTCTCATTAAAACTGAATCTAAATTTTCGTGACATACGGGTTTCGCCTTTATTCTTTTCAAGTCATTTTCAGTGGCCTGGAATATGTACATATTTTCTTTTATACTATTTAGTTTACACTTTATATGTATATATAGGTTATAAATAGTTCTGGCAGTTAGCCTATCTACGATGTAGTAATAATTTGAAGTTCTACTTACATGGTTTGTGGATATGTTTTTGTTCCATTTTTGGCGCTGTACTACTTCTTACAATTGCCATTCGTAATTTTGTGTTGCAGAGTTTATAGCGACTAGGAACTGAAAACATGTTTTGATATGCTTTGGTTGGTGTTTTCAATTGTCGGACCAAAAGCAAAAGTTGTCAACATACGTAATATCGTAAGCAATGAGGACGACAGGACTACGAAAGTTGAAGACTATACCACGTGTCTATAAAAGCTATTGCTTTAATGCCTTTCTTAAATAAGCAGCTTCCCTATTTTCACCTCCTGATGAAGGCATCCGACAGTTCAGCATTGTCATTTTGTAATAAAACCCTTAGCTTAACGGGTATCAGACCGGATTTGTAATTGGATTCAGAACTTCCTTGCAGACAAAATTCAACATGTCGCTCTTAAGGGACAAAGTCGATAGAATTACCAGTATGTATGGCTGTTCGCAGACTATTTTGTTGTATACAGGGAGATTTCAACGCCACGAGAGTAGCGGAATGCCGGAAAACCTGCAGAGTATCGACGGTTGCTGCAAGAAATGACAGTCTAACCTGAGGAGGTGTTTTATATCCGGGACCTGAGGAAGACATTGAAATGGCGGAAAGAATTCCATTAACAAATGTTAATCGTTCTCGTAGCAGTAATGATATTCGAACAGTGCAAATTCAACTTGTTGCGCGTAAAATGCCTACGAGTAACCGTAAGGATCTACCTTAAGAGGAATGACAAAATCGGTTGTAGGAAAAGCAAATGCCAGACAGATTTACTGGAAGAATCCTCAAAAGTAGCAGCTTACAGAAAAATTACGACAGATCTTTAATACTATTCTGAACACTACGACCCTCAATACCTTCTATTTATAAATGAATAGTGGTGAACAAAGTAAGAGGGACGGGTTTGATCACGTTATTCTACAAGCGTGAGCGCGCGCACGCAGAACAATATCAAAACTGCGAGGCCTATTTACGATACGGAAGCAGACGAACACTGGCGCTCCGAGTGGCGTGGCAATGAACTTCGAATTCGGGAGGATATGGCGCCATAATCTGTATTTTTGCTTTGTGAATAAGTAGTACTATATGATAATATTTTTCACTTTATCGGTGTATCTGGTATTTATTTGTAAAACCCACTACTGCAACTTCAACCATGTGGGTGTAATCAACAAGAAATTATGATCCTGACTACGGTCTCCTTGTGTGCATTGCCTTTATTGAATTGAAATGTCGTATGTTGCTTGTATTCTGCTTAATTTTCGCTCTCATCCGTAATACAGGATGGGGTGGGGGAGATGCGGTAAATGATGCCATATGTTGTTTCTGATTGACATGAAAGAGAAGCTGACGGGATCATATGGTAGTCTATTGACTCAACGATTATAAAGAATCCGCCTCGATTGCAAATAGAAACCGGATGTTGACCTAGGCTTCGGCGCGGATAACCACGCCTTCTTCGGAACACACAAACTACAAACTGCCTAAAGAGGCATAGTCCAACAGAACGCCCGCGCCGAAACCTAGGTAAACATCCGGTTTCTATTTGCTATCGAGGCGGATTCTTTATAATCATTAAATTATTCACGATTGCTGACGCGCTGCAATGTTAAAAGTTCTCTATTGACTCACGTCAATTTTTCCTGCTAAAGAATCTGTGAGCAAGCTGCTCGAATTAAATGCATTGTAGGTATGTCGCTAGTATTCTAAGTTATTTTTTGTCATAATTCGCTTTTCGTACTCTTAATGGAGGTCACCGAAATTTTCATTGACTTCTGCTAAAATGTACAGTTTGTAGTGCCTGTTATTAACATGTTAAAACATTTGCTTAACTACTGTCGCATTTTTAGCATTTCTATACAGTCACAAAGACTAAAGCATACTCATCTACATCTATACTCTGTAAGTCACTCAAATGCAGGGCACTCATTCCGTGGTGAGAACGAAGCATTCAAGTTGAATACCAACATTGTCAAACCCGCTAACATTACGTAAAACAAATGCAAGCAAATGCAACGTAGAATAAAAGCAAAATACTTAACACGCATTTAAATCTTAACAGTTCACACCCAAGATTCGTGCGCATTAACAAATACACAAACGTCCACAGAATACCGTGTGACGAAACAAGCTTCTATTTTCTATGAAACAAAACCAAATGGGGAATCATTTACCCCACCAAATACTACGGATGCGAACACTACCATCAGAATGCGAGCAACATACTTACAAAGCAATTCAAAGAGTGCAATACACACGAGAAGTCGCAATCAGAAGCACAATTTGCTGAAGCCAGATTCTGTTAACTACGAAACGAAAAAAAAAACAACAAAAAACACAACATGGAAGACGAAAGATCAGTCTGTAAGAAAGCGAAATGGGCTGATAAACTTCCAGCGCGCCAAGTGGCCTGGCACCGAAACTTGCCGAAAGTCCCCTATATATGAGTTTCACTTCCGTGGTTAGATGTTCAATAAAAGCCAGTGACTGACGCTACAAGAAAGGCATTGTGCATCACAGATATTTGCTGTTGAAATTCTGGGGGTGCACGTTCGAATAGGGGGAGGACATATTTGCTCCTATATACGTTTTGCGAAATGACGAGAAAAAAATGAGAAATCACGAGCTCGGACGGATCAGTGAGTCTCTCTTCCCATGTGCCACTTGCGAGTGGAACAGATACAGGGAAAGTGACACCACGGTGGCTTACCGGTGCAGAAATGGTGCACACAGCAAACATGCTGTCGAGTCCATCAAACAGGCATGCTGCCATCTGACACTCTACCGAAGGCAATACGATGGAAGGAATAAGAAACGTTAACGTCCAATGGACAACTGGGAACAAGCTCTAATCCGGAGTTACGAAAGCGGCGTTTCCTTTTCAAAGTAACCATACCTACATTTGCCTTAACCGAGTTAGGGAATATGCGTTAAAATCCTGGTGGCCCAATGGGGATCTGAACCACCGTCCTCCCGAATGCGACCCCAGTGATTGGGCTAACAGCTAATCTTATCTCTTGAAGGCAAGAAAAGAGGAAAAAATCTACAAGTTACACCAAAAACACAGGATGACAATCGATACACAAAAGCTCTTATTCTGGAGAGTCCGATCCATGTTCCATAAAAAACGTCCGCCCTAACGCCATCTCGCTCCAGGATGTAATTAGCAAAATGAAGACTGACAGCAAAAGCCTCTGGAACTGAATATTCGCTTCTAACGAGGTAGAAATGGGTGCGAACGGTACCACCATAGTGTCCTGTACACGTCCGTCTGACAGTAACTGAAAGTCGTCGGTTATTTACAACATGCTGGAATGCTCGTGAAAATGAACACACGCGCAACCGTTCAGAGGATCGCAACTGCAACGGATTTCTCAACGCGGCTCAAGTTTGTCGCCCCTCCGCAACTAATGCCATAACAACGCTCCGCGAAAAGTCAAGGTTGTGACAAATGTACACGTATTTTCGGCAGGAACATCAGAAGTACCTGTCTTTAGTATCTTTTTGTGCTGCAGGTGTTAAGCCAAAGTAACATCTTCTCTTTACTAGTGTAGTTGCGCACAAATAGGTGCCCCCTGCGTAATAAGTGTCGCTTCTCTGCATGTCTGATAAACCTCTCTAAATGGAATTACTTAATTGATATGGTATAGCCGCCCCCTACCAAGATGTGACAGCCATAATTATTTAACAGCGGGTTCTGAGATACTGAACATGGTAATTACCACTTACGGCTGTTGAATTTTTATTAACTGCGAATGCAACCTCCAGTGTAGTGCAGCGGCAGTTTTCCTACATAGACCACCGCCTGCATTTGTCACAGAATACGGATGGCTTGAAAATGGACACAGGTGTCCTAAACTAGTCACGTCAAGAAATAGCAAAAAATATACTTCTAAACGCAACTTGACAGAGTTCAACCAAGTATTTCAATTTTAAGATTAGTTGTGGACCTATTTTTCACATGCAGCATGTTGCAAGTTCCTAAATTAACATTTGTATTACAACTTTTGTCTTGTGTAGCTTGATGTTTATTACGTAATGAAATATTATTCAAGGCGAAGCGGAAGTAATGTACGAGGGTTATTCCAAATGTAAGGTCCGATTGATTGCCAAATTGAAACCACAGTGAACATCAGAAATGTTTTACTTGTAACAATTAGCTACACCTTTCAGCTACTTCTCTACGTAGTCGCCGTTCTGACTTAGACTTTTGTCATAGCGTTGTACCAACTTTTCAATAGCCTCATCATAGAAGGCAGCCGCCAGTGCTTTCCGCCAATTCTCCAAACTGGCCTACACCTCGTTGTCTGTGTCAAAATGTTGTCTTCAAAGACAGCGGTTCATGTGACCAGAGATGAAACTCAGGGGGAGACAATTGCGGACTGTATTGTGGGTAATCTAACATTTCCATTTGAAAACGATGCAGGAGCATCTTCATTTCTCACCAGGCCCTCGTACTTGGCGGCAGACACTATTTTCTAGACATCTTTACGCACTCACTGCGAGCTCAGAAATGAGAAGAGCGACGTGATGCTAACTGGGGTTATACTAGAGACACTACCCAACACATCTGTGCAAAGCTTTATCGGATTTTCATAGTCGTTTCCATTTCGCGACCGATCGGACCTTACTTTTGGAATAACCCTCGTAGAATCAACGACTGATAATGATATCATCAAACCCTCTGTGAAAATCCATAATGAAATAATAGCAACAATAGAATCTCTGCAAATCTAGATACACTTACTGTAGTTTGAGCATTATTATTCCTTTAGGAATCAAGAAATAGAGAAAACATTTCTATCTTACAACCGACTGGATGGGTGGGGTAGGGACGAGGCTGCAGTCGAACATGTTTCCTGCATGTGAAAATGCGTACAAGAGAATACCAACAATCTGGGCAGCTGACAAGTTTCACTGTGAATCGCATTTTTTTTTTAAATTATAAATCACAGTGTACACATGTCATTAGTCAACATCCACTGCATTATCTGGTCTTTTCAAACTGACATTGAAATGACAGACCTGTGGCTGGTGGGAACAATACGACTTTGGTTTATGGAGACTTTTTGCGAGTGGGGGTCTGGCACAACAGCTGTCCTTCATGGATATAATTTTTAATGTACACCACAGGTTGAGGCAATAAGATTCTGCAGTCACTGACTAGCATACCCGTTAATCACAGAACAATGACATGAAACACTATTTTAGACAGTACAAGTAAATATAGGAGAGTAATGTGCTAATCTTTTGAGTAATCAGCATTAAGGCAAATAGGTATCAGGGACTAAAGCCTAACATAAGTACCTTCGAACTGACAATACTTTATTCACTTATTCTTTACGATTTTTTATTTGTTTATTTGAGCTCCAACATGGACTTTTTTGTATCAAAGCTAACCACCTGCATCTCAGATGTTAGTAAATTATACTAATTTTGTGGTTTAAAAATACTAGCAACACATACTCGACCTAGTCAGCCAACCAGAAGCATACTGGACACCAGTTAAAAGTCGATCGTAACTCAGATAGACTACGCATACTACATAAATAATTAACTGACAAAAGAAATTGTTTCTTTAGAGGGTATTCGTAAGTGTTCTGTCTGGACTGAGTGACCTATGACACTAACTTGTTACATCAGACAAATAACAAGCAATTACCTTATCAGCCCCATAATCACACAGTGCCTCCGAAGAAGTTTTATATTAAGAATGTCAATCATTGTGTAATACAAGTGTATGCACATATACAGATTGCCATTCAAATATTTATTGCAAAGTCTACTGACTTCAGGGCATTATACTATGTAACAAGAAATTTTGTCAATCAACCTTTCAGATTAAAACTGACCTGCAAAAAACTGAAATGACCATAGTTTTGCACAAATAAGGATAGTGTCATGTTGGTTATTTTAGTTTTATCTCCAAATTCTTTGTCAGTACCATAGATTACCACTAGATAACACTCAAATGCAAAATTATTTCATTGTTTTCTAGATTATTATGGGAAGGTTTTACGATGATTGGACTTGTTCTAAGACTTCAAGGATGCTTCACAAAGTGCTCTGCCTGAGATAGCAGAGCAGCAACACAACACTATATTAAGAAAGAATGGCCAGTGAGAGAAGATTTACTTCCAGACACAAATAACTAACGAGAACCTCTTGTAGACAGGGAAAAAAATTTCACTGTCCCTACTGCATATTAAATTGTGACTAATTTAATAGTATTAAAGTTTTGACTACTGATTCTGCAGCTCTTCACTTTGCAAGTTAAATGTTCCCCGATATTTGTCACAAAAGTGAAAGCAGAATTTTCGCTGAGCCCCAGATTTGGCTCATATTGCACTCAATAGGAATCAATGACTTCAGAAAAACGCAATGCTTGGGAATTGTTCACAATGCTGCTGCATCAGTTTCCAGGTTAGGAAAAAAGTGGGGTTTACCTAGGACTCTCAGATTCTTTTATTCACAGCTACAATGCCCTTGGATGCAATATGCCAACTAAAATGGTCTAGCTGCCTTTACATATTCATTTCTTTACTTGAATTTAGGAACAGTGAGTCAAGAACATGGTTAATGTTTTCACCAAGACATTTGGTCTATGAAAAATACCAAGGAAGATGTGATACAGCTAAGATGATTGGGGGCGGGGGGAGGGGGGGAGGTGTTATGTTCGAGCTCAGTGCGTAAAACAAAAGTTCCATGCAAACGAAGAAGCCATTATGATGGTCAATTTTTACTTTAATTCTCTGCATCCAAAAAACCCTATTGTAATGTATGTTGTATATAATAAACTAACTGCAGTGCTTGTAACTAGATTTTTTTTTGTCTATTATTCATTTTGTTGAACACAATAATTACTGATGTTAGTCTAGTGCCCATAATAGTGAATATTCTGAAATTACACATTTAATGTTTAAATTGGAGAAAAAAATAGATTTATAGCCTTCATTGACAAGTGCAAATACAAATAAAAAATTAAGATAAAAAACTTGGTTTATGAAGTTCTAATATACTGACGGAGCATAGAACCAGCAACATCAGAATCTTTTTCCGCCCTTCCAGTAGTCATCACAGCTGCGTTAAGTCATTTCTATGTGGTGAAAAGTTTTGGGCCATCACATCCAGTTTCAAACAGCTGCCTTAGATATAAGGGTAATCATACAGTTCCTACCAATGTACACTTTGACTCATCAATCTTCTGGCTAGTTTGATGCAGCCCACCCCAAATTCCTGTCCTGAGCCAACCTTTTCATCTCAGAGTACAACTTGCAACCTACGCCTTCAATTATTTGCTGGATTTATTCCAATCTCTCTTTCCCTACAGTTTTTTCCCTCTACAGCTCCCTCTGGTGCCATAGAAGTCATTCCCTAATGTCTTAACAGATACGTCCAATCATCCTGTTCTCTCTTGTCTGTGTTTTCCACATATTCCTCTCCTCTCCGATTCTGTGCAGAATCTCTTCATTCCTTACCTTACGAGTCTACCTCATTTTCAACATTCATCTGTAGCAGCATATCTCAAATGTTTCAGTTCTCTTTGGTTCCGGTTTTCCCACAGTCTGTGTTTCACTACTATACAATGCTGTGCTCCAAACATACATTCTCAGAAATTTCCACCTCAAATTAAGGCTTATGTTTGATACTAGTAGACTTTTCTTTGCCAGAAATGCCTTTTTTGCCATTGCCAGTCTGCTTTTGATGTCCTCCATGCTCCACCTGTCACGGGTGACTTTGCTGCCTGTGTAACAGAATTCCTTAACTTCACCTTCTTCGTGACCATCAATCCTGATGTTGTTTCTCGCTGTTCTCATTTCTACTACTTCTCATTACTTTCACTGTTCTTTGATTTAGTCTTAATCCATATTCTGTACTCACTAGACTTCATTCAATTCCCCATATCATGTAATTCTTCATTACTCCGCACTAGTAATCATTACATAAACACAAAAGTATTAGCTCTGTATGAGTATACAATGCTATTTCATTCGACTGGAAAGGAATCACACTGGATAGTCATATGAAGTTAATCATTTTGTATTTACGTAATGATTACTACTGAGGAATACCAATTATTTGGTTACTCGCATGTGCATTGATGGGAACTGTATGGCTACACTTACTTCTAAGGTCATAGTTTGAAAATGGATGTGATGGTCCAAAAATAGTCACCACAAAGAACTGACCTGTCACAGCTGTGATGAATATTATAATGGGGGGTGGGGGGAGAGAAACACTTAGTCAAATTTTGTTTCCCTTTATTATTACAGTGCTCAAATTAAACAGGTACCTTTGCAAAATGTTAGTAGAATGCTTAACTCTTACGTCAGCACCATACTGGCTGGACAGGGATTTGACCTCGTTCCTTCCTCAGCGCAAATCTATTTTATTTAACCACTGTGCCAGCCAGCTCTGTCTCAGACAAAATTACACAAATACAAGAACTATGCTATTAGGAATGCAACACAACCTTCTCCATCATGGTATATCCATTCTCAACTATGTTTAAAGCTGTTTCTCCATCACTTCCACTTCAGGCGCACTCTGAGATGGTTGCGAACACCTCAGTCTACTGCACATGCAGTAAAAGACTGCTGGTGTTTGATGTGGTCAATCATAATAAACAAAAACATCACTGTTAAAAACAATAAAGGGAGCCATATACAAGAAGCTACTTGTGGCACTACATGAAGTTTCCTCTGTGAATGGTTACTCCTGTTACCCTATGAAAGACTACTACTCACTGCACTGACATCACTTTTGCTGGATAATGAAACAACTATTTTTGGGACAGATGTAAAAATTAAAGGCCTTGCTGTGAGTGGTGATAAAAGCTGTGATTGTTTCCACAAGAACGGTGAGGTGATCAACTGCTGTAGGACTACTAATGTGCACATTACGGAATGTGGAAATTGGTACGTTTTCAGGAGGAGAGACAAAAGGGGGAGGAGGTAAACATTTTATGGTATGGCATGGAGGGTGGAGTTAGCACCTTGTTGGAAAGAGTTGTGCACCATACACAGAACATCAGAAAAGCTAGTTAGTGTAGAAGGATCTTAGTTTTAGGAACAAAGCAAGAGAACAGCACAAACAGGTAAAAGCAACTTAGTTCTCATGCCAACCTACTGACGGAAGGTTTTTTTACTGTACAAAGGAAGAAAAGGGTCTGCAATGAAATCTTTTTTGCACTTCACGTTTCAACAACGATAAGTGTAAAAGATGATTGGATCTAAAATTTATTCCATATCTTGTAGGGGGAGTCAGTTCATAAAGCTTTTTTGTCAATAAGTCTATAAGGATCTATGTAGTAATAAAAGGTGCAGCCTTTAATACAAGCCAGTCTCTTTACAGCACAATGTATTGAATCCCATACTGAAATCACATACAAAGAGTGACTGACTGCGGAGAAATCTTAGCTTTCTACCAAAATCTGAAGCACCATTTAAAACTGTAAACCTTCATGAACTCTTACATTTAACTAAGATGTAAAAGTAATACTAAAAACTGCTCTGAAATTGAGAATGGTGACAACTCAAAGTTCATCATGTAAGGGAGATAATATTAAATTTTGAAGGTGATCATTGCAAACCAAATTAAACTCACTAATTTCTCTCTCTTTCCTTCCATGTAGGTTCAAAGCTCGATGACAGCAAGGTATGGATCATTTACTAGTTGGGAAAAAAGATTTTGACCAAATTACTTATGGAAAAACTGTCAAGTCATGAAAATTCAGAGACCTGCAACAACATTTTGCCAGAAGATCATGACAATGACTCATAGAAACGACATGCATTTTTGACGCAGCTACATTGATGGACGCCCGAGAAGATATCATCTGCAACAACTGTATTTAAACCTCTAAGCATATCTGTTGCACTGATCTCACATCTATTTGTAAATGTATTAATGTCTGGGTCAAGAGGAATATTTTATATGAGTCATCAGCTTTGCCCACTGACATACTGTTAACAGCCATTGTGAAGTCCCTTTTGGTGCACATATAGACAGTGTTGTTAACTGACAAAGCAAACAAAAATGTTTACCTACAAGTACAAAAACCGGGTTGTAGTGAGACTGATCTATGGCTTAGCTCATTTATCATTTAAATGGGAATAATAATAATAATTTGTCATTAGTATCACATTATAGTCACCAAGGTCGTTTACAGCATCTGTCGAAAATTTCCTACATCACTGAAAGTAGACAGCTCTTCTTGAATATTCCTCTGGACCCTATTGTCTTTGTCCACTCTACTTGCCCACCATATGTTTACTAAAGAAACAGTAAAAACAAAAGCAGATGGTGTGGAATGTCTCTGTAAAAAATCCAATAATGTCTTCCTGCTATAAAATGTAAAAGACCCTAATGAAAAGTATTAATAAAATGGATTGAAAGTGCAGAGACTGATAGTTACCAAACTTTATACGTTGATGTAGCAATTATTGCCTCTTTCCACATTTCATATTATGCAGTTCACAAAATTCATTTACTTTTCAGATAAATTCTACATATTTGACATATGAATCACTTTTGAAATGATGTAATAGACCATTCATGATAAATTACAATGGGACAAGTTTGTAAGCTGTAAATTTTCTTGGTTACTTTATTTATCTCCAGTGTGATGTGTGTGTTTTGTCAGCTTTTAATTCATTCCACCAAGAACTGAAGGAAGCTAAATTCTTCCATGTGCAATTAAGCTGCACCTCTTCTGCTAGCAAATTTTAAGATTTTTGCAAGAGTGAAAGCAAAAAGATTACACCTTCAGTCCACATTGTACCAGTCAAAAGTACCCACAGAAAGACACTGCCTAATATGTTTACAAAAATCTACTTTCTTTCAAGGTCTAGAGTACTGAGCAAAAGAGGGTCCATCATGATTATGTCAGTGCATACCTCTAATTTTGATTACTAGTAGACAACAAGGAAACAACCACCCTTAAGTTAAAATTGTCTGACAATCAGAAAAAAGTAGAAAATTATGTTCATTACCAATCTTTCAAACACCACACACAAAGTTGTTACACAATTTTCACTGGATGTGTTAAAAGAAACATTTGAATCGCCATATGAATGAATGGACACGATAGAAACAAGTTACAGTTTATTTCCTTTTATGCTTTCTTACAAATGTAATAGTTGGGAAGACATTCAGAAACATACCCGTGCCAACCTGAAGATCCAATGTGTGAGCATTACACTGACAATGTTTCTAGCATAGAACAGATACTCAATAAAAATGGAATGAACTTTGCGTAACAACCATCATAACAATTTATTAATGAAATTTTTCTAAGATTCCCTGTAAACATGACAGTCTGAAGACTTCAAAACTTAGAAATGTTGGTCATCATTTTATAAATATTATGCCTGGTGCAACCAAATTCAATTGTGTAGTATTAAATATTTAACCCAGTATACTAGAAATAATATACACACAATCCAAAATGTGTTCAACAGATATTCACAAGTAATGTTTGGCGTCAGTGCTACCTACACCAAAGGATGTTTACACGGCTACAACAAGCAACAAGCTATATACAGCTTTCTTTTGGACTCATCATTTACCACGGGCCTCCAAGGAAAGATCATAGAATTAATAGTGCCAATAAATGTCTAGTTTATGGTCAGGCATGTCACTGCAGAATCAATAACTGTCTTGGGTGCATGTGTACTAACGTTTGAAGACAACTAATGCAATCTGCTTATACGCTTCTACAACACTGTCTTAAGAAAATAAAAACATAGATATGGACCACTTTAACATAAGCTTTAACTGCACCACGGCGAATGTATCAGGCTTGTAAATCTGTTACTGTATTAGTGGACGCTTTGGACAATTTTAATAATGGCTCAAGTTAATTAACTTGAAATATTGAGTCACCTGGCATGTCTAAATTTTGAAGGAGAACAGAACCCATTATGCATAAGTTTATTAGTAGGAAAGTCGACTGAAATCGTTTCAACGAACAGTTCTCTAGTTTCAGAGAAGTTAATGGATTGTGTACGTGTGTTAAAAACATGTTCTGGCATGGAAATTAAAAGCATCTGGGAATTTGCTAGTGAAGTCTGGAAAAATAGCACCGAAATGAGCAAGTGGTGGTGTGTGAGAAAAAGTAATTAATCAATCAAAACCGGAACACTGAGTCAGTCGCTACTCATTACGTGAGCAAACAGAACTCGCGAACACACAAAACTAGTTAGGTCACTACTATGGTCCCAGTAAAGAAGAAATAAGAGCTGGTTGTACATATGTGAGACAACATTAACAACTTTCAACAGACTATGCTATCACCACGAAACTGCAACAAGCTCCAAAAAATTTAATTGTAAACTCTTCACAAAGCACACGCACTGTGTACAGTTACCGTCGGCCAGTAGCTTATGTTGCGTTCTTTCAACTTTCGATGACGCTCTCATCTTCGAGCATACACTCATTCACAATTACTCCGAACAGGCACAAAGCGTTTACCAACAACACATCTCGCCAACCCGCAGCCTTATATTATTTGATAAAGTACCGTTAAGTCATACTTCAAATCATTACACCCATCACAACATGTAAAAAAAATAAAAACACACAGTACACACATCATTCCGATACAAGTTTCACTCACCTCATCTTCCAGTTCACTTCTTACACAGATGCAAGCTGCTCTCCTCCTAAAGCCTTCTTCGTCGTAAATTCGAGTGGAATTTGGTTTTTCCTTAACCATTTTAAACTGGTCTCAGTAACAGGTTAATGTGCTGGAAACGAAAATTTTATTCACTGTACGCATAAAACTTTCCCACGTTTGGTCTTCACCGCTGAAAAATCCTAAGGTCCCCCATGATTTAGGTTAACCTTGAATAAAATATTCAATCCCATAGTATAACAGAAACTGTATTCTAGAAACAGAAAAGTGTAATAAGCTGCTGAGTACTGATAACAGCACCCTTACAAGTAGACACTACGATAGCCACATCTCCTTACTCTCCATGGCAGTAACCTACTGCTTCTTCATGAACAGTCGATCAGCTGGAGGCAGATCGCGGACTCGGTGACTACGTTAGTCAGTTCCAGTAACTATTTGCAATCCTGGTTATCTTCAGAATAGGGTGACATCGAATGTTTGACAAGACAATACTTTTCATCACGCTTTAAGGCACTAATTGGGGTGACAATTAAAATAATCTCATAGCTACCGGAATACTCTAAATGGCTGTTCTTCCGATTTCTGGTGTATTTCATTTCAGTTTTTTTTTCTTTTTTTGTTAGTAATTGCCAAGACACAACAGCCCATCATTATGCAGTAGTCTGTCCACAGTTTATGACACATAGAATTGAGTAATCCAATACTTCTATTGGCGTTAACGATCCCAAATTTCAAAAGACTTTAGTAAGTTCGTTTGTGGTAGCTCGGTACAACGAATGTCCAAAATATCAAAAATGTGCGCATTTCTTAAGTAAAGAAGATTCCTTAATGAGAAACATATCAGTTTTTCTTTTGTAAACGGAAAATATACATCCTTTTTTTCCACACACGAATGACAGATGCACACCAGACGAACAATAAATTTGTAAATACACACATCACACACACAAAATCTTCTGTAACTCATTTATAAATTATTCAGAAATAAACTTATCATTCGTTCAAAGTACACATGCTGAGATCTTAAATACAAATATTTTTGCCGGACATCTCGAATTTCGTCATACGATCTTGAAAGATGCCATTACATCAAACTGCTAATAATCACCTGTAGTCCCTACTGATCCAAAATAATCTCCCATTTGATATGAAGGATAGGGATTGGTTATCGATTGATTATTGTTTCGTAAAATTTAAATACATTATGTACACAGTGCAAAATTCATACACACTTTTAACCAGAATGAAATTTTCACTCTGCAGCAGAGTAGACGCTGATATGAAACTTCGTGGCAGATTAAAACCTCATGCCAAACTGAGACTCGAACTCGGGACATTTGCTTTTTATGGACAAATCTTCCAACGTCTGTCGTACCCAACGCAGAGTACAAATATCTCTGAAGTAATCATTGCGTTTTGCGCATGTTGTCAGTATTAAACAGCAGGTGTCACATGATCTCGGGACGACGCTGTTCGTAAATACTTGTCACGGAGTTAGAAACATCTAATATTACACGTATTTGTTGTGTTTTCACAGTCTACATCTATACTCTGCAAACCACCGGGAAGTAAGTGGCAGAGGATACATCTCATTGTATCAGTTATTAAAATTTCTTCTATTCAGGTATGGAACGTGGGAAGATTGAAGGTTTGAATACCTCTGTGCATGCAAATTATTCTTATTTTATCCTCAAGATCCCTATGTGATCGATATATAGGGGATTGCAGAATAATCCTAGAATAATCATTTAAAGCCGGTTCTTGAAACATTGTTAGTAAACTTTATAGGGATACGGTAGTTTATGTCTGTCTTCAAGAGTCCTCCAGTTCAGTTTCTTCAATATCTCTGTGACACACTCCCATGTATTAAACAAACCTGGGACCATTCGTGCTGCCCTTCTTTGTGTACATTCAGTATCCCCCGTCAGTCATATTTGGTACAGGTCCTATACACTTGAGCAATATTCTAGGGTGGGTCACATGAATGATTTGTAAGCAGTCTCCTTTGTACACTGATTGCACTTCCTCTGAACTCTACCAATAAACTGAAGTCTAGAACCTGCTTTACCCACAACTGAGCCTATGTGATCATTCCTTTTCATATCCCTACAGAGTGTCATAACCAGGTATTTGTATGAGTTGGCCGATTCCAACAGTGGCTCATTGATATTATAATCATAGGGTACTACGTTTATTCGTTTTGTGAAGTGTACAATTTTACAATTCTGAACACTTAAAGAAAGTCGCCAGTCTTTTCACCACTTTGGAATCTTATCAGGATCTGACTGGATTATGTACTACATGATCGGAAATGATCCGAACGTACTTCACTGGGGTACACCCGATGTTACTTCTACATATGATTATGACTCTCCATCCAGGATACCATGCTCCGTCCTCCCTACCAAAAAGTTCTCAATCTAGTCACAAATGCACTTGATACCTCATATGATTGCGGGGGTGCCAACTTATAAGAAATATTGGAGGGGGGGGGGGCATACTGGGGGTCTTGCCCTGGTAAATGTTCTAAATTTTAGATGAAAAATAGTGAGTTCTGAAGTTTTTTAAGAATTTTAGAGTCATATGATCAACATTAGAACTCCGAAAACTGGATTCTGGATAACTTAACACTCTGGGAAACTTGACAAGCCTGACATATTTTTTGTCTTTGAAAAAAGAAACAAAACATAAACACACATGGTATTTTCGTAAAAAGTTAATTTAATTTACAGTGATAATCATGCTTATAGACAATTATAGAGCAGTGAATATGTAGCTCTGAAAGACTGAAATTATATTTAAACAAATCCTAAACTATAATTAAAAGAATAAAACTTAAAATATTGCTCTTGCAGAGTAATAGCACTTTGATTAATTAGTGAAATAGCTAATTTAAGGTTACTTTGAATAAAGCATAGGGTTCATTAAATAAAAACAATATATCAATGTTAATGCTTTAATACAGTGAGTAAAGTTAATACAGTATGCCTAATATGTTGAGTCAAAAAGCATGTAAGTAGTGGGTTTTAATTGGATCTTACACCTTAAAACATTTAAGTATCTGAAAATAACTAATACAGCATTATAGTAATATAGTAATACAGTACTAAACTAGTACTAATATTTCGAAACTGGAAATTTAACATTATGTATGTGTTTAATTCTCTAGTTTATAAAGATTTTTAATATTGCTCTAAATGCCATTAATAGGGCTAGAGTGTCTTTTGAAAGGCGCAAATGTCGACTGTCTCACAGGATTACTAAATATGAAGTCATTGATGACTGGTCAGATATCCAAAACATCTCAGTGGGTATGAAGAACAGCCAAGTTGTTCAATCGTTTCTGTCCCATTGTTGATTGGAGATATGACTTCAGATGTCTAATGGCGCTAAATAACTATTTTTCTGTTGCTGTCGTGAATGGAACTACTTGGAGAAGTTTAATGCACTTCACTACTTCACATAACATTTTTCCAATTGCAGGCTCTTGTATACTGCACTTTCTTACGTCACATATGTTTTTTAAGACCAGTTATTTTTTAGTAGCGATATCAGCTAACATGTTCAAGTGTAAGGGCAGTCTCTCAATGTCTAGGTCATTTTTGAAAAACTCAATTGATTTTTCCAAATTTGTTTCACCTCTGTTTACTAAAAGCAAGCTCTCTTATTCAACTGCAATAACCTGTGTGAGTCCAGTTGAAGCAAACCTCTCAGTAATGCACCATTTCACAAACTTCAATATAAATAGCTTTGCAGTATTCCTTTGGGATTTTGAAAGTGTGGTGTCAGCTTCGTTGTTTTCGTACTTCTTTGGTATACTTCAATTCTGAGGAAGGGAAGGATCATCAGTTACTGAAGATTCTTCTTTTAAACTCAATTCCCCAAAAGTGTTCAAAACTATCACACCTTCCATTCAATATACAAATCAAGCCCTCATATATTTTTTCCAGGTCAGCAACACTTGGATGAGGGCACTGAATTTTTTCATTGACATCCTCTACTTGGTTCATTGCATGGCAATAAAGATGTAAAATGAAATAAGTCTTGAATTGTAACATTGACTAAAGGTAGCCTGCACATTTTTAACCTGCCTCTGTTTTGTCCTCTGCAGAAAATATTTCAAAAAACTCTAGGAGTTTTTCGAAGTTTTTCAATATTCTCAAGATACTAGAAGCTTGCATAGTCCATCAAGCCGGGCAAAGGTGTCTAAGACCAGCTTCGTCATTGGCACTCTCATGGGGTATGCTTCTAAAAAGTCCCATCCTTTTGTTGGATTCCCTTAGGGCGTTTATTAAGTCCTTGGCTAAAGCCATAATATACCACATAGATGTAAGATGGCGGAGACGGTCTACAACTGCCAAATCTAAACTATGAGCAGTGCAGTGCACATAATGTGATTTTGGGTGTATATCCAAAATTAACTTTTTTAGTTCTCTGAATTTACCTCTCATATGTGAGGCACCATCATAGCACTGTCCTCTTAAGTTATCCATTGACAAATCAAGACAAGCATAAACGTCTTTTAAAATACACTCCTGGAAATGGAAAAAAGAACACATTGACACCGGTGTGTCAGACCCACCATACTTGCTCCGGACACTGCGAGAGGGCTGTACAAGCAATGATCACACGCACGGCACAGTGGACACACCAGGAACCGCGGTGTTGGCCGTCGAATGGCGCTAGCTGCGCAGCATTTGTGCACCGCCGCCGTCAGTGTCAGCCAGTTTGCCGTGGCATACGGAGCTCCATCGCAGTCTTTAACACTGGTAGCATGCCGCGACAGCGTGGACGTGAACCGTATGTGCAGTTGACGGACTTTGAGCGAGGGCGTATAGTGGGCATGCGGGAGGCCGGGTGGACGTACCGCCGAATTGCTCAACACGTGGGGCGTGAGGTCTCCACAGTACATCGATGTTGTCGCCAGTGGTCGGCGGAAGGTGCACGTGCCCGTCGACCTGGGACCGGACCGCAGCGACGCACGGATGCACGCCAAGACCGTAGGATCCTACGCAGTGCCGTAGGGGACCACACCGCCACTTCCCAGCAAATTAGGGACACTGTTGCTCCTGGGGTATCGGCGAGGACCATTCGCAACCGTCTCCATGAAGCTGGGCTACGGTCCCGCACACCGTTAGGCCGTCTTCCGCTCACGCCCCAACATCGTGCAGCCCGCCTCCAGTGGTGTCGCGACAGGCGTGAATGGAGGGACGAATGGAGACGTGTCGTCTTCAGCGATGAGAGTCGCTTCTGCCTTGGTGCCAATGATGGTCGTATGCGTGTTTGGAGCCGTGCAGGTGAGCGCCACAATCAGGACTGCATACGACCGAGGCACACAGGGCCAACACCCGGCATCATGGTGTGGGGAGCGATCTCCTACACTGGCCGTACACCACTGGTGATCGTCGAGGGGACACTGAATAGTGCACGGTACATCCAAACCGTCATCGAACCCATCGTTCTACCATTCCTAGACTGGCAAGGGAACTTGCTGTTCCAACAGGACAATGCACGTCCGCATGTATCCCGTGCCAGTCAACGTGCTCTAGAAGGTGTACGTCAACTACCCTGGCCAGCAAGATCTCCGGATCTGTCCCCCATTGAGCATGTTTGGGACTGGATGAAGCGTCGTCTCACGCGGTCTGCACGTCCAGTACGAACGCTGGTCCAACTGAGGCGCCAGGTGGAAATGGCATGGCAAGCCGTTCCACAGGACTACATCCAGCATCTCTACGATCGTCTCCATGGGAGAATAGCAGCCTGCATTGCTGCGAAAGGTGGATATACACTGTACTAGTGCCGACATTGTGCATGCTCTGTTGCCTGTGTCTATGTGCCTGTGGTTCTGTCAGTGTGATCATGTGATGTATCTGACCCCAGGAATGTGTCAATAAAGTTTCCCCTTCCTGGGACAATGAATTCACGGTGTTCTTATTTCAATTTCCAGGAGTGTACTAAACAGAGTTTGTGATTCAGTGTTGGGGGTCTAGTGTAAGCCAATAAAGTATTCGTTGATGATTAAGGAATCATTGACAGTATGAATACAAAATTACACTTGTTCGTGAGTCGAAGAATCACTTGTTTCATCAACAATAATAGAAAAATGTTCAGTCTTCTTGATTGAAGCCAATACATCTCTCAACACAGACTTTCCTAGTAGATCAATGATCTCGTTTTGAATATCGTGGGACATCCACTGATACCCTCACCACCTAACCAATCTTTAAACTCAGGTATGTCATTCTTTCAGAGTTCCAACAACTGAAAAAAATTTGAGTTTACATCTTCTTGCCCTTTAATTGCTAGTCCTTATTGGCATAGAAATTGCTCGGTAGTAAAAATTGTCTCAAGAGCTAAACAGCCTTTCTTCATATCACTGTTTAACTGTTCATTCAATTGGGAGGTCACACTTTGGTTAGTGGTAGAATTTAGTTACAGAACACCTTTTTCATGTGTAAACATATTTTCATGAAGACAGAATTTTTCCAAAGCCTTTTCCACTCAGAAAACTCTACAGAAGTAAATATATCTTCATTACTTAAAACTTCCGGGCTGAATTGCCGTGGCCCATATATAGAACTTCTTCTCCTTCCTGACATTTCGTTGCCTACTGCGGGCAACATCTTCTGAGGTGAGTTGGCGACTGGCTGTTAGGCGCTGGAGGTCCCGCTTATAAAGAGCGCTTAGATGACACCACCACTCATTATGTGCTTTCAACTTTAAAACTATCTAGTGTCATCTCTCTCGATTACATGTAATCGATTGTCACTTCGTTGGTAAAAAGTCGACCGCTATATCTTGTCTAGTTTTAATCCTTCTTCTTTTTGATTACAATTATCTCCGTGGTTGTAGATCTCTATAGCTTCTCTATACATGCAGGTATAATAATGTGAGGTCCTAGCTATCACGTTTGTTTCACTAAATTTTATTTCGTGATCACTGTCTTTGAAAACGTGTTCCGTTACAGCTGATTTGTCAATTTGTCCCAATCTACAGTTCCTTTTGTGTTCCATTAGGTGGGTATTAACCCTCCTTTTAGTTGTTCCAATATAAACCAAGCCACAGCCTAATGGAACACAAAGGAACTGTAGATTGGGACAAATTGACAAATCAGCTGTAGCGGAACACGTTTTCAAAGACGGTGATCATGAAATAAAATTTAGTGAGACAAACGAGATAGCCAGGACGTCACATTATTATACCCACATATATAGAGAAGCTGTAGAGATCTACAACCATGAAAATAATTTTAATAAAAAAGAAGAAGGATTAAAACTAGACAAGATATGGCGGTCGACTTTGTACCAACGAAGTGACAATCGATTACCTGTAATCGAGAGAGATTTCACTAGCCAGAGATAGTGGCACGTGATGAGTGGTGGTGCCATCTAAGCGCCCTATGTAAGCGGGACCTCCAGCACCTAGCAGCCAGTCGCCGACTCACCTCAGAAGATGTAGGCAGCAGTGGGCAACGAAACGTCGGAAAGAGAAGAAGTTTTATATATGGACCACGGCAATTCAGCCCGGAAGTTTTAATTAATGAAGACGCCGGTTCTGAAAGCTTACATGCTATAAATGTATCTTCTTTATTAAAAAAAAAAAAAAAAAAAAAAAACAGAAAATTGTAATAGATTTTTAGCGTCTGCCTCGTTGCAGGTTTTGCAAAAACTTTTTCAATAGATGCTTCATATTGTAGCCATGTATCTTTGATCAACCATGACTTCTGAAATTATCTTCCCTTACTGGATTGTCCAGGTTTCGGCTGTGAACGGTTTTCGCCTGAAGACGAAGAAATTGATGACACAGTAATTGTTGGAGGTTGACTTGCAGTATTCTGAACTTCCAAGCGCCCCTTTTTGGTAACAAATTTTTCCATTGCAAACTTAACTCAGAATACACTAAGAGACTAAAGTAAACGAATAAAATATAGTCATATAAAATAGTCCACTAGACACTAAAGTCGGAACACTAAACATGTTTGCAGCATGCACTGTACGAAACTATCCACACTGAATTACTGCGACAGTAGGGTGGGCTTTATATAGCCGCGGCGTCATAATGGCTCGAACCGTCAAGGCGATATGAGGTTGAGGGTTCCAGGCACTTCTGCTTCAGTTCTTTTGATATCGCCACGGCCGCAGCGCTGGCCGCCAGCTCCAGACTTTACCTGAAGGTTCGCAGACTGGGACAAATTCTAAGTGTGCCCATTGCACCGTAACACTATCATGATTCACACCACTTGTTTACAGTCAACTTGTTTACCATAATAATTATTTGTTTTAACGCACTACTGAATGTATTTTAATAGGCAACTGTCATCAAACAAGGAAAAGAAAAAATTCCAACATAATTTTGTGATTTTACAAAGCATAGTATAAGTAATAATTTTCTTTAATTATTGGGGGGGGAGGGGGGTTCTGCCCTAAAAGTTTGATGACTGTAGTTTTGACAATAAGCGTAGCTGTAGTACTAAGTCAAATGCTTTTAACCTCTTGTTTATTCGTGACAGCAAGTTAGAGTCGCACAGCAGTAAGGGGCGGACGTCCGCTGCACCCTGCCTATTGTGAAGCTCGAGCGCGTTTATTTACTTCTTGGCGCTGTTTCGTGTATTGAGTTCCTCTTACGAGAGAGCCATGGCAGAGTCATACCGCCAGACAACGATCAATATTGCATTCCAAGCAGAATATGCACGACCAAGACCTTACGAAATTGAGAACTTTATATGGGATGGCTCTTGCCTGGATCCACAGGATGTCATTGACGTTCACTTTTCTCCTCACTGGGAACGTTGTATATGTCAAGATGTGCATCGAAGAACTGTGTACTGAAATAGTCAGCTACCACGCACGAAACTGAAAGTTTAAGTACACCGATGGACACACAGGCGATGTAATGACTGACCACGCGGGTTTCGACCTGTGTACGATAAGGGCTTTCGAACTCACGGGATGTCGTCATGTCGTCTTTTAAGCCGAGTGACAATGTACTCAGTCACCTGCATGAAAAATGGAAAACCTTTGAGACCAACACTGTACTCAACAGCGCCCGTCAAGTGAAAAAGTGCCGTCTTACTTGGTTATAGGTGGATGCAGGGCCATCATTATGTATGACAGACAGCCCTGGCTGCCACCAGGGGGGCATGTCCGTCTAAACTGTCTCCACCTCCGGACTGTATAGACACCACTCAACAACGCCGGTTCCCCTGCGCCATCCACAGTTCTTCTTGTCATCCATGCTGCAGTCACAGCACCAAGTGCCGCTCTTCCACATGACCCATGCAACCCGTCACAGGTGACAACTACCATTGTGGAGACTAACCTGACACTTTTCACATCAATGGAACCAGATGCACTGTAGGGAGACGCACTCGCCTGCCAACTACCGCTGACAACGACACGAGAATGGAACTGACGCCTGGCGTTGTACCGACTTCCGCCTTTCTTCCACCTGGCGAGGAGGCAGTGGACAACCGCTTCCATGTATGCAAACAAAAGGCCCCACGGAAACGCCAGAGGCGGCACCGTGCGCCCTCGGATGATTATCTTCAAAGAATAGGGCCACAAGATGACGACAACATGTCCGATGACGCAAAGTCATCTGATGCGCAGATGTCGTACGACAATGTTCCGCCAACTTACCCCACAACACACCTTCAAGTCGTAGTGACGCAGTGGCGCTGAACCCTCCCACAAGCTTCCTGGGTGACGTCCCTCCTCCTGTGTCAATTCCACCTGTGTGCACAATGGACGACCTGTCACGGGACACCACGTTTGTACTTACGAGCTCTTGGACCAGTGACGGGAATAATGCCACGCTGTTGCCTGGTGCCGCGGAAGGACATGTTCCGATGCAGGCGTTGGGACAGCTGCGACACAGTGACTGAAAATGTGATGGATGCTGCCGCTGGTCCGCCCCTGACGGCCGACACCGGAGCGGACGCCACCTTCCCGATGGACGTGGTGATCCAACACTACTAACTGGCGACTCTCAGCATCAATAACATTCGTGCACGTCATCAACTGACAATGTTACAAGATATGCTGAATGGGGCGAATATAGTCCCTGTCCTCTTCCAGGTGATCTATGTCGAGTATTTCGTCGGCCCTTTCAGAAATACTGCTCACTTCTCACACGTGTCTGCCAGAGGCAGTGGCGCCGCAAACCTTTTCTGTGATGGCCTCATTAGCGAAGACGTCGCTTTCCTCCCTGATGCGAGAGGCATGGTGCTCAGTCTGCATGACGCCAAATTGTTAATATCTATGCGCTCTCTGGATCAGGACGATACTTGAACGGTCCACTTTCTTTGCAGATGTGGTCACTCTGTTCTTTATGGAACGCCAGGATGCCCTAATCTTCGGTGGGGATTTGAACTCCACCCAAGCGCCGGAGGACCAACTGCCATATTATGTTCCACGTCCAGCGCTCTCCACCATCACCACCAACCTTTGCTCATAGACACAAGGGAGTGTTTATATGGCGACAGCGCGGGTTTCACACATTATACCAGCCACTCCTCCAGCCATATAGACCGTGTCTATCTCTCATGGACCATAGTTTGGGGCACATGGGCCACTGAAACGTGGCCATTTCTTTTTTCTGGCCATGCAGCCTACATATGCACAGTCACCTTGCGCCACCATGTGCTATGGCATGAGCAAGACCCCTGTAAATTCAACGTGACACATCTACACTCAGCCTGAATGCTGACAGCTTGTGGAGGCAATGTGGATGTCATGCACCCACCAGCAAAAGGTTTATCTGACTGCACTCTCTTGGTGGTTGCCATGTGCCAAGCTGGCTCTAAGGGAGGCGTTGCCTGGTCATGACAGGGAGATCACTGCCTGGAGGTGGCACTCACTAGATTTTTACTACCACATTCTACATGACCGTTTCACTATGCTGCACTCACCTGCCTATCAGCAAGCAATCAACCATGCAAAAGAGTGGATCACAGCATTCATAAGGCAGCATATCAAAGGGACTATTGTTCATGCGTGGACCATGGACATAATGAACCATGAAGGATCTTCAATGGATCACATCATCATGGAACACGAGCATCAGCAATGGGTGCTGATTCATGCTGTAGCATTATCCAACAGTCATTGTGTCACAATACAACATGCTATTGGAAATGCTCTTCACGTTCACTATAGTCAAGCGTTCACAGACCACCATCATCCCCCAGATGTGACTGAAGAAATCTCTCGCCTTATATATGGCACACTACTGCAGGATGAGCAGTTGGCATTACTTGTGGAACGTGAGTGAGAAGGGGGTCACTGTAGCTATACTGCTCAGCGAGCCAGGACCCAACGGCCTCCCATTACAGTTTTACAGGACCTACCGCCAATTACTGACGCCTGCCTGGACAGACATATGCCATGACATGATGTCCCCTGAAGTACAGCTTTCTGGTGTCTTCCCTTCCTTTCCATAAACCAAATGACTATCCCCCCCTATCGCTGGTGAACTCTGATATGAAGACTTTTACCCAGTTTTTGGCAGCACATCTCAAAAAGTTGGCTGATTTGTGGTGTCCCACGATCAGACCTCTTTAGAAGGAGATCACAACATCTAGACTGTATTATGTTGGCACTGTTACATGACTGTGCTTGCAAGTAAATAGTGCATCACAGGAGTCCTGACCTCCCTTGATTTCAGTCAGGCCTTCAACAGGATAGATCACTCCCATCTGACAATGGTGATGCAGAATATGGGATTCCCAGACACCTTAGTGGAGACCATAATTTGCCTGCTCTGGGGTACGACATGAAGGATCCTGTACAATGGTCATCTTATGCCACCCATCCAGGTACAACAATCGATGCAGCAAGGATACCCTCTTTCTGTGATCCTGTACGCTCTGGCCATAGAACTGTTACTTTGCAGTCCCTGCCAATGCCTCACCGGGATGACTCTAGGCAGACACACATTTTGTTGCATGGCCTATGTGGATGATCTGGCCTCCTCCTGTGCAACAGCAATGATGTTCAGGCAGTGCTGAAGTGGGTGGAGTACGTCAGTGCTGCATTGAGCAGATGTTCGCATATAGGCCATGGCTGCCCAGTGAAAGCGTCGCTCCCTTGTGGATCTATGACGTGGTATGATGTTGGGTATTGATTTTACAACTGACTTGTGGTGATTAGTGGCCCTTAACAGTAGATGCTTATCACGCTAGATCCGAGCAAAGCCCTGTCATCATCAACACTGAACCATAGACATACCGCAAAGAACATGTTCTGCTAATGTTTATGTTGCATAGTGAATCCTGCATATGGTTCAGACATTCCCCATCCTGCCGTCAATGACCAAATGCATGTTGGCTGCATTTGATTCCTTTGGGAGTCTAGGCCTGTTATTTAAAGTCAACTATGAGTCCCTCGTCCACCCAAAGGACAAAGGAGGCCTCAGTCTCTGTTAGGTATACCACTGATAATAGCCCTCTTTGTAAGCATGCATGGCAAGATGCGGCGACCCACTCCAACATGCCTCACCAGCCTACTAATGAGGGCGCCCTTACCCTGAGTTCACTTGTTGCCTGAGTACTGCTGACAGACCTCCCAGCACCGTTTTTCCATTTGAGCTGTTTCTTTCTTGATTATAGATACGTCAGGACCATGCTTCTTCCTCCATGCCTACGAATGGCCTCTCTCCAGTCGCGGCTTCTGCCGAATGTGCTCGAAGAAAAACATCCCGTCGTCTCGTGGAATGCCGTATGGTGGGCAGTGCACGTCTCTACATTTGTGCCGGACGTCCAGATCACCTGGTATGTAATGGTTAATGGGATGCAGGTCTGTCAGTCGCTTCTCCACCAGATCCACCTGGCGCCATCACCATTATGTACCACATGTGGCTTGCAATATGACAATGACCATTGACTTGTGTGCAGTGAGTCAAGTAATGTTTTGCTTTTGGTCCACCAGATGCTGGCATTCATCACACTCACAGCTCCTGACAGCGTCACCCCACAAATGATTCTCTTGCTGGACATGGACTATTTTCCTGTGCAAAGACCTACTCAGTGGCTTGGATTATCAGGAATGAGGTCCACTACCTGTTTGGTGGTGGTGACAAATAAGCCATTGATTTCTGGCAATACCTTAACGAGCAACATTGTGCGATAGTAAAGAATCCAAAGTACCACCAACTTTCTCTGGAGCACTTTCCACAACCCCTCCCCCCCCCCCCCCCCTCATAGCTGTATCATCCATGCAGAAAGCAGCTGACAGTTGACCCTTCTTCCATTTTATAGATACAACCCCTTCAACAGTTATTCACACACACTTCTAAGAAGACGCGTATCGGTGATCTACTGAAGTGTCGCCACTACATGGGATTTTCTTTCTTGCCAATGTTGAAAGCGATCGCCAGTCTTGAAAGGACATGCTTGTGCGACAGTGATGGATTCATGTATGATAAAATAAATAAAATAAAATAAAAACATTTAAATTTTTTAATTAAGAAAGAAGTGCCTTCCATGTATCCTCCTTTACTGTTGTTGTTTTTTCCTCTTTTGGTAGAAGTTGTTGGAATCTTTCATAATAGGGTCCAACACCTGAAGCGGTGGAGGTTTTCTTTTGAGGCTTCTTCTTAAATAGCGGTGACATTAGCTTTCCTTTTTTTATTGTAGTTTTAGGTAATTTCGCCAACAGCCTTGCTGCAGTGGTAATACCGGTTCCCATTGCATCATCGAAGTTAAGTGCTGTTGGGCTGGGCTGGCACTTGGGAGGACCACCATCCAGTCTGCCGAGCACTGTTGGCAAGTGGGCTGCACTCAGCCCTTGTGAGGTAAACTGATTAGCTACTTGATTGAGAAGTAGCAGCTCTGGTCTGGTAAGCTGATATACAGCTGGGGGAGCGGTGTGCTGACCACCTGCCCCTCCATTTTCGCATCCAGTTACGCCTGTGGACTGAGGATGACACGGCGGCCGGTCGGTACTGGTTCAAAAAATGGCTCTGAGCACTATGGGACTCAACTGCTGAGGTCATTAGTCCCCTAGAACTTAGAACTAGTTAAACCTAACTAAACTAAGGACATCATAAACATCCATGCCTGAGGCAGGATTCGAACCTGCGACTGTAGCGGTCTTGCGGTTCCAGACTGCAGCGCCTTTAACCGCACGGCCACTTCAGCCGGCGGTCGGTACTGTTGGGCCTTCCAAGACCAGTTCGGGTGGAGATTGGTTGAGTTAAGTGTTAGGTAATTTCTGAATTAGTAATCAACACATGATCAGTCCTGGGTTCAAATCCCACCATTGCTTAAATTTTGATTAATAATCAGCATCGGTGGCTAAATTCGTCCAGCATATGAAGTCACCTTCGTTCTACCAATGGCCTTGCCAAACAGACCAGAGGACTGTATAGAGGCTGAGGGCACTCTCTTGTCCTTTGGATAGGAAACTGCCCCTGAAGGTGGAAGAATCAGCAATGATCAATGGTGTGAGAATGCAGAAGGCAATGGAAACCACTACATTAAAGACACATAACATGTATTCACAAGACACGTGGCCTGTAACTGAAAAAGTGTCATAATGATCGCTCCATTGGCAAAATATTCCAAAATAGTTCCCTATTCAGAACTCCAGGAGGGGACCACCAAGGAGGAGGTGACCACGAGAAAAAGATTCAATAAGCAACGAAAGTATAACGTTCCAAAGGTCGGGGCGTGGAATGGCAGAAGCTTGAATGTGGTAGGGAAGTTAGGAAACCTGGAAAGGGAAATGCAAAGGATCAGTCTAGGTATAGTAGGTGTCAGTGAAGTGAAATCGAAAGAAGACAAGGATTTCTAGTCAGATGAGTATAGGGTAATATCGACAGCAGCAAATTATGGGAGTAGGATTCGTTACGAATAGGAAGGTAGGACAGAGGGTGTGTTACTGTGAACAGTTCTTATCAAAATCGACAGCAAACCAACACCAACAATGGTAGTTCAGGAATACATACCGACTTTGCAAGCTGAAGATGAAGAGAGAGAGAAAGTACCGTATATCAAGATCCTGAAATGTAATTCAGTATGTAAAGGAGATGAAAATATAATAATCATGGATTGCATTGTAGAGGAAGGAGCAGAAGAAATGGTTACAAGAGAATATGGGCTTGGGAAAAGGGATGAGAAAGGAGAAAGACTAATTGAGTTCTGTAATATATTGCAGCTAGTAATAGCGAATACTCTGTTCAAGAACCACAAGAGGAGGAGGTAAACTTGGAAAATACCAAGTAATACGGGAAGATCTCAGTTAGACTACATCATCGTCAGACAGAGATTCCAAAATCAGATATTGGATTGTAAGATGTATCCAGGAGCAGATATAGACTAAGATCATAATGAAGTAATGATGAAGAGTAGCATGCAGTTTAAGAAATTAGTCAGGAGAAATCAGTATACAGGAAGTGGGATACAGAAGTACTAAGGAATGAAGGGATACACTTGTAGTTCTCTAAGGCTATAGATACAGCATTAAGGAAAAGCTCAGTATGCAGCACAGTTGAAGAGGAATATACATATCTAAAAAGGGCAATCACAGAAGTTGGAAAGAAAAACATTGGTGCAAAAAAGGTAGCTGCGAAGAAACCATGGGTAACAGAAGAAACACTTCAGTTGATCGATGAAAAAAGGAAGTACAAAAATGTTCAGGATAATTCAGCAATACAGAAATACAAGACACTGAGGAATGACATAAGTAGGCAGTGTATGGAAGGTGCATGAAATGGCTGCATGAAAAATGTAAAGAAAACTCAGCATATAGAAAACAAAACAACATTTGGCAAAATTAAAAGCAAAGGCTGTAACATCAAGAGTGTAACGGGAATTCCACTGTTAAATGCAGAGGAGAGAGCGGATATGTGGAAAGAGTACACTGAAGTCCTCTATGAGGGGAATGATTTGTCTGACGTAATAAAAGAAGAAACAGGAGTCAATTTAGAACAAATGGGGGATTCAGCACTAAATCAGAATTTAAAGAGCTTTGAAGGAGTTAAGATCAAATAAGGCAGAGAGGTTAGATAACATTCCATCAGAATTTCTAAAATCATTGGGGGAAGTAGCAACAAAACGACTATTCACATTGGTGTCTAGAATGTATAATCTGGGAACATACTTCTGAAAAATTTCATCCACATAATTCTGAAGACTGCAAGGGCTGACAAGTGTGAGAATTATCGTACAATCAACTTAACAGTTCATGCATCCAAGTTGCTGACAAGAATAATTTACATAAGAATGGAAAAGGAAACTGAGGGTGTGTTAGAAAGGAAAGGTAAAGGCAACAGAGAGGCAATTCTGACGTTGCGGTTGATAATGAAAGAAAGAGTAAAGAAAAAACAACACACGTTCATAGGATGCGTCGACCTGGAAAAAGTGTAAAATGGAGCAAGATGTTCGAAGTTCTGAGAAAAATAGGAGTAAGCTGTAGCGAGAGATGAGTAATATACAATATGTGTAATTGTCAAGAGGAAATAATAAGAGTGGACGACCAAGAACGAAGTGCTGGTATTAAAAATGGTGTAAGATAGGGATGTAGTCTATCGCTGCTGCTGTTAAATTGGTACATCGAAGAAGTGTTGATGGAAATAAAAGTAAGGTTCAGGAGTGGGATTAAAATTCAAGGTGTAAGTATATCAATGATACGATTATCCTGAATGAAAGTGATGAAGAATTACATGATATGCTGAATGGAATGAACATTCTAATGAGTACAGAGTATGGATTGAGAGGAAATCGAAGAAAGACGAAAGTAATGTGAAGTAGCAGAAATGAGAATAACGAGAAACTTAACATCACAATTTGTGCCCAAGAAGTAGATGATGTTATGGAATTTTTCAACCTAGGCAGAAAAATATCAAATGACAGATGGAGCAATGTGGACATAAAAAGCAAACTAGCACTATCAAAAAGGATATTATCGGCCAAGAAAAGTCTTCTAGTATCAAACATGGGCCTTAATTTGAGGAAGAAATTTCTGAAAATATACGTTGGGGCGCAGCATTGTATGGTAATGAAACATGGATTGCAGGAAAACCGGAACAGAAGAGAGTCAAGGCTTTTGCGATGTGATGCTACAGATGAATGCTGAAAATTAGGTGTACTGACAAAGTAAGGAATGAGGAGGTACAGCACAGAATCGAAGAGGAAAGGAATATGTGGAAAATACCAAGAAGAAGAAGGGACAGAATGATAGGACATATGTTAAGACATCAGGGAATGACTTCCATAGTACTAGAAGGAGCTTTAGAGGGCAAAAACTGTAGAGGAAGACAAAGATTGGAATACAGCCAGCAAACAAATGATGACATAGGTTGCAAGTGCTACTCTGTGATGACGAGGTTGGCACAGGAGAGGAATTCGTGGCATGCAGCATCAAACCAGTCATAAGACAGATGACTCAATAAAAACAAAAACAGCAATGGAGGGTACATGCAATTGCTACTGATGCAAAGAGAAATGCACGAAAGGAGAAAAAGTTGGTGTTGTATGAATGATTTGATGTATTGATACCATAATGTGCTGTTTTGGTTGCATTCTGAATAAATGTTGTGAATCATTATTATGTGAACAAAATATTTAGGGTTGTTAAGCGAAGTATTTGGTTATTTGCAGCAGTCATTTCTTAGTATTCACTCATACAAAAGGCAAGAAACCCAATAACTCTGAAATGTCCTATTATTTTGACAGTAGTGAATCTCAAAGAAGGCTGGTAATAATTAAGCTTTTTTCCCTTTTTATACATTTCTGATAGGTCACAGCTATGTAACTGAGGTCAGTTTATTTGTTTCAAATGAAAATACGCGTCCCATATGACACTATGTAACATGAAGAAACAGTTTCGTGTTTCAGAATCAATATGTTCGTGAAATATTCCACTCTTGGTTGGGATGTTTTGCAGAATAGAGAAGGAAAACTGAATATATATAAACAGATTGTGTGTGTGTGTGTGTGTGAGTGTGTGTGTGTGTGTGTGTGT
This sequence comes from Schistocerca americana, assembly GCF_021461395.2. Taxonomy (NCBI): domain Eukaryota; kingdom Metazoa; phylum Arthropoda; class Insecta; order Orthoptera; family Acrididae; genus Schistocerca; species Schistocerca americana. The sequence continues at coordinate 113,219,123 of NC_060121.1, forward strand.
GTGAGAGAGAGAGAGAGAGAGAGAGAGAGAGAGAGAGAGAGAGAGAGAGAGATAGATAGAGAGAGATAAGGAGAGATAGAATTGAAACTAAATAGAAACTTAAATATATATTAATAAATATATGAAATTAAGATCTGTGAAGTATATGAATACTGAGTGAAGTTTCATTATTTTTCTTATACACAGATTGTGTGAGTTTTTTTACAGAACACTTCCTTTATTTGTTTTTATAGCAAGACACTGGCATCCTCACACATTGGTTGTGTGTTCTGTTTTGTAAGTATGTTATAAAGAAATCAATAGACTGAATGTGAATCATAATACACACACACACACACACACACACACACACACACACACACACACACATACACACACACACAAACAAACAAGCGCATGGCACAAATACTTATTCAGAGTAGAAATTAAGCTGCCCCTTTGGATTATATTCAAGTTATTATCTTTAGCATTTGGTTAACATGCATAAAATATTAGTACACAAGATGCCATCAAACTCCTTCACATGTGTCATTGCCCATCTCCCTTCATACTGTTACATGTCCTATGCCTGAACAGAAGAACTACAATAATTATTTTGAAGGCAGTCTTCAGTGTGTCAGGAGGGGGAGAGGGGCCATGGAAGGAGAGTGATACATGTCATACATATTTTTAATATTTGGAACACATTTGGCTTTTTAGTATATATAACAAGGAATTGGATTTTTTTATCTACTTAGTCTGTAATGTAGTGGGAGTATGCACATTAAATGCACTAAATAAATAAGTCTAAGTATTACCAGTGAGTAAAATTGTGCTTTAGCCTACAGGAAAAACGAAAATAAATACACAAAAACTGAAAAAAACGATGAAGAAGCAGCCGATATAATCCCTAATGTGTGGCAAATTCATTATTCTTTGTGATTCTTTCAAAGACACTGGCTTGCTACTAAGCCATTTTGCAATGCTATCAAAGCAAAAATTCACAACAATGGAATCGGCAATATGATAAAGTTCGGCATAAAACCCAAAGATAGTGGTTGCTGTCCCAGATACCAAAAAATGAATGCATCTGGGCTATGACACTTGTCACAAAGGAGCAAAAACATCTCTTCATTTTTCTCATAAATTAGTCTAGTTTATTCATTGTATCAAATGCAAGATGTCATGATGTCTACGAAGTGTATATACCAAATCCATGAATCTACGACGATAATCTGTTTGTACTAGCGATGCAATGACATTCTAAAGGCACAAGGCGTTTTACAGACAAATGTACAGTCTCCCAAGGTCACAGGAGCAGTACGTTGACAACACAAAACCTGTTCTGCGCATCCAAGTATTTCTACTCTATGATAACCACGCATTACTCTCGATCCATTCTCAAAGCTTTACTTCCGCCAGTACCACATCTCCTGTCTTCCAAACTTCACAAATGTTCTCCTGCAAAATTTGCAAGACTAGCACTCCTTGAAGAAAGAATATTGCGAAGAAATAGCTCAGCTATAGTCTGGAGGATGTTTTCAGAATGAAATTTTCTCTCTGCAGCGGAGAGAGAGAAGGGGTCTCGAGACGAGCTTGAGTAGCTCAGTCGGTAGAGCAACCAAAGTGCAAGTCTCAGTGCAGCACACTGCTTTAATCTGCAGGAAGTTACACTCTCTTATGCAGATAACTACAAGACATGGAAAACTTGGGCAGCCATCCAATTTAATGTTCCTAGAACCAGTGACAAAATCAGAACTCATGAAAATAATTCAGCATCTAAAATCCAGAGGAGATGATGAAATACCAAGTTATCTAATGAAACATGTGAATAAAAAAATAACTGACCCTTTTTTGGATATGGCAAACTGATCATTCAGAAAAATAATATTTCCAGAAAATTTAAAAAACACTGGCAAAAAGTATGTTTCCTTCAACAAACAACAGTAAAGTGTTTATACAGAAGGACTTAATTAGAAATCTAAAAAAGGCGATGTTTGTGGTGTTCCTCTACACAGAAAATGAAGACGACAGAGATATATTCCTCTATGGAACAAACTGGAAGAAGTTAAATCTATAAAACTTTCATCCATTATGGATGAGGATCACTGAGACTGTGATGAATAAAGGTTTCTTGAAATTGCTGCAATCAGTAGCTTTTTATTTAGTTCTTCAATTTTTATAATTTCGATCCACCTAGCGAATCATCATCAGATGGTACATATTTATTGACTGTCTGTTACAGTGTGGGAGTCGTGTAGCTGTGGCAAGATGTATAAACATGTTTCTTTTACACATCTTGCCACAGTTACATGACTGCCACACCACTACAGACAGTCAATAAATATGTACCATTTGATGACGACTCACTAGGTGGGTCGAAATCGGTAATGGGACAATAAAAATCGAAGAACAAAACGAAAGGTGATTGGTTGCAGTTACATCAAGAAATCTTTAAATCTATAAAATTTTTGGAAATTATATTTGATGAGAAGCTCCAATGGAGACAACATACAGACAATGTCTACCGTAAATTAAACACTGTAATATTTATTATGTAACAGTTTCCTCATTATGGTAGCTTCAATGTACTGTGTAGCATGCAATTTCTGAACTATAGTTACAGTAAGGAATTACTGTTTAGGAAAACTCCAGAAGAATGTAACAAAACGAATTTTTTATTCCAGAAAAAGTCCATTATTCCCATCCTGAATGAAAAACAGACAGTGTCTTGTACAACTGCCTTTCATAACCTACAAGTATTGACATTCCATTCATGTCCATACACAGAACGATAATTTCATTAAACAAAGACAGTAAAATACTAGAAAAAACGTGTATGTTACTGCATATTACATGAGAAATGGAGGACATGTGAGAAATATATCAAATGGACTGAGAGATTCTGGAAAAGGTCATCAATATTCAGATGTAAAACTAGTAAATCATCTTCCTAAGAGCATACAGGATAGAATGAGTGAAAAGACATTTCAGATATTTCTAAAGGATTATTTAATGAAAAAATTATTTTATAGTGTAGAGGAGTATACATACAAATAATGAGCAATGTTATTATTAACTGTATGTATGTACTGCCAACACCTGAATATATTGTATGTATCACATGGTTTTGTATGTGTTGTTTGTATTCACATAAATTAAACAGTAAGTGAGTAAGTTTAAGACCTAACTATTAATCAAGAGTAAAATATATGCAACTTTACCATCATTATTGCCGACTTTATGTTTTGTATGCTACAAGTGCTACATGTTTTAAGACACTAGATGAATTTGAATTGTCCTATATCCTATATTACATGTACACATTCTGTACATGATGTAACTAAATAAAAAATAGTCAGTCACACAGAGTAATAATATATATATTCACACACACACACACACACACACACACACACACACACACACACACACACACATATATATATATATATATATATATATATATATATATATATATATATATATATATAGGTAGACATTTTATCAATCGTACAGCTGAATATTGATGACATTTTTCAACATCTCTCCATCTGTGTGGTGTGCTTCATTGCTAGTCTTTATTTATTGCGTCATGTCAATGGCCATTTGAAAATTTTCTGATAATTTATTGCGTTTTGCGAATGAAAAAACATTGTTTTTTATAAGTAAATACATGAAAATGAAAATGTTTTTAGGTTTTGGACAGCTGTTCTGTTCAAGCCACTTCATTATTAAATTCAGAGTGGTCCTAATTAGTCTTTTGTAATACAAACTTTCTTTTTGAGCTCATGCTACTGGATTTATCTGCAATTTCGTATTGTAAGTATTTTTCAAAGTGACCATGCATAGCACACAGTGCACAGAAGCTATTTATTCGAATAATGTGCAAGCTGTTTTATAGCTAATATTACGGTGTTTCACTTACATAAAACTTTATTTATATGTTGTCTTCAATCGAGCTTTTTCTCTAACTCAGTTCCCAAGCATTTTACATATATAAATACATTCAGCTTTCTTTCATCCATAAATACATCCAAGTCATCTTCCTTTTCTTTATTACTTAATATCATGGATTTTGTTTTTTTTTAGATTCATAATTAAGTCTCTCTGTGAGAAACATTTCCCTGCGTTATTTGATGAAATAAATCTGTTTCTTTAATGTGGTTCCATATTTTTTCTACATTTACTAATGTCGGGTCATCTGCATACAGTACAGTTCCTTCTCACTAACTGTGATGTTGCATATAAAGAGACTGATCAGTAATGGAATATGTGTAGATCCTGAAGTGCACCATATTTAACAACCTTCATATCAGATTTGCATCCAAATTACAATACACAAAATCTTCATAGTCACAGGTAAAGCATATCTAATATTTTATGAGTGCTCATGACAACTTGTTATTGTTGCTGTTGCCCATCTGTCTAAAGACTAATCTGATTCAGCTCTACATGCCAGTGTATCCTGCAGAAGCCTCATCATCTTTCTATGAATAATGCAAATCATATCCATTTGAACTTGCTTAATATTTGATTTCCTTGCATAGTTATTACCAAGCAAGGTAATAATTACTGATGACAAATTAGATACCACATTTAAATGCAATTCCACGTATATGAATATCTGTTTGATATTAGGCAATTCAGTACTGGGTGTAAGACTGTTGCTAATAACTATGGAACAACCTATCTTACTCATCTCTTTCTTTTTTAACTTGCTGTAAGAAGTTAAAATAAATGCACTGGAACACTTTAATTAAGGAAATATTGGAAGCTATGTAAAGGTTCACTGACTCTTTTATATTATGTAGATTTACACATGAGGAATCAGCATAACAACATACAAATTCAGTTAAAGAAAAAATATCTGTGAAAACGTTACAGTCTACATGAGTGAGGCAGCATGTGCTATGCTAGTACTATTATATAAAGACAAGTCATTGTTTATATTATTACCAAAACAATTGAAAGTTTTTGAGTGATTTACTACAAATTTTTACACATACACTAATGAACATTCAGACAGAAATAGGCTGTATATTTTTATATATATGCTATGTAAATATATGTGTAATACACTCCTGGAAATGGAAAAAAGAACACATTGACACCGGTGTGTCAGACCCACCACACTTGCTCCGGACACTGCGAGAGGGCTGTACAAGCAATGATCACACGCACGGCACAGCGGACACACCAGGAACCGCGGTGTTGGCCGTCGAATGGCGCTAGCTGCGCAGCATTTGTGCACCGCCGCCGTCAGTGTCGGCCAGTTTGCCGTGGCATACGGAGCTCCATCGCAGTCTTTAACACTGGTAGCATGCCGCGACAGCGTGGACGTGAACCGTATGTGCAGTTGACGGACTTTGAGCGAGGGCGTATAGTGGGCATGCGGGAGGCCGGGTGGACGTACCGCCGAATTGCTCAACACGTGGGGCGTGAGGTCTCCACAGTACATCGATGTTGTCGCCAGTGGTCGGCGGAAGGTGCACGTGCCCGTCGACCTGGGACCGAACCGCAGCGACGCACGGATGCACGCCAAGACCGTAGGATCCTACGCTGTGCCGTAGGGGACCGCACCGCCACTTCCCAGCAAATTAGGGACACTGTTGCTCCTGGGGTATCGGCGAGGACCATTCGCAACCGTCTCCATGAAGCTGGGCTCCGGTCCCGCACACCGTTAGGCCGTCTTCCGCTCACGCCCCAACATCGTACAGCCCGCCTCCAGTGGTGTTGCGACAGGCGTGAATGGAGGGACGAATGGAGACGTGTCGTCTTCAGCGATGAGAGTCGCTTCTGCCTTGGTGCCAATGATGGTCGTATGCGTGTTTGGCGCCGTGCAGGTGAGCGCCACAATCAGGACTGCATACGACCGAGGCACACAGGGCCAACATCCGGCATCATGGTGTGGGGAGCGATCTCCTACACTGGCCGTACACCACTGGTGATCGTCGAGGGGACACTGAATAGTGCACGGTACATCCAAACCGTCATCGAACCCATCGTTCTACCATTCCTAGACCGGCAAGGGAACTTGCTGTTCCAACAGGACAATGCACGCCCGCATGTATCCCGTGCCACCCAACGTGCTCTAGAAGGTGTAAGTCAACTACCCTGGCCAGCAAGATCTCCGGATCTGTCCCCCATTGAGAATGTTTGGGACTGACTGGATGAAGCGTCGTCTCACGCGGTCTGCACGTCCAGCACGAACGCTGGTCCAACTGAGGCGCCAGGTGGAAATGGCATGGCAAGCCGTTCCACAGGACTACATCCAGCATCTCTACGATCGTCTCCGTGGGAGAATAGCAGCCTGCATTGCTGCGAAAGGTGGATATACACTGTACTAGTGCCGACATTGTGCATGCTCTGTTGCCTGTGTCTATGTGCCTGTGGTTCTGTCAGTGTGATCATGTGATGTATCTGACCCCAGGGATGTGTCAATAAAGTTTCCCCTTCCTGGGACAATGAATTCACGGTGTTCTTATTTCAATTTCCAGGAGTGTACATCGAAGAAAATATTTTTTTCAAAAATCTCGAAAAGTTCTCAACCAATTTTCTTCAAATTTCTACACAAACCTGTGACGAACATTCAGACAGCCATAGGCTACATAATTTTTCATACATAAGTATACCGGGTGACTCATCTAACATTACCATTGGAAACACCTCCCAAACCACAACAAACACTGAATAACCAATTCCACAGATCGAAAGTGAGGAGAGGGGCTGGTGTAATTGGTTAATACAAACAATAATAACAGGGTTCCATTAAAAAAAACATAAGTATGTTTTGAAAATCATTCTTCCTTCTATTTCTCAGTGGTTTGTATTAACCAATTACACCAGCCCCTTGTCTCACTTTTGGTTTGCGAAACTGGTTATTCAGTGTTTTCTCTGGTTTGGGAGGTGTTTCCAGTGGTAATATTAGGTATTCGCCCTGTATATCTAAACAGGAAACATTTTACCAATAATCTCAAAACATTGTTAACCGATTTACTTCGGATATTGAACAATACTCTAACGAACATTCGAATAGACAAATGCCCTACATATTTTTCATATATAAAATATACATGCAATATATAAAAAGGAAATGATGTTACCAAAAATCTCGCAAAGTTATTCACCAATTTACTTCAGATTTTTACATGATACTCTAATGAACTTTCAGGCATACATCATACGTATTTTAATATACATTATCTGTAAATATATTTATAGTTCAAAGTTGTTATCATTAATCTCAAAAAGTTTTTAACTAGTGTAATTAAAATTATTACATTATACTATACTGCACTGAAAATTTCTTGACTTGCAGTTAATTTATGTGTATATAACATATAAAAGGGAAACTTTGTTACCAAAAGTATTGGAAAATTGTTGAATGATTTACTGCAAATTCTTACACAATACTCTGTGAACATTTAGGTGAACATGGACTACATATTTTTTATGTATGTAATAGAGAAATACAAATATATATAAAAGGGAAACATTGTAGCAAAAATTTCTTGACTGATTTCCTTCTAATTTGATACGAAAATATTTGTTATATAGAAATATATATGTTTCATATAAAGATGAAACAATGTAACTAAAAATTTCGAAAAGTTCTTGACCAGTTTACTTCAAATTTATATATAGTATTCTAATGAACATTTGGACAGACATAGACTATATATTTTTAATACACACAATATATAAATATATTTGTGTCATATAAAGGGGAAACAATGATAGGAAAAAATTTCGAAAAGTTCTTGATCGATTTGCTTCAAATTATTACACAATACCATAATGCTTATTTGGAGGTATATACACTATAAACTTTAACACACACACTATACAAATATTTAATATTATGCAATATATAAAGGGATACTGTTGATACCAAGAATATCTTGACTGATTTCATATAATTTCTTACCCAATATTCTAATAAACATTTGGACACACACACACACACACACGCACACACACACACACACACACACACACACACACACACACACACACACACACACACACACACACACACACACATACACACACCCACACCCACACCCACACACATACATACACATATATATTTATAGATATATATAGACACGATTTTTACTTATGTATAACTTTAGAACACACATATATATATATATATATATATATATATATATATATATATATATATATGTCTGTGTGTGTGTGTTAAAGTTATATATAAGTTAAAACCATGTCTACACAACTCCTTAAACCTGTAAACAAATTTACAACATGGAAATCACCAAATTCAACTTTTGAGTGACTTTCAGATAGACCATGTTGCCATATCTAATAATAATATCAAAGGTATACCCAACATACAAACCAGAAAGGGATTTTTTAAGTCAGACTACCATCTGCTGCAAATAAAAATTTGATTTCAACCTAACAGAAGGAAACCACCAACGAACAAAACAGTTACAGCTGATCCAGAGTACCTTAAGCTTAAGAAGAGGGAAATTCTCCAGGAAATTGGGCAATCAAATGCAACAAACTGCAAGGAACTTGCAGAAACACTGAAATACACTATGAAATTTGGCAAACACCCAAGAAAGAGAAAACACAGGGGGTGGAGCAGTGCATGTGATCAAGCAATAGAAGAAAAAATACAAGCTTAGAAAACTTTCGGTAGCAACAAAACTACAGAACAATGGCAGGAATTTTTTAGAATACAGAAGAGATCATCCAAGGCAATACGAAGACAAAAATGTAGATATGATATAAGCCAGCTTAAAGAAATTGAACAAGAATTTATGAAGAGCAACACGAGAAATTCTCACAAAATTTTCAAAGACAATCTAACAGGATATAAACCATCTAATCTGTGCTTTTGCCAGCCTGATGGATCACTGGCAACCAACACTAACAAGAACTGTCAAATTTTAGCTAAATACTTTCACTCACTTCTCAACTGTGAGCCTCCGACAGAAGAACAAGATTTCGAAAAACCCACATTCAATCCCAATTCAAATCCACCATCACTTAAAGAGGTAAATGAAATAATGAATTGTTTGAAGAACACCAAGTCTCCAGGGAAAGACAGAATCATAGCAGAAGTATTGAATTTAAATGACAATAATGTCACACAAGCAACCCACAGAATTCTGTCAAATATTTGGGAAGCTGAACAAATACCTGCAGATTACCTCTCCACAAAAAGGTGCAAAAACCAGTAGAAATAATTACAGCGGAATTTCACTGCTCCCTGTAATACACCAAATTCCTTCAAAGGCCCTGTTAAACAGACTAGAAGAACAAGCAGATCAGTTAATAGGGGAGTATCAAAGCAGCGTTTCGCAAAGGTCGACCTTGCATTGAACAGATATGGAAGTTAAAAACAATTTTGCAAATAAGAAGATATAGAAATACTTTGGTAACTTTTGTCGATTTTAAGAAGGCTTAAGATTCAATAGATGGACAAACATTATTCCAACTTTAGAGGAGTTCAAGATTGACAGGAAAATAATGTCAGTTATTGAAAAGGCATTAACAAATACAACCTCCAAAGTTAAATTCATGGTAAAATATCAGCCGGCCGCTGTGGCCGAGCGGTTTCATGCGCTTCCGCCCGAAACCACGCTACTGCTATGGTCACAGGTTCGAATCCTGCCTTGGGCATGGATGTGTGTGATGTCCTTAGGTTAGTTAGGTTTAAGTAGTTCTAAATCTAGGGGACTGATGACCTCAGATGTCAAGTCCCATAGTGCTTAGAGCCATTTGAACCATTTCATATCCATACTGTTGTTGGCCAAGGAGATGGAATGTCCCCCCTTCTATTTAACATGCTTCTGGAAAAAAATTGTGAGGACATGGGAAAAGGAAATAAAAGGAATTCAGCTTGGGATTAAAGAAGAGCAGAGAATCATGGTGAAGTGTCTGGCTTTCGCGCACAATCTTGCCATTCTAACGAACAATAGAGAGGAAGCCAAACTTTCACTGGAAAAACTACACGATATTTCACAGAAAACTGGGCTGCAAAGCTCCTACAAGAAAACACAGAATATGGAAAACAAACCTGTAGATAATCTCCCCATTACTGCTCAGTATGGGAAAGTGGCACAAGTTGCCCACTTCAGATATCTGGGAGAGAAAATCCAACCATCAGCACTGAACTCAGTAGCCAATAAAGATAGACTCTACAGATTACAAATAGCATATAAGCTCACTTAGAATCACTATTATAAGAAATCTATTTCTGTCAATGAGAAACTAAGGCATTACAACACAATAGTACTACCAGAAGCACTTAATGCTGCAGAAACTACAGTGATTCGTGGTCTTATGAAGATCAGAGAGATTGAAAAGCAGGAAAGAAAAATTGTGTTGAAAATATATGGACCAGTGTTTTGGGAAGGAATTTGGATCAAGAGGCCAATTAGAGAGATTTACAAAGACATAGGAACACTAACAGAGACACAATTAGACAGAGAAGGATGAAATTTTATGGAGATATTAGCAGGATGAATAAAAGCAGGCTCACAAGGCAAATCTTTGAGATAGTAAACAAGAGCAAAAACAAGACAAACTGGATCACTGAAACAGAAGAAGACATTAAAGAACTGGGGATCACACAAGACAACATAAACAATAGAGAACAGTTTAGAAACATCATACTGAAACACACACTTAAGCAAAAACACGCAGAGAACAGAACAGGAAAAAGATGGTTGGAAGAACGCAAGGGAGAACACAGTAAACGTATGAAGAGAATATGGGAATAATGAAGACAGAAGAAGAAATCATGACTAATCAAGTGCAATCGCTCTCTTGAAAGGGAATAATCGAAAATAATAAATAATAATAATAATAATAATAATAACACACACAAACACACACACACACACACACACACACACACACACACACACACACATACACACACATATATATATATATATGGACTGAGGTACGGGGAAGCAACAATACCATCTCTTGTGAAACCTGTCCCATCGGTAAATAAAATCTTGGATGTGAACAGTGGATCTGCAGCACACTTCTGCAACAGCCATTGACAGAACCCCTGTCTGCCATGAGGATCCTGAGACCTTAGGGCCTGAATGCACTGTAATTAAAATGGGCACAGCAATTGTTCATGAAGTACCCCCAAAATAAAGGAGTGAGACATGCCTTCTAGTGCTGCTACTTGTAACATGCTGGTCCCAGGGATTTCTTCCACCAACCGTGGCACATGCTCCTCCATGTCAGGCATGCGAACTGTGCAGGGCCTTCCACTGCCAGTCTTCCAAGGTGCAACGGTACCAGTGTCCCTCAGGTGCTGGAAAAGTCTGCCAAAAAGCTTATTGGAGGGCACTCTTCGCTTTGGATGTTATTCAGCATAAAGGGCACAGGAGCGCATAATATGTTCATTTGCCAAACCATGGCAGAATATCATATCCACCATCTCACTTGTGGAATAGTAGACTTTCACTGCTAAGAAGTGGTGGAAGAGAGAAAATGTGAATGTGTTGTATCGTCTGTACGTACAAACAGTGCAATAACAGTAAACACATGAGTGAATCCGCATTTAGAAGAAGGTAAAACATCATGATATATTCCCAGGGTTGACAGCACTGCACAATAGGGCACACAAATATGATGAAGACAGACATAGCCTACAACATGACTCTAACCACACAACTCACTACAGACCACGTGATGGTAGGTAGAGCTCTGGGTAAGACATCGTAATACCATGCTCATACATCTACTGGAGTGTCAGTGCAACTACTGTGCTAATATCCATAACCATGTGTTGCACAGTCCTTCCTATAAACATATGCTTATCTCAGAAAGCATACGTTCCTGTACCTGCATTTATAGGACTTCTTATTTTTCTTGTTTCGATTAGTGATGGGTACTACCCCTTCTCAAAGAATTCGTCACTTTTTAACACCCTGTGCATATATATATATATATATATATATATATATATATATATATATATATATATATATATATATATATATATGTATATATATATGTGTGTGTGTGTGTGTGTGTGTGTGTGTGTGTGTGTGTGTGTGTGTGTGTGTGTGTGTGTGTATGTGTGTCAAATACTCACATAAGTTTGTGATCAATTTACATCAAATTTTTACATGATGCTCTAATGAACTCTAATGAACATAGGCCATCTATATTTTTAATATATATGAAATATAAGTGTATAAGTAATACATAAAGTAAAATGTTGTAACCAAAAATTTCTAAGACTTCTTAACTGATTCACTTCCAATTTTTACATGATATGGTAACGACTATTTGGATGAACAAAAGCTACATATTTTTCAAATATATATGGTATATAAATATACAGGGTGGTCCATTGATAGTGACTGGGCCAAATATCTCACGAAATAAGTGTCAAACGAAATAACTACAAAGAATGAAACTCGTCTAGCTTGATGAGGGAAACCAGATGACACTATGGTTGGATCGCTAAATGGCACTGCCATAGGTCAAATTGATATCAACTGCAGTTTCTTAAATACGAACCCCCATTTTTATTACATATTCGTGTACTATGTAAAGAAATATGAGTGTCTTAGTTGGATCAGTTTTTACACTTTGTGATAGATCGCGCTGTAATAGTCACAAAGGTATAAGTACATGGCATCATGTAACATTCCACCAGTCCGGACGTATTTGCTTCTTGATACATTACCCGTGTTAAGATGGACCATTTACCAATTGCAATATAGTGTTGATGTATGGCTGTTGTGATCAAAATGCCCATCGGGTGCATGTTATGTAGTCTGCTCAGCATCCTGGATGACATCATCCAAGTGTCTGGGGCGTTCGCCAGATAGTTTCGTTATTTAAGGAAACAGGAGGTGTTCAGCAACATGTGAAACGTCAACCACGACCTGCAACAAATGATTATGCCCGCCGGCCGGAGTGGCCGTGCGGTTGTAGGCGCTATAGTTTGGAGCCGAGCGACCGCTACGGTTGCAGGTTTGAATCCTCCCTTGGGCATGGATGTGTGTGATGTCCTTAGGTTAGTTAGGTTTAATTAGTTCTAAGTTCTAGGCGACTGATGACCTCAGAAGTTAAGTCGCATAGTGCTCAGAGCCATTTGAACCATTTGACGATGCCCAAGTAAGTGTTTTAGCTGCTGTTGCGGCTAATCCGCACATCAGTAGCAGACAAATTGCGCGAGAATCGGGAATCTCAAAAACATCGGTGTTGAGAATGCTACATCAACATCGATTGCACCTGTACCATATTTCTATACACCAGGAATTGCCTGGCGAGGACTTTGAACGTCGTGTACAGTTCTGCCACTGGGCACAAGAGAAATTACGGGACGATGACAGATTTTTTGCATGCATTCTATTTAGCGACGAAGCGTCATTCACCAACAGCGGTAACGTAAACCGGCATAATATGCACTATTGGGCAACGGAAAATCCACGATGGCTGCGACAAGTGGAACGTCAGTGACCTTGGCGGGTTAATGTATGGTGTGGCATTACAGGAGGAAGGATAATTGGCCCCCATTTTAGGGGATGGCAATCTAAATGGTGCAACGTATGCTGATTTGCTACATAATGTTCTACCGATGTTACTAAAGATGTTTCACAGCATGACAGAATGGCGATATACTTCCAGCATGATGGATGTCCGGCACATAGCTCGCGTGCGGTTGAAGCGGTATTGAATAGCATATTTCATGACAGGTGGATTGGTCATCGAAGCAGCATACCATGGTCCGCATGTTCACCGGATCTGACGTTCCCGGATTTCCTTCTGTGGGGAAAATTGAAGGATATTTGCCATCGTGAACCACCGACAACGCCCGACAACATGCGTCAGCGCATTGTCAATGCATTTGCGAACATTACGGAAGGCAAACTACTCGCTGTTGAGAGGAACGTCGTTACACGTATTGCCAAATGCATTGAGGTTGACAGACATCTTTTTGAGCATTTATTGCACTAATGTGGTACTTACAAGTAACCACGCATGCATGCGTTCTCAGACATGATAAGTTCACAAAGGTACATCTATCACATTGGAACAAACGAAATGAAATGTTCAAACGTATCTACATTCTGTATTTTAATTTAAAAAACCTACCTGTTACCAACTGCTTGTCTAAAATTGTTAGCCATATGTTTGTGACTATTACAGCACCATCTATCACAAAGCGAGAAAAGTGGTACAACTAAAACATTCATATTTCTTTATGTACTACACGAATATGTAATAAACTATAGGGCTTCCTATTTTAAAAAAAACGCAGTTGATATCCGTTTCACCTATGGCAGCGCCATCTAGAGGGCCAACCATAGCACGATATGGGTTCCCCCTTCAAGCTAGACAAGTTTCCTTCTTTATAGTTTTTTCGTTTGACGCTTATTTCGTGAGATATTTGGCCCAGTCACGATCAATGGACACCCTGCATATCTAATATACAAAGAGAAATGTTGTTACCAAAGATCTTGAGATGGTGTTGATCAATTCAATTCAAATTTTAACACATTTTTCTAACGTAATTTTGAAAGACATTGGCTTTATATTTTTGAATATACATAATATATAAATATAAATGTAATGTGTAAATAGTAATCGTTGTCAAAATTCTCTACAAGTTCTTGACCAATTTAGTTCAATTTCTACACATTATTCTGATGAATATTTGAATGAACACAAGTATCTATATATAGGGGAGCTGCTATTACCAAAAATCTTGATCGATTTCTTCAAATTTTCACATGATACTCGAATGACCATTCAGATGGACAAGTGGAATGTATTTTTACATATGTAATATATGAATTATGTATGAAGGAGAAAGTTTGCTTCAAATAACCTTGGGAAGTTCTTGTCCAATTCGCTTCAAATTTTTACATGTTACACTAATAAATATCCAGACATCATAGTATATATATATATACACTCCTGGAAATTGAAATAAGAACACCGTGAATTCATTGTCCCAGGAAGGGGAAACTTTATTGACACATTCCTGGGGTCAGATACATCACATGATCACACTGACAGAACCACAGGCACATAGACACAGGCAACAGAGCATGCACAATGTCGGCACTAGTACAGTGTATATCCACCTTTCGCAGCAATGCAGGCTGCTATTCTCCCATGGAGACGATCGTAGAGATGCTGGATGTAGTCCTGTGGAACGGCTTGCCATGCCATTTCCACCTAGCGCCTCAGTTGGACCAGCGTTCGTGCTGGACGTGCAGACCGCGTGAGACGACGCTTCATCCAGTCCCAAACATGCTCAATGGGGGACAGATCCGGAGATCTTGCTGGCCAGGGTAGTTGACTTACACCTTCTAGAGCACGTTGGGTGGCACGGGATACATGCGGACGTGCATTGTCCTGTTGGAACAGCAAGTTCCCTTGCCGGTCTAGGAATGGTAGAACGATGGGTTCGATGACGGTTTGGATGTACCGTGCGCTATTCAGTGTCCCCTCGACGATCACCAGTGGTGTACGGCCAGTGTAGGAGATCGCTCCCCACACCATGATGCCGGGTGTTGGCACTGTGTGCCTCGGTCGTATGCAGTCCTGATTGTGGCGCTCACCTGCACGGCGCCAAACACGCATACGACCATCATTGGCACCAAGGCAGAAGCGACTCTCATCGCTGAAGACGACACGTCTCCATTCGTCCCTCCATTCACGCCTGTCGCGACACCACTGGAGGCGGGCTGCACGATGTTGGGGCGTGAGCGGAAGACGGCCTAACGGTGTGCGGGACCGTAGCCCAGCTTCGTGGAGACGGTTGCGAATGGTCCTCGCCGATACCCCAGGAGCAACAGTGTCCCTAATTTGCTGGGAAGTGGCGGTGCGGTCCCCTACGGCACTGCGTAGGATCCTACGGTCTCGGCGTGCATCCGTGCGTCGCTGCGGTCCGGTCCCAGGTCGACGGGCACGTGCACCTTCCGCCGACCACTGGCGACAACATCGATGTACTGTGGAGACCTCACGCCCCACGTGTTGAGCAATTCGGCGGTACGTCCACCCGGCCTCCCGCATGCCCACTATACGCCCTCGCTCAAAGTCCGTCAACTGCACATACGGTTCACGTCCACGCTGTCGCGGCATGCTACCAGTGTTAAAGACTGCGATGGAGCTCCGTATGCCACGGCAAACTGGCTGACACTGACGGCGGCGGTGCACAAATGCTGCGCAGCTAGCGCCATTTGACGGCCAACACCGCGGTTCGTGGTGTGTCCACTGTGCCGTGCGTGTGATCATTGCTTGTACAGCCCTCTCGCAGTGTCCGGAGCAAGTATGGTGGGTCTGACACACCGGTGTCAATGTGTTCTTTTTTCCATTTCCAGGAGTGTATATATATATATATATATGAAATGTTACTTTAATTTTTGCAAGACACCTTAAAAATATTTGGATACCAATAGACTACATAATTTTAGTACATAATTAATATATATATATATATATATATATATATATATATATAATATAAATTATGAGTCAAATACCTATTTCATGAACAGCTTGAAGACACATATGATGTGGTAGTGGAAAATAATGTGAAAGGAGGCATGAGTACCAAGGTGTGAACAGAAAGGGGTTTAGACCGAATGTGGGAAATTTCAGTTTACATGAAGAGTGTAATGACAACTGATTGAGACTGGTTGAAATCGCTGTAAGCAAAAAGACCTCACAATATGTGACACCGTATTCCCACAAAAGACTATCCAGAAAGGGTCATAGAAATCTCTAGATGGAGACACAGGCAACCAGATAGATCTTGTGCTTATCCAAAGAAGGCATTGCTCAGATATTAAGGATGTTAAGGTAAGGAGGGTGGCTGATGCAGATTCGGACCACTATATTCTGATAGCTAAGTATGAGCAGGACATCAACAATAATCTATAGCTACATAGAAAGAGATAGGAAGTATAATGTGGACCCAGCCATCACCATTGAGTGGGAAAGAGCAGAACTCCAAAGAGAAATGGAAGAAGGGATGAGAGTGATTGTCATTGAAGAGGAAGCTAGCCCTGAAGAGCTTTGGCAACTAATAGAAAGGACAACACAGATGACGAAAAATGGAAAGCTGGAGCTAGAAACAGAGTATGGCGAAGTGAGAGGTATGAGGATAACTCTGAGAAGACTATTGAACGAAATAGCTCAAAGAAAAAAATGCTGCAGTAACATACATGGGCCACCTGACAAAATTATGAAGAGATGGAATGGAAATCAAAATTTATTTGCAGAAGGAAAAAGAAAGAATTTCAGAAAAATAGATTGAAAAATATCGAGGAATGTCGAAAAGAAGAGAATATTAAAAGAATATTTAATGGAATGAAATAGATGAAACTAGGACGGCAGCCTTGGAAACGATATGTAGGGATAAGGAAGGAAAGTTGACTGGAGATGAAAATGAGGCTATAGAAAGATGGGAACAAAATTTTAAAGACGTATTGAAATATGGTGAAGTCCAGGAATTTGAAGAAGAAAAACAGGCGGAGCAGAACGGTAGCAATGATGACAAAGACGAAAGAGACGAAGCGATTGTAGCTGTTAAAGAAGTGAGGAATTACAGAGCTGCGAGGGAACACAAGGTACCAAGTGAAATGCTCAAGTACAGTGGTGTAGAGATATGGAAGAAAATGTCTAAAATCGTTCAGAAAATATGGAGAATACCAACAAACTGGAATACATCCATCATTATACCAATACATAAAAAGGGCTCTAAAACAAATTTTAATAACTACAGAGAAACAAGAATGGTGAAAGCTGTCTACAAAATGATGGCTATGAAAGTTAACAAGAATTTACAACCATACACCACAACTGTAGAATACCAGTGTGGAAGGAGAGAGCAACAACAGATCAGATGTTCGCCCTTAAATTAATAATGGAAAAGTGTTATGAGTACAATATAGCGGTGCATCAATTGTATGAGGATTTCAAAGTAGTTTATGAGAATGTCAACAGAAATGGTCTTTCCAAGATGTTACGGGAGCTGGAGATACCACCAAAGCTAAAGAGACTCGTGATAATTACCGTAAGCAGCGCCAACTGCAAAATAAAAGCTAATGACAAATATTTCAATAATTTTCTAATCTTTCAAGGACTTAAGTAAGGAGATTCTGTGTCACCAACATTATTAACTTGGCTCTGGAGGCTGTCATGTGAAAGCTACCAATAAAAGCAGATGATACTGGCATTTGTGGACGAAATAGTTATACTTGGGGGAAATAATGAATATTTGCTGGAAAACTACGTAGTTTTGGAACCAATGCAGCTGCATTGTGCTTGGTCATAAATAAGGAAAAAACAAAACATATGATCAACATCAGAAACAAAACAAGTTGGAGGGGCGTTGAGCAGTTTGAAGGGTTAGAAATAGTAAACCAGTTTATTTATTTGGGAGGAACGGTTGCAGATGATAAAATGAAATTATTTCAGTCGGTACCATATTGGGCGACTGGCGACCAGTGATGAGGATGAAATGATGATGAGGACAACACAATACCCAGTCCCTGAGTGGAGAAAGTCTTCAACCCGGCCGGGAATCGAACCGGGGCCAGTGAAAGGGAGGCAAGCATGTTACTACCCAGCTATGCAGGCAGACGTTGTGGAAGGTAATATGGTATGAACAGAGATAAAGGCGGGAGTAGCTATAGGTAACAGGCGCTATTTCAGCTTCCTTAATGCGTTACAATGCTCCAACATTTCAGGACAGCTGAAGACGACAGTTTACAAAACGATTTTAAAACCAATTGTTATGTATGGGTCCGAAACATGGACAATAAAACAACACATCAGATATGCCTTGGATGCCTAGGAATGTGAAGTACTGCACAAGATACATGGGGCAGTATGTGAAAATGGTGCTTGGAGAATTAGGACCAATGCAGAAGGTAGCCGCTCAGTGAGCAGACCGTGATTTTGATGGCTGGATGATGTAGAGGCGGATCTGAGAAAGTTAGGAGTACGAAGCTGGAGATGGCTGGCGAAATCAGGAGAGGACTGGAGGAAACAGATGGTCAACAAAGCATAGGCGCTTCATAGACTGTATGCGGGAAACAGTGAAGAAGATAACATGTAAAGGGGAAACATGACTACTAGTAAAATTCTCAATAAGTTCTTGACCGATTAGTTTCGAATATTATTTGTACATCAGAAATATTTTCATGATTATAATACCCACTGCAACTATGCTTGAAATATGAGCCCTAGTGCCTTTCAGTTAAGCTATAATTTATTCTCGTCCTTGCTTTTTAATGCGACAGAATGGATAACGCATCTGACTAAGAGCTATTGCACATTTCTGATGGACTCACTCCACCCTGCAAGGCCACTTTTCCTTCCTGTCGTATATATTTTATCCAAAGCTTGGACAACCCTGCAAGAAAGTGGAGGTTATGTTAAAATACCTCAACAAAATGGCTACCCACAACTCAATAATCAAGACCACTATTGGTCTCGTATATCTCCTCTTTTATTACAATAAATTCTTTCATGCTAATGTAGCAAAATTTCTTGAATTACACTTAAACACAATAGTAAAATAAGTGATTCTCCACCCAATGGGCATGATATAACATAATCATTTTACTATTCTATGGTCTCGTAATGTTTCTGTCTATTGCTACTGTGCACTTTGGTAAGGAATCTTTTGCTACTTCATTCTGTCCCAAACTCTCGTAATCTCATTTATTAGCAACATAAAGAATTTACTGACTTTTCGTGCTGTACTGGGAAAAATCATGCTAGATTCACTAAATGCGCTACTGTCTCATGCAAATCACACAGATTAAATACACATAATAAATCACACTCACAGTATAATACACTTCTCTAAAAACGAAATGTTTGATTTTATACTCGTTGTGCTTTCTCACAGCAAACAGTAGTCATCCCAGAGTCACACGTCATTGACCCACATAATAATTTTCCTACCACAAACTCTGGAGGATTTATGCACATCTCCCTGTGCAATGCAATCCTCATGGAGTTGCCTGGTAGACTGCTGACTCACCTTAATTCACTCTCATAGTATCCAAATATCATGCTGGCGTCACACGAATGTACCTCATAATGGAAGTTTTGGTATCTTATTTATTTCACACACGGATCCTCAACTGAATGCTAGGACAAGCACTTCTAATTCTTTTTATTGCCTCATAGTCTGGTTGAGACTCACACTGTACTCACCACGTGGAAGTACTTGTCTCTAATTCAAGCTCTACACACGGAAAACTTAATTATTTTCAACTTAGATTTGCACATGCAAGTATTTCATTTTAATACTACCACACGCTAGTATTTCGTCTTATGATTACAACATGTGGTTTCTTTGTCACTTCTGAAGAATCCTATGTCCCCCATGAATTTTTACCTGCCTATCTTTTTCCGTACAATTTACATCAGCCTCCCACCAAAAGTTTCTGAAAAGAGAAATTATTAGTTCATCTACTCCTAAATATTCTGCATGCATACCATTTTCATTTAACTTTGTTTTCTGGAGCACACATAGAGCACGTCTTCGCACCTCAGGAATCAGCGACATAGTGCTGAAACATGGCCGTTCATCTGGTCATACCGCGCTTCTGCAGAAGTGGGGGAGGACCTTGCCACTATATTGGTCAGCCACATTCCAGGCCCTCTGGTGGTCTGGTATACTTCCTCTCTTTGGTTCAGCCAAAGGTGACCAGAGAACTGTCTCAAAGATGATTCTATAATCTTCTTCCTATATCTGTGGTCAGCAGACGACCAGCCATTCATTCAACTCACAAACATTACCAAACTCGATTCAAGGATCTATTTTAAGGAAGTGTGCATCTGAATAATTAAACGTACAAATTGCAGTTCTTTCCTACATTGGTATCCGGCTTCAGTGTATTAACTAAAATGATGTTATTCTACAAAAACGCTGTTCTAACAAGAACAACAAAGTACATTATTGTACATCTTTTCTATGTTGTGAAGTACTGTACCCTTTCAATAACACAGGGTGTTTCAGGGGTATAACAGGAATGATCATCCAAAACAAAATAGTCAAGTAGACATGGGGTCTAAAACGCATACCTTAAGAGCTATGAGCAATTCTGGATCTTCGATACTGTGAAACAAATCTCTTCTACTGCAAGCTCTTTGCTTTCCATATTTTCGGAAGTGGTAGAATGGACAAAAACGAGAAAAAAATGTCCATTAAACATGTGCTCGAAAATCCATACCTTAAAAGTTATAAGCATTTGTTCATTAGAAGAGTTGTGTTTCAAACAGCGAAGATGAACAAGTGTTCATAGCTCTTAAGTTATGCGTTTTAGGTCACATGTTTATTGGAATATTTTTTCTTGTTTTAGTCCATGTGAACGCACTTCTTCTTCTTCTCCACAACAACAAAATATTACAAGCAAACACATGTACCCAAGAGTAGATCACAAAACTTCAGAGGGCTATTCTTCCTTGTCTGTCCTACAGCCCAGATCTTGCACTTCTGACTCTCATCTCTTTGGCCCATTGAAACATGGGATCTACACGAATCGTTACAGCAATGCTGCAACAAGAAATGGCTAAGTTTCAGACCAGTAAAGTGGTACCATGACGGCATACAAGGTCGCAGATTAAGATGGCGTAAGATCATAGAATTGAACAGAGAACTACAATGCTAAACAGAGTTTTATAGCAAAATAACTGGCGATGATATGAAGTATTTAAATCATGAAAACAATCATCCCACTTTGAGAAAAAAGGATGCCATTAATTATTAAATGATCATCATACATATTACCCATAAACGTAACTTGTCCAATAGAATATTATAGGTGACATAACTAAAATCGTTCAGTAGTTCACAGAAGATTCCCAACTAATGTATTTTATAATTTAAACATTTTATTATGTGCTCAGGTATGAATAGCTGACTTCATAACTGTGAATGGCTAAGCATTCGATTACTACACAGATGGATGACGACCCTGGAGTACATTACATTCTCAAAAAGTTTAAAAGATGATATTAGTGGTTTTGGGCATTAGTTATTGACATCTGTCGAGACACCCTTCTTGTGGAGAGAACTAACAATCGTATAATGCGACTGGGAGAAAAATCTTGAATTAATAAGGTATTACTGGAGGGATTAAAAAAATTACAGTTTACAAGGCTACAACTTTTTATTGCCTTATTGGAGATATCAATGCCACATTAACATATGATGGCCTCTGTTGTTCCAGATAGGGATAAATTGCTTCTTCAAAGTATTATTTTGCTTCTTTTCTGATGTATGTAAATTGCCTTGAATATTTTAAAAAAATAATTATTAAAAAAGTCTGTTACACATGAGTTGTCTTTAACAGAAATAGTGTCATCTTCTTTGGCTTCTTTTCTTGCTTCTCTTCTAACAATATTCCATGCTGACTTGATTGTATTGTCAGATCGGTTAGTTTCAAAGACAATACGCACAGTCCTGAACTTTTTAAGAACCTATTTACTATGTTACAGTACTTTTTATAATATGAAAGTATTTTTGGATCATTACTTGTTTTGGTTATTTTGTACATATCCCTTTTTCGTTATGAAGATAAGCTTATATCTACAGTGATTCAAGCCTACTTTAATGCATTCTCATTATTACATTTAGTTATCTTTTTACGAAAATGACCTATAAAAATGAATACAGATGCATTAACAAATATACTGAATTTAGAACTAGCATTAGTCTCAGTGTAAACTTCACCTCAGTCAACGTTTTTTAAGCTTTCCTCATTAATCAGACTCTCTGTTTACTTACAGTGTTTTTGAACAGGACATAGTGCTAACTTTTGCAATATAGCTAACTGTGCACTGTGATCTGACATTCCATTTACCATAGGATAGGCTTGTGCTTCTTTAACTTCAGCATTTTGTATAAATTCATCGTTTTGTAGCTAAAGGGACATCAAGGTCACTTTTCCTATTAGACTTATTTAAAAAATTTATATTGAAATCACCACAAATTAATAATTCCTTCCTTTTACCTGACAGAATTTTTCGTGAAAATAACCCAGTTACTCAGTCGAGAAGTGTGTATTGCAATAGTGACAAGTATTACATTTTTCTAACATTGACTCACAAGCACATGCTTTTATATTCCAGTTTGTAAAGAACTTACTTATTTCTACATTTTTGTAGCTACATTCATTTTTATGAATGTGATGACTCGTCCTTTGTCTCTATTGGATCTACATGAATGTGCAGCAGCAGTCACTTACATTAAGATTTTTTATCCCTGTGAATGTGTTGTGTTCAGGCAAACAAATGGTATCAACATTTCTTTCCACTTACTAAGGTCTTAAAACGAATTAATAACTATTTTACTTAATTTTTTTGCCTTCTAAATTTCGATTTGACCTAAGGTACGTCTCTCACCTGAATCAAATAACCAGCAGGGTTTGTCTTTTTGTGTTCCTAAACACCTAATGTTTTCTGCTAAGATATTTGCTGCTGGAACAGAGTATGTTACATAAACCTTAGTTTGTCTAGAGGAGTGGGCGGAAACAGGTTTTCCATCACTGGACATGTTTGATCACACATGCATTCGAAGTCCTCTACTGACTGTGCTATGGAAAGGTTTGCTGTCGGTGATCGCAGGTAGATAGTGCCCTAAGTCACATACAGAACACACAATTGTATACAAGTCGAATGCAGGGTACATGACGCAACTGATACCCCCTAGAGAACAACAGAAAAAAATCGTTAAATGCGTGATAAATGATCTGCAGCAACATAACACTTTTTCTAGAAAGCATCATTTGTCTACCATTAAATCATATCTCGTTGCAACCCCATCTCAACAGATTGCTCCATGCACTTCCTGTTGTACGTTAACACAGATCCAAGTCAGTTTAGAGGCAGATGCGTCTCTTTTCCAGGAAAGCATCAAAGGCAGCAGTCAACTCGCTTGTATAACTATTACCTCAATAAACATACAGTAGAGTGTTGTTTACAAAAAACGATAGAGTTGTTCTGTAAGGTATTTGTTAGATGACACAGAATGATTGTGATTGGTGGAGAATATAAAGATGCACATTGTAAATAGTGTTTGTTAGGGTTTAAAACACCTAAAAAGTCCTGCACAGGGTCAAACACTTGATCCTTTATGTAGTTGTCTATGGCATGTTTGGAGGTAACCCTGTCAGGCTGAACGCCTTAGACATACTGTACACCGAGTGCAGCGAGGTGGAGGTTCCTGATGTTTTGGGGTGGCATTATGTGGGGCCGATGTACGCCGCTGGTGGTAATGGAAGACGCGATAACGGCTGTACGCTACGTGAACGTCATCCTCCGACCGATAGTGCAACCGTATTGGCGGGATATTGGCGAGGCATTCGTCTTCATGGACAACAATTCGCGCCCCCATCATACACATCTTGTGAATGACTTCCTTCAGGATAACGACATAGCTCGACTAGAGTGGCCAGCCTGTTCAGACATGAATCCTATCGAACATGCCTGGGATAGATTGAAAAGGGCTGTTTATGGACGACGTGACCCACCAACCACTCTGAGGGATCTACGCCAAATCGCCGTTGAGGAGAAGGACAATCTGGACCAACAGTGCCTTGATGAACTTGTGGATAGTATGCCACGACGAATACAGACATGCATCAATGCAAGTGGTCTTGCTGCTGGGTATTGGAGGTACCGGTGTGTACAGCAATGAGGACCACCACCTCTGGAGGTCTCTATGTGTGGTGGTACAATATGCAATGTGTAGTTTTCATGAGCAATAAAAAGGGCGAAAATGATGTTTATGTTGATCTATATTCCAGTTTTCTGTACAGGTTCCTGAACTCTCGGAACGGAGATAATGCAAAACTTTTTTTGATGTGTGTACAACTATAGAATGGATGACCCTGTGCAGGACTGTTTAGGTGTATTAAACCCTAACAAACTGTATTTACAATGTGTTTCTCTGTATTCTCCACAAGTCACAACCATGTGGCATCAGCCAACAAATATCTTACAGAACAACTGCAGCATGGTTCTTAACAACATCTACCATATTGAGGTAATTGAGGTATTGAGGTAATAGTGACACATGCATGTTGACTGCTGTCTTCGATGCTTTCCTGGAAAAGAGAAGCATGTGCCTCTAAATAGACTTGGATCTGCGTTAAAGAACGATAGAAAGTGCTTGGAATGATCGGTTGAGATAGGGTTGTAATGAAGTATGATTTAATGGAAGATTGATAATGCATTCTGAAAAGAGAGAAATATTGCTATAGGTCATCTATCACGCATTTAACCACTTTTTACACGTGTTCATTCAGGGTGTATCAGCTGCATGATACGACCTGCGCTCGATTAGTATACAACAGCGTGTTCTGTGGGTGACTTAGAGCATTATCTATCTATGATCGTTAACAGCAAACCTCACCATACTGCAGTTAGCAGAGGACGTCCAACGCATGTGTGATGAAACATGTCCATCTTTGGAAAACTCGATTCAGCACCTTTGTCTAGATGAACTAAGATTTATGCAACATACTCCAGTCCCCTGCCGCACCTTAGATACAAATCTATTCTTCAGTTTCATAATTTCAGAGATTCTAAGCTAGTGGCAGGTGTTTGCGAGGTGCCCTTGCCTATACATTTGCTTGACATATGTTGTGTGTGGTACAGACTGTATGCTGGGCACAGAATTAGAGCAACATGGCACGTAATTTAACATACCAAACACTGCTGCTGTGCGTTTGTCTTTTTCCTCATAAGATGCATTCTCCGTTGCTGATGATCATTTTATAGGTATGATGCGAGCACAGTATAATTTCTATGATCGCATGTGAACAGTGGGCGCTATACATCTCCTGAAAGCTGTATTGTGTATGTATCACAAAGACTTGGTGTAGGATGAATTTGTTTTATCTTTTTAAAGTTTGTCACTGTAGTGATAGAAAACTTGCAAGGTGGATGTATGTCAGATGTTGGACACATGTCCTGCATTAGATTAGTAAGAGCATTGCACTCCACATGGCTAATATTTCGGAAAGCACCTGGCTTTAACTTTTGAGTAGAGAACCATGTAGCTTCAGGAGTGCATTTTTTTATGTTCTATGATCATTTCTTTCTCTTGCCAATATCTTCTTGGTACTGACCCCAGACATTAGTACAATACTTTAGAGTTGATAGCACAGTTGATTTAGGTAAAATGCTTCAAACTCCATCTGCCTGCAGCTCCATCATGCATAAATCTCGCATTTCTTCTTAACTGTCTGTTATATCATCACAACACACTTGTATCTAATTTTACACCGATAAGGGGTGATAACCTCATCGACATGCACGCATATGGAGAGGTCTTGTGCACTTAGATGGATGCCATGAGTAAGATTAGTGTGGAACAGTCTTCGCTGAACAGCATTTATGAACTCAGTTCCCTCTCTTCCTTCATAAGACATGAAATGTAGAGGATATACTTCTGTCAGCTGCAAAGTAAATCAGTGATAGTGTTGTAGGAAGGATTGGTCAAAGACAATACAAGGAGACCTTTCAATCCACAACTTAATTGAAACAATGTGAGACTACTGTGTGTTTCCTATCCACATAGCGAAAGGTGGCTAATCATAATCTTAAATTACGCACTATGATTGAATTGCTAGAAATATGTAGATAACCTAACTGCATCAGTATACGAAGCTGTTTGGTATACATTGGTGTATATGACCAAGAATTAACATTGAATGTATATATACTGTACAGTCATCTACCTAAATTCGCAGTCTAGTATATGGTACTCGCAAAGTAGTGGAGTGTGATTTAGCTCTGAGACAGAAATTGAGAAGGATGCTGCCACGTCATTGGTCGGCGTTGAAATTACGTAAAAACTGGTAAAATTGCTGAATTTGATCGCACTATCAGCTGTGGGGCTTATTACAACATACTGTTGCGTATCGACAGTGTCTTTTCCATCTGATCTGTCCATTGGTTCACTGTTGATTAACACATAATGATTGAATGACACAATTTGTTTGAGATGGAGAGAGCTTTGGTGGTACAAAAACATTCCAGGGATGGCCAGCACCGAAACAGTGATCACGTACATGACTGCAATGTGAGGAATCAATTGAAATAGAACACTGAGACATCTGCTACGCAATAACTGTGAAATATGAGATTAAAATGTAGAGGTAATGAACTTCAGGCAGCTGTTTGGAAATGCTCCACAATGCCCCAAACTCTTTGAGTTTCTATATGCTGTGATTCATTCGTTTTCGTTTTGTCAATGAGGAACAGCACCTCCATCTTTCATTTCAATCATCCTGTGTGTTGTGGAAACAGCAGCATAGCTTACACCATGCAAGTCCAGCTATCTGTGAGAGCCAATAGATCGAAACGTATTAATGTTGGTTTAGCAACTAGCACAGACCTTGAGGTCATGGCGGAAAAACAAAACGTATGGCTGTGTACACAGCTGTAGTCTTACACTACTTGGATGTGAACAGCAGAAAAAACAATGTATCAAACAAAAACAAAGGGACAGTCTCTTGTGACTGATAATCTGTGGGATATGGTCCTCCTGCACTACAAGGTTTGAAACTTCACACTGGTATGTGCGAGTGACTTTGATCACTGGCCACCTGCTGCTGTGGGCCAATACCTGTAAATTTAATAGAATCACCACGTATGGTCAATGTCAACATACAGACAGAATTTGTTTCCCGATATATCGGATGGGAGAGATGCAGTAACATCTTATCTCTTCCTCTGCTGGGTGACATTGGTGGAGTATTTATAGCTTTTATCTGTTGGATTCTGCAATGTAACAATGATCGAGAGAATGTTTTGGTGACAGACTTAAATGCACCCTGAGGGACACAGATCTCCTTCAGACTGGAGTACCTGTATGTAGTTTGGAAATGCAGTACTATACAGTAGCATAATTCTCGTCCCTCTTCCAGTTCCCATACGAAGTAGAATCTTCATAATTTTCCCGAAAAGAAACACCATATTAATTGCTATTACTGTCTTTTCTACTATGTTGTTTTGCAGGTGGATGCTTGGCCTTACACACAGAACATGGTTGATGGAGCTATAACAACATGTTTCCACCAAGTCGTTAGAATATGGTCCTACCTCATGAACTCAGTTCACCATGTTTCTCCACATGTTACAGGAGGTCTTATATATAGCGCTTTCCAACTTCTGTTCTGTTCCAACTTAAATTCGGACAATACATGAACAAAGCCGCAGGGAGGACAGGGCAGAAACTAAGGAACAGTTAAAAGATGCAGAGGGACTATCTAAAACCACATTGGAGTTTTGCTGTACGGGGTCCTTAGCACAGGTGACTCGTTTCGAGATATGAGAGTGCCATGAATATGATTCACTAGTGGCTGTAATCATTAAAAGACATCTCCATAGCATCCAACGCAAGTATGTGGTTGAATGGAGAGACTTGATTCCAAATCGCAGGAAGCATATCTTCCAGAAAGCGTAACACTGTGGATCTGAGAAGCCATGTATTGGTCATAGAATTTTGTACATTCTTTATGACTTCAAACTCCCTCTGCCGAAAAACCTCAAGATCCATAAGAATGGAGTGCCTCTCCATCCCATTGTAAGTAACACAGGAGCACCTACTTATTTTGTTGCCAAATACCTGACATCGTTATTGGAACCTCTCATAAGCAAGTGTGACCATCACATTCGAAGCTCTGAAGATTTCATAGGTCACCTGAAAACCCTTAGATTGCAATCATCGGATCTGTTAGTAAGTTTCGATGTTGAGTCTTTATTTACAAAGGTGCCCTTGCAGGACTCTTTGGAGCTCATTAGCAACTAGTTTGAGGAGGACATAGTAGCATTATTCAAACACGTGCTTACTTCAACATACTTCTTATTTCAAGACCAATATTTTGAATAAGTGGGCGGTCCTACTGTCTCCCGTAGTGGCCAATTATTTTATGGAGTACTTTGAAGAAGAAGCACTACAGTCATCCACTCTCAAACCCTCTTGTTTCCTGCGGTATGTGGCTGATACATTTGTGGTGTGGCCACATGGACTTGATACTCTACCTACGTTTCTTCAGCATCTGAATTCGCTCCATCCGAATATAAACTTCACAATGGAAGTGGAAAAAGATGGTACTTTATCTTTTCTTGATGTCTTGGTACGAAGGAAAGCAGATGGAACATTGGGACACAGTTTCTACCGCAAGCCAACGCATACAGGCCACAAGCTGCCATCATCCTGCACAATGCGGTAGTACATTATGTACGTTAGTTCATAGAGCACATGTACCTGATCCTGAGAGCCTGTTGAGTGAATTGAAACATCTGAATACACTGTTCCGACAAAACGTTTATTCTGAGAGACAGATACGTAATGCATTCAGGCCCAGGCGAGTTCAATCTATGGAGCAGAATGAAGATACGAAGACACCCAACACTTTGGCCTTTTTGTCTTATTTTGGTGCCATGTTGTCAAGAATCGGAAGAGTCCTTGGGAAAGCTAGAAGAGTCACACTACTGTTATATAAAAAATTTATCTAGGCATGTTTCAAGTCAAATTATAAAACATGAAGAAGTAAAATTCATTTGTGATATGTGTCTACTCCACTTCAACAGTGAAGAAACATTAGATAATAACACACCAAATTACTTTGTTAAAAGTTGAACTTAAAAAAAAGAGAATAGATAAGTTCTAAAAACTATCAGCATACACAGAACGTTCCATCATCATTTATGTTGATTTTGAGAGTTTCCTGTTGAAGTTGGATACTGCACAACCTGACCCAAAAAATTCATGTTGAATGAAACACCAAAAACGTGAGCTATGTGGTTTCTGTTATTACATGAAATATATGAATGGACACTATAGAGATACAGTTGTTTATCGTGGGCTAAATGGTCACAAAAAATCTATCAAATGTATGAAAGAAGAGGTTAAAGAGATTGGAATAATTTATTCTTAAATTGAAGAAATGAGATGATTAACATATGATGAAAGATCAAGATATGCTATATCAAGAATTTGTTCATTATGTAGATGTCATTATTCACAAACAAACAAAAATGTTCATCATCAAAGTCATCTGATTGTAAAATAATAAGTCCACTATGTCTTTTACAATTAAAACAATAAAATTTTGTACCTGTATATCTATATAATTTTCATAATTTATTTGGCTATAATTAACATTTGTTTGCAAAAGAACTTTGTTATAATACAAAGGATTTAGGTTTAATACAAGATAATGAAGGCACATATATTAGTTCTGGCTAGAAGACAGAAGATTTACAGATGAATTTTATTGACATATTTAGATTTAGCGTTTCAACTCTTGATCAACTTTCATCAAATTTGAAACTGGTCATCAAGAAGCATGTCTAACCCTATTGTTACATGGATAGTTGAAAGAAATTTGAAGAAACACAGCATTCATCGAGACAAGAATTTGTCAAGAAACTGAATGACAGTGAAATAGATTTTGAAGATTATGAACATGCACAATTAATTTGGGAAAAATTTAATATCTAAAATTTTGGTGTATATCATTTTTTATATATTAAAAATGACGTTTTGTAATTGGCTGATGTACATGAAAATTTTAGCAAAACTTATATCAAAGCTTATGTTTTAAATCCATCTTGGAATTTTATTGCACATGGTTCATCTTTTGATGGTATGCTAAAAACGACTTGTCAACTACTTGATTTATTAGATGATTACAACATGATTTTAATGATTGAAAAAGAAATAAGTGGCAGTATACCCCAATGATGTAAAAGATATGAGAAAGCATGTAATAAATAAGTGGAAGATTATGATGTAAAAAAGATGTCGAATTACTTATCATTACTTATCATAAATAATTTATATGGCTGGCCTATGAGTCAATATTTACTTATGGAGTGTTTTATTTGGATGATCCAAATACATTTAATTCTACAAAAAATTGAAATGTCTAACACACCATCACTTGGATACATATTTGAAGTAGGTCTAGAATATACTAAATATTTACATGATTTATGTAAAGATTTACTGCTTGCTCCAAGAATAAAATTATACCTGGACTTAAAGAAAACAAGTTATTGGCTGCTATGGAAGACAAGCATAATTATGTAGTTCACTGCAGAAATCTAAAACACTATCTGTCTCTAGGAATGAAAGTAATAAAAATACATAAAGTTTACAAATTTAAACAACCTGATTGATTAAGGAAATGTATAGATTTGAACACAGAAATGAGAACCAAGGCAAAGAATGATTTCGAAAAAGTTTTCTACAAATTGACGAATAATTTAGTATTTGTAAAAACAGTGGAGAATATAAGAAACAGAGTAGATATAAAATTATTTTCAGACAGACAAAAATGAGAACTAAGGCAAATAATGAGGATTTCTACAAACTGATGAATGATTTAGTATTTGTAAAAACAATGGAAAATATAAGAAGCAGAACAGATATAAAACTATTTTCAGATCGAGAAAAATGAGAAATAAGGCAAAGAATGATTTTGAAAAAGATTTCTACAAATTGATGAATAATTTAGCATTTGTAAAAACAATGGAAAATATAAGAAACAGAGTAGACACAAAATTATTTTCAGATGGAGAAAAATGTGATAAATTTGTATCAAAGCCAATCTTTAAAGGGAAAACAATATTTGCTGCTATCCATAAGAATAAAATAAATATTGCGTTTAATAGGGCAATTTATATTGGAATGGTTATACAGGGTGAGTCACTAACTATTGTCACCTAGAATAACTCTAAAAGTATGACAGTAGCTGAGAAGTTTGTGGGACAAATGTTGCATGGGACAACAGGGGCCATATATGACGTTGGTTTTCTGTTGCTAGGCGGGGTCGAATCAGAGATATGAAGGTCAACTTTGTTTTTTAAAGTGGATGCTATAGTTTGGTACTTATTTTCTGATAACGGCTATCGAGATGGATCCAATGATGTGTGAAAGTAAGGTCAACGAAGGTGGCATGAATGTCGATTTACATAAGGTGTTCGAAGTGATAACCATTGGTATCAAAGAAGTGCTGCAATATCCTTATCATAGATTTCTTATCACATCAGCACTTATCGAAACACATGATGTGACAATTCTCTCTTGTATATTGTGCAAATAGTAAATATTCGCCAAATATGGTGTATCCATCTAATGCGCCATTGAGATGTAAACACCATTCGAGAGTTTTGCAGTACAACACTAACAGGAACAGTAATACTAATATTGTCCAATCAAGTGAATGTGAATGATGTATTCCTTCGAAGAACAAGTTGATATGCTTCTCATTTATAGAGAATGCCAACGAAATTCAATGAGAGATAAGAGACTTACAACCTGAAAGATATCCTCAACGTACTCACCCTACATATCGTACATTTAAATATGTGTACAGTAAATTGAGAACAACTGGATCTTTGATGCATTGGCAAAATATCTGGTAAAGGAAAGTTACTAACAAGGAAATGGAAATTGGTACTCTTGCCACTGTGGTTCGAGATCCTTGTGTTACTTTGCATCAAATCACAAGGGAATCTGGCACGAGCAAGGGTAGTGTTGTTCGTGTTCTGCATCGCCGTAAATATAATCCTTACCATTTCAGTCTCCACCAAGAATTAACTGGCACAGATTGTTTGCGTTGCATTGAATTCTGCTGATGGGCTCAACTTCAGAGGGATGACACATTTATTAATATGGTTTTATTTACTGACAAGGCTACATTCACAAACCATGGAAATGTTGATTTGCATAACATAATGCATTATTGGGCAACTGAAAATCCGTGTTGGCTGCAGCAAGCTGCTCACCAAAATCCATAGTTGCGGAATGTATGGTGTGGGATTCTGGAGGATAGAATTATAGGCCCCTATTCCATCTGAGGAAATCTTAATTGTAATTTTCCTGCAAGAAACGTTAGGTCTGTTATTGGAAAAAATACCTTTAGGAACAGAATGTGGAATCCACATGATATGCATCCGGCACATTTTTGCTGATGGCTAGAAATGAGTTGCAGAGACAATTCCCAAATCATTGGATTGGACATGGAGGAGACGTGTTGTGGCCAGCTTGTTCACCAGGCTTGACACCTCTGGACTTTTTCTTGTGGGGATTCGTAAAAGATATTGTTTATAAAGATGTTCCAACTACACCTAAAGACATGCGAGAGAGAATTGTCACAGCATGTGCTTTCATAAGTGCCAAAGTGATAAGGAATACCACTCAGTCCATGATAAGAAGATTGCAGCACTGCATTGATACCAATGGTCATCACTTCGAACGCAATATATAAATGGACATTCATGCCACCCTTTCGACCTTTGCTGATCTTACTGTTACATATAATTGGATTCGTCTCGATAGCCGCTATCAGAAAATAAGTACCAAACCATAGCATTTCATTAAAAAAAACAAAGTTGACCTTCATATCTCTGATGCGACCTCACCTAGCAACAAAAGACCAGCGTCATATTGTGGCCCCCATTGTCCCAAGCAATTTTTGTCCCACAAACTTTTCAGCTACTATCATACTTTCAGAGTAGTTCTAGGTGGCAATAGTGACTCAGCCTATATAGCCTTCTGATTGTGATGTGTTATTCCTACAGGATTATCGGCTGCATATCCAAATGTGTCGATTTCTTTATGATTGTACCTAACTGCTTAATATGGATCGCAGCTTTGACCTAATAGATGAAACTGTCTATATTCATATAAAGCAGCTTGTGATTGGCGAAGTTTGGCTTTGCAGAATCGTGGTGGAATCGCTACATGTGGAGTTTGTAGAGGTCTAGAGGTACAGAACACACATGCAGATATAGAAAAACTTTGTGGACTGCACTGAAACGTGGGCCATCCCCTTAGCGACTACTCCCTCACTGAAGATGGTTGCAATAGTTAGTGACTCACCCTGTAATTGGTTCATCTAAAGAACTGATGTATGATTTTAGCTATAGAGTTATGAAACAATTATATGGCGAGAAAATTGAGTTGTGTTATCAAGATACAGATAGTTGCATATACAGAATACAGATTGAAGATTTCTATGATGACATGAAATCGTTGATTGATAAATTTGATAGAGTGGTTATCCAAACAGGTAATAGACAATATTCCCCAAGGAAATGAGAAAGGTTTCGGAAAAATGAAGCCTAAATTTAATGGAAAAATAAAGTAAGTCTTTTGTGGTTTGAT
Organism: Schistocerca americana; assembly: GCF_021461395.2. NCBI lineage: Eukaryota > Metazoa > Arthropoda > Insecta > Orthoptera > Acrididae > Schistocerca > Schistocerca americana. The sequence continues at coordinate 113,253,291 of NC_060121.1, forward strand.
AGCAAAAATATATGCTTGTAAAGTTTGAGACAAAATAGAGAAACATCAGAAAGTGTCAAGAAATGTGTTGTTAAAAATAAAATAAGCTTAGAGGATTGTAAAGATTGTTTGTTTAACAATAGGGAACAGTGCAGAGCTATGAATTTAAAACGAAGAATTAATAATTAAATTTTTTCAGTTGAGGTAAATTAAAAGATGTTGAGCATATGATGATAAAAGATTTATTTTGGAAAATAGAATAGATACACTACCATATGAGCATTATGCATTATTATCAACAGTATAAAAATAACAAAATAAAATATTAATAAAAAATTTATCTATGCAAATGGAGGCTCCACTCAAGAAGCTCAACAATGCTAGCAATACGAATTTGTTTAAAAACGTTAGTGAACTATTACTAAATGTTTTAATAACATTAGTGGTTGTGAATATATTTGGAACTGAATAATAAATTTATTTTATGAAACAGATGTTTGAAAATAATTAGTAGTTTGTATTTTCAGTTTTTTGAAGATGGTGATATTAAATTGAGATGCAAGGGAATGAAGAAACTTAAAAAATAATGATAATGAATGTCATGACCTAGAATTTCCAGTTTGAAAAGTTTTATGAATATTTAAATGTTTTTCAAAATCTTTTTTTAATTCACAATAATCTTGTGGGGGACAATGATCCTCCACAACATCTGATACACCAAAACGAATAAAATCTACAATATTAGTGGTAATAATGCAGCACTGTAGTCGATCTAAAAAGTTTTTCACCTTTGCTTTAATTTTAGGTAAATCTAAATTATTTTATTTTGCATTTTATTTACATCTGTTTATCGTTTTTCTTCAAACTTGATTGTTTTGTGAAAAACATATTTTATTATAATATTTTAGGTAAATGTGAATTACTGTAATTATGCAAATTTACTGTGATTATATACATCCATTTACCTTTCTCACTATCACTCAATGTTATACCAATTTTACAATGAAATTTATATTTTTTATAATTTTTATATGAAAAAAGTGACCCATAAATTAAATTTTATGGTGGTAGAAGGAAATTGTAGATTCATTCTAATTTTTTTAGAAGCTCAATCTTCTGTCTGAAGATGATGTAGGTAGATTGAATAACTAATGAGGAGACACTGAATCGAACTGGGGAAAAAAGAAATTTGTGGCATAAGTAATCTGTCACCAAAGTTGGTGTCCAATCACTCACAGGCAAGAAAGGAATTGAAATTTGGATTAATTTAAGGAGAACACATGGGAGGATGGCCCAACTCTCAGTGCAATTTATCATACCAATACAAATATTTTTATTTAGTAACATTTGTATCAACAGCCAACTAACAGTTACCAAAATTCTTGCCAAATTGATACAAATTGTTACGTTTATAAATTAATATTGTAATGCATAAGGACATTTGTATTATACATAAAATTACAAATAGTACTCGAAGTACATGCCACCTATGCAATGCAATGGTGGCCCAATTACAAACAGTTAACTGATTAAATAAATCTGCAGTGGTACTCTGTCTGTGTGACTAGCGTCACAAGTGTGGGCGAATCCCACAATAGGACTTGAATATAAGTTCAACAAACGTCAAATAAAAGGCATTAAAATGCATCCATCCACACTGTAAAATTAAGCTCCAGGCCTACTCCAAGGCAAGAAATTAGACTCAAGTACAATGTTGGTATCCAAAGTCCATTAGCCACTTCACCAGTAGGAGGTATACAATCAAGTTAAATTTTACTTTTACTAACAGTGCTAGGAAGCATAAAGCAAATGGCGACACTTTGGTATCATAAGACAATGTTATTCTGCTCCCATAGAGACAAGATAAGGCCAAGCTGGCCGAAAGCTACCCTCCTGTAAAAACCGAAGCAAACAGTAATACTTCACTGATTGGGCACAAAGCTGTTACCCATAAATCATGTTACGTATTTAAATAAAATACTGGACCCCAAAAGCACTTTTGAAATGATAATGATAGTTAAAATCCATATTTTTAAAAAAAATCAAGAAACTCAGTGCTCAATTTACTCAAAGGCTTTTATCACACACCCACAAGGACTTTACATTAACAGGAACAATGAGTACATTACCTCCCCCTAAATCACTAAAGCCAAGTCTTATTCTGGCAACACCCCTACCACGGGATGATACCAAAAGAATGGCAATAAACTACTCAACTTGAGGCAAGAACAGGTGATCTGCAGAAGCATGTGTGATTTGCCAACACATAGACCTCATGAGATGATGGGAGAGCTACTGAAGAAGAAGGAAAACGGGTCCCTGCCCCACACCAGCAGAACAGCAACATGTCATACAAAGCTGTCAACAAATACCAAACAACAATGCAAACAAATTTGATAGACATTAACATACACAGCTATACTTAAACAGGCAATTAAAGATGATCTTCAAGGAAACCTACTACTAAAACTTCAGTACAGAATCGGTCCATTCATAAACGTTGCAAGTTAACCTTCCTAGCAATAAGAAGAGTCAATGTACAAAGCCATTTAAAAGAATAATCGCATAATAATTCAAAAAAGATTAAATAAGTCAAGGCATATCTTTACTGGGGCCTCTTTGGGACTAATAGACACTGTAATTTGGATACACACCAAATGGCAGATGACCAATTAAAATATACACCTATAACCCGAAGGGCTCCTCAACATAGAGTAAGAGAGGGTGCAAATACAAGCATATGCATGCACATGACCCCACATGTGCGTACCTTTAGGTTGATCACACAGAACATTAGTTTCAGGTCAAAACCAATAACTCGCCCTGGGAAGGGCCATAAGGTCTACCACAAACAGAAATTACAAGCAGTGGTATCAAATACTCAATGATAAGAAAGAATGATTTCAAGTAATAGATTAACATTGCAAAATACTGGCTTGGTGCTTATAGATCGATACACACAGCCCCAAAACAGGTCATTGAAAGGTATAAAGGAACAAGATTCTTGTCCATATCACACCCAGGCAGAATCAACCATCTTTGAGTAGAATACTTATTGAACAGTATTCATACACAACCTCAAATAAATGCCAAGGAGGCCAATAGCTTCGGGACTCCAGGTAGGCACAGGGTAGTACTGCCCAACTGCTCGTAGCTGCTAACAAGTTGTACTCTACAACTCAGCGTATTTAGCACACCACAGTTAACTGATGCACTTCACAGCCAGGTTGCACACAACGATAGCCGCTCCTTCCCCGCTAACCTCACCAGTAACAACGGTCAACACTGCAGGAAAACGTGGGCCTCCATGGCCCAACGGTCAATGGTTTCAACTCGCTGCATTCGCCAGGACGCCGTGTACTTAGGTACACCCGTCCAGCTCCGTGCCACAAAAATCCCTGCCTACCACACAGTCCCAGAAAGAACATAGAACCAAGAAAAGGTAATACGACGAGAGCCAGAATCGATGGAATGTGCGCACAAATGGCGCCAGTAGGATCACGCACTCACAGAAGCTGCCACTGCTCAAAATGCTTTACTCCATTTTCAAATGTTCCTTTACAAAAGGAAAATCCAAGAGTTACCCCAATTTAATCCTTCTACCACTGAAAAGGTGAGCGAATTAAGTGTTATTGTCAGTGGTGTAGAGAAATATCTTAAATCGTTAAAATCGAACAAAACTCCGGGGACCGATGAAACTCTATACTGAATTTGTGGCCGAGTTAGCCCCTTTTCTAACTATAATCTATCATAGATCTCTCAAACAAAGAACTGTGTCCAGTAGTTGGAAGGAAGCACAGCTCACAACTGTTAACAAGAAATTCGGTAGAAATGATCCACAAAACTACTGTGCAGTGTCCTTGACATCGATTTTCCGTAGAATCTTAGAACATTTTCTGAGCTCAAGCATAATGAGATCTCGAACAGAATGATTCACTCCATGGAAACCAGCATGGATTTCGAAAAAAATCGATCACACGAAACCCAACTCGCACTTTCCTCGCGTGACATACTGAAAACTTTGGATCAAAAATCATTTGATTCAGTACAAAATGTACGTTTCTTGTCAAAAGTATCAAATGAAATTTGTGTCTGGATTGAGGATCTTTCTCTTAGATGGAGAGTTGTCAACAGGTGCAGAATTAGCTTCAGGTGTGCTCCAAGGAAGTGTTAGTGTTGTATTTTAATGCCCTTGCAGACAATATTAATAGCAACCTCAGGTTTTTTGCAGATGATACAGATTTCTGTAATGAATTATAGTCCGAAAGGAACTGCATAAATATTCGGTTAGATCTTGACAAGGTTTCAAAATCGTGCAAAGATTGGCAGCTTGCTTTAAATACTCATAAATGTAAAATTTTGCACTTCACAAAACGAAAAAAAACTTAATATCCTATGACTATAATATCGATGAGTCACAGTTGGAACCGGCCAGTTCATACCGTTACCTGGGTGTTTTGTAGAGATATGAAATGGAATGACCAGACAGGCTCAGTTATGGGTAAAGCAGGTGATATACTTCTGTTTATTTGCAAAACATTGGGGAAGCGCAATCAGTAACTAGTACTCGCAGGGGATATTGAAAGTACATAGAGAAACGCAGCACGAATGGTCACAGGCATGTTTGACCTGTTAGACAGTGTCACAGAGAGCCGAAGAAATTGAACTGGCAGACATTTGAACACTTTGTAAACTACCCCAAGAGAGTGTACTTACAAAATTTCAAGAAACGGCTTTAAATAATGACTCTGTAAATATACTACAATCCTCTATGTATCGCTCACGAAGAGTTCGAGAAGACAAAATTAGATTACGTGCAGCAAACACAGAGGCATTATGCATTCTTCACGCGCCCCATTAATTGAATGGAAAGGGAAGAAAGCCTGATAATCAATAAAATAGTCGTACCCTCTGCCATGCACTTCACGGTGGTTCGCAGAGTTCAAATGTAGATGCGGATGTAGACAACGAGCAGCAACCGATTGATACAACATATCGTGAGGGATCATGGAATCGTCTATTTGGTAACAGAGCGAAATGGCTGTGTGTGTGAGTGTGTGTTTCTGGGGGGTGGGGGTAAAAATTGTAGCGGGAGAGTAAGAAATGAATACAGTAAGCAGATTCAAACAGATATAGATTGCAGTTCTTATTCGGATGTGATGAGGCTTTCAAGGGTTAGAGAAGCTTCAAGTGCTGCCTCAAGCCAGTCTTCGAACTGAAGACCACTATAACAATCACTTCAGCACTGCGGAGTTTACATATGTGAGACACCTATAGAAATCTGTATCTGATTACCTCGTTGTCGACGAGATGTTAAGTCGTACTCTTCCTTTTTCTAATTAAACTATCGTTTTAGATATCAGATAAACACAACTTCAAGTGAACATAAAGAAATTAAACTTATGGTGAGGTAAAAGGGATATTTAATGAGTAATTAAGAAATACATCATTTTTCTCATTTCCATAAATTAAAACTGGGAGAAAAATCGCAGAGATTTTTGAAAGCAAATATGTTGTTTGAGTTCGTAGTGCATCCAGAGTGTGTAGTAATTGAAGTTTGTCAGATATATCGCTGTGGTGGAAGTTGTCTGCTGTGTTTTATAACGTCGTGTAAACACTTTAAATTCGGCCCGAAACGGTGTTGTTATAAAAATAATAGTCTTAAAGGAAACAGAGACAGAAGTCTCGACATTGCGCGCGTAGTTTTCTGAGATCCAGGGTGTAGGTACGTAAATTATTGATTTTTTAGTGTCTGATATTTCTCCGAAATTCGTCTGCTACGAACGTCAGGTCCACCCATTCAAAGGAAAATAAATACTTTAGCAGGCATAGAAACACATGCCTCAACAAATAGCTGATGGATGAAGCTGGAAGTAAGTTGGCTATTAAAGTAAGTGCACTATTTTTCAATGGAAGCTATTTTGTGACTACTTGACAGTACCGTTAATTAGAAGGGCGGTAATGTATTTTTATTGTTTCCCAGTTAGAGCCATTTATTCATCAGGTAGGAGGACATTCATCTATGCTCTGCTTAGACGAGTATACGGTTTGCAAGCCTTTAGTGAAAAGAGAGCTAGAGTTTTACGAAACGCTTCCAGATGCCATTCGAAAATTCACTCCAAAATTTTACGGAACGCTACAAGTGAAAGCTGTACCCGAAGAAGATGGATACATATCGCTCATTGCCATTCCTACGGACTCCTATTCTCCGAAGCAAAATCAACGCAGCACAAAAAGGTAAATCTGTCGGGGAGTACTTTTTTGAGCAGATTTTGCGCGCTTTTGTAGCAGACACTTACCAAGAATGTTTCCTGACAGAAATTCAAATGAGAATTATATGATGGCTGAAGGAGATTGCTGCCCATTTAGAGACCTGTGAGGCAACATTCATAGTAAGCGTTTGGATGTCTCGTACTGTTCAATACTCAACTTCAGTAGAGAAGATTGGTAACACGAACTCGTCTTGTTTTTAGAAAAATCCGTATTCGTCGAACAGGTAGTATTGAAACAGAAGGCGACAACAATGAATTATTTGAAGAAGATTCCATAAGAAATGAAAATCAAATGGATATCCCAAAATCTGGAGTGCCTGTCAATCCGTGGGTACTTCAGTGTTATGAACGTCAGTTACAGAAGATGATTTCTACTGTTAAAGTTGGTGAACAGGAACCAAGTATCCTTTTCAAAAAGAGGGGCACCGTTTGTGCAGTGTATTTATGAGTCAGGCCAAGTCCTGATAATGTAGAGATTTCTCATCGCCATAAATATGTGTCCATTGTTCAAACTATTTAGGCTATAAGTATTTTAGGTAGGCCTATGTAAAGGGACAGCTGTTTACAGCAATTATTTTATTTTTTTGAAAGTAAAAGTTTCTTTGTGAATGTTACTGATAAGTGAGTTGTGGAAGAGGAGACAATATGCAAGCATGAAATAATTAAATAGTACTAAAATTGTCAATGTACTGAGTGGAAGAAAATATCTACTTAACAAATAATCAGATTTTATTTTACTTGAAAATTTGGCATCTAGGTTTACCTATCCTTGTATTCTTGATCTGAAAATGGGCACACGCCAATATGGAGATACTGCAAGTTTGCCAAAGAAACAAAGTAAAATGTTCAAAGTTGTTAGCACAACATCTGGAAAACTTGGTGTTCGTATCGGAGGAATGCAAGTCAGTATAGTTTCTTATTAGTTGTTTCTTCTTCTTCTTCTTCTTCTTATTATTATTATTTTGTCACTTTGTCTCTGTGTACCATGACTTATTCTACATTACATGGTATTTTGGTATTTATTTAGCTTATTTATTTTTTTATTTATACATCCAAGGACCATCTCATAGTGGTGTAGGAATTGTCATGGCTGTACAGTGAAAGTATATAGCTCAAACTATACCCATATGGAAAATAAAAGTACGGAACACACGGAGTGGATGGAATGAATGAAGGGAGATGTTTAAATTCCCTGGGAAACTTTGTGATAAATTACACAATGTTTGGTGCACTCCACACGTTCGTCCTTATTTTCTGTTACTTGATAGTATACAGTCATTCACAACGGCCTTGTTTTACTTGCTTCTTTGAAAGGGCTTCATCATACTCTTACTCAACTTCTCCAGCTGAGTGCATTGGACAGCCCCAGCGATGATAAGACAGATACTGTACAATGAAATTACTGCCCCCCCCTGCTGAGTTTTGACTACTAAAGTAATGCTGCCCAGCATGGTGTGATGAACTGCATAACGTCCCACATCTCTCCTCTCACCCTTCAACTCCATGCTGCTAGCATCTTATCAAACAATGGAATTGCTGGGTAGGAATATCAACAATGTAGGAAAAGATAGATTGCTACTTACCGTAAAGAAGACACGTCAAGTTGCAGACGAGCACGAGTGTCTTTTAATTGGCCTGTCTGCAACTTGACGTGTCTTCTTTATGGTAAGTAGCAATCTATCTTTTCCTACATCGTTGCTTTTCCTACTAACATCTTACAATTGCATCAGTTGGGACTGTTCTTTCAACAAATTCTTACATACAACAGCTCTCAGTCTAGCCCATCTAGGCGTCACCCTTGTTCCTATCTCTTATCCAATTCTTACCCTTCCTCTCCCCCCCCCCCCCCCCCCCCACACACACACACACACAAAAACAAAAAACAAACAAAAAAAATCTCCCACCATCCATACTGCAATAGCTCTATACTACTTCCTCTTACAGTAATTGTATTTCAGACTGGCTTCGCATGTTTCGCTTTTCCTTACATTATCCTTTTCAGTCCACAATTTCTTCCCTGTGTTTTTGCATTTATACCAGTTACTGCTCTTGCATATATATTTCAGAATTGTCAGTGTTCATTATGTAGCTATCCACCTCCTCCCCTGTTTCCTCCTGTTGGTGTTCACAGAGTCATGCCAGTGTCTTCGAATGGAAAGGCCTGATATGATGCAATAAAATACAGTCCCAATGCATTCCCTTCCCTGGCCCCGCCGTAGGAGGAACATAGGGCTACTACTCGCCCCAGTACCTAGTCTTACCACGACCAACAGGGATGCCTTTTTGACCAAAGAGCCTTTATTTTTTTGTCAAACACATTGAAGACAAATACAGGGAAGTTGCAGGGATCTCTAAGATAAGAGTGTTTCCCTCCAGATTAAAATGTCATCTCCTTCCCAGTCATGGGTACTGCTATCTTGTGAAAAGTTGGGTGACATTCCTGTGGCTGTCACTCTCCACAAGAGTCTCAAATTGGTCCAGGGCGTCATTTGTCAATGTGATCGTCTTTTGAAATCTGAAAATGAGCTGTGAGCGACAGGATGTGCATTTCATCTGTCATGTCCATAGGGAACGAAGGGAAAACTGAATTGCTACTGGACATTCATTTTGGCTTTTGAGGGTGATACATTGCCTGAGAAGGTCAAGGTGATGGTTTATGGGTGTGACGTAAAACTCTATGTTCCTTGTCCTATGGGGTGCTTAAAGTGTATGTAGTACCCTCTTGTTGTTGTCCTGCTATCCCTGTCTGCAAAGATTGTGGACATTTCTTGCACCTGTACCCCCACCTATGTAAACTGCGGCAACCTCCATTCTTACTGATCACCAGATTGTTCCATTTTTAAGTGTGAGAAGAAAATCCAGGAGTATGAGGCCCTGGGAAAGCTCATATATCAAGAGGCCAGGAAAAAGTATGAGCATCTTTACTCCATAGAAATCGCACAATCTTATGCTACAGCTGCAATCTCTGTCAATGATGCCTTCCTCTGTTGAGCCCCCTACAGTGGCCCCCAGAGCTGCCCACTGACACCTGCCCCCCCTAGGCAGTTAGGGGTCCTTGTGGTGCTTCCGCCACACCTGCTTTGGGACATTGGCTCCCCCTCTGCCGGGCACACCAGTCCCCATCCCCGAGCTGGAGGCCCGTCATCTTCCTCTGCCTTCTCTAGCTAGGAGGAGGTCCTTTGGAACATGGTTCCTGCTGGTCCACAACCATATGGCAGCTGGTGGCTGAAGGAACCACAGGCTACTGGCTGTCAGACTTCTTTCTTCCTCTGTCCCTGAAACCAATTCAGGGAGAAGAACAAGGACAAAAAGAAGTCCTCTAAGACGAAGAAAACTCTGATGTCCCCCACACCACTCCTGCACATGAGGTGGAGATCTCGGTTACCCTTGAGGCACCAGATCTCCCCAGGCAATGTACCGCAGAATGTATATCGGTGGATCCCCTTACATCTCGGCAGCACATGTCCCTAGGTGATAACCACCCCTCCCTCCCCCCTCCCTCCCCCCCCTCCTGTCATGTCGATTCATGCCCCCACAGTATTCAGAGAGTCTGATCCTCCAGTGGAATTACAGTGGGTTTTTCCACTGTGTGGCTGAGCTGCAGCAGCCTTTAAACACTTACCCTGCATTCTGTATTGCCATCCAGGAAACGTGATTTCCAGCAACTTGGACCCCTGTCTTTGTGGCTACTGAGGTTATTTTAAGAATCGCACCAGCTATGAATGGGTATTGGTTGGAGTTTGTACATATGTGCTTGACTCTGTATATAGTGACCTTGTACCTCTTGATACACTGTTGGAGGCAGTAGCTGTTCAGGTAAGAGCACCTCAAGATTTTACCATTTGTAATGTTTATCTCCCTCTTGATGATGTCATGTCCCAGCTCCCCCCACCTTTCCTAGTCTCGGGTGCCTTAAATGCCCATAACCCTTTAGGGGATGGAACAGTGATCACTGGCAGTGGTAAAGACATTGAAACTTTACTGGCACACCTCCTGCAGGCTCGGGGTTAGAATAGGCCGGAGGGTATTCCTGCCTGTCATAAGAGGTGACTAAAAGGAGTCTCGCACCTTTCAGCCTTTATGTGATGGTCCCCTGTAGGGTTTGACCTCCAATTATCAAAATTTTCCTGAAGAGCAAGCCAACTGGGGAAGGGCTAGGTGCCTAGTGTCAATCATGCATTGAGATTTTTAGCCCACTTTCTCATTGTGGCATTGCAGTCCCGCTCATCCTCCATCACGCCTTCCTGGGTGTGTTTTCCTCCACCCACTATGGAGTGTCGTTTTCAGCACCATAGCCAGTCCGTTGTGGTGGGGCTGCCATGTAGCCTGTTGGTTGCAGCCCCCTGGTCACACATGGATTGCTCTGCTCATGCCTGTGCCGTTAACTCCTCATGTATCCCAAGGACTAGATGCCTGTTACCCAGGGGCATCGGGACTCCTGGCAGTGGCCATCCTGTCAGGTGGCTTTTGTTGCGGCTGGATGGTGCCCGAGGGGAGGGCCCCTGGTCGGAGTGGGTGGCATCAGGGCGGATGACACACACCACGTCATCACTTGATGGTGATCAAACACCAGCAGTCTCTAAGTGTTCCAAGTCTCAGTACAATGCAAGGAAGTATGATCCTAAATGTTCGCCTCCCTTGCCACATCATGGGAGGAACGCGAGGCTAAGGATGACAACGAACCTTATTCGCCTAGGTAACTCATATGTATGAGAGCTGATGGTGACTCCTTTGTCTCGATGAAGCCTCAGTTTTTTGTAGTGCATTTAGAGGACAAGTTTGGGGAGGTGGAGGGCTTGTCCAAAATGCGGTCAGGGTCAGTCTTGATAAAAACGGCATCCTCTGCCCAGTCACAGGCATTACTCGCTTGTGACAAGCTGGGGGATGTTTCCATTACTATCATACCTTATAAGAGCTTAAATATGTTCCAGGATATTATATTCCTCAGAGACCTTCTTTTGCAGTCTGACGACAAGCTGCCCGCCAACTTAGAGTGACAAGAAGGTCAAAGTGGTGGTCTACCACATTGATGTCAAGCTATATATCCCTCCCCCAATGTGGTGCTTTAAGTGCTGGAAGTTCGGCCACATGTCTTCCCACTGTACTTCCAGCATCACTTGTCGAGATTTTGGCATCCATCCCATCCCAATACTCCATGTGCCCCACCTCCCATCTCTCTCAACTGTGGAGAGCATCATTCCCCTTCCTCACCAGACTGCAGGATTTTACAGTGAGAAAGGAAAATCATGGAGTACAAGACCCTGGGCAGACTGACGTACACTGAGGCTAAGAGAAAATTTGAACGCCTGCATCCTGTGCGTATGACATCGTCTTACGCAGCTGCTGCGTACCCCTGCCCTCCACGGCTATAAGGGATATTACAGGAACCATAGCAACTGTAATCGAGTGTCAGGTGGAGTTTGCGTTTAGGACATAAACTCGGTCTGCAGTGAACATGTGCCCCGTCAAACACCTCTTGAAGCTGTGGCTGTGAGGATAAGGACAACGCAGGAAATAACTGTCTGCAATGTATATTTTCCTCCAGATGGTGCAGTACCCCTGAGTGTATTAGCTGCACTGATTGATCAACTCCCTAAACCTTTTTTACTTCTGGGAGATTTTAATGCCCATAACCCCTTGTGGGGTGGTACCACGCTTACTGGCCGAGGCAGGGATGTTGAAACTTTACTGTTGCAATTCGACCTCTGCCTCTTAAATACTGGGGTCACCTCACATTTCAGTGTGGCTCATGGTAGTTACTCGGCCATTGATTTATAAATTTGCAGCCCAGGACATCTCCCATCGGAGAGCACATAATGACCTGTGTGGTAGTGACCACTTCCCCGTCTTCCTATCACTGCGCACAGACACCTGCCCATATGGGCTTTGAACAAGGCAGACTGGGGAACTTTCACCTCTGCTGTCATCGCTGAATCTCCCCCACATGGTAACATCGATGGTGCCCGAGGCATAAGGCAATCCCTTGGTGGTCACTGGAAGTCGCTGAAGCAATTAAGGAGTGTTGGAGAGCTCTACAGCAGCATATGTGGCACCCTTCCCTGAAGCTCCTCATAGCCTTTAAACAGCTCTGTACCTTATCAAACAATGGAAGAAAGAGTGTTGGGAGGGATATGTCTGCACCATTGGGTGCTACATGGCAACTTCCCATATATGGGCAAAGGTACCAGGCCCCAACAGCTGTCCCTGGTGTTACCATAAATAGTGAGTTATGTACCGATGCAAATGCGATTGTCGAGCATTTTGCTCGAGTCTCTGCATCAGAGAATTACCCCCATCCTTTTGCACACTCAAATGGCGGCTGGAAGACAACGTCCTCTCATTCACTACACACTGCAGTGAATACTGTAATGCCCCATTTACAGATGGGAGCTCCTCAGTGCCCTTGCACATTGCCCTGACATAGCTCCTGGGCCTGATCACATCCAAAGCCAGATGATTAAACATCTCTCATCTGACTACAAGTGACATCTTCTCGTCATCTTCAACCAGATCTGGTGCAATGGCGTCTTTCCATCGCAATGGCGGGAGAGCACCATCATTCCAGTGCTCAAATCTGGTAAAAACCCGCTTGATCTGGATATCTATCAGCCTCACTAGGGTTCTTTGTAAGCTGCTGGAACGTATGGTGTGTCTGCGGTTGGGTTGGGTCCTGGATTCACATGGGCTACTGACTCTGTCAGGGCAGCTTCCGCCAGGGTTGCTCTACCACTGATAATCTTGTGTCCCTCGAGTCTGCCATCCAAACAGCCTTATCCAGACACCAACACCTGGTTGCTGTCTTTTTTGACTTACGTAAAGCATATGACATGACTTGGCGACATCATATCCTTGCCACGTTCTATGAGTGGGATCCTGATTTTTATCCAAAAATTCCTGTTGCTCCATACCTTCCATGTCCAAGTTGGTGACTTCCATAGTTCTATCCATATCCCGGAGAATGGAGTCCCGCAGGGCTCTGTATTGAGTGTGTCTGTATTTTTAGTGGACATTAACACTCTAGCAGAAGCTGCTGGGTCCTCCCTCTCGCCTCCTCTGTATGCAGACAACTTCTGTATTTCGTACTGCTGCTCCAGTACTGTTGCTGCTGAGCGGCGCCTCCAGGGAGCCATCCACAAGGCGCAGTCATGGGCTCTAGCCCACGGCTTTCAGTTTTCAGCTGCAAAGTCATGTGTCATGCACTTCTGTCGGTGTCTTACTGTTCATCCAGAACTCGCACTTTACCTTAATGACGGTTCACTCACTTTAGTGAAGACATAACAGTTCCTAGGACTGGTTTTAGACACTAGATTGACTTGGGTCCCTCATCTTTGTCAGCTTAAGCAGATGTGCTGGCAGCACCTTGATGCCCTCGATTGCCTGAGCAACACCAGTTGGGGTGCAGATTGCTCTATGCTGCTGCAGTTCTACAGAACACTTGTCCAATCCCGAACTGACTATGGGGGCGTGGTTCATGGGTCAGCAGAGCCTTCAGCATTGCATCTACTCGACCCTGTGCACCACTGTGGGGTGCGACTAACAAAGGAGCTTTTAGGAGTAGTCCGGTGACCAGCGTACTGGTGAAGGCTGGTGGCCCAACATTGCAGATCAGACGTGTGCAACTGATCACCAGATACTCAGCACACATTCGTAGTTCCCCTGAGCATCCAAATTACCATCTCCTTTTCCCGCCCAGGCAGTCCATCTTCCGCATCTGAGGCCTAGGTCGGGGCTAACGATTGCAGTTTGCGTGCAGTCCCTTCTCTCCTAACTGGAGTCCTTCACGTGACCACCTCTACTTGCGGTCCATTCATGTACGCCTCCATGGTGTACGCCTCATCTGCAGCTTCGTTTGGACCTGTCACTTGGCCCTAATGACTCCATTCACCCTGCAGCTCTCTGCTGTCACTTCATCTCGATTCTTGACGTCTCTCTGAAGTGTTTTACACCAATGGCTCTACGGCTGATGGTCGCGTTGGCTATGCCTATGTGCATGGCGGCCATATTGAACAGCATTGCTTACCCAATAGGTGCAGTGTCTTCACTGCAGAGCTGGTGGCCATTTCTCATGCACTTCAGTATCTTTGTTCATGCCCTGAGGAGTCTTTTCTTGTATGTACCGACTCCTTGAGCAGCCTGAAAACTATTGACCAGTGCTACTGTAATCATCTTTTGGCAGTGTCCATCCAGGAGTCCATCTATGCCCTGGAACGATCCAGTCATTCAGTGGTGTTCGTCTGGACCCCAGTGACGTTGGAATACCAGGATATGAACTTGCTGACAGGCTGGCCAAACAGGCTACACGCAAACCACTTCTGGAGATTGGCATCCCCGCAACTGACCTGCGTTCATTATTATGCCACAAAATTTTTTTCAGTTTTTGGAGACGGAATGGCAAAATCTCAGTATGCACAACAAACTGCAAGCCATTTAGTGGACCATGAATTGCGTGGAAATCCTCGATGAGGGCATCTCGCAGGGACTCTGTGGTTCTCTGCAGGCTCCGTATTGGCCATGCATGGGTGACCCACGGCACCTCCAGCGCCGTGAAGACCCACCTCAGTGTCAGTGCAGTGCACAGTTGACAGTGGCTCACATTCTTCTGCTATGTCCTTCTTTGGCTGCCCTGTGACTTCATCTTCAGTTGCCGGACTTGTTATGATTGATTTTAGCAGACAACACCTCATTGGCTGATTTGGTTTTACGTTTCATCCATGAGGGTGGGTTTTATCATTTGATCTGAGTTTTAGCACCTGTCCTTTGTCCCTCTGTGTCTTCCACCCTAGTGCTTTCAGGGTGAAGTTTTTAATGTGTTGCAGGGTGACTGGCTTTTCCTTTTTATTTTCGTGGTCAGCCAGCCACTGTAATCTGATTTCTTGCTTTACTCTCTTCTAACTGTTTCTTGCATCTCTCTGTTGTTCTCTTGTCCTCTTTTGTTCCTTTTAGTGTTCATTGCCTTTCCTTCATTCTTGTTGTCTTTCCTTTCTTTCCATTTTGTGTTATACATCTCTTCTATTTTATTCTCACACTTGTGACATTGTTTTATTAAGGAAAAACGACTGATGACCTCGTAGTTTGATCCCATTCCCCCTCTTTTAAACCAACCAACCCACCCTTGCACATTGTCTCGACACAGCTTCTGGGCCAGATCGGATCCACAGTCAGATGATTAAACACCTCTCGTCTGACTACAAGCGACATCTCATTATCTTCAACTGGATGTGGTGCGATGGTGTCTTATGAAAAGCGTATGACATGACCTGGCGACATCATATCCTTACCACATTATACGAGTGGGGTCTCAGAGGCCCCCTCCCAATTTTTATCCAAAAATTCCTGTCGCTTTGTAGTTTCAATGTCCAATTTGGTGCCTCCCACAGTTGGACCCCCCCCCCCCCCCCCCCCCATAGGAGAATGGGGTCACAGTCCCGCAGGGCTCTGTATTGAGTGTGTCTGTATTTGTAGTGGCCATTAATGGTCTAGCAGCAGCTGTAGGATCATTCGTCTCACCTTCTCTGTATGCAGACGACTTCTATATTTCGTATTGCTCCACCAGCACTGGTGTTGCTGAGCGGCGCCAACAGGGAGCCATCCACAAGGTGCAGTCATGGGCTCTAGCCCACAGTTTCCTGTTCTGGCTGCAAAGTCATGTGTCATGCACTTCTGTCAGTTACGTACCATTCATGCAGAACCAGATCCACTCACTGTAATGGAGACATATCGATTCTTAGGACTGGTTTTAGACACCTGTTTGTGGACTAGGTCAGGGGGATAGTGCCTGTCTGTGAAGGCCACGGTGAGGCCCTCAGCATGCTGGGCGAGGAATTTCTTGTCACTGCAGATAGGCCATCCCTGGGTGGCCATGCTGTGTGGGAGGGATTTCTTGGTATGGAGAGGATGACAGCTGTCAAAACACAAGTACTGTTGGTGGGTTTAAGGATACAGATTACTTATAAATGGTGGAAGAATTGAATTTTTATGACTTTATTAAATTCTATAGTCTTTCTTGATTACTTTGGTATGTACTTTATGAAAAATGACCTATATATACCAAATTTTAAAGTTATGGTCATGTATGCCACCATGGCCCCTTTATTTCTGTTAGAGAAACCAGAATTATTTTGAAAAGAACCGTGAACTTCCTGTTCCCAGCAATTAAATGTGTGATACATTGTATGTGTTGGTAACAGTGCAGGTTTCTAGTGTCTGTAAATGATTATCTTTGCTAGTGTTTACTTTTGTTTCGCTGAAGCAGTGTGTTCACATGTTACTGTATGTTTGTTGCCTAAGTGCTACATATATTTGTGGAAGTACATATCCTTTAGTGTGCAATAAATACGAACTATGCCATGCATCAAGAAATTCAAAAAAGAAAATTCCATGGTAACCAATTTACAAACAAAGCAAGCCACACTTTTGAAAGTAACCTATGTATCAGTTCTTCAGGGAAGAAACTCCCACAGGCCACGCCTCCTGGTGATTCAAATTTTTTTACTGTGGATTTGCTGTTGTTGCTGTGGGCATCTTATCTTCTTTGATAAAGGAAGTGGCGAAATGTAAACAATGTGATGGTGTAGGCTGCCTGGAAATAACTGAACAGCAAAGTAGCAGGAACGGTTTAGCATCAAAATTAGTTGTTCTGTGTAGATCCTGCAATAAATCTACCTCAAAAATGTCTTCGAATATTGTGCATAATTCATATGATGTGAACCGAGCGAGGTGGCGCAGTGATTAGCACACTGGACTCGCATTTGGGAGGACGACGGTTCAATCCCGCGTCCGGCCATCCTGATTTAGTTTTTCCGTGATTTCCCTAAATCGCGCCAGGCAAATGGTTCCTTTGAAAGGGCACGGCAGACTTCCTTCCCCGTCCTTGCCTAATCCGATGAGACCGATGACCTCGCAGTTTGGTCTCTTCCCCCAAACAACCCAATCATATGATGTGAATTTGAAGTTAGTGTATGCAATGTGTGCAATAGAAAAGTGAAAAAGGCTGCTCATATGTTTTATGGTTTGATGGACCTTCCTCCTCCTCCTCCCAGTAGGTTCAGCAAGTAAATAAAATTACTTTTAGGTGCCTTGATGGTTGTGTCTAAAGCATTTATGAAATTGTAAATATTAGTGGAACCAAGGACATTGCGGTTGCACTTGATGGGACATGGCATCGTTCCTTGAATGGTGTTGTAAGTGCTACTTCTCTGGAAAATGGAAAAGTTGTTGGTGTTGAGTGCTTATCTAAGTACTGCCACACCTGCCATGGTAACACTGAAGGACATATTGAACATCAGTGTTGTAAGAATTATGATGGTTACAGTGGTGGTATGGAGTGTGATGGAACTCTAAAAGTATTTCAGAGGTCGGTGCCCGTTTATAATGTTAGATATATGAAGTACCTAGGTGATGGGTACTCTAAAGCTTTCAATGAAATTAGTGAGTTCAATGTTTATAGTGATATCTTGGTAACAAAACTGAAGTGTTGTGGACATGTGCAAAAGAGGATGGGTGCTAGATTGAGGAAGCTACGAAGAGAAATGAAAGTTGATATCTTATGGAAAATTTCTTTCTGGCCAAGGCAGATTGACAGGAACTTAAATAGACCTTCTTCAGAGTTATTATGGACTGACCATAAGATGAACTGCACTGCTGAATGATGTTACAGCAATGAGAAAAGCTGTATGGGCCACCTACTTTCATAAGTTGTCCACAGATGACCACCCTGCTCATGTACTTCACCCTAAAGGAGCAGATTCTTGGTGTGGTTACCAAAAAGCAAAAGAAAGTGGTCAAATATACCATCATAAGAATTCTCTTCCTGAGCCTGTTATGAATGAAATAAAACCAATTTTTAGAGACCTGAGTGAACCTGTTTTGCTTATTTAATGTCTTCATGGGGCATTCAGAATACAAATGGAAGTTTCAACCATGGCATATGGGAAAGATTACCCAAGAATGTTTTTGCAGGAATAAATACATAAAATGTTGGTGTACTAGACTCAGTGATATCTTTCAATGATGGAGTGATAGGAAGGTTTGAAGTTCTGAGACATTAAGGCATAAAATGTGGCTCTAATATGGAAGATCAGTTGCTTGTGTGTGACAGACAACGGGTGCATGAAGCTGAAAGATTTGCTCTTCAAGCTACCAAAGAAGCAAGAAGTGCTAAAAGTTATGCCAAGAAAAGCTTGAAAAGAAGATGAAGAAATGCTGCAGGATGAAGACTATGCTTCAGGAATGTTCTGAGGCGCAGTTTAATTGGACTCATATCTTCATTCACAACTTCCTGCAAGTTGTATTTTTCAGAATTCAGGTACAAATATTTCCTAAAGTTTATAAAGCATTGCTCTAATTTTTTTCTGAAACTTGCAATAGTCCATACTTACGTAGTAGACCTAAGCTTTATTGCAGAATCAACTAAATTATAGAAAAATAACACTTTTATTAGGTAAAAATTATAAAAATTATAATGTAAGATGCAATATTTTTTAATCCTTGTAATATACATAATAGGTAGAAATAAATAGGTATACTGCCTCAGCCATCATGTCATGCATATCTGGTAAAATTTTGGTCTCTTTCAATGTATAACATTGGATTAAATGGTACCTCAATTTGGGGAAGCATTTTGGAAAAAAAATTGCATCTATTTCTTTGTAACTTTTTTTAATAACCCTAAGAAGTTTAAAAAATATTCAAAATACTTCTAATTTGTTTAGAAAGTTTGCTGCATTACCTGGTATCAACAACAAATCTATAAAACGTATACATTATAAACAGTGCCTGAAAGAGATATGTGTTGAATTTTACATAATATTGAGCCAGAAAAGTACCCTGTATACTTAATGTGGACAGAGCTATGGATGGAACAATCAGAGAAGAGGTGGTCAATGTCCAGGAAGGTGGCACACTGGGTTCAGGAGGCCCAAGTGAAGCTGATGGGAGCGAAGGCATTTGGGTTGTGCAGGAATGAGGATAGGGTGTCTTGGCCCTGAGTCTAGATAATGAAGATATCATCAGTGAACTGAACCAGACTAGGGGGTTGGCATTTGGGGAGGCTAGGATGGTCTCCTCTAGATGACCCATAAACAGGTTGGTATAGAAGGGTGCCATGCAGGTGCCCACGGTTGTACTGCAGATTTGTTTGTATACCTTTCCTTTAAAGGAGAAAAAATTGTGAGTTAAGATAAAATTAGTAAGCTGTATGAGCAAGGAGGTGGTAGGTTTGGAGTCTGAAGCACATTGGGAAGCCCAGTGTTCAATAATGGCAAGACAATGGACATGAGGGATGTTAGTGTATAGGGAAGTGGCATCAACAGTGCTGAGAATTCGTTGGAGGGATGGGTGGCAAAGAAGTGTTCCCATTGCAGGAATTGGGAGAAAGAGAGTAGATCTGACAAGCTCAGCAAGGTTAAATTTGGGTGTAGGGCTAAAGATGAGGTCTTTGGATAGGAATGAAGCTTCTGTGGTGCTGAGGTTTTTAGTGGAAAGGTTAAGAACATTGTTACAGGAATGTTTCAATTCTGGATTTGGTGGAATGTCTGTAGGGAGTTTTGGGATATGCAGCAAATTGAAAAGATCAGCTAGACGGGGTTAGGTGCTATGAGTGGTTGATGAGGAGGAGCACTGTGAATGTTATAGGGGTTGAATAGTGTTGACCCAAGGCAGCAGTAGGATATCGGCAGGTTGGATAA
The DNA here is from genome assembly GCF_021461395.2 of Schistocerca americana. Classification (NCBI taxonomy): domain Eukaryota; kingdom Metazoa; phylum Arthropoda; class Insecta; order Orthoptera; family Acrididae; genus Schistocerca; species Schistocerca americana. The sequence continues at coordinate 113,273,227 of NC_060121.1, forward strand.
CATATGGAGGTAGTGTCTGGGATGCTTCTTCAAGTGATGAAAAATTAAGGATTTAAATTTCAGAGATGTGATGTATGTAGCAGTATCTTGTGGAGGTAAAGTGCGCGTCATTTATGTTGGCGGCCGAGTTTAGGTTCGTTCTGCGCATCTGACGTCAAAAAATACAGTCAGCCAATGAACAGAGAATGACATTGCCAGATCTCGACTGCAGAGCAGAGCAGGGACCAGTGTTTTCAGTTTTAGAAACTTTCAGTCATAAATAAAGTAATAGAACAAAAGCAATGTCTTGATAGCAGACTTTGTTTTATAGAAAGTTTGGAAAAACCATTCTTTATACCAATTGCTTCATTTTCTATTAATTAATTAAACCAAACAAGCAATAAGACTCCTAATTCAGGCGATAGCAAGGAAAGGTGTTTGTATCAATTTCACGAACCGCTTTTTCACAATAAAGAACAGCAGTAATTGTTTATTTCCTATTGTACTTCGACGAAGTGCGAGTAATTCATAGGCATACCAACAGTGTTTGTCAGAATTTTGCGTAACCTGTTAGAGTCCTTATGGAGAGACATAGCAGGACGAGCTGCGCTAGCGTAACGGTTAGGGCGTTGGATTAGTAAGTGGAAGGTAAAGAGTTCAAACCTTGTGCGATGCTAAATATTTTCTTTATTTAAAAAAAATATCTAAGTGTCTTACTTCACGAATTTTATTCGTTTGAATGCAATTTTTTGAAATTTCGAGTGCTTTGTCTCTTCATTAACCCTTTCGCTGCTGCAGTCACGTGCTCCCCACATTCCGCACTGTGCGCGATTTTGTCATCACTGCACTGCTCGCCTGTGCAGACACATGGTGTTCCCACTGCTTTGACACACTTATCATTCGATTTCACAAAAACTATTTGGCCCAAAAATTAGATTTTTACACATCTTCTTGACTGATACCTTCCCCCCATAAATGACTTAATTTTGTTTCGATGTTCAACCCAGTTATTGTGCAGCATTAAATGTAGAAAACCATTGCACGAAATTTTGAAGGGTTTGCAAAGGTAAAAGTCCATAGCGTATACTTTCCGTATGGTCGATTTTAGTTGCCACAATGTTGAGAATGAAATGTGGACAAGGTACCTAAATTTCATATAAAATTTACCGTATAACAATATCTCATTTAATGTAAGTACCACGTAGGTGTCGTATGTAATATTGAGAAATATTCCGTCTTTCGCGACTGTAATAAAAGTTTTATTTACACCGGGCGCGTTTGGCTTTATTTTAAAGCACTTTAATCAGTCAAAGGAAGTGGGGGGGAAGGTATCAGTCAAAAAGATGTGTAAAAATCTAATTTTTGGGCCAAATAGTTTTTGTGGAATCGAATGATAAGTGTGTCAAAGCAGTCAGAAACACCATGTGTCAGCACAGGCGAGCAGTGCAGTGACAAAATCGCACACAGTGCGGAATGCGGGGAGCACGTCTCTGTAGCAGCGAAAGGGTTAATGCGGCCGTGGTGGATTTACTTCATAAACTGCACGCTCCCCCCTAAACGTAAGCTTGCAAACTATACTATACTATGGCGCTGCTTCTCTTGGCGCGTGCGTCGTGGGCAACTGGCAACACAGCAATCTCCCGCATCTGGGCGGGCATGCGCGAGCCGCCAAGATAAAAGAATTCAACTATAGCAGAGGTGGTTCCAGAATACCTGTGCCACAGTGACGTGTTTTTGGAATACCAAGTTTGTGAGGCCCAAGAACCACATTGAGGCTGATTATTATGCCCCACTGAAAGAATTTCGGCCCTCATTGTATAACACCTCCAACCAATTACCTGTAATGTAGCCTCCCACGTCAAAGATACAAATACATCCTCCACTGATTGTTCACCTCACTGTTGATGCGACTTCTCTATACACCAACATCTCTCATGCCTATGGTGTTGCTGCTATTGAACATTACCTTTCCCAATGTCCTGCAGACTCCAAACCCACTACCTCATTCCACATGCACTTTACTAACTTTATCTTAACTAACAATTACTTTTTCCTTAAACTACAGGCATCCACATGGCGCCCTCCTATGTCAAATTGTTTATGGACCATCTAGAGGAGACCTTCTTACCTCTCACAATGCCAAACCCATAGTGTAGATCGGACTAGGTTCAGGTTCATTAATGATATCTTCATCACTGGACTTGGAGCCAAAGACACCCTATCCTCAGTCCTTCACAACCTCAACATCTTTTCTCCCATCTGCTTCACCTGCTCTCCTTAACCCAGCATGCCACCTTCCTGGATGTTGACTCCCTCTTCTCTGATAGTTCCATCCACACCTCTATCCACATTAAACCCACCAACCACCAACAGTACTTGGATTTTGACAGCTGTAATGCCTTCCACACCAAGAAAATGCCTCTCATATTGCCTGGCCATCTGGGGATGCCATATCTGCAGTGACAAGAACTCTGTAGTGCAGTATGCCGTGGGTCTCAGCAAGGCCTTCACAGTCAGGCACTATCCCCCAGCTCTAGTCTGCAAACAGATCTTCTGTGCCATAAAGAAGTACCCCTTCTGTCACCCAGTACCACCCAGGACTGGAAAAGCTGAACCACATTCTCCGCCAGGGCTTTTATCACAGATCATCATACCCTAAAATGAGGGACATCCTATCCAGGATCCTTCTCGCTCCTTCTAAAGTGGTTTTCTGTTGCCCACCCAACCTCCACAACACCCTAGTCCATCCTTGTCCCACAGCCAATCCCAACCACTTGTCACAAGGCTCATATTTTTGTGAAAGTACCAGGTGCAAGACCTGCCCAATCCACCCACCCAGCACTTTCTTTCCTCCCCCCCCCCCCCCCCCCTCAGGGGGTCCACAGCTCTTTTGTGGATATGTGCGTAGCGAGCACGGGACCCCGAGCTAATGTGGCCCTCCTTCCTTTCCGGGCCGCATATCTTCCTTTTCCGCATCCTTCCCTATCCCCCGTCTTCGGCCCCCCTCCCCTCACCAGTGGCTCTTTCCTTCCCTTTCTCCCCCTCTGGGAGTATGGTTTGTGCCTACGTCTGGAGACGGACGCTCATAAATGTAACACATTCTTCGCCTTCTGTGCTTGTATGTCTTCATCCTTCCTTTGTCCTGCTCTTTTCCTTACCTCTTCTCTTTACGCTTTTCTCCGCTGTGGCGTTTGAGACCTCTCCTCTTTCCTTTCCCTTTCTTTGTTTTTCCTTTTCTCTTTCTTCGTCCCTGTGCGTGTCTGAAGGCCGACCCACGCATTTTCGTGCGTAGCCGGTGACAGGGTAACGCGTAATTCCCCGCCCCGGGTAGACAGGTAGGACACGTACGTACCCCCTGGTAACGGCCAGGCCCAGGGAGAGGTGATTACCTGAGCTGATAACTTCCAAAAGTGCCGATTGGTCCCTCCGTCCGGTTGTCGGGAGGTGTGAACAATCACCTAAGGCGGGAGTGCCCTCAGAGAGGGCCCCCACAAGGGAGGAGCGCGCCATCGGAGACACCGGTAATCATGGGGGATTCTTCCGCAATGGTTTCCTCACCTTCCACTATGTCTGCTCACAAGCGTAAGTTCACTGAGTCTCAGCCACAGGCAGTTCTTCCATCGTTGCCACAGTTCCTTGTTGTTTCTCACTCTGATGAAGGTCACGACTTCTCCACAGTCAACCCTTTCATTATTCAGAAAGGTGTCGACGCATTTGCAGGTCCTGTAAAGTCTTGTTCCAGATTACCTTGTTGTTAGAAACAGTCAGTGCCCTCCAGGCACAAAAATTGCTGCGTACTTCGCTTCTCCACACCTTCCCTGTCCGGGTGGAACCGCACCGTACTTTAAATTCCTCGCGTGGAGTCGTTTATACACGCTCCCTCGATGGATTGTCTGACGAAGAAATTCAGCACTACCTGTCTGACCAGGGCGTAACAGCTGTTCATAGGGTTATGAAAAGGGTTGACACGAACATCATTCCAACCCGCACTGTCTTCTTGACATTTGACAAAGTTCAACTCCCATCGAAAATCAAAGCAGGCTATGAGATAAATTCTGTTCGTCCTTACGTCCCAAACCCTACGCGTTGCTATCTGTGTCAGTGGTTCAATCACACCAGCCAGTCCTGTTCCAATCCGGCCAAATGTGTTACGTGTGGCAAGGATGCCCATGAGGGTGCTTGTCCACCTCCATCCCCTCGCTGCATCAACTGTATGGGTGACCACGCTGCTTTCTCTCAAATTGCCCCATTTTTAAAGACGAAAAGCTCATCCAGGAAATCAGAGTGAAGGGAAAGGTGTCAACCTTTGCTGCTCGAAAATTATTCACCAGTCGACAGCCCACCGTGCCTCAGACAGGAAAATACAGCACTGTCCTTGCTTCTCCTTGGCCAACAAAGGAGGCGACCATGCAGACTTGCGACCTCACCTCTAGTGCCACGGTCGTCAGATCGGCCAGCGCAAAGATCGCCCTTTCAACCTCACCACTTTCGCCTGCCCACTCTCTGGCTCACCCTTCATCGGGTTCTGCTAAATCTCGAGCCCAAAAGTCAGACACAAAGACTTCGAAAAAAGAGCATACTCGTGAAGATTTTTTACGTACCCCAACTTCACAACCATCGGTTCGTCCTTCATCTAAACATCATATTTCCAAGAAGGCTAATAAGAAACCCAGTTCATCTCCTCCTCCACCAAGGCGTGTCTCATCTACAACCCCACCTGACGGAAATCGCCCTCGGCCGTCTTCTGTGTCGCCGAGGCGCACTGCTGGCGGCCGATCAACTGGCCGATCACTGGTGGCAGGAGCTGCTCCTAAACAACCTATGGATCAGGACCTTCTGCCTTCGGCTGAATGCCATTCCATGCTGTCGGTCACAAGCTTTGAGCAGTCGTTGAGTTGACGGCAACCTTGGTCACATTCCTCCATTTTCTGTTCACCCTATGTCCATTATCCACTGGAACATCCGCGGTATTCGAGCCAATCGGGATGAATTGTCGATCCTCTTACGATCCTACTCGTCGGTCATCTTCTGTCTTCAGGAAACAAAGCTGCGTCCCCATGACCGCTTTGTTCTCCCCCATTTTCAGTCCATCCGATTTGATCTCCCCTCTGTTGAAGGCACTCCAGCCCATGGAGGACTCATGATTCTTCTCCATGATACTCTCCATTATCACCCAATCCTCTTAAACACTTCCTTCCAAGTTGTTGCTGTTCGTCTTTCCCTCTCTGGATATACCTTTTCTATTTGTACTGTATACATTCCATCGTCCACACCCATGGCACAAGCTGATCTCCTTCATCTTCTTGGTCAGCTTCCACCCCCCTATTTGCTGGTTGGGGACTTCAATGCCCACCACCCGCTTTGGGGATCTCCACATCCTTGTCGACGTGGCTCACTATTGCTAGACGTCTTCCACCAAGCGGATCTAGTTTGCCTCAACACTGGGGTCCCTACATTTTTGTCTGCCTCCACAACAAATTTCTCTCATTTGGACCTTTCGGTCGGTACTGTTCCGCTAGCTCGGCGCTTTGAATGGTTCGCCCTTGATGATACACACTCGAGTGACCACTTTCCATGTGTCCTTAGACTGCAGCCTCAACTGCCATATATGTGCTCGCGACGCTGGAAGTTTGGCCAAGCCGATTGGACAGTTTTTTCATCCTTAGCGACATTCGATGACCGTTACTTTCCTAGCATCGACGATGAGGTCACACATATTACCAACGTTATTCTTACAGCTGCGGAACATTCAATACCATGCACCTCCGAATTGCCCCGGCGCCCCCCAGTTCCTTGGTGGAATGAGGCATGCCGTGACGCAATACGTGAGTGGCGATGTGCTCTTTGCGTTTTCCGCCACGATCCTACTTTGGCCAACTGTATCCGCTATAAGCAGTTCCATGCGCGATGCCGTCGCGTCATCTGCAATAGCAAGAAGGCAAGCTGGAAATTCTCTATTAGCTCATTTAACACCTTCACTCCCTCCTTGGAAGTTTGGAGTCGTATTCGACGGTTATCAGGCGCGCCTAGTTTCTCCCCGGTCTCTGGGCTCACTGTCACGCGTGATACGTTAGTGGACCCCGTCGCAATTTATAACTCCTTGGGTAAACACTTTGCCGAGATTTCGAGCTCTTCAAATTACTCGCCAGCGTTTCTCCCGAAGAAATGTGCAGCGGAAGTGCGACCTCTTGCTTTCTCCTCTCAAAATCGCGAAAGCTGCAATACTGTTTTCTCCATGCGGGAACTCCAACATGCACTCTATTCTTCTCGCTCCTCCGCCCCAGGACCGGATGGTATCCACGTCCAAATGTTGCTGCATTTATCAACCCATAGTCTGCATTACCTCCTTCACATGTATAATCGAATTTGGACAGACAGTACTTTTCCCAGACGATGGCGGGAAGCTATCATCATTCCTGTTCCGAAACCTGGAAAGGACAAACATCTCCCCTCTAGCTATCGCCCCTTTTCTCTCACGAGTAGTGTATGTAAGGTTTTAGAGCGTATGGTGAATTGCCGTTTAGCTTGGTGGCTGGAGTCCCGCAGTCTTTTAACACCTGCCCAATGCGGTTTCCGAAAGCATCGTTCTGCAGTTGACCATCTTGTTGCTCTCTCCACTTATATCATGAACAATTTTCTCCGGAAACGCCAAACAGTAGCAATATTTTTTGATCTGGAGAGAGCATACGATACCTGTTGGAGGACAGGCATCCTCCGCACACTGTTCTCTTGGGGCTTTTGAGGTTGGCTGCCCCTTTTTCTTCGCGAATTTATGGCAGAGCGCACGTTTAGAGTGCGGGTGAACACTACTCTCTCCCGTACTTTCTCCCAAGAAAACGGGGTACCCCAGGGCTCCGTGCTAAGTGTTGTACTGTTTGCTATTGCCGTAAATCCAATTATGGATTGTCTCCTTCCTGATGTCTCGGGCTCCCTCTTTGTGGACGATTTTGCGATCTACTACAGCTCTCAACGGACCAGCCTTCTTGAACGACGTCTTCAAGGATGTCTCGATCGCCTCTACTCTTGGAGCACCAAAACCGGCTTCCGTTTTTCTCCGAGTAAGACCGTTTGTGTTAATTTTTGGCGACGTAAGGAGTTTCTTCCACCCTCCTTACATCTAGGACCTGTCAACCTTCCGTTTTCAGACGTCGCTAAATTCTTGGGTCTTATGTTTGACAGAAAACTGTGCTGGTCCTCCCACGTTTCCTATCTTTCGGCTCGCTGTCTGCGATCGCTCAACTCCCTCTGTGTCCTGAATGGTAACTCCTGGGGAGCGGACTGAGTGGTCCTTCTCCGCATCTATCGCACCTTAGTGTGCTCGAAATTGGACTATGGAAGCATAGTTTACTCCTCTGCTCGGCCGTCTATTCTTCGTCGTCTCGACTCTATCCACCACCGTGGATTACGTTTAGTGTCTGGAGCTTTTTACACCAGCCCTGTGGAAAGCCTTTATGCTGATACTGCTGAACCTCCGCTGTCCAATCGGCGAGCAGTCCTTCTGAGTCGTTATGCTAGCCATCTGTCTTCCATGCCTGCTAATCCAGCCCATGACATTTTTTTCGACGCCTCCTTTGATGTAGGGTATGCAGGCCGCCCCTCCTCCCTACTACCACCGGGAGTCCGCTTTTGTCAACTGCTCCATTCTCTTTCCTTCCGCTTTCCTAAAACCTTCTTGACAACTTGGGGTACACCACCGCCTTGGCTCCGTCCCCGGATCTGCCTGCTCCGTGACCTTTGTCAATTTCCCAAGGATGGTACCCCTTCACTTGTTTATTGTCGGGCATTTGCTGCTCTATGTGCACTAATGACAGAAGCCACATTTATTTACACTGATGGCTCGAAAACATTGTTAGGTGTAGGGAGTGCCTATATTGTTGGCGACACCCCAAATCAATTTCGGCTTCCCGACCAGTGTTTGGTTTATACTGCGGAGCTTTACGCTGTTCTCCAGGCTGTCCACTACATCCGCCGCCATCAGCGGATACAGTATGTTATCTGCTCAGATTCTCTCAGCTCTCTCCTCAGTCTCCAAGCTCTTTACCCTGTGCACCCTCTGGTCCACCGGATTCAGGACTGTCTGTGCTTGTTCCACCTGAGGGGCGTCTCGGTGGCATTCCTCTGGCTCCCAGGACATGTTGGTATCTGTGGAAATGAGGCGGCTGATATTGCGGCCAAGGCTGCAGTCTCTCTTCTTCGGCCAGCTATTCAATTGATTCCCTTTGCCGATCTACGGAGCGTTTTATGTCGTCGTGTCGTTCTTTTATGGCACGCACATTGGTTGACACTTCCCCATAATAAATTGCGGGACTTGAAAGCTCTTCCTTGTGCTTGGACCTCTTCCTCCCGAACGCGTCGTCGGGAGGAGGTAATTTTAACTAGACTCCGGATAGGGCACTGTCTTTTTAGCCATCGACATCTTTTAAGCGGCGATCCTCCCCCACTCTGTCCCCACCGCTCTCAGCTGTGGACGGTAAGACACCTTTTAATTGAGTGCCCCTATTTTACTCCGTTACGCGCCTGTCTACAGCTGTCGTCTGATATATCATCAATTTTAGCAGATGACACGCACTCGGCCGATCGCATTCTCGAGTTTATTAGTGCCAGTGAAATGACGTCAGTCATTTGAAGCTTTTTTTTTTTTTTTTTTTTTTTTTTTTTTTTTTTTTTATATATATATATATATATATATATACAACCAACCCCTTTCTGTAGTGGATTTTAAGCCTTCCTTCTGCTTTTAGTTTCTCCAATTTTTTGAGTTTTGTTCCCATTGCTGCTGGTTTCCATTTTCGGTTTTTACTGTTTCCTAAGTCACTGACCGGGCGCTAATGACCATAGCAGTTTTGCGCCCCAAAACCAAAACAAAACAAAAAAAAAAAAAAAAAACACTTTCTATTCCAGTCCTGTCGCAGGCTTATCCTATCCTATCAGGGGCTGGGCCACCTGTGAAAGCAGCCATGTCATATACCCGTTATGCTGCAATAATTGCACAACTTTTTATATTGGTATGACTACCAACCAACTGTCCACCAGGATGAACAGTGACAGCCACACTGTGGCCAAGAGCAAAGTAGAAAAACCTGTGGCATAACGTGCAGCTGAACGTAACATGATTGATTTCAACGACTCAAGCCATCTGGATCCTCCCTGGCACCATCAGCTTTTAGGAACTGTTCAGATGGGAGTTATCTGTACAACACTGGCCTCGACACATGGTAAGAAACTGTCTCTATACCCTTCACCCAACAGTTTTCACTCCCGCTGTCCTACCATCTCCACACTATTCTCGTCTACTACCCTCTTTGTGTACTCCCCTCTGCCAATACACCACCATATTTCCCCACTTCTCTCCTTTTCCACTATCTGTTCCTCTCCCCCCTCCCTACCTCCCTGCCACACAGCCTCCCTGATGCTGCACCTGTTGGCAGTCTCATCCCTGCATGTACCACCAAACAGTGCCCTTCTCTCCCCTTCTCTGCCCCCTCCACTCCCCCTACCATTCCCACAATACATCCCTATCCCCTCCCCATTCCCGCCTCATCCAGATTAGTGCTTAAAAGCTTATGTGTAACAGTCTTTCCGTTGTGCCTGTCTGCAGCTTAATGTGTTATCGCTATCAAGTTTTTGTCCTGGTTCAGAAATATTGTAGATCCAGGTGAGGTATGAGCGGCGGCAACTTGAAATTAGCGGAGGTTGAGGCCTGGCGCATAACGAGAAGAGAGGATATACTGAAGGGCAAGTTCCCATCTCACCCACGTGATTTACCAAGTGACCTGCCTACACTGTGAAGCTTTCTATGTAGGAATGACCAGCAACAAACTGTCCATTCACATGAATGGACACAGGCAGACAGTGTTTGTTGGTAATGAGGATCTCCCTGTGGCTAAACATGCCTTGGTGCACGGCCAGCACATCTTGGCACAGTGTTACACCGTCCGGGTTATCTGGATACTTCCCACTAACACCAACCTGTCAGAACTCCGGAGATGGGAACTTGCCCTTCAGTATATCCTCTCTTCTCATTATCCGCCAGGCCTCAACCTCCGCTAATTTTAAGTTGCCGCTGCTCATACCTCACCTGTCTTTCAACAACGTCTTTGCCTCTGTACTTCTGCCTAGACTGACATCTCTGTCGAAACTCTTTGCCTTTACAAATGTCTGCTTGTGTCTGTGTATGTGCGGTTGGATATGGGTGTGTGTGGGCGAGTGTATACCTGTCCTTTTTTCCCCCCTAAGGTAAGTCTTTCCGCTCCCGGGATTGGAATGACTCCTTACCCTCTCCCTTAAAACCCACATCCTTTTGTCTTTCCCTCTCCTTGCCTCTTTCCTGATGAAGCAACCATTGGTTGCGAAAGCTTGAATTTTGTGTGTATGTTTGTGTTTGTTTGTGTGTCTATCGACCTGCCAGCGCTTTCGTTTGGTAAGTCACATCACCGATGCCACTATGGCTGCGGTACATTAGGACTTTGTTTTTATGAAACAGATCTGATGATGGTCATTAAAGACCGAAACCGGTAATCTGTTAACAAAAAGTTTATGACCATAGACATAAATTAAAGGAAACTTATATAATTAATATAAGACACAAGTTTCAGTATAACAGTTAGGATGACGGCTGTTATAGTGCTGCTCTTCTAGTGCCAGGTCTACTAGTCCACATCTTCTACTGTCCGGCGGAGCCTGGCAGGAACGGCAATTGTGTTCTCTCTGGATAGAGGCCACTCCTATTGTGGTGCGATCCTAGTCATCGTACTATTGGCTGACATCATCTCACAGCCTTCTCTGCAGTTACACTCTTCATCTTCATGCCGGCACTTGTCGTTACACCGGAACATTCCTCCCATCCCCGAAGCAATGGACCGTCATCGTGTGGGGAGTGGGGAGTGCGACCATGCTGGGGGAGGCAGGAGTGTGGGCACATCGCTTGACCAGAAGCTATGGCCTTTGCCCTGGCAGAAATGACCCCCGGGAAATGACCAAAAGGGTACATGTTCACATCCTGATGCCATGAACCAGATGAAGGAGGTGACGACCGCTGCAGTGTGGGCTGGTCCAGCTCCAGCGTAGCATGAGAGAAGGTGAAGGCTCCATCTTCATGGGGTCATCCCATGGTGTCATGATGACACCCACTGGCAGCTGCTGTGGCTGCGCTGTCCTCTGGATCCATGGATCTGGGGGGAAGAGACACCAAAAGATCATTGTGTACAGGACAGAGGTGAAGTTGATTTTGATTTTGGCACTGCAAGCCAACTGGACCTGAAATAAGATAAATGCAAATGCCAAGTCGATGGACGGTCTCGCCTCACACCCACCGTCTGCTGCTGCAAAATACCCTGTAAAAGACAATATCGTGCAGCACGAAGTGATACTTATTGCTTTCCTTTGGCGCCGGATGCTGAGGAGGGTGGAGCAGGTGGAGCAAGGTCCAGTGGCAGTGGCCGTGAAGCAATTCCGCCGGTGATGACCCATCTCGTGGGTGTGAACGATAGTAGGCGAAAACCAGTTGCCATGTTTTATCCCTGGTGTGTGCGGAGCAAAGTTTGGCCATCTGCTGCTTGAAGGTTCTGACAAAACATTCTGTTTCACTGTTTGTCAGTGGGTGGAACAGTGCACCAGTTAGATGCTGTATGCCATTGTGTTCAGTGTTTCAGATTCATTTGACATGAACTGAAGTCTGTTGTCTGACACTAACACTTCAGATAAACCTTCAAGGGTAAAAATAGAAGACAACACCTGAATTGTGCTACGTGATTTTGTTGAGTTCATTGGCACAGCAAAAGGAAACTTGCTATAGAAGTCAACCACAATCAATGAATAACTGTTTCAAAATGGCCCCACAAAGTCTATGTGCATATGTTGCCATGGCAATTGTGACTGAGGCCAAGTAGAGAATTTTTGTGGCAGAGTGGACTGATTTTCCACACATGCGTGACACTGTGACGTCGTCTGTTCTATTTGGGTGTCCATACCCTACCAAGTACAGTGTCAACACGCTAACTGTTTTGTACGAACCATCTCTAGTGTCCTTGGTGAAGTAACTGCAACACTTGTTGTTGCACAGCTTTAGGGATCAACACACTTGACTGCCCACTGTCATTTTGTCATTTTGTTCAAGAATCACACCCTTCTGTACAGTGATGCTATGCTGAAGTGCAAAGTATTGGTGCATGACAGTGTTCTTTATGCTATGCAAGGAGTGAGGCCAAGATGTGCGAATATATGTTAGCAAAACATTCAAATCTGGATCAGCTTCTGTGGCCTGTGCAATTTTCTTATAGTTCAGCAGAAAAGATTGAAGCAATTCATAATCCTGAGCATCAATGTGACAAGAAGATACAGCAGAAGCATCAGAGTCTGTATCAGGGCCAATTGGAAGACATGAAAGTGCATCCACATTACCATGTTGAGCTGTCAGATGATACACAATCTCTGAGCTGTCAGATGATACACAATCTCGTACTAGTATTGGGTCAACAACAAAGCCCATCTTTGCAATTTTTGTGCAGTCTGTACGGGAACCAGTTTCATTGGATGAAACAAGGATTGCAAAGGCTTGTGATCCTTACTAAGTAGAACTTTCTGCCATACAAACAGTGGTGGAATTTGGTGACACCATACACAATAGCCAAAGCCACTTTCTCAATTTGTGAGTAGTTTTACTGAGCTTCGGACAACACTTTTGATGTAAAAGCAATGGGCCTGTCTTTATCGCCAATTCTGTGTGAAAGCACTGCACCAATTCCATAAGAAAAAGTGTCAACTTGCAATACGACTGGTTTGTCAGGATCAAAGTGAACTAAGCATTGATCACTGAGCAATGCATCTTTAAGTTTTTGAAAAGCTACTTGGCACTCATTTGTCCAAACAAAGGGGACATTCTTGCGACCCAAGTGATACAATGGAGCTGCTGTTTATGCAGCATTCTGTGTGAACTGAACATAATTGTTCATTTTCCCTAAGACTGCCTGAAGTTCTGTGACACTACGAGGAACTAGAAAATCTCGTATGGCTAACAAATGCGACTGAAGAGGGTGTACACCTTGATTGTTTATGACATGACAAAGATACCGTAACTCAGGTTTAAAAAATCACACTTGTCCAATCTATACCCAAGTCCTGCGTCAGATAACACACAAAACAAAGCACGCAAGTTTGCAATATGTTCTTTAGGTGTACTACCTACTACGATAATATCGTCCAAATATTTTGAACTGTTCGGTACTTGCACAGTCAACTGTTCCGAATACTATTGGAAAATGGTGGATGCAGAAGTGCTCCCAAAACACAAATGCAAATATTTAAACAAGCCCAAATGAGTATTCACTATACACACTTTTTGAGATTCTTCATAGAGTGGCATTTTGAATATACACGTCGAGCAAATCAATTTTTGAAAAGTAGCGTCTAGCGCCTAATCTGCCCGTGAGATCCTCTGTGCATGGCAATAGATAAGTATCAGTGACAGTTTGTGGGTTGACTGTAGACTTAGTCAACACAGAGGCGAATGCGACCTGAAGATTTGGGGAGCAAAACAAGTGGACTTGCCCATTGACTAGCTTGTATGGGAGCAATAACTCTGTCATCTTGCAGTTCTTTAAGTTCAGCAGCACCTTTGTCCCGTAATGCGATGGGAACAGTCCTGGCCCGGCAAAATTTTGGCTGAGCATTGTCTTTCAGAGTAATACATGCAACAAAATTGTTAGTGTTGCCTAAACTCTCAAAAAAGAGTTCCGGGAATTCTTTTAGCAAGCTAGCTACACTGTCTTTTGCATGGAAGTCAGACACTGACAACACATTGTCCTGAACGTTAAAGCCAAATGAATCAAAAGAATCAAGACTAAATATGTTTGCACAATCGTGTGATTGTAGCACTGTAAAAGTCACTCTTCATGTACATGAGTGATACATGGCAGGCAACGTACATTTTCCGAGAACGGGAATACCTTTGCAATTGTATGCAGTTAGTTGCATGCTAGTTTTAGACAGGTGTGGGAGCCTAACAGTTCATACGTGTGATGATTTAGCCGTGTGATAGAAGCATTTGTGTCCAACTGAAATTTGACATGTTTCCCACTAATAAGTAAATGAACAAAATGTTTGATTTACTTGTGTATCACTGAAGAAACTGCACACTTGCTAGGTATGATAATGCCTGTTGCAGACTTGGAATATACAGCATTAATGACATGGGCCTTATGACTAGATTTTTGTGAGTTGGCCAAATTCTTGCGTTTGTTCTGTTGGAAACATACAGATTGTACATGTCCTTTCCAACCACAAGCTTAATACTGAGCTTGTCAGGAGGGGCAGTCTTGATGTTTGTGCCATGAATAACACTGAGGGCAAGGCTTACTTCTGTTCGCCTGTGTAGCCATCTGTTTAGTGAACTACTTTCGCGGCTTGGAGTGTTGTTTATTTGGCACGGCTAGCGCAAGTTGCCACTGATTGGGCCGATCACAAACCAGGGACTCAACCAGACAAATAGCTGGATGCTCAAATATATCGGCTGATAGGGCACCTGAATCATACTGATCTAGTATTTGCACTACCTGCTGAAATGATGGATTGGACTGTTTCAAAATCTGTTCTCTGAGCTTGCCATCTGAATATAAAGCACCACAAGCACATTTGAATTTGCATTTCCTTGTCATACCTTACAAATCTGTTACCCACTCGTGATAAGGTTGTTCTGACCATTTTTTGCAATTAAAGAATTGACACTGAGCTGCTACAACATTCACTTGTTGGTCATAATAGTTAGTTAGCAACTGTAGCACCCGTTCATAAGTAAGTTCACTTAGAGTGGCATTAGGAAATAAATTCTGAGTTAAACAGAACACTGCACTTTCTACCATTTATAATAGATAGGGAAGTTTCACAATACCTGGTACGTTGTGAGCTAATATGTTTGCCTCAAACTGGTGCAACCACTCGAGCCATTCCTCTTCTTGTTCACAAAACTGTTGAAAAGGTGGTATAGCGGTAGGTATTGCTGTAGATGGTGCTTGTTCCATCAGGCACACAGGGTTGGCTAGTAGCTGCTGCACCGTGTTGAGCAGGGTGGAGATTTACTGCATCTGGAACTGAAAAAATTCAGCTGTGGCACCTGAGCAGGGGGCAGGATAGTGGAGTGGGCATGTTGGAAGAGACAAATGCAAGAAATGGACAAAGCAAGCAAGCAAAATAAGGACAAAAGCAAAGAAAATTTCTGCAACATTGGCCTGAAAACACTGATTAGCAAAAGAAACTGTTAAAGTAAGTAAACGCCCCTGCAAAGAAAAGACAAACAGCTATGGCACCAGCAAACACAGAAACAAATTTCCCTGGCTGCCAGGCACTGGGTTCTTCTGATAACTCATTGCCAATGTGTGTCCTGCCACTCATCTCTTATTGGGTGCCTAAAGGGTGCTGCCTTCTTTGATAGCTATACAACAGTCCAAACAATATTTATTACAATAAAGTAGACTGACAATACTTAACTTTGCGTCCCAAGCAAATGGCGACATGCAAGCAATCAATATCCTTCACTATATACAATGTCCATCATATAAGGCTCTCAGTATAGCAGTTAGGATGACAGCTGTTGTAGTGCTGCTCTTCTAGTGCCGGGTCTACTAATTCGCATCTTCTACTGTCCGGCTGAGGCTGGCAGGAGCGGCACTTTTATTCTCTTCAGGTAGAGGCCACTCCTGTTGTGGTGTGGTTCTAGTCATCATACTATTGGCTGACGTTATCTCTGTCTTCTCTGTGGTTATGTTCTTCATCTTCATGCCGGCCCTTGTCATTATACCCGAACATATTTTAAACAGTGCATTTTAAAGGTAGGGGGGCTATTTGCTATTGGTTGCCTCTTTGAGAAACAGTGACAGCAGCGTGTCTACACTTGTGCATTTTGGTCCAAGTTGCTACATAAATTGCCTGCCATCTCTTGGTGCAGGCACACTGCATTACATCTGGTTATTAAAAACCATTCAGTAGCCATGATCTCATAAAATCAATTTTTAATTGAGACTATTGGTTTGTCAGGATGGTGTGACAGCATCCTGGCTGAGAAAACTCTGGATCCCCATGGTGTGGAGCAGGAAGGACCTCAGTTCATTCCTCAGACTATGTGGCAGAGACAGGGTGTATGGTAGGTGGTCTGCTGGAGGTGGCAGAGTGAAGGTGACCAAATGGCTATGCCGCAAATGTAGGTTGCTGGTGATGATTAGCTGCATCAGGAGAATGTCTTCATCCCTGCGGTAGAGACACATATGTAGCAGGTGTCATTTTATAGCCTGGCCATGCTGATGTCCTGCTCGACTGGCTCAGTGGTATACTTAGGGCCAAAGTCGACCTGTTAAAGGAGAAGATAAGTACTGTTGCATACTTCAATGCTATTGAGACTTCCTGGAGGTTGGTCATTGCCTGGAAAATTGTAACTGTTGGTGACATTGCTGACATGGTGTAATGCTGTGATAGTTGGCTGCGACTCGTGTCCTCGATACGCAGGTGACCATTGGGATGGTCCTCACTGTGATGTGTCAGTGAATATGTTTTTGTGGATCCCTTGAGCTAGCAAGTAATTGGGAGGTGGGTCCCGAATCATGTGCCATTCACCAACAAGCCTTGTCCCTGCAGTTTGTCACTGTGTGCCACTGAAATGACCTTGTTCATAGCACGTACAGATGGTGACTACAGGATTTTCCATGGAGATTAGCCAATGTGACCTGATGTATTGAAAGAATTGTTCTATTTGTAATTCCTCCCTGGAGTATGTAGTCACAGGCTTCTCAGAGTGGAAAAGAGTGAATTTGCATTACCCAGGGACAGTCAGTTTTGTAGGTCAGATTGTGACTCGCCCAGCTCAGCACTGCAGTAATTCTGTGGTGGAAAGTACTGTGTAGGATTTCTTCACAGCCTTCCATCATTTTGAATGATTAAGCAAACACCCATTATAAAACCTCTTTAAACTTAAATGCCACAGATTATATAAAAAAGACAAAAGCACATGCGCGCGCACACACACGCAGCTACCACTACTAGCTAATAAGAAAACACACAAAATTACATTCATATCATGTCCTCAGTTGACTCGCAAGGTCACCTCATGACCTCACGTGGGTGAGGGGGGGCAGGGTCAGAATAACCATAGTTGAATCCTTCTTCACTTGCCTGACCTTACTGTTCTCTCTATTTCCCAGCCACTCCTCTTCCCTCTTTGTAAGGAGCTATGAGCAATTGAGGCAGTGTATCCAGAGTGCCCAGAAATGGACAAGTCCTTTGTATAAGTGCAACTGTGGTGCATGTTGGGTGGTGTAGTTTGATGTCGACTGGCAACACAATCTCAACCACCTTATATGATTCCTGGTAATGTGAAATTGTCTTCGTTGTTTTCACTTTGGGTGTATTTGGGTTAGTTTAAATTATCCACTGCCTGATGTGGTACTTAGGCTGTTGAGAGTTTCTGTTGTGAGTGCATTCCTTCCTTTCTGGGGCTCTGTATTCATATTTTTCACCTGGTACCAGATACGTCTTACTCTTTCAGAAAAATTTGTACAGAAGATTTATCTTCTTCTGGGTGACACTTTGAATATTTCACAAAGGGAGGGTATCTTGGCCAAAAACCACCTCATATAGAGATACACTCATATTTCCAAGTATCTTCAAATTATAATTATCTACTACATATGGTGGCAGATCATCCTAAACACTATGGTTACTACTTGCATAATAACTTAGCACTTCCTGTGTCATCACATGTACTCTGTCCTCCTGTTTACCTGCTGGTGTAGTGGATTAGTCCACAGTTTCTTAATTTCTTCAATAACTCAGGCATCAAGTTATTGCCCTGGTCAGTTATTAAGGTCTCTGGCATTCCAGACATCAGTATCCACTGACTAAACACTGCATGGATCATTGTTTCCGCCTGTTGATTCTTTACAACAACCATAGCCACAAAACGCAAGAAATGATCAGTTATAGTTAAAATCAGTGATTCCCTACTGTAAGTAAGCTTTCATTTGTCAGATGCTTTATGTGGAATTGCTTGCTATCCCTGTAATTTTGAAGTTCTCACTGGCTGCAAAAAAGCATGCTTTTCTGTTTTCCTCTCATTTTGATATGTTATTAAGTTTGTGCTACAAAATTTAGCATTATTGGTTTAGCATTTTAGCCAGACTTTTGACATTAAATATTGTGAGAACGTACCTGGCACTATTTTGGACATGGTTCTAAACTGACCACTCATACCCATGAAGAGTGTGTTTGCGGAATACACTGAGAGCATTCTGTGATAGTGCCCTGAATATACCAAAGTTGGCCTTTGCCTTGAAGATTTCCTGCAGTGTGCTATATGTATGCTAGCTGCAGGACTGACCAACAGTCACTCTCATGGATCTATGTCATTACCTGACAAAACGACTTGCCTACCAGGTGATTGCACATGCGTGTGCTTATCCTTTGACAGGAAATAGTCAAGTGTGTCATGTGTCTGATCTGATTTAATAATTGTGGTAGGTGTCATGTGTAATTTTGGTACATGAATTGATTGTTAGCGAGCAGTGATATTACAAGCTGTATCGCAGAAGTTAAGCTAGCATCTTTGAGCTGCATGAGGGTGCAGGAGAGCAGACTCTGTTCAGCTTTGGTGGAGACAGGGAGCATCAGTCAAGACAAGTTGCATTAGAGGAGCAACTAAATTGCCCTCGTGCAGCTCAAAGATGTTAGCTTAACTTCTGTGATACAGCTTATAACATCACTGCTCACTTCAGACAAAAAAAATTCATATACCAGAATTATACATGACACCTATCAATTTAACACAGTCAGATACATGGGTTGCTGCAACTGGTATGTAAGGTACCTCTTAACCACTGAGATGAACTCTGCAGCTATCAATCTAATAACGAAATTATAAAAAATGACAACCTGTGGAATCATTGGAGGGTGTGTGCTGAATGTGTCTTTAGCATTCCATAAGTTGCTTGTGACCTTTGTGTTGTGCCAAATGGTGATCTCCTCAGAGTACTTGGACAATATGGACTTGGTATGGGTTTGGCAAATACAGTGTCCTCAATATGAGACTGATCAGTGCCGTTGGTCGTCAGTAGCTTTAATCTCTAGGCAAGCTTCAACAATGAGTGATTTGTGACTGTGAAACATTAGTTGCAGAGACTGGTGATCAACATATAATTGTTCAGATCTGCAATGGTAGTATAAACTCCTGCAGAAAAATCAAATACATGTCTGTTAACAAATGGGGTGGTTGACTATCAAGATTACACATTTGGAGTAAGCAACCTCTCTGGCTCCTGCTTTTTCTCAGTTGTATTAGATACATCTACATAACACATAGTTCTTAATAGATTGATCTTTACTCCCTTCATTTCTCGTGCGGGTACCACAATGTATAGTTCTTCAAATAGCAAACTTCTTAACAGCATGGGTGAACCATCAAGGACCAACAGTACGTGCTCAGAGAAGGCTGTAGACAGCCCACTAGAGATTAAGCTCAAAAATATTTTCTTAGCCATAACAGAATGCAAAGCAGTTCTGAAACTGCTTTTTTATTGCTTAAAGAGAGTGTTCATTTGATAAGTTGTCTCCTTGCCACCCTCTTGAGGAGTTCAGTTAGAGATAGCTGGTGAGTTTGAGAGAGTGCCTCTGTAGCTACAGTGTATTGGTTACTTTGGTGTGTCAAATTATCAGGATATTGTCAGAATTTGTAGTTGCCAGTGGTGTTAATAAAGTGCAGGATGGGCAAGGCATATGATACTTAAGTGCATCTGCTTCCAGTTTGATCATGGCTGTTGGTAGATACATGCAATGCTATGCTTCTGAGGTTGAGTAGACACTGGACTTTGTGTGTAAAATTGTCTGTCTCCTGTTACAGTCTACCACAGTTGTTGGTAAACCCTTTCAACATGTTATTGCCCATGACAGTTATATCTGGCAATGACAGTTTTACCCCAAATTGAGGTACATCTATGTACATACTCCACAAGACATTATATGGTGCATGGTGGAGCTTACCATATACCATTACTAGCCATTTCCTTTAGTGTTCCACTCCCAAATAGAGTGAGGGAACAATTACTGTCTTAATCCTCCATAAGACCCATAATTTCTCTCATCTCACCTTTATGGTCCTTACGCAAAATGTACAGTGGCAGCAGCAGAATTAATCTGCAGTCAGCCTCAAATGCCTGTTCTCTACATTTCCACAATGGTGCCTTGCGAAATGTGTGTTGTCTTCCTTCCAGGGATTCCCATCAGCATTCACAAAGCACCTGCTTGACACGGCCAAAGGTAAAAAGCCCAGTGCCTACATGATGGAAGGTATGTTCAGAGTGAGATGTTGCAGTGATAACACATTGGACTAATATTTAGGTCATATAGATTTAACTTTTCTTTTTCCTTAAATCATTTACAAAAATTACAAGAATAGTTCTTTTGAAAGTGCACAGCAGATTTTCTTTACCAATCTTAGCTTGTGCTTAGTCTGTTTTGACCTCATTGTGAGTTTGGCTTGCCCTCCGTTTGGAGGTGATGAATGAATTCATCATCTGGCTCTGATCAAATTTGTTGCATCTTTCCCATTCCACACTCAACTGTCATGCTAATGGCCAGTACATCATATGCTAATGGCTCAGTTACATTAAAAGCTGAACTATTCCATTCACTGTTGTTGTGGTACCATTCTGTCCCCAGCATACCACTTAAGAATAGAATAATATTACACACGTCAAATCATGAGGGTATCTGGCTGTCAACTGGAGCATTTAGGATGAGTACCAATTCAGTCATAAGACTGATGAGTCTGGTGCCCAGTAGGTGGCAGTTCATCATAGTTAAACAAGCATATAAATTGTCCTTCTGCTCACATGAATATCACATCATATCTTGGCATGTCTCATAAACACCCATGAATGAAAAACATTGTTTGTGATTTTTGCAAAGGCCTTTTATTTATAAATGAGTGCAGCCAGTATTGATATGTGACAGAACACTGGGTGGAAAAAAAAATGTATTTACATCTACATCTATGCTCCACAAGCTCCCTGCAGTGTGTGGCAGACAATATTTTGTGTAACACTGTCACTTTCCCCTTTCCTGTTCGTCACTTGCAAATAGTTTGCTGAAAGAAAGATTGCTGGTAAGGCTCCATGTGGGCTCAAAGGTCTCTAATTTTAGCTAAATTATCTTTTCACGAGATATAGGTAGGAGGCAGCAATATATTTGACTTTTCTAGGAACATATGCTGTCAGAACTTTAACAGTAAACCACAACATAATGCACAACGCCTCACTTGCAGCATCTGCCACTGGAGATGGTTGATCATTTTTATGATGCTTTCATGCTTAAAAAGTGACCATGTAACAAAATGCACTACTCTCCTTTGGATCTTCTCTGTTTCTTCTATGTGTTCTATCTGATACAGATTCCATACTGAGGAGCAGTATTCAAGTATTCGTCAAACAAGTGTTTTGTAAGCTGCTTCCTCTGCTGGTGGACTAAATTTCCTGAGGATTTTTCCAATGAATCTATCTGACATCTGACTTACTCACAATTAATCTTATGTGGTCATTCCACTGCAAATTGCTCCATAAGCATACTCCTAGATGTTTTATGGAAGTAACTGCTTCCAGTGATAGTTTTTCAGTTGTGTAATCATACAATAAATGCATATTTATACACAATATGTGACACTTGTTTATACTGAAGATCAATTGTCACTCCCTGCACAATCTTGATCCTCTGCAGATCTTGGCATTGCGACTGCTCTGTATAATATGGCACAATCTGTGAAAAGCCTCATTGAATTCCTAATGTTGTCTTAAATGTATATAACAGAGGGAAACATTCCACGTGGGAAAAATGTATCTAAAACCAAAGATGATGTAACTTACCAAACGAAAGTGTTGGTATGTTGATAGAGACACAAACACACACACATACACAAAATTCAAGCTTTCGCAACCCACGGTTGCTTCATCAGGAATGAGGGACGAAGACGGAAAGATGAAAGGATGTGGGTTTTAAGGGAGAGGGTAAGGAGTCATTCCAATCCCTGGAGTGGAAAGACTTACCTTAGGGGGGAAAAAAGGACAGGTATACACACGCACACGCACATCCATCCGCACATATACAGACACAAGCAGACATGTGTAAAGGCAAAGAGTTTGGGCAGAGATGTCAGTCGAGGCGGAAGTATGGAGACAAAGATGCTGTTGAATGACAGGTGAGGTATGAGCGGCGGCAACTTGAAATTAGCGGAAGTTGAGGCCTGGTGGGTAACGGGAAGAGAGGATATATTGAAGGCAAGTTCCTATCTCCGGAGTTCTGATAGGTTGGTGTTAGTGGGAAGTATCCAGATAACCCGGACGGTGTAACACTGTGTCAAGATGTGCTGGCCGTGCACCAAGGCATGTTTAGCCATAGGGTGACCACTCCACCAAGAGTGTCTTTCCGCCGTCCACCTAACCTTCGTAACCTCTTGGTTCATCCCTATGAAATCCCCAAACCACCTTCCCTACCATCTGGCTCCTACCCTTGTAACCGCCCCCGGAGTAAAACCTGTCCCATGCACCCTCCCACCACCACTTACTCCAGTCCTGTAACCCGGAAGGTGTACATGATCAAAGGCAGAGCCAAGTGTGAAAGCAACCCACGTGATTTACCAACTGGCCTGCCTACACTGTGAAGCTTTCTATGTGGGAATGACCAGCAACAAACTGTCCATTTGCATGAATGGACACAGTCAGACAATGTTTGTTGGTAATGAGGATCACCCTGTGGCTAAACATGCCTTGGTGCATGGCCAGCACATCTTGACACAGTGTTACACTGTCCGGGTTATCTGGATACTTCCCACTAACACCAACCTATCAGAACTCCGGAGATGGGAACTTGCCCTTCAATACATCCTCTCTTCCTGTTACCCACTAGGGCTCAACCTCCGCTAATTTCAAGTTCGTGCGTGTGCGTGCGAGTGTATACCTGTCCTTTTTTCCCCCTAAGGTAAGTCTTTCCACTCCCGGGATTGGAATGACTCCTTACCCTCTCCCTTAAAACCCACATCCTTTCGTCTTTCCCTCTCCTTCCCTGTTTCCTGGTGAAGCAACCGTGGGTTGTTTCCTGATGAAGCAACCGTGGGTTGCGAAAGCTTGAATTTTGTGTGTGTGTTTGTGTTTGTTTGTGTCTCTATCAACATACCAAACAAAAGCGTTGGTATGTTGATAGAGATGAAAAGCACACATGCATACACACAAATTTCAAGCTTTCGCAACCCATGGTTGCTTCATCAGGAAAGAGGGAAGGAGAGGGAAAGACGAAAGGATGTGGGTTTTAAGGGAGAGGGTAAGGAGTCATTCCAATTCCGGGAGTCGAAAGACTTACTTTAGGGGGGAAAAAAGGACAGGACAAGAACGCGCGCGCGCCCACACACACACACACACACACACACACACACACACACACACACACAGGCAGACATATGTAAATACAAAGAGAAGTAATGGAGCTATAACACGCCCATAGTCTCTTTTGTGTCTGGAGACGTATCTTGTTGGGTTCTTGATGAGTTACGAATTAAAGTAAGAATGCACTCCTTATCAGGTTTTTAATTTATTTTTTTTATAATATGGACTGAAACTCCCACGGTTTTGCAGCTGACTTCCCTTACTGACTTTAAAGTTTTTGTTGCCTAATAAATTTGTTCTAGTTAATTTTGATGTGTGTGATCCTGAAGGCATTGGACATTGTGGAATACCACAGGCAGAGGAAATTTCATCCAGTCAGATTCCTTGACTGCTCTAAAACTTTAAGAACTAATTAACTCAGTGGAAAAGTGGTCCTGTATATTTGAGACTTCTTCCTTTGCGTGAAACAGCAACATGAGGAGGAGGAAAGGACCTGTCTACGACATAAAAATTGAATAAGTTTGGCTAATCACTTTATTGACAAACTACTAGTTATGGTGTATTAATTCATGAATATTTCCCAGTTTTTGAACTATGTCCTTGTGGCATGAAGAGCTTCATGAGGAGGTACTTCGCAGAATCAACAAGGAAAGAAATATGTGGAAAACGCTGACAAGGAGGGGGGGGACAGGATGATAGGACAAGTGTCAAGATGTCAGGGAATAATTTCCATGTACCATGTACGAGAAGGAACTGTAGAAGGTAAAAACTGTAGGGGAGGACATAGTGTGACTATATCCAACAAATAACTGAGGACATTAGGTGCAAGTACTACTGTGAGGTGAAGAGGTTGGCACAGGAGAAGTTATGGTAGTCTGCATCAAACTATTCAGAGGATTGATCTCCCTCAACACACACACACAAAAGGAAAGGTCAATTAAGGAGGCCTCCAAGGTACACAATGGGAGACAGTGTGCCATTCCCTTGTGAGCTGTACACATGGCTAATGCACCAGAACTGCGCAACTGTGTGCTGAAGAGTGATTGTTGATGATTGACAGTATGTCATGACCAGTGAAATCAACTACCTGGCTGCTGTGTACCTGGTGGTCACTTCATTGGTATGAAATCATCCTGTTCCATCTTTGAACAGGACACTATTAACATGGGTTACGTACTGTGGCAAGAAGAGTTCTCTGTAAGTGGTGCTTGTGGGTACATATTACTGAATGCCACATTTTATTATTCATATTTTATTACATTAGGCCATTTTTGTGCCACTTTAGTCAATTTTATACAAAAGAGTTTTGTCATACAATGCTGGGTTTCACAGTTAATACTTGTCATTATTGTTTTGTGGGCTTAGGCTGTGATTCAAAGCATTTTTCTGTGCCTAACATGTCATCTCCCAATGATGGAGCCATCAGGAGCCATGTTGTTGTTGTTGTTGTTGTTGTTGTTGTTGTTGTGGTCTTCAGTCCCGAGACTGGTTTGATGCAGCTATCCAGGCTACTCTATCCTGTGCAAGCTTCTTCATCTCCCAGTACCTACTGCAACCTACATCCTTCTGAATCTGCTTAGTGTATTCATCTCTTAGTCTCCATCTACGATTTTTACCCTCCATGCTGCCCTCCAGTGCTAAATTTGTGATCCCTTGATGCCTCAGAACATGTCCTACCAACCGGTCCGGGTTCAGGAGCCATAGCAGTTTAAAATTTAAACAAGCTCATGTAGCTGCACAATTAACACGTATCCACATCACGATTGGTTTGTGATGTCATCAGACTGATGCTAATATCATGGAGCTTGTAGAGGAGAAGACTTGGCACTGTTTTCTATTTGTGGCACTAATGCTCAAAACTTATCTAATTTCAGTCCTTCTTTTTTCCTGTTAAGTTGTTTCTGTGCTTTTGAAATTCTCAGTATATCATAGCATAGTAGTGACTGTATCTTAATGAAACTATAGTATCTATGGAATGAAATCAGTAGTTCCCTGGTCCCAATGCATGATTTGCTACTGCCAGTTTATCTGTTTTTCACACATAACGATTGCTCTTGTGTTGCTTAAGTTGCCCACATGTGCAATGGATTTTATGGAGATCTGGTGTGGCATGCAGAAGGCATAGGTCCTCCGTAGTGATTAAATATTTAAACACCTGTCTTGTTGGTTTAAACACTGTGTCAATATTGTCATCTTAGTACTCTGCTGATGAATTCTGTGACTGTTTTTATGAATGGGAGGCAAACTTTCCCTTCAGTTGGTTCTTTTTCACCAGAAGCTCTAGATCTTCTTAGGGGATAGTGCACCGTTTCTCTCTTTCTCATAGTAAGCGTTTGTTCTGACCCAGTAATTCTTCAATCTTATCGACCTTATATTATTTTCTTAATCTGAAATCACCCTTCCCATTGTCTGCCTGTTGATCTTAGTTAGTAATCTGTTTTATTTGTTATTAATATTCTTAATTTTTAAGGATTTTAAATGTTATGGTCTCGTTCGTGGGTTTCATGCATGACTTCCTTGATATCTGTAATCCATCTAATGTTGCCCTTACTGTTCCACAATTTCTCTATTAGTCTCGTGGTACTGCTTTTATTATTATTATTATTATTATTATTGCTGTTATTGAGTCATGACTAATGTCCAAAGAGTGAAATGATCATGCTAAAAATTGGTCCCATTTCATTGTACACTTCTGTTAGAAGCTTGTCTCCAGTGTTCATTTTCTTGATAGTTTTTGTTTATGCGCACTTTAATTATTCTACTTTCTACCATCAGTATTGTTTATTTCTGTACTGCCACTTGTTTAGAAAATAATTTAACTTGCATGTGCCAATTTTTGGCTTTGAAACTGTTTTGTAGTGTTTTAATTCTGTGGTTACTGAGAAACCATTTTGTTGTGTTTATTCTTGGTGATGATAGCACTTTAATCAGTTTTTCTGTTGAAGTTGTGTGTTACTTCTGCTAAATATTTAAATTAGTTTAGAATTTTTACTTGATGTTTTCATTTTGTGATTTTGTTTACATTTTAATGGAGTGCAAGTTGTATTTTGATAAGAGAGTGAAACAAAATTTACTGGAGGTCCTTCTCTTTTTATTTGTTGATAAATGAGGTGGAAGTTTAAAAGCTTGAGAAGGGGGGGGGGGGGGTCAGGGGAACCCAAAAATTTTTCAGACGTGAGATTTTAGTGTGTTGAAAAATGGTTGGCACCATTTTTAAGCCAGTGATCAGTTTTTTTGCTTTAGACATTATACAATTTTCTGATCATTTCCTAAACTTGCTCGGATTCCCCTGTTGATCCATACCAGAGGAATTACATTTTTGAAGGGGTTTTATTATCTGAAAAGGTGTGTTTGGAAACAAAGATGAAGGGTGATTTCAGCATTGTAGCAGAATTGTTCATCAGAGTGGTGTGTCACTTTGCTTTGCAGTATTGTGATTAGCATAGTAAGAAGCCTGATAAAATGACCAGTTTTCATTGGGTATGCTGTTTTCTTCACAGAACAGATGATTAAAAATACCCCTAAGGTGCATGGGGATTGTGAACTGGTTTGAAGACTCAAAAACAATAATCTACACTAACACTGAGATATCATTTGTCTACCACATTTTACAATATTTTCCCAAGCCCATCCTTTTCATTTGATTGCAGCATTTGGAAGAGCCAACTGGTTTAGATCGTTTGCACAGAGCAGTGTAGGAATCAGCAAAAGTGGAAAAATGAGGGGGTGGGGATAAAAAGTATCAAATTTTAAAATGCTAACGACCCGTGTGCTATGAAGACTCTAATAGGAGTTCTTAATGAAAGAACTTTCAAAGCTCCCCCCCCCCCCCCCCCCCCCCCCCATTATTCATGATTCACTACTTCAAAAGTAGTACAGTTAAATAAATAAACATTCTGACAGATTTAGAAACTATGCAGTTAGAACACACATTTTGATGCTGTTGGGGGTCTTTACATTTCTGCTTATAAGAAAACAGTCTGGAACCATTCTGATAGTTTTGCAGAAAGTATATATATTCTCATAAAAAGAAGAGCATTGACAGTGTCTTCATAAGTATTAAGTACTTTATTGCTAGAACAAAATTTCATTCAGCACTGGTATTACTGATTTGCAGGTGTATCAGGTAACGACACAGCGCTTCGTGTGCCGTAATAAGTTTTTCGGTCGCAGTCTGTCTGTCGGAGGTTTCCAGCAGGCAGTGAGGCAGTTTCTGCACAATGGATCACATTTGCGATCGGATGTTCTCGGCCCCCTAATAAGGCAGCTTGAGGAACTTGCTGCAGTGGTGACTCAACAGGAAGCAACCCGTTTCTATACAACATCCTTACTGCTGATATATGATGGTCTTGAGCACTCCTGTACAGAGGTGGGTGCTATTACAAATAAGTGCTTCTGTCTGTGATAAACAAATCTTTATGTATGAAAATTCAGTAGAAAAGTAGGGAGGGGTGATAGAGATTAACTAGTAAACCCCTGATTCTCTAAAAAATCATATTCCCGTGTATAAAACAGCCTGAGTTCTCATTACGTTGCAGGTGAGTCAATGTGTTAAATATTTGACAGTAAGTGTGCAAGTGAGAAAAATGTGGAAAAGGTTTTAATTATGTTTAAAGTTTGTTGGAAGTTGCTAAGTGTTCTCAGTATAAAGTACTGGATGAGTATATTCTGGGTAACTTGCACTCCATTTTAAGCAGAAGCTAGTTTTTTATGCATCTCAACATTTGTGGCATCATATCTCCTGAACTAATGTGCCGTACAGTGATATAATTTTGCAGGTATATTCAGTGATACATGTGCATGCTGTCTGCAAAATGTGTCATAAATAGAGCTAGTAGTAAAGAAGTCATTAATAAGTGTCATGCCTTATTTTTAAATTTCACTGCACAAACGGCAAAAGATAGTCAGCGATAAAAAACTTTTTCCTTTATTATTTTTGGGGATTGTCAGTGAAAAAAAGTTTTGTAAAGGTTTGAAATAATTTGTAAAGTTCTTTGGATGTTGCTAAGTGTGCTCATTCTCAAATACTTGACAAACATCGTCTGCATAATTTGTGTGCTGAGTGTTACACTGCCTTAAAACGTGTACACTGTTTCTAACTGTAATACTTGTATTATTGTGTTAAACCTTTCACATGAGGTTTACCTCTTAATGAGTAAAATAATGTTTTTGTTGCCCTGGAAGCCGTAAGATATGCAACCTGAAACTGGGACAGGGTGCCATGAACTAGCTTGGCTGTTTATTTATTTTTATTCATTGTATTTTTTTTTTTTTTGCATGGAGACACCAACTGGTGTCTTTTGCGAACTTCATAGCATTTTTTTACAAGTTTAGTACAATATATATATATTTTTTATAAGTTTAGTAATTTACCAAACGAAAGTGCTGGCACATCGATAGACACACAAACATACACACAAAATTCTAGCTTTCGCAACCAACGTTTGCCTTGTCAGGAAAGAGGGAAGGAGAGGGAAGGAGAGGGAAAGACGAAAGGATTTGGGTTTTAAGGAAGAGGGTAAGGAGTCATTCCAATCCCGGGAGTGGAAAGACTTACCTTAGGGGGGAAAAAAGGACAGGTATACACTCGCGCGCGCACACACACACACACACATATCCATCCGCATATACACAGACACAAGCAGACATTTGTAAAGGCAAAGAGTTTGGGCAGAGATGTCAGTCGAGGCGGAAGTACAGAGGCAAAGATGTTGTTGAAAGACAGGTGAGGTATGAGCGGTGGCAAATTGAAATTAGAAACTAGCTGAGATTGAGGCCATCTCCGGAGTTCAGACAGGTTGGTGTTAGTGGGAAGTATCCAGATAACCCGGACGGTGTAACACTGTGCCAAGATGTGCTGGCCGTGCACCAAGGCATGTTTAGCCACAGGGTGATCCTCATTACCAACAAACACTGTCTGCTTGTGTCCATTCATGCGAATGGACAGTTTGTTGCTGGTCATTCCCACATAGAAGGCTTCACAGTGTAGGCAGGTCAGTTGGTAAATCACGTGGGTGCTTTCACACGTGGCTCTGCCTTTGATCGTGTACACCTTCCGGGTTACTGGACTTGAGTAGGTGGTGGTGGTGGGAGGGTGCATGGGACAGGCTTTACACCGGGGGCGGTTACAATGGTAGGAGCCAGAGGGTAGGGAAGGTGGTTTGGGGATTTCATAGGGATGAACTATGAGATTACGAAGGTTAGGTGGACGGCGGAAAGACACTCTAGGTGGAGTGGGGAGGATTTCATGAAGGATGGATCTCATTTCAGGGCAGGATTTGAGGAAGTCGTATCCCTGCTGGAGAGCCACATTCAGAGTCTGATCCATTCCCAGAAAGTATCCTGTCACAAGTGGGGCACTTTTGGGGTTCTTCTGTGGGAGGTTTCGGGTTTGAGGAGATGAGGAAGTGGCTCTGGTTATTTGCTTCTGTACCAGGTCGGGAGGGTAGTTACGGGATGCGAAATCTGTTTTCAGGTTGTTGGTGTAATGGTTCAAGGATTCCGGACTGGAGCAGATTCGTTTGCCATGAAGAGCTAGGCTGTAGGGAAGGGACCGTTTGATGTGGAATGGGTGGCAGCTGTCATAATGGAGGTACTGTTGCTTGTTGGTGGGTTTGATGTGGACGGACGTGTGAAGCTGGCCATTGGACAGGTGGAGGTCAACGTCAAGGAAAGTGGCATGGGATTTAGAGTAGGACCAGGTGAATCTGATGGAACCAAAGGAGTTGAGGTTGGAGAGGAAATTCTGGAGTTCTTCTTCACTGTGAGTCCAGATCATGAAAATGTCATCAATAAATCTGTACCAAACTTTGGATTGGCAGGCCTGGGTAACCAAGAAGGCTTCCTCTAAGCGACCCATGAATAGGTTGGCTTATGAGGGGGCCATCCTGGTACCCATGGCTGTTCCCTTTAATTGTTGGTATGTCTGGCCTTCGAAAGTGAAGAAGTTGTGGGTCAGGATGAAGCTGGCTAAGGTAATGAGGAAAGAGGTTTTAGGTAGGGTGGCAAGTGATCGGCGTGAAAGGAAGTGCTCCATCGCAGCGAGGCCCTGGACATGCGGAATATTTGTGTATAAGGAAGTGGCATCAATGGTTGCAAGGATGGTTTCCGGGGGTAACAGACTGGGTAGGGATTCCAGGCGTTCGAGAAAGTGGTTGGTGTGCTACCAACGTTAACTCATCATTTTGTTTACCAAGAAATAACAGTGAGGTATCGTCTGCATAGGTTACCAGTTGGGAGTTGAAAGGTTGCTCTATATCATTTATGTACACTAGGAAAAGGAAAGGGCCCAAAATTGAGCCCTGGGGTACACCTTGTGTGGCTGTCTCATATTTGGACTGGAAATTAATGATCTGATTATTGATTTTGTAAGTCAGCTTTGTACACTGCATGCGGCTAAATAAATATGTAGCCAGCAATTGCTTGGATGCAGCATTTACATTGTATGACTCAAGTTTACTTAAAAGTAACTCATGGTTTACTGAGTCAAAGGCTTTAGTAAGGTCTAGAAATATGCCAGCTGTATGCATTCCTTGATCAAGGGCACCATACGTTTTGTGAAGAAATTCCATAATTGCTGTGATAGTACTATGATCTTTTCGGAATCCGTGTTGTGTCTCTGTTAGGAACTTATTTTTCAAGAAATAGTCACTAAGTTGTGTCAGCAGCACAACTTCAAATACTTTGCTGAAGACAGGTATTAATGATATGGGCCTGAAATTTGAAACCTCTTCCTTGGATCCTTTTTTATGCACTGGTTTAACTGTGCTCCATTTCAATACATTTGGAAATGTATGTTCTCTGATACTGCAGTTTACCACGTGGGTGATTATTTTAACTAATTCCTTATTACATTTTTTAATCACGATACTACTCAAACCATCGCATCCAGATGAGAACTTATTCTTTAGGTTATTTATTATCCTGCCTATTTCTTTTTCACTTACTTGTTTGAATTCAAAAGGTGGCTATTCAAAGGGGCAGAGCTTTACCTCACTACTCACAACTGTGTTATTAATTGGACTAACAGCTGCAGATATAAAGTGTTTATTGAAAACATTGCAGACTTTATTAGGATATTTAATTGTGTTTCCTTCATGTCTTATAATTAAAATTTCAGTTTCTGGCTTCGGTGTGGCTTTGCGAAATTGATTTACAATTCTCCATGAGGTCTTGGCTATATTGTCTGATTGAGCTATTTCACTGCTATATATCTGTTTTCTTAGATTTGAAAGCTCTTTCTTAAAGATTTTCTTGGCTTCGTTGTGCTTGGCCTTAAAAACCTGCAGGTTTGTTGACTTGTGTAACACATCCAGGTCCTGGAGTAATATTGATGTTCCATCCTTACTGGTATGATTGCACATAGAGATGAAACAAATTATCTTGTACTAATAGCCAATAGGTTATTAATACTAATTGTATATCACACTCTGTCTGTATACTGAATGAAATACAAGTGTAGAATCTCAGTAATTTACTTTCCAACATGGTTCTATAAAGATAGTAGGACCCCAACTGATAATGTTTTCTTTGGTGAAACTCAAAGCAAGAAAATAACTGTTTGTTCAGTAACTAATGCTCTCTCTGGCTGTGATGGACAGTTGGATAGGATAAATAACATATTGCCTTACAATACTGGTATGCCTTAGTGGAAATCAGTTAGAATAATTAATGACTCCAGATGTTTACAAGACATGATCTGACCTTTAGCTGTCTGCGCAAGTTAATCAGGAAGGACATTAAACAGCCATGTTAAAAACTGTGGATCACTGGAGGGATTAAAGTATCTTCTGAAAGGAAAAGGAACATTTATCTACTGGCAAAAACAAGTAGGGATCCTGAAGTTGTTGCATACTAGAGAAACTAGTCAAAATTATTGAGAAAGGTTATTAAAAAATCAAGGAACATGCCCATGATGTCAAAAATCAGTAATTCCGGCCGCAGACTTAAGGCTGTATGAAATGTTGTGACAAGAGTGAGGACAACCAGCCACAGAACAGGATAACATCATTATTGAATTAAATGGAAGAGCTATAAATGATGAGTGACAGGTAGAAAATATATTTAATAATCATTTCTTAAATATAGTAGAAAGCAGGACAAACAGCTCAAGAGAAAAATCATGGCAGTAAGTTGAAAAATAACTCTCATAAAATTCACCCATATGAATAGGCCTATATCAGCAACTTCTGTGTCTGAAATTAAGAAAATTCTAGTTTCTCTGAAAAATAAAAGTTCATCAGGTTTTGATGGTGTTTCCAATAGAATACTTAAAATTTGTTCCCATATAATAAGCCCATTGTTATCTGAAATATGTGATGCATCACAAACTCAAGACATTTTTCCAGAGAGACTGAAATATATGAGTGTTAAACCCCACTTTAAGAAAGGTAATAAGACAGAAGTCAATAGGTACTCACCTATTTCCTGCTGACATCACTTTCCAAGATTTTTTGGGAAGTGAGGTTACTCTAGAATACTATCTCACCTTAGGAACAATAGTATCGTCAGTAAATCACAGTTTGGGTTTCTCAAGAGTTACTCTACCGAGAATGCTATTTACACATTCACTCACCAAATTTACAAGCATTAAATAATGAAATAGCACCAAAAATATCTAAGATATTTGACTGCACGAATTACAGAATTCTGCTAGCTTAATTGAAGCTTTATGGATGTGATGGTGTAGCAAACCAATCGATAATGTCATATCTAACAAAAAGAATGCAGAAAGTTTGCATTCCACCCAGAATTAATAGTGTGATTCAGCCTGCCGATTAAACAATTTTGACAGTGTAAAGCATTTTTCAGAAAATTCTTGGGCACTAAATTTCCAATAGCTCCTTGTCATTTCAGGTTTATCAGCAGAACAGTATTGTTGAACTTCAGTCATCTCTGCATTGTCAGTTTGCATCACCACATTATGAAAATTCAAGGAATATAGTCCAGGCACATAATTTTGACTTGGGGGGAAAAATCACATGTCGGGTTCCCCAAGGCTCAATCTTAGGTCCATCATTGTTCCTCATATATGTAAACGATCTTCCATCTAATATACAACGAGCAGAATTAGTTCTTTTTGTAGATGACACTAGTACTGGAATGACTGGTAAACATTGTTGTTAAAAATATCATTGACTGGTGTCCTGTGAATGATTTTGCCCTCAGTTGTAAGAAGAGACAACTCATTCAGTTCTGCACATTTAAGGGTACTACGCCAGTGATAAGTGTAACATAAGGCGAGGAAATAATAAATAGGGTGGACTCTTCAAAATTCTTACAAGGGTATGGTCCAACCTGACATGTCAAAACCTAACCTGAAAAGGAAGAATAGACTAAAGTAAGGCACTGCCAAAATTTTAGCTACTAAGATGCTCTGCAAGTATTTTTTAAATGTTAAAGTTACTCATTTTTGTCACTCAAAGAATCACTTACAACAGCAGTTTATACAGCCCTAGCATGCGAATCAGCGAATAGACAGAAGCAGCCGTGATGAAGATGTGGCACTATGTAGTGTGAAGTTCAAAGTGCACACACATTAATTTTAAGCATTTAAACCATTTCAAAAAAGTCTCGTAGCATTAATTCTTTAAATAACTTGCACTTCATGTAGACAGCTAAACTGTTGTGGATGGAATTGTTACCCAAATGAGTAGCAGAGGAAAGAAAGTCAATACAGCATATGATGTTACATTGAGATGACTCCCATCAATCATGACTTTAATTTGTTGACATTAAATATTTTATGACAGTTCTTGTAGCACAGTTCTTATGAGTAAGAAATGATTGTGGCTATTGTTCTGCATACAAGGCATACTTCATCAAATTCGTAAAATGTGATGATGCAAACTGACATTGCGGAGATGACTGAAGTTCCACAATACTGTTCAAACCTGAAATGACAAAGAGCTATTGAAAATAATATTGCCTGAGAATTTTCTGAAACATGCTTTACACTGTTGAAATTGTTTTATCAGCAGGATGAATCACACTATTAATTCTGGGTGGAATCCAAATTATATTTACAATATTTTCACATTGTCCTTCTAAAGGGGGTTCGTTATCTCCAGGCCAAGAGTCCAACAAAAGAAATGAATTATTCTGCAAATGATAAGAAGACATTTCAGATGTAATATAGAAAATAATTCTTCCAATTTTTGCAGATTTAGCTGCATCAATTACATGACTTTTGCAAGTGAACAATGCTTTTTTTAAAATTTTGGCCCTAACTTGTACTGATGTTCCTGAAGACAGGTACAAAGCTGCAGAAATGGTAGTCCACTGATACTTATCACTAGCATTGTTGTATACTAATGTCATAGCATTGATTGACTGTACAAATCCTTTTTATTTTATTTTATGTTTTGGATGAAATTATAAAGTGTGGTTTGCACAAAGCCTAACTGACTGGCTTTATATGCAGTTTATATGAGATAATTAGAAGCTTTGTCTTTACATCAGCTACAAATTTCTGTGTAGTACTACCTATTAATGACATCTCCTTTACATGTTCACTTGAAGTAAACTTCACAAATTTGCAACTTCCTTTTCTGTATAATTTCCTAAATCTAACGAGGTTGAAGATGGCTGGAAATATGTGACGTTCATCTCCTTTGCAATTCAGAGGCCTAGTCTCGAAGATCTCCCTTGGTATAAGTGCACTCACTCTAACGAACAGTTCTATACCTTGTGAATAGTTTCCTTTTACACCTTGCAAGTATCATTTTGACACATATTTTGTACTTCATGTAAAGCTTTCTTCCATTACACAATTTTTATTCAGATTTTATGAAATGAAACCAGCTTTGCAACTGCTTAAGTTTAAGCATTTTGTCCCTCCTTTGTTTATCAAAAAATGTACAACCTTTTCTTTGTCATTGAAAGCTATCACTGTACATGTTTTCTTTGTGGTAGGAGAGTACTGACTTTTGTTGTGGACGTAAATTAGCACATCATTCATTGTTTGAAGCAAAATTCATGGAATCGTAATAATTATTTCATGCTTCTTCTAATGTTTACACAATTTCTAAAGAAATGTTGACATCATTGGGGTGAGTGAATCATTGGGGTGAGTGAATCATTGGGGTGAGTGAATCATTGGGGTGAGTGAATCATTGGGGTGAGTGAATCATTGGGGTGAGTGAATCATTGGGGTGAGTGAATCATTGGGGTGAGTGAATCATTGGGGTGAGTGAATCATTGGGGTGAGTGAATCATTGGGGTGAGTGAATCATTGGGGTGAGTGAATCATTGGGGTGAGTGAATCATTGGGGTGAGTGAATCATTGGGGTGAGTGAATCATTGGGGTGAGTGAATCATTGGAGTGAATGTCCAAGAAATTAATTAACAAATAAGATGTATAGGTCTTCAGGAGAAGTAGGTGACTTTGATTGCATACCATGATCTTCATATTTCATATTCACAATGTTGAAAACATTAACTGCACTCCACTTTACTGTGAAACTATGGATCCTAAAGACAGATGCTATTAGCAAGCATATACTGAGAAATCACAAACAAAATAAAATCAGTTTTATCTCCATTGTTGATACTTAATGATACTGCAAAGGCAAGTGTTAACTATTATGGATATTAAATGAGTTGCAAACTTGAGCAAATAGTAACTATGAACAATTGTCAGAGAAATCATAAGTGGAAACTGAAATTTGATCTACAAATTATGATGGCATTGTGCAGTGTTATGTTAACTGATGTGCCATCAACCAAGCACATCTGTCCACTGTGTTGTGCATGCACTGTCTGCTATAGCTATGGCAGTTGTGTACATTTTGTATCCTACCTGGCAAGCTATGAATTCGGCAAAAAAAAAAAAAAAAAAAAACCACTTGCAGTGTGTACTAGCAGCTAAACTGTTGTAACTGAGTTTCTTTCAGTGTATTCTTCATGTACAAAAAATTTCAGGGCAAGTTTCAGCATGTCGTATTGGACAGTTCCCTTGTTAGATGTCCATACTGATGATACTTTAAACTGGAAAAAACACTTTTGGAACTCCTAAAACAACTTAGTTCACCCTTATTTGCACTTAGAATCATTGCAGATGTTGGGGAGAGGTAAAATCAGTAAGCTGATATATTTTGCATATTTTCATTCAGTAATGTCATATGGAATAATGTTCTGGGATAAATCACCTTTAAGGAAAGAAAGTCTTACTTACTCAAAAATGTGCTGGAAGAATAATGTGTGTTGCTCATGCATGATCATCTTGGAGACAGCTGTTTAAAGAGTTGGCATTCTGATTGCTGCTTCACAGTAAATTTATTACCTCATGAGGTTTATTATAAATAATCCACTACAGGTCAAAAGGACCAATGATGTCCATATTTACAATACCAGAAGGAAAAAGACATACATTACTTAACATTAAGGTTGTCTTTAGCACAGAAAAGGGTGCACAACACTGCAACAAAATTTTTGATCACTTACTCAGTGATATAAAACGTCTGACAGACAACAAAGTAAAATTTGAAAACAAAGAAGTTTCTCCTTTGACAACTCCTTCTATTCTGTAGAAGAATTTCTATTATTGTAATGCGTAGAAGGTGGTGGGTAGGAATGAACATCTGTATATTAAACGAAAGTCTTATAAATGTTCAGCATGTAGCCATATTTACTAATTAATATGTGAATCAGTATAAAATGACTCATTCCACATCTTTAAGATTTATTGTGCAGAATGAGCCATGGAATGTGAACCTACCTACCTACCAAACTAGCTAACAAACCAATATGTAAATAAGCACACCAAATTAATCTTAAGCCATTCAAATGAAAACTTTAAATTACTGCTCCAGTTTACGAAAGAAAAAGTGACACTGCTGGCCATTAAAACTGCAAAGTGAGGGAGGATAGCAAATAAGGAAACTTGCCATGTGCATACGTTATAGTAGGCAGAATACATGATTAACTTTGTAGGTGGTTTGGGAACATACGGGGTGCAAAATTTAGTTTACGGAGTTGCCACCTCTGACTGCCATGACTGCATGAGCAACATGTGTTTAAAGTTACCATCACAGACACTGAAGATAGGACAGAACTGTTGGCCTTTATACATCATAAATATAGCAGCTGCTGTCCAACTTACCAGCTATGCAAATGAGAGGTGATTTTGTATATGCAGTGGCACCCATACTACCACATCAGGTTTTGGGCCCATATGACGATGATGATTTTGATTATGATGATGAGTGCAACCTGCAAATTTCATTCTACTAAGTTTCCACACTCTAAAATGTCTATTGTGATGTTCTACACACAACCAGGACTTGAATGAAAAGACATGATGAAACTCCTGTGTTCAGTGTTGTCGGGCATGCTTGTATCTGCTGCCATGTTAAAGAAAACAACAGCACTCATCATGATGACAGTCCATGGTGCACCAGACATCATAATGCTATCTGTGTGAATTATTATCTTTCAAGAACAGCAGAGGAGTAACTAAGCAAAATGTGCAACAATTAGAATTAAAAGAATGTTTGAGCTTCGATGTTTGAAGAAAGGAATGAGACATTTAAATTTCATCCAGAAGAAATGATTTCTCTGACAAAGAGGAACATTCCAGAAAAAGTCTGGAGCTCCTGGATAAGAAGTTAACTGGGAAGTTATCCTTCTATTTGTAAAAACAAAGGTTGCACTAAAAGTCTGTTAAGGGGACCTGAGCAATATATGGCTCTTGATCTCACTGCCAGGTCACATTGTGTTCATCCCACAATATTTATTAGTGGAAACTACTTGTAATAGTTAGATGTTTGCCACTGGTTACTGCTGGCAAATAACAATTTCTGGTGTCCACATTGCGACAGCCTTCTTTACGAGGACTCATCTGAAAAACACATGGAGAACCAAGTTGCTTTGCTTCTAAATTGATGATGATGGTGTGTCCGGGTCCCGTGCTAGGAACAGAGCTGCAGCCTTCTGTGTTTGCACTACGTCATTGGTGCTGCTGTTAAGCAACATTGTAACTGGGAGACGAAAACTGGTAAAGTAGGTGAATCCTTCACTTCGCTGCAGTGCAGCTGTCATTGGAAATTCATATATGTATATATTTTGCAAGTGTGATGTTTTGGGCTGTACTTCGTTGGTATCCTGAGTCCTTTCTTACACCGCCATTCAAATAAGTATGGCCTCCCTTATTGCACAGCCACAGAAGGATGAAGCTGGTGCATTCATTTGATCATAAATAATCTGGTGTGCTGTGTAGGGCAATGATCTGCCATTTCAGATTTACCTGTATGGTCCAGGCATGTATGAGGGTGGTGTTGATCACATAGGTTTTGAACCACATGACGTATCTGGCCAATATAGACATTCCACAGTCACAGAGAATCTTGTATACTCCTTTTTTCCTGAGACCAAGATTATCTTTTACAGGACCTACAAAATTCTACAGTTTCATAGGAGGATGAAAAAACATATAGTGTTTTTGTTCACAGAATTCTTCCAATTTTTGAGGAAATACGGCTGAAGTATGGTAAGAAATGAGTTATAGTGGACAGCCTTAAAACCTTCCTGCTTTTTGCGGAATGAGGTTGACGCATTTGTAGTATGATGTGGAAAATACAAAGCCCATGTTTCTTCAGTGATCAGATTTGCTCCATCAGTATATTCAGTCTACAATGTATGCGGAGAGAGTGTGACATTTTGATCAAATTTAAGCACAAAGGAAAGCTGATGGTACACTGGGGCACAGCATGCACTGCAAGCCATCTTGCACTTATTTAAGTTTGTTGGCTGAAAGTTTTCTCCACCCTGGATAACGTGGTGTATTTTGCACTCAGGGCCAAAGAGTGTGCATTTTGTCCAATCCTAATAGCCTGCTAGTTAAGGATTAAAATTGGAGAATAGTTTTTCAACAAAAGGCTTTTTTGAAAAATAAATTCATTGCATATTCCACCAAATACAAGAACATCTGACAGAATAGAATAAAGAAAGGAAGACAGCTACTATTACAGCTTTTTTGCAGTGCTTCAACAGTATTTCCTCAAAAACAGGAAGAGGCCTCAACAGATACACCTTTAAATGTGTCTTGAGTTCCCCAGTGTAATGGAGGAATATGATGGGTCCTGTGAAAAGCAGTCTTGGCTTTAGGAACCCAGTGTAAATGAGATTTCATGTGAGTCTGGAAAGCTGTTATAGCACACCAACTGTATTTGGTCAGAAATGTGCAAAGTAGGAAGCAGCTTACAACCGAGCCAGCTGCAGGCGGCTGCAGATGTCATGCCTTACAAAACACAGCCGTCACACATTGAGATGCAAGACAGTCGGGCAAGATGTGGAACTAGTTGACACAGCAGCAACTAAGTAGAAAAAGGTGGAAGGCTTTTCACACTAGCAACCGCACGAGTGTTCAGTATACATGTCTCAAGGCATAGCAAAGTCCAAGCAAGCACAGCCTATACCAAGCAACTTTCGCACTGAAATATTGTTGTATTAGGATCATAGCACTATCACCACAGGGCTGTGACACTTGGTGCACTATCTAGAATGCTGTGCAGGGTCCGCTGTTCGAACTAATCAGGGCAGCCTACCCTGAGATGCGAGACAGAGCCACCACAGGTCCCGCTAACCCCTGCATGTTGGCTACAGCACTCCTGCACTATTGTGCGTCCCTCCCCCCAAAATGTCCCCACTCTAATTCAGACATTGGATCAGGGCATAATAGGGGAATCTGAAACAACTACCTGCACGATAGTGACATGCAAAACAAAAACATGAATGATGCACTCAAGGCAGTTAAGACACACTTTATTGGTTTGTGCAAGCAAATTCTTCAAAGGTGCTGGAGAAAACTGATGATGGGCTTGAAGAAGGTGCGTCAGAAAAATTTGAAAACTTGACAGGTATGGTATAACAAATTCCCAGATGTGAAGACACGCATATGTGTGTGGTTCATGAATGGGTATTTGTGGACCATTTGCAAGAAATCATAAACCAAGAATTGTCAACAGTGTTGCATGATGCAGTCAAATGCTTACATGATTAAAACACCTGAAGTATAGGATGTGGATGATAAGAGTGCCAGTTAACGACTGTTTTCAAGCACTACTGGTAAGCCTACATTAAGATCTATCTTTCAAAAAATGTACTGGATATGGTATAACACAGAAATTACAATATGTGTTGTTGTTGCTGTTATTATAGGTTACCCTAAGATTTGTTGAACAATGCTGGTTGATGCCCTAATGAAGCAACAATGGGATACCACTGCTCGAAAATGAGTGGAGGGACACAGGAAAAAAAATTATTGAGTGTTTTGAATGCGAGATTCATATGCTACAAAATATTAGATACTTACACTGTGTATTAATGTACTGTAATCCTGAAAATGTAATTTTAACTTTAATGAAGAACATAAGCATACATTATGAAGAGATTTTTGAATTACTTTGACCTACAAAACTTTTCAAAAGTATGTATTCTAATTACAATACAACGTACTGTAGTACACATTAGATTCATAGCTTAACCGAAAAACCTATCCGAAAGTGCGCGCAAGCACACATCGTGCACACGTGACCACAATTTTCAGCAGCTTGGATCAGAATGCAACTGTCACATAGAATGGAAGCAGCAGTGTGGAGGGGCCATGAAAGAGTAAGGGATACTGTTCGGCAGGAGGTAGGGGGTGGGTGAGGCAGAACGATAAAGGAAGAGGAGTTTGGGAAAATGGAAAGTGGGGTAGCCGTAAATAATTGTGAAATTAGTAAAGTAAACAGTAAAATTAGTTATTCATTCTGAATCAAATA
This sequence comes from Schistocerca americana, assembly GCF_021461395.2. Taxonomy (NCBI): domain Eukaryota; kingdom Metazoa; phylum Arthropoda; class Insecta; order Orthoptera; family Acrididae; genus Schistocerca; species Schistocerca americana. The sequence goes on from NC_060121.1 coordinate 113,314,370, forward strand.
AGTAATTTAGAACTATCCAGTGCAATAGTCTTTGTAAGCTGCAAGAAAATCCACAGCATGGTATTTACCTTCTCCTGGAAAAGTTTGTCCACCACATGCCTGCATCATTGGTCACCAAACATATCCAAAAGCACTGGATAGTTCTAAATTACTTATTTTATTCAGAATGAATAACTTATTTTACTGTTTACTTTACTAATTGCACAATTATTTACGGCTACCCCACTTTCCATCTCTTTTTCTCAGATTGCTATCTGTGACTGCCAATTCAACCATCAGCAAATTTTTGCTTTTATTACAGCTTTTTATTTTCATCCACCTGAACCAGAGCTTGTTTTGTCTCCTCATCTTGTGTGTTACACAGAAGTCTGCTGTAATCAAGCTGAACCATCAATTCAGCCTCAACTGCATCAATTCTGGCAAACAAATTCCTTTCCATTTTCCCAAACTCCTCTTCCTTTATCGTTCTGCCTCGCCCACCCCCTACCTCCTGCCTAACAGTATCCCTTACTCTTTCATGGCCCCTCCACACTGCTGCTTCCATTCTGTGTGACAGTTGCATTCTGATCCAAGCTGCTGGAAATGGTGGTCACGTGTGCACGATGTGTACTTGCGCGCACTTTCGGATAGGTTTTTCGGTTAAGCTATGAATCTAATGTGTACTACAGTACGTTGTATTGTAATTAGAGTACATACTTTTGAAAAGTTTTGTAGGTCAAAGTAATTCAAAAATCTCTTCATAATGTATGCTTACGTTCTTCATTAAAGTTAAAATTACATTTTCAGGATTACAGTACATTAATACACAGTGTAAGTATCTAATATTTTGTAGCATATGAATCTCGCATTCAAAACACTCAATAATTTTTTTTCCTGTGTCCCTCCACTCATTTTCGAGCAGTGGTATCCCATTGTTGCTTCATTAGGGCATCAACCAGCATTGTTCAACAAATCTTAGGGTAACCTATAATAACAGCAACAACAACACATATTGTAATTTCTGTGTTATACCATATCCAGTACATTTTTTGAAAGATAGATCTTAATGTAGGCTTACCAGTAGTGCTTGAAAACAGTCGTTAACTGGCACTCTTATCATCCACATCCTATACTTCAGGTGTTTTAATCATGTGAGCATTTGACTGCATCATGCAACACTGTTGACAATTCTTGGTTTATGATTTCTTGCAAATGGTCCACAAATACCCATTCATGAACCACACACATATGCGTGTCTTCACATCTGGGAATTTGTTATACCATACCTGTCAAGTTTTCAAATTTTTCTGATGCACCTTCTTCAAGCCCATCATCAGTTTTCTCCAGCACCTTTGAAGAATTTGCTTGCACAAACCAATAAAGTGTGTCTTAACTGCCTTGAGTGCATCATTCATGTTTTTGTTTTGCACGACACTATCTTGCAGGTAGTTGTTTCAGATTCCCCTATTATGCCCTGATCCAATGTCTGAATTAGAGTGGGGACATTTTGGGGGGAGGGACACACAATAGTATTGCCGCTTTTTAACTCGTGAGGCTGTGTAGCCACGTTTCAGTTAATAAGATATCTTTTTAGATAGGCCTAATTCAGTTAATCCCAAAGGGGCCCGCAGCTCTTTTGTGGGTACATGTGTGGCACGCACAGGGCTCTGAGCTGTTGCAGCCTGTCTTCCCTCATCAGTGCTGCTTTCCTGCCCCATATCCATCCACTACCTCCCCCTCCTGCCTGCCACTTTCTCCCTCACTGATTCCCTTTATGATAACCTGGCTATTCTCTCGGTTCTGCTATTCCTGTACTATCTTGTCTTGCTTTTCCACTCTCTCTCTTTTTTTTGTATTTCTCTGGTGTGCCCCTTTGGGTTTCATTTTTCTGTAATGTGAGCCATTTGAGAAAGTACTCTCTCCCTAGTGTCTTTGGCTCCCATGCCCTTCCTGTTCTTTCCTTTCCCTGCTGGCCTGACATTTCGTTTACCTCTTTGTCTGCCTGTTTTCCCTTCCTCTTGACTGGAATATATGTTTGTGTTGGTCCTACCTTGGGTTTTGCCCCTTACATCATGGGACAGATGACCTCACTGTTTGGTTCCCTCCCTCCCAACCAACCTAGTGTCTTTGGCACGAGTCCCTTTCACCTCTCCTCTTTCCTCCCTCCCTCCCTCCCTTCATTCCTCACCACAGCCTCCCTTGTGTTCCCCTCTTCTCCCTCTCCTCACTATTTTACCAGCAAGTTAGCTAGTCCATGTGGTGGAGCTGTTATACCCGTCTGGCTGAGGCTGCTAACAACACAGGGACATGCTTCTGGTACCTGAGCTGTCACCACCTTGTGTATGTCTAGGAGTGGTTGCTCATCTTTTTGGGGCATCAGAACTCCCAGCAGTGACTGCCATACCAGGTGGCCCTTGCTGTGGCTGAGTGGTGCCCACAGGATGAGCCCTGGATCAGAGTGGGTGGTACTAGGACACACAATTTGCACGTGAAGTGTGCTAAACTCCACACTTCATTGCCTGGAAGGAGGGCCGGGCCTGCTAGCTTTCTGTGTTGCTTGGTTTGTTCCAGGACAGATGGGGAGGCTTTTGCCACTACCAAACCACTCTTTTTCATAGAACACATGGAAGATAATTTTGGTGAAGTTGACTCCTTTAGTAAGATGTGCTCTGGTTCCCTGCTGATCAAATACTCTTTTGCCAGTCAATTGGCATCCCTTTGTCTTTGTGAGAACTTAGGAGACTCCTCTCCAGTCCTTAAATATGACACAAAGAACAAACACTATTCAAACAAATCTTGAAGCCCAATTGTCATCCTCAGCCCTTAGTCATCATTGGATGCAGATACAGAGGAGCACATGATCAGCAAACTGCCCTTCCTGCTATTGTCAGTTTTTGTGACTGGTGTTGCTACTTCTCAGTCAAGTAGCTTCTCAACTGGCCTCACAAGGGTTGAGTGCATCCTGCTTTTCAAACCACTCAGCAGACCTGGTGTGTGACCCATACAAGCACTAGCCAAGCCCGACAGCTCTTAACTTCGGTAATCCTGACAGGAAGTGGTGTTTTCACTGTGGTAAGGCTGTTGGCTAAATATGGCGTAGGGAATTATTTTCATCACTGACCTCCTCCAACAGTCTGATGGGGAACTCGGGACTGATCTGGCATGGCACAGTGCACATTTCATCTGTTGAGTTCAGAGAGGTTCTAAGGGCAATTGTGTTGATACCGGTGCTTTTAACCTGGCCTTTGAAGGGATACCCTTCCAGAAAAAGTCAAAGTTACGATTTATCATTTTGACGTGAGGCTCTGTATCCCACCTCCCACATGCTGTTTTAGTCACAAGTCCTTGCGATGTGAGGCGGCTCCTGTTTGTGTGGCTGCCATCTCCATGTGGGGAATTCTTCCACTCCACCACCCAAGTTTGTGAACTGTTTGGGACCACATTCTCCTCACTAGTCATGTTGCTCAACCTATTAAAAGGACAGAAAGATTCCAGAATTCAAAACTCTTGACCATCTATCCTACTCTAAGACCTGGCAAATTTGATAATCTCCACCCAGTATCTTTAATATCTACCTTTGCTTCTGTTGAGTACTTTCCTCCTCCTCCTCCTCCTCCTCTTCCCCTTCCTGGCAATATGCTGTCTTTATCTCCCCCAGACTGGTCTCCCATGCTTCCTGCTCTTCTTGCCCTCCTTTGACAGTTCCCTACTCTCCTCCCTCTCCTTATTTCCATGGAGATTTTAATGCCCGTAACCCTCTGTGAAGTGGTACTGTGACAGGTGTAGGATTGTTGAAGACCTGCTGGCAGGGCTTGATCTGTGCCTCCTCAACAGTGGAGCTCCCACACACTTTAGTGTGGCTTGCGGCACTTTCTACGAACGCAGATTTGGATGCCATGTAATTGGCTACCATCCCATCTACTTCACCACATGAAAGCATTGGCGAGTCTGTACAGAGTTTGACTGACACGATTCTCTTGGGAGCTGCTTCAGTGATTTCCTCTTCCTTGAGTTCTCCCCAATGGAGGACTGTCCCTTGGTTGACCCCCGAAATCGCTGTGGCTATTAAAGACTACCATCGTGCCCTCCAACACTATAAATGGCATCCACCTCTCGGGCACCTCCATGCCTTTAAACAGCTTCATGCCCAGGCCTGTTATCTAATGAGACATCAGAAATCGATTTGTCGAGAATGTTGCTCCCATAGGGCTGCATACTCCCTCTTCGCAGGTATGGGCATAGATCAGGTCCATTTGTGGCCAATGTCCTCCCACAGGTGTCTCAGAAATTTCTCTGAATGATGTTATTCTCACCAGCTCAGACTCCCTTGCTGAGCATTTTGCTCAGAATTGTGCCCAGGCCTCAGCATAAGTCCACTGTCCACCTGCATTCCATCTTCTCATACACCGTCTAGAGTGACTTCCTCTATCTTTTGTTCCCTATCGCCAAAAACTTAATACCACATATAGTGAATGGGAATCCACCAGCACCATTGCTCTCTACTATAGAATGGCTACTATAGAATGGCTCCTGGACCAGCCCAGGTGCACAACCAAGTGCTTCAACAGTTATCAGTGGCTAGCCAACTTAATGTAATTGCCTTTTTAAAAACATCTCTGGATAATTCCCTACTCAGTGAGTGAAAGTGTCACTATCCCAGTTTTGAAATCAGGTAAACTGCTGCTTCAGATGGACAGATATTGTCCAATCAGTATAACCAGTGCCCTCTGCAAGTTATTTGAACATATGGAGAGTTGAAGCCTGCATTGGATCCTTGAATCCTGCGACCTTTTGGCCTGTTCCGAGGGTGGCATTTGCCAAGGCAATTCAACTGTATGTAACTTAGTCCACCAAGAGTCTGTGATCCGAATGGGTTCTGCCTTATGTCAGCACCTTTGATCCGCATGAAGCTTGTGGTACAGCATGGCACCATCACATCCTTTCCACCTTACATGAGTCGGCCCTCCATGGCCCATTTCTGATTTTTATCTGGAACTTTCTTTCACATCACACTTTTCAGGCACATGTTGGGACCATCCATAGGATCTCTCATCTGCAGGAAAATGGGGTTCTGTAGGTTTCCATTTTGGGTGTCCCTCTCTTTTTAGTGGCTATCTCTTGTCTGGTGACAGCTGTGGGTTGCATGGTCTCTCCTTCTTGATCTGCTGATGATTTTTGTATTTATTTTTGTTCCCCCATGATTGGCATTGCTGAATGCACACTGCAGGGAGTGATTCACAGAGTGCAATCTTGGGCTCTCACTTTCGCTTCCAGTTTCAAGCTGCCAAGATCTGCATTATCCATTTCTGTCATTTTTGTACAGTGTATCCACATCTGGATTTGTACCTTGAACCAGTCCCTCAATGTGGTGGACTCTTATCATTTTTTGGGACTGGTCTTTGATGCCCATTTGACATGGCTTCCCCAGCTTCATCAACTAGAGCAGACATGTTAGTTGCACCTCACGCTCTTCAATGCAATACCAACTGGGGTGTGGATCGTTCTACTGTGTGCTGGATCTACAAAGCATTGGCCCAGTCCTGTCTAGATTATGGGAGAGCCTTGAGTACATCTCAGCGTCACCTTCGACGTTACAGATGCTTGACCTGATGATACACGATTGCAGAGAACGACTGGCAACTGGCCCCTTTCTTACTAGCCCAGTGTTCAGCCTCCTAGCAGAGGTAAGGGTTCCAACATCTGTGTTCTGCACCAATAACAGTTGATTGTTTGTATACACTGCTACTCTGGGCACCCATACTACAGTCACCTACAGAGGTCCACATACTGCGATGAGAGCCCAGGTCTGGCGTTATGATCACCATCCGTGTCCAGTTCCTTTTTCCAGAACTTCATCTTTCCCTTCTACCATTGCTTCTCTGAGCCTGTTCATGTACACCTCCATGGTTTGTCCCCCTTCCACAGCTCTGTCTTGACCTATCACTAGGCCCAAAAGACTCTGGCCATCTGAGACCTTCCTTCACCAATTCTCCAATCTCGGTGTGTTTAGATGTTCTGAAGTACCTATACTGATGGCTCAATGGTTGCCGGTCATACTGGCTTCGATTATGTTCATGTAGGATGTAATGAACTCCACTCCTTGCAGTGTTTCCACTGCAGAGTTCGTAGACATCTCTGTTCCTGCACTTGAGTCCTTCCTCATCAGTAGCAACTCCTTGAGCAGTTTATAAGCTCTTATCCAGTATCACCTTCATCATCCCTTGGTCCTGACTATACAGGGCTCCCTTCTTGCCCTCAATGAATGTGGCTGCTCAGTGGCCTTTGTTTGGACTTTGGCTCATGTTGCAATCCTGGGGAATGGACTTTCTGGCAGGCTGGTCAAATTGGCTACAGGCAAGCCAGCTCTTGAAACTGGTATTACAGCACTGGTCCTTTGATCAATATTACGTTAAGTTCTAAGGGTCTGGATTATGGAATGGCATACTCTGACTTCACTGAACAAACTATGGGTGATAAACAGACAATGAATTTGTAGAGGTCCTCCATGCAGGCCTCTTGCAAGGAGTCCATCATTCTTTGCTGGCTTTGCATCAGCCATGCTTGGTTTGATTCATGGTCATCTCCTCCATCATAAGGTGCTGCCCCACTGTCATCATAGTGCCTGTTTGATGTTAGACCACATTTTGCTGGACTTTCCTAACCTAGCAGCTCTGTGGCAGATGGTTAATATTCCTGACTCAATACCCCTGGTGTTAGTGGATGATGCCTCAGCAGCTGACCTGGTTTTACAGTTTATTTGTGAAGGGCCTTTTTATCACTATTTCTAGGGGAGGGTGCCTCAGCCTTTCAGCCCATTGAGAGGTTGACAGTGCGCCCTGTTACCCCCTCTGTCCCATGCAGGCAATGGCTGTCAATGCTTGCACTGCTCCAGCCCTCACCCTACCCATTCTTTTCTTTTCTTTCCCCTTCTCACATGTTCTATTTTGCTCAGGGTTCTTCCTGTGCTCCTCTTGCAGTGTCCATATCACTAGTCTTTTCTGTGTGTTGTTGGTTGGGGTGCCTCTGGTAATTGGTGAGGGCAGGGTAGTATGCCCCAATGCACTTTCTGCCTTTGGGGGGCCTCTGGTAGACCCTGAGGTTTTCTTTCCTTGGATTTTGTGCTCTAGACCTTTCTTTGCTGTGCAGTTGTGGAGACTTGCCTGTTCCACGTTGGAGGGGCAGATGACCTTTTAGTTTGCTTCCTTAAATGGTTAAACCAAGAAACCAACCAACCTAATTCAGTTAAAAACTTTCCAACTTTTGGTACAAGCTGATCACTAAACCATTTGCTAAAGAGGTCACAAGACATTCAAAAACTATTTTGGACACTGCAAAAAAACTGGTAGTGCATTAAGGCTACATCCTTCAACATTCTATGTTTCTTAGACTTCTCAATACATATTGCAGGCAGTCTTTGTGCCAGAAGCATTTGATGCCAAAATAAAAGTTATCTGTGTGTGAGTTTTTTTCCCCCCTTGTTCAGAAGTTTCTATCCTTGGCTAGCTAATGATTACAAAATCAACTTGTGTTTCGTTGGCATTGTAAATTTGGGCCTTAGTGTAGCCTTGGGAGTAATCTTCAAACAATGCTTTCAGAAAATCAACAATGTCTTGATCTGCAGTAACTTTTCTCCACATACACTCAATTCCCAAATGCCACATGTTTATATACCTTTCAAAGCATCCAGTTTGAAGAAAAATCTTTCCTTACATAGCAATTCAGCTAACAATTTAGCTGCCCTTTTTTTTCTGGCCACTCTTTCGTGACTGAACCAAAACTTTAGAGCTTAACGTACTTTCTAAAGTCTGACATTTTCAGTGTTTTTCTGTGAGGTCTTTTCACAGTTGACTCTAGAAATATAAATTTAGACTTCACCCATTCTGAAACTATAGAAAACTAACCCCATAATTAGTCACAACAGTTCTCAAAAAACCTCCTTTCCTAATTTCATTGGCAGCAGCTAATTTATGAACAAAAATAATCACAACATGCTTCTGATTAGTCCCCATAGCACAAAAATGCACATGCAATGAAGAGAAACAACCACTCAAATGCACTATTGTTGACAGTGTAGCTTTGTTTAGAGTGGCAAATCAGTGGACGGGTATGCAACTCAAGGTTCAGGCTTTCACCTCTCCCCACTAACCGCAAACCATCTCACACTCATCTGGAATTATTTCTGTGAAGTAGAGTGCTCTCTCTCTCTCTCTCTCTCTCTCTCTCTCTCTCTCTTGCCCCCCTTCACATAAGTTTCGATTGACTTGAGTTCAGTTAGCTGGGGTTTTACTGTAATTTTGATATTTTGCTAAGTTTCTCTTTTGTTGATGACATTCCAAACAGTTCAATGTCTGTTTTTTCATTAATTTTAATTTATTAATTTCTTCTCTTCCTGATGGCTTTAACATTTGCCTAAAAAAACTGAAGTGTTAGTATCCTGTTTATTTTTAAAGTAAATATAGTTTTTTCACAGAACTGGAAAAGATTTAAGTGACGTGTATTATGCACTGGGCCATACATGTGTATTGTTGGTTGAAGTCTTAAAAGAAGAAAATTTCCATGAAAAACAGTCAAAATTGAAAAAAAAAAACTGCCAAAACTGAGACAATGGAAAGATTGGATAGATAAATTATGAATATGAATATACACTGATGAGCCAAAACATTATGACCACCTGCTTAATACCTTGTTTGCTCATCTTTGAAATGAAATACATCACTGATTCAGTTTGTTGGTAAGTTTGTGGAGGTATGTGGCATTAGAAGTTTTTGCGCAGGTCGTGTAAATAATGGGCCGCTGATTTGTGTATGTGGTGATGGGGTCTGATAGTGACCTAGCTGCACTTAATAGGGTTTGCATCAGCCAAATTTGGCCGAGACATAAACACGAGTTCTCTATAATGCTCCTCAAATCACTTTAGCACGGTTCTGGCTGAGAGACATGGACAGCTGTACTGCTGAAATATGATATTGCCATTGGGGAACACATCAGGTGTTAAGGGATGCAGGTGGCTCGCAGTTGTCAGTGTGCCTTTGATTACTACCATAGGCCCCATGCTCAAACTAGTGTAATGAAAATGTGATTCACTCAAAGAGCCAAAACATTTCTATTGATCAGTAGTTAAATCCAAATGATCCCGCACCCACTGGAATCATAAAATATGAAGGGAATCATAAATCATGATGATGTTGGGTCAACATATGAACACTTAGGAGTGGTCTGATTTTGGGGACAAGCACTTCCTGCTTAACACGTACATCTGTATCTGGGCAGAGGGCATGTCTCCCAAACACTGGCATGAAGCCACTGTCATACCCGTACCTAAGGACAAACACCTTCCTTCTAGTTACCACCCCATTTCTCTAACCAGCTGTGTTTGCAAGCAGATGGAACGTGATTCATGCCCAGCTGATACGGTGGCTAGAGTCTCGCAATTTACTAACCGCTGCACAGTATGGATTTTGAGCACGGCATTCTGCACTTGACCACTCTGTCACTTTATTCACCCATGTCATGAATGGTTTTCTCAGGAAATCCGACTGTGGCCATTTTTTTTCGATTTGGAGGAAGCCTGCGAAAACTGCTGGAGGACCGGTATCCTCCATACTCTCTACACATAGGGCTTTAATGGCCACATGCCCATTTCCTTCAGGAATTTTTGAAAGACCGAATTTTCAAGGTACATGTGGGTTCTGCCTTGTTGGACACTTTTATCCAGGAAAACAATGTGCCTCAGGGTTCTGGTCTGAGCATTGTCCTCTTTGTTATCTCCATTAACCCTATCATGGCCTGTCTTCCGCCGGGCATTGTAGGCTCCCTTTTCATTGATGACTTTGCCATCTATTGTATTCTCCATGGACTTGTCTCACTGAGCAGCGTCGTCAGCGATGTCTCGATCGCCTTCAATCATGGAGCATCGACAATAGCATTCATTTTTCCACTGATAAAACTGTTCGTATGAATTTCTGGCAGCGCAATTGGTTTCTTCCACTGTCTTTACATCTGGGGCCTGTGTTGCTCTTCTGTTCATTGAAACTACGGAATTCCTAGGACTCCTGCTTGATAGGCAACTTTCATGGTCATCCCATGTGTCTTACCTGGCAGTGCGCTGTATGCAGTCCATCAGTGTCACATGTGTCCTCAGTGGTACTTTCTGGGGGCCGATCGTACCATCCTCCTCCATTTGTACTGGTCCCTTGTCCGTTTGAAGCTAGACTATGGGTGTTTCGTTTATGCATCTGCACGTCCACCCCCTCTTATGCTGTCCTAATAGTATTCACCATTGTGGCATTTTTTTGGCCCCTGGTGCCTTTTACACTAGCCTGGTTGAGAGTCTGTATGCAGAAGCTGCCAAATTACTGCTGTGCTACTGCCATGACTTTCTTCTCAGTAGATATGCATGCCATTTGTCTGCCATGCATGGCCACCCATCCTATGCCTCCTTCTTAGATGACTCCTTCGATCGTCAGTATGGAGTGCGAACCTCTTCTCTGTTACCTCCTGGAGTTCACTTTTGGCTCTTGCTCTAGCAGCTTAACTTCACGCTGCCTGCCACTTTCCCAATGGGTGTGAACCCTTCACCAACTTGTCTTCATGCAGCAACCCATCTTCACCTTTGTCTTCATTCGCCTCCTAAGGACACTACTCCAGCCTCACTCTATTGCCTTCGCTTTCATGGCCTTTGCACAGGTCTTCATGATAGTACCGCTGTATTCACTGATGGCTCTTGCACTGACTGTGATGTCAGGTGTGCCTTCATCATTGGCATCAACCATTTTCAGTACTGGCTTCCAGAACACTGCACAGTATTTACAGCAGAGCTTATTTGTATCAGGCCACGCAGTACATCCGGTGACACAAACTTTTCAATTGTGTCATCTGCTTTGACTCTCTCAGTGCCCTTCAAAGCCTCTGTGTGCTATAGTATCTAAGGTTCTGGAATGTGAGGCCTTAGGTAACTACCAGTCAAGGCTGAGTTGCAAAACACCCTTAACATCTGTAAAGGCATGGTTACCTGTTCTGATATAAAGAAAATGGACCCTGCAGAGTTACATGAAGAATGGAAAAATGTTGGCATTATGGAAGTGCAGAGCTATAAGATGAGAGTAAATAGTTCATTGGAAAAATCTGCAACATTTATTTTAACATTTAGCATTCCAGATTTACCTAAACACATCCTCACAGGCTATATCTGTCCTAAAGTTTGCCCGTTTGTTCTGAACACAATGCGTTGCTTCAGATGTCAAAGATATATGGGATATAATGAGAGGGCTATGTGTGGAAATTGTGGAGGCTCAGCTCATGAATCAGCAATTCTTGTACACTTTCTCTGAAATGTGTAAACTGCTCCAGTGATTATCCACTATGGAGCAGAAAGTGTGAGGTTTACAATGAGTAAAGGAAAATTCAGGAGTTGAAAGTCACGGGACACATGTCCTGTGGCGAAGCTAAGAAAGCTTTCAAAGGTATGTAATCTCTGGTGTTTGCTACTTTTGCGTCAGCACTTAAGAAGGCAATCACCAACTGTGATGCCTCCACACAGACTCGGACCACAGATTCAAGGATGAGCACAAGCACTTGTCATTGTACCTGTGTGGGAAAAGCTAAACTTGAACCAGAAATCGTTCAGAAGCCATCGGTGATAGGCTTACAGAAGACTATTAAGCTGTCCCCTTAACCCAAGCAACCAGCTGCTCCCATAATTAAGGAAAGAGTCCCTTAGAAAAATAGTTCAAAGTTGAAAAATGTGGCAGTTAAATCTTTGGATCGGTGAGCTCTCTCCATCTCAGACGGGGACTTTACTCTTGAGGATATGGATCTCCACGTGGAGGAACCAGAGAGCTGGGCACTGTCTAATGTTCCACGTGACCTCCCGGGTAAATCAGCACCTCAGAGGGAGGAAGGCAAGACCAACTATCACTGATCAATGGCTCCCACAGGAACTACCGTGTTGCAGTGGAATTTAAATGGATACTGATAACACTTGAAAGAATTACAGCTCCTGATCCAGGAGCAACCATTTTGTGTATGCTTACAAGAAACTCATTTTGAAGTCACTGACACATCTGCATTAAGGGGTTACTACCCCTACAGGAAGGACAATACTACTGGAGACAGGGCTAAAGATGGTGTGGGTGTTTTCATTGATGACAGATGCCACTCCTCTCCTGTTCCTCTTGCCACAGCCATGCAAGCAGTTGCCGCGAAACTTCTAGCACCATTTAACATCATAGTGTGCACTTTACATATTCCTCCTCATGATCCTTTGGATCAGACAGGCAGAACTCTTCCAGGCACTCCAACACCATTCCTCCTTGTGGGAGACTTCAGTGCACATAGTGCGCTGTGAGGCTCGGCTACGACTTGCTCCCGTGGTCAAATTATCGACCAACTTGTACATTTTGAGAATATCTGCCTTTTGAACTTGGGTCTGATGACACATTTTTCCACAGCTATAGGGTCTTTTTCAGCTATTGACCTTTGTTGTTTCTGCTCTCCATACCAATTTACATTCCAGTGACAACTTCCCAGTGTGGGATCTGTCAATAGACTCATACAGTGACTGACAGGAGACCACGAAGACAGATGATTCAAAGGGCAAATTGGTTGCAGTACAGTCAACAGGCTATTTTTGAACAAAAGGATTGTGCACAGGAGACAGTGCCCCATATTACTTGTAACACCCAGCGGGCTGCTGCCAGTGTCCATCCCTCAGTCTAACAATCACATCAGACAATGGCCTGTACCTTGGTGCAGTGATGACTGTCACTTGGCAATAAGAGCCAGATGAACAGCTCTGCAGAATGTCAAACACCACTCAACTACAAAAAGCCTTCATGCTGTCAGATCTGTGAGAGCACGTGCAAGGCAAGTGATAAAAGAATGGAAGAGGGATTCCTGGAAGGAATTCACAACTTCCATTAATCAGTTCACTTCCACTGCCCAAGTTTGGGAATCAATAAGGTGGATTTCACTCAAGGACAGAACATGTCCCCTCACAGCCTTGTCAAGAAATGGGGTCTTGGTGGACACTCCTAAAGACATGGCTCAGATTTTAGCTGAACACTTTATTGCAGTCACTGCATCATCCAGACAAGCTCCTGCATTTCAGATGTTCTGTAGGACTGTGGAGAAGAGGAAGCTCCATTTCTTCTCGAATATAATGAGGAGGTCCACAACCTTCCATTCTCTGTATGGGAACTGGAAGCAGCTCTGTCCACGACCAGACACACTGCTCCATGACCTGATGAAATTCATTATGCCATTCTCCAACATCAGTCCCCTGAAGCGAAAGGACAGCTCCTCTCTTGTTTCAATCAGACCTAGTTTGATGGACGGTATTCCACGACTTGGAAGGAGGCAATATTAATCCCATTATGGAAATCGGGCAAGGACCATAGCATCCCTAACAGTTACCAGAGTGTACCCCTTAACAGTTGCATGGGTAAGACCCTTGAACACATGGTCACATGCTGCCTCGCTGGTTGTTTGAATCCCGAGGTCACTGGAGCCACTCCCAGTATGGTTTCAGGTGCTGCCGTTACACCCTTGCCAAATTAATACTAGTGGAGACGGTGATGCAGGAATCCTTCTTACTCCAAAAATAATTAGTTTGTGTGTTTTTTTTTTTTTGACCTCAAAAAGGCATATGACACTACTTGCAGATATAACATCCTTCACCAACTTCATGAATGGGGGTTACGTGGACTTCTGCCATTTCCTATGCAGTCAGGCAGGAGCCTTGTCAAATGCTCTTTCTTTGTGGATGACTTCACAGTCTTCTACTTTTTCTCCAATCTTACAGTGACAATGAGACAGCTACAGCTGACCATCAGGAGGCTGGAAACCTGGGCCAAGACAATTGGTTCTGTGGTTCTCATCGGAGAAGGCTATATTTCTCAATTTTAACTGTGCTTGTTGAAGTTTTAATGAACCAGTGCTCACAATGGGGGACAATATTGTACATTTTCAGGAAGCTGTGTGCATTTTAGGTTTATTATTTGACTCAAAAATAACTTTGCTCCCATACCTGAAAGACCTATGAACAAAGGACTTCCAGTAATTGAATATTTTAAAATGCCTTAGCTGAAGAGCATGGGAAGTCACGTCATGCCTCCTGCAGTTTCATAAGACTTTTTTTTATCATGTTAAGATTTATGGATCAGTTCATATTTTCTACCTCAAGATGTTAGGCAGTGTCTGCCATGGGGCATTCGTGTATAGACTGGAGCCTTTTGGACCTGCTCAGTTCAGAGTCTGTGTGCAGAGGCTGGTGAACCACCACTCTGGATTCAGCAATATATCCTTTTGGCTCAACAGACACTGAAAAACTCAGTGTCACTTCAGTTATTGGCATTTAGTGCAGTGGTCCAACCCAGCTTTGAATTGCTGTGCAGGAATTGACCCCATGTGACCACGCCATTAGAGATACATGCTACTGACTGTCTCAAGGATCTGGATCTATCAGACCTCTTAATACACAGTCAGGGATGGAATACGTTGCCTGCCTTAGTGTCTTAAAAGGCCCAAAGTGATTTTAAGCATGATGTGGTATAAGAAAACTTGTACTCCAGATTATGTCTTTACAACTTTGTTTTCTTCGATTTTAAGAACATACCACAATTTTATCATTATTTATACAGATGAATCCCAGCAAGAGAATGTCCTCAGTTGTTCCACTTTATTCCCTGACAGGGTTGTCAAAGTGCATCTTCTGGAATAATTTACAAATTATGATGCAGAGTTATAGGCATTATGGTGGAACTAGAGAGGATTCACAGAAATCACTGTACAAGGTTTCTTGTCTGTTCTGACTCACTTAGTGTACTACAAACACCTCACCAAATGTGTCCAGTAGACCAGCTGATTCAGCTCCAACACCATGGCAAGGGGATGATCTTTACCTTGGTACATCAGGATAGAGGGAAATGACATGGCTGACAAAGCAGCCAAGGAAGCATGTTGGGATGGTGTTGTCTGTCAGTGTCCCATCCTGTTGCATGCCATCATCTCATTTTCTGACATATGCATTATGCGTCAGTGGGAGACCGAATGGTTGAAGGCGACAGTAAACAAACTGTGATCGCTCAAATGGACCTCATAGGCATGGCGGATCTCATGTCACTCTCGCTGCTGGAAGGAGTTTCTGTTTACCAGAGTGCACATCCGACATAGGCCTTTAACACGTGGCTTCCTCCTATGGTGGGAGGATCCACCATTGTGTGAGGTTTGTAGTGTGCCACTTTCAGTTCAGCATATTTTGGCAACATGTGTCTTATATACTGACATCAAGGCATCCCTCAGTCTCGATGGAGATATGCTCCCCTTCCTCACCAATACAAATTCCAGTGTTGCAAGAGTGGTGAATTTTTGTGAACAGTCAGGTCTCATCCTAAACTCGTGAGGAATGGTGGCAGACTTTAATGCATTATAAACTGCTCCACATGCGGGGACAGCTTTTGTCTCTCCCCCCCTCCCCCACCCACCCACCCACCCACCCCACCCCCATGAGATTAGCATGCTGACTTTTCATCAGGGCACTGATGACCATGATGTTGAGCACCCCTCACTTAAAATCATCATCAAGATCATCAAGGAAAGTGGCATGGGATTCAGAATAAAACCATGTGAAATTTGAAACTTCCTGGCAGATTAAAACTGTGTGACGGACCGAGACTCAAACTCGGGACCTTTGCCTTCTAAGCCATGTCTCCACAATATCCTTTCTTCCAGGAGTGCTAGTTCTGCAAGGTTTGCAGGAGAGCTTCTGTGAAGTTTGGAAGGTAGGAGACGAGATACTGGTGGAATTAAAGCTGTGAGGACGGGGCGTGAGTCGTGCTTGGGTAGCTCAGTTGGTAGAGCACTTGCCCGCGAAAGGCAAAGGTCCCGAGTTCGAGTCTCGGTCTGGCACACAGTTTTAATCTGCCAGGAAGCTTCATATCAGCGCACACTCTGCTGTAGAGTGAAAATTTCATTCATGTGAAATTTAATTGGGAGACTGTATTTAGAGGTTCCAAAAATTTTGAGAGGTCAACCTCACTGCAAGTCCTTGTGGCAGAGTTGTCATTGATGTATTAAAACAGAACAGGGGTTGAAGGCTTATGGATTCCAGGAAAGCTGCCACGAAGCTACCCTTGAAAAGGTTGACATAGGAAGAAGCAATCTTGGCTCCCATGACTGTGCCCATGATCTATTTGTTTGTGTATGCTTCTCAAAGGTAAAGCAGTTGTTTGTAAGTATAAAGTTAAGATATGCAGGAAAGGAATCATACGTTTGGAAACAATTGGGTGCTGGTTAAGGTATTGTTCAGCAGCAGACCATTTACATGGGGGATGTTGGTGTAGAGGGAGGTTGCAATGACAAGCAAGATGTGAAAAGGGTACAGATTTCAGACGATCTAGGAAGTGGTTGGTGTCTTTAATATAGGAGAGGAGTCTTTGTACTGTAGGTTGCAGTTATTGATCAAATAAGGCAGATAAACATTCAGTAGATGCACTGAAGCCAGCAACTAAGGGACAATGAGGGTGAGGGTTGTGGATCTTAAGAATGTAAAAGGTGGGAGTGTATGGTTTGCGTGGGATAAGGAGTTCTATGAATTGAAGTGTTAGTGTTTATGAGGGATTTTAGATCAGTTTGTATCACAGGGATGAGATTTCGATGACAGGTGCTGTAAGTGGAGGTGTCAGACAGCTGGCACAGACTCTTACTCACATACTTCTGTCGGTCAAGTATGACAGTAGTAGATCCCTTGTGCGCTGGGAGGATAATGGTAACAAAACACCTGGAGTTCTGTAGAGGGCAGGTTAGTGACATGTCATGGAGACCTGAGAAAAGGTTGTGTATATGTAGATGTAAACAGTTGTAAAATGACTTGAAATGGAACAAGCATATAAGGCTGGTTCTACGGAAGGCAAATAGTTGATTTTTGTATGTTGGGAGAATTATAGGTAAGTGCAGTTCATCTATAAAGGAGGCCATATACAGAACACTATTGCAAGCCGTTCTTGACGACTGCTACTAGTGTTCCTGGGATACCAGATTAAGCAGTTCATAGGCATTCTGCTGGATTTGGATAGGTTTGATTAACACACAAGTATTATGGGAATTCTATGCAAACTATATGCTAAAACAAAGAAATAAGAACTCTAAAAATGCTTGGAAAACATAACAATGCTTAAGGTTAACAGATGAGATTACACTTCTGGAAAATACTATGGAAGACATTGAAAGATTTGAATAATTGTTGAGTGGAATGGACAGGTTGCTTAGCACTGCTTTTGGATCAATGTTTGAAAGCCTTGAGGAGATGCAGAAAGTAAAAGCATCAAAATTTGGTATAATGTGATAGTGAGACTTTTTATGTAGGGAGAATGATGAAGCAGCATCATGAAGACAAAGCAAATGTCAAGGGCATGCAGACGTATACAAAGGAAGGTTCAGTCAATGAGAGGAATCTACCATCATTGACTTTGGCTTGGAGATAAAGAAAAACATACATTTTGAAGACAGTGCTTTAAGGATGTTCGGATACTCACATTGGACCTTGATGCTCTAATTTCCTGTTTGTTATCTGATTAACTAAATGCTCTTTTTTTTATGGTTGATTTCATGCATTCTGAGTCTGCATGACACCATTCCATTGTTTGGTTTTCATTTATACTTTTATGCTTTTCTTAAAAAAAAACTATTGTCCTCATGAAAGTATTTCTTCCCATGCTTGCTTTTCTGCATTTTCCTCTTGTAACCATTTCATCTTTAATGCACATACACAGGATAGAGGGAGCCAGATGACTTTAGGTTAAGTAGCATCTTTTATTGTAGACTGTCTTCCAAATGTAAAGAAAGTAAGTTAATTTTGCCTGTCTGTTGTAATATCATTTGAAGATAACATTATTTGTTTTAAACTGCTACTTTTTATGATGGTTTGTACCATATTTATAATTTTTGTTATTTGGACTATATTTAGCTGCTGTGGCATCTCAACTTTTATTTAAATTTTAGGGGAAGATGAAGTTTGATTTTGAAATAAGGTCATTGCAAAATTCTGCAGTGCGGCAGGAAGAAGAAAAAACTGCTTTTATGCAGGGTAGCAGAAGAAGTTCTAGTGTTGAACTATTGGATCGCCCATTGAAAGAGCTTACAACAGATGAAGTTGGTATAGTCCATCGTAGGTGCAGTAGTGTGGGACTTTTTGATGATGCAACAATTCAGTCGCCATTGCCTTCACCGAGACCACCTGTCACAACTGTTGCGGAGCCTTCAATAGATGTTCGAATAATAGACTTTGCACATTCTACTCATAAAGGCATGGACAACCCTGTTATTTACTCTGGTCCTGATCGGGGCTTTCTATTTGGTCTTGAAAATATGATTTCCATTTTGAAAGGGATTGAAAGAGATCATGGATAGACATTGATTGTTTATAGACAATTCAGACACTGTTCACATGTGGTATGATTTAAAAAAAGTGGAAGTACTCCTTGACAACCAAAGGCCATATTTGGAGTTTTTTTAGAAACACATTAAGTGCATTTTATCATTGACAGTAAGTTGATGTCTGTGATTTTCTAGTCAGTTTAATTTTATACACTGTTTTGCAATAACCCATAGAACCAGTTGTGGTGATGAATTTTGTGCATAGTAGTGAATGTGGAATTGTTTCATGGGTGCATGTCTCAAAATATTATATGATCTTCCATTTTTAAATTTTGTTTACAGTTCTGTGTTATGTATTTGTATTGTGGATTGTACAGCTGACTAGCTTACCAAGTGTTATTTTTAGATGATATTTTAATTTTACAACAAATTACATTCTGAATATATTGTAATTATTTTATAACACAATCTAGCTAGCAAAAGTGAAAGTTCAGAATCTCTTTGTTTATTGCTTACATGGAGGGACAATTGTAGCTAGTTGAATAATTTGGAAAGAGTCATAATTTTATTTTTATGTGACATTGACTGTACTTTATGATTAAAAAAGGAGCAGAACTCTTTTATCTGTTTCATAGGCAAGTAAGTACACAAAATGCCTTTATCAGTAATATTTTGATATTGTGCTTCTATGGGGTTACATTCCTTACAAGAAAGTGTATTGGGCTGGATATTGTGAATGAGCTGCATAAAGAAACGTCATGAAACAGTGAGAAATGTCTGGTGTGAGAGACTGACCTCAGTTAAGAGTTGACCCTTGGAGAAATGCAGCTTCCATATTATTAGTTACCCAGTTGTATGTGATATTAACTGTGACAAAAATATATTATAAAATTAAGATAATACATTTCCATGCTATTCATGTGCACATCAGAATACTGAATAATTGAAAGGTAACTATAGATTCCTATTTTCAGGCAGCACTATTTTTTTACATCCTATCACATTCACCATGGTTCACCTCTTGTTCTAGGCACAGTACTCACAAAAATGCAACTGTCTAATTATAATTATTGTAATCATTGTTAGCCAAACGATATATGAACTTTTTGCTTTTACTGTGGTACCATTTTCCAGGTATTTTCTATATAATAAAGTGTATTATCACTTAATTATGATCTCATACCTCGTAGCTTATAGTTCCTCATTTTGACTTCAGTGTGGCAATGATCTGACATGGAAATATTGAAATAAGATCTTGGTTTACAGCCTCGTGCTATGGAAATCATGCATACTATAGGGTGACCTTAAGTAAAAGTATGGAGGTGTGGCTTATATCGAGGTACTAGATTTCTCTTAATTGCTCAATTTGATCTAGGCCTAGTGTTTGGGGCCACTCAAAGAATAGTGTAAACAGTTTTCTTTGAACAGTTCTGTGCATGACATGGGATTTGTAATCATGAAATATCACCATTGTGGTTGAATGCAACAAGTTTCAAATGCACCGTGTCTGGCAACCAGTCAGCTGTTACTCTGTGGTTCACCAGATGTACAAGTACTTGCCATGTAAACATGCACCTTAAAATCATGTGCACTGGCATTTAATATGGATACCATACGTCAATGCTACTGGCCTGTTTGTTAAAGTGTCTATGTCAGTGTTCATTGATAATAGACTGAGACTGTTGAGTGACAGGTAAAATTTGTTACAACTCTGTGTGTTATCTATGCTTTGACATTTGGAATATGTTGTGCAAATATCCATTGTGTGCAGCAGCAGCATCATCAGTTGCTCAATAGTGTGCATTTGTTGGCAGACATATAACCCACTTAAACCATCAGTCCACTCTTGTGCCATTGGTTCATTATTCACACATGCTGACATCAGTCTCAGTACATTTTTCCTCTTGACACCTCTCAAACACGTGACAACTGCACACATTTTTGGGATCATGGAACTGTGCCTTTGCACCTCCATAATCTGAACTTTGCCTAACACTGATGTATCCTTTCTTTAATCATCATGTTTAATGCTAGTTGATTAGACATGCTGATCTGAGCTAAATGTTTTCTGATGATGCATTGTGAACAACATGTGACCATACTGCAGGTTTAATGATAATTCTTTTGGCCCTACAAAGACTATGGATATGTTAGATTACATTCATCTTTTGCACTAACCTGTTCTAATCCAGGGTTTTGAGTGAGTTATTGTCTTTGCCACTATTCCATAGTTTATGCAATATTTGCTTAATTTTCCTTGTTCTACTTTGGAATGCCCCCCCCCTCTTTCATCATCTATAGTCCCCCAAAAAATGTAAAACCATAAAGGTCATGTCACCTTTAAGTCACTCTTAATTTTATAACAACTTGTAGTTTTGTAAAATAATTGTCATATATATTCTGCCATGCGCTTCATAATGGTTTGCATAATGTGGATGTACATGGTTTTTCAGTTACCCTTGTAGTAACTGTCTGTTGTATCTTTCAGTTACAAGCTATTTTTAATAATATGTTCATTGTCATAACTACTGATAGCATGTACTAATATGTAAAATTAATGGAAATAAGTTTTTAGCTGACTTTAAAATGAAATAATTTCTTTAGTATTATGACTTTATCTGTATTTCAGTGTTCTTGGTTACAGTGATGATTAGATGAACACATCATGATAACAAAAAAAAATTTGTCTTTAGACTAATGTTGTTTCTAGCCTCTAATGCATTGGTCTGTATGAAAATGCTCTTTTATCACTGTTAAGAGATGCAAATGGTTGCCAAATTAATAGAACAAGTGTGAAGCAGAAAAGAAAATAGTATGCTTCTAATCCTACAAGGACATGAAAAAGATATGCAGAAAACTTAAGATTTCGTCCTTGAATGCAACTTTTACTCTGCAATGAAGAGTGCATGATAACGAACCTTCCAGGTGACTTGGGACCTGAACTGCCACCCTCTCTGGGCAGTGTTCTACAGTTTGTATACATCTATTGATGGAATCAACAAAGCCTTTCAGTAGGCCTACTGCTCTCCAACATTTCCACCTATCACACAAGTTCTGCAAAGCTTGCTGGATTAGCATTCTTGTTAAGGAGGATACAACTAAGAATGACCTACTGACAGCCTAAATGTTTCCACACAATGCTTTTTGAAATTTTTAACGATACTATAAAGTTACACATTTCACGTTTGAATTGTTGAAAATGGAGGCTGTATGTTAAACCATGTAGCTTCCCATCATTTGTAAGAATCTTATCCAGCAGTTACTCTTGACAACAATCAAGCATAAATAGCCTGTTTACACTCTATATACCTATTTCATGGTAACTTGATGTGTTCCTAATCCGTTTGTATATTTACAGTATATATAGTATGCTGGAACTGAATCCTAGAAGCCTATTCTGAAAGACCAGATCATAATATTAGAGAGCAAATAATTTAATTGCCACTAAATCAGAAATTGTAAACTATAATATACTGAGATGACATGTCTTTCCAAATTTGTTCTTTTGTGAAAAACCATCTTTCCAAGAAATGGCTGAACTTTGGGAATTCTAGAACAATTCCCAATAACTTAATAAGTTGTTTGTGTTGTTCAATTTTTTTTTCATCTGAAAATACTGTCATGAACTCATTTTAGTACCCAAGAACTGCAATAAAATACCCACTAAGAACATTACCCACATCTTTTAGTTTAGGGAACATGTGAAATTTTAGGCCCTGAACCTATTTTTCCAAGAAGAAAGCCAAACTCTTGGAGTAACATGTCATTTAGGCTCTAAGAACATAGAGGAAACATGTTGATGCATAGTGAATGCGCATTAATTGTGTGCATTCAGTCAATATTTGCCTGTGTGTTTTTTTACCATTACATCAGTGTTTATGCACAACAAAAAGAAATTTACTATAAGAGTTCAAGAAAGAGTTCAAGAATGAAAACTGAATTTCTGATACGTGCAGAAGAGCATGTGTGAGGTGCGTAAGAGTAGGAGACACACATTAGTAAATTCATATTGAAGTGGATTTATTGACCGTATTTTGCTTCAAACTCTCAGGAAGGCTCAACATTAGATTGCAGAGTTATGTTAAGTGATATGTAGTGACAGAGAACTGATGAAAATTGTTTCTTTTCTTCCATCTGAATATTTAATTAACAAATCATTTCTAAAGAAAATGTTTTTTTCCTGCTGCAATTAGGTGTTTTGTTTATCAATGAATGTTCATATAGCTGCTGCAGAAAATGACCAGACCAACAAACTTGTTGATCTAGCTTTTCTGACTAATTGAAATCCTAATAAATGAGAAACAGCAGCATTATCATTTCAATCCAACTACAACTGAAGGAAGTAACATTTCATTGTGGATTGAACTGACTTTTCTGCTGTTCACACAATAATCTCATGTTCCATTATACCTAATTTGCTCACTGATTGCCACATAGTAAAAATATTGATATTTTCAGTTGTTGGTTGGATATCATGCTTCGTATCTTAAAAATGTGATACATGTGATACTGTTAAGGGAAAGGTATCTCACACAACCAGTCGATTTGGTTCATATTTGGCATGTCATTAGTGTATAACTTAAAATGAGACTCTTCGCTATTATGGCCGAACACCCCTCCAGTTTTGAGAAAAACACCCAAAGTTCCTGATGCATGGATGACTCACAATTGACAGGATCAATAGATAATTGGAAAAATGGGCATTTTTCATTATCACATATGGAATCCGGAAATGCACATTTTCCTAGAAACTGTGGAAAGCAGCCATTAAGACAGTTGGTTATGTACCAATAAGGGGAACACTATACAGGGTTTCCCAGCTATCTTGTCCACCCAAAATATCTCTGGAACAATAACAGCTATTGGAAAACGACTTTCACCGGTATCAATGTAGGGCTGGGGCCCATGAATGTACATATTTGGAAACATTCTAAAACGAAAGCATATGTGTTTTTTAACACAAACTTATGTTTTTTTAAATGGACCTCCTATATTTTTTCTTCAGCAATCCATAGCATGACAAAGCACATACACAATGGCGTTGATTGCATCGCAATATTCCCATTACATCCCGAGATATTAAGAGGTGAAGTTGACGCTTGAAACACTCAACGTGCGCTGCTAGCGCACGCCCTGAGGCTCAGGCATGAACCCCATGCTGCCCGTAATCGCGATGTGATTTACATGCGTAATAACACTTACATACTTATCAAGAGGTCCGAAACGAATAACACAGTCTGCTGCCATCCTGCATTAACGTCGTACATTCCAGCAGGTATTTATCCCATAGGGTAGGGGTGATGCGGTTCTGAAACATATCTGTGTACCGCAACATTAGTCACAAAGTTAACTTCGCTTATCGTTAATCCGTTACTAAAAAGGTAATGCCGGTCAACGTTAAAACTTTACTTTACTTTAGATCTAGCGCAAGTGACAGTTAATCATTCACTCGTAATAGTAAAATTCATGTTGATGGTTTTAGTGAAACAAGCAAGTGGACTAAAAGTGCAAGAGGGAAACCATTATGTGCTTATGAGAGTTGATGGCAGCAGACCGTATTATTCGTTTTGGACCTCTAGATAAGTATGGAGGTGTGATTACACATGTCAATCACATCGCGATTACGGGCAGCATGGGGTTCACGCTTGAGCCTCGGGACGTGCGCTAGCAGCGCATGTCGGGTGTTTCAAGCGTCTACTTCGCGTCTCAATATCTTGGGATGTAATGGGAATATTGCAATGCAATCAACGCCATTGTGTATGTGCTTTGTCATGCTATGGATTGCTGAAGAAAAAATATAGGAGGTCCATTTAAAAAAACAGAAGTTTGTGTTAAAAAACACATATGCTTTCGTTTTAGAATGTTTCCAAATATGTACATTCATGGGCCCCTGCCCTACATTGATACCGGTGAAAGTCGTTTTCCAATAGCTGTTATTGTTCCAGAGATATTTTGGGTGGACAAGATAGCTGGGACACCCTGTATAATGAAAGCATCACTGGTGTATCAACCAAGGCATGTGGCTGGGAAGCAGAGAACCTGTGTTTGATTTTCAAATGCCTTTTGCAATTTTTTTAATTGTATTTTTCTGTATGGAAATAGGTAGGTGGGTATGGGAGGGTTAATAACATTCTCAATAAGGAATAATAACAAAGTAGGCAAACAGATTTCTCAAAATACTTGGATTAGTACAGAATTAAAATTTTAAGCCTGATAGTAATGAAACAGTTATGAGTAATACTGCTGCAAATTTGTCATGAGGTATCACAGCCAGCTGACCACTAGATGCTTCTTTATGGTGAGGTGATGCACAGATCTTTATTTTGAGGTTTCAAAATTGCAAGGTGCCTCTGAAAACCCAGCAGGAATTGTGCAACTGCACAGACAATTCATGATTAACTTTCAGTGCCAATTTTTCAGGTAATGTTATCATATGCATTATATGCACTAAAATTAATTCCTTTAAAAGAAATATTTTAAAATGTAAATTAAGACTGTTTTCCACCAAATCTTTGGAACAAATGATATAGTTGCAGGAAGACTGCATTAACTAGATGTTCTTTGTGGCAAGAGTATATTTGCTTTGAATGTATGACATGTGTACCATCCATGTAGCTGTTCAAATGAAATTGAGGACATATAACAGACTGAGTGAAAGAGCCATTGTACGACAACCAGAATTAAAGTTTTAATTCACTAGTAGTAAAAGTCATTTGTGAAATTTGCCTACCTTATTATTCCTTATTAACTCTCCTGTTTCTATCAATTTTGAAGTGGCAAAAATACATACGAAGGAAAAAATTGCAGAATGCATTTGAGAATTGAACACAGGTTCTCTGCTTCCCAGCCAGGTACCTTGGTCAATATGCCAGTGGTGCTTCTGTTGAGCAGTGTTTACCTTATGGGTTCAGAAGCAGCAGTTGTAACAATTTCTTTCCTCAATTTCTAGGAAAAGACACATTTGCGGACTCCACATACGATGATGGAAAAATGCTGTCAATTTTGAGTTGATTGTGCAATTTGTATTTTAGGGGTGGCTTTCTGGAAAAATGGAGGGGTGCTGAGCCAAAGTATCTTAGTCTTTCATTAAAGGTTGTATAGCTGACTTGCCAAATATGAATGTAATTGGTTGACCGTGTCTGATGCCTTCCACCGTATAACAGGAAATTATAAAAGTTGTAAAACATATTTGATGATGTGTTCCAGGTGCAGCTCATCATCAGAATATTTCTTTTGTTGCAAATGATCTTAACAGGATGTTACAAAATTTTAATAAAACAAATATGAAAGTAGGAGTTTAGTGACCTAATACACGAGCAGTGATGTGTGTTCAAAATTTACATAATGGTCACAGGCCTCCTGCGGGACTTCAGTGTTGTAACTTAAGATAACTGTTTTCTTTTGATGGCTTATTTTGCTTTGCTGGATACACATTTTCTTTAAATTCAATTCTATTTTAAAATATATATGTGGTGTTTGTTCTTTCAAACTTGTACAAGAGAACAGACACCACATATATAATTAAGTCAAGGCTGGTCAATGATCGCTTTAGTGCAGATGCACACAATGCTGAAACTCTTAGGGAATCAGCCAAACACAATGAGTAATGAGGATAATGGGCAGGGACACTACATCAGTAGTGTGTAGATAAGTTGAAAATTTAGGTCTAACAGGAGGCATGCTAGGGTAGTCAGTGCAGTTTCAATGACCGCTGTGTCCGGATGGCTCAGTGCTCAGAGCATCTGCCTAGAGAGCAGGAGACCAGGGTTTGAACCCCGATCTTGCACAAATTTTCAACTTCCCCATTGATGTAAATCAGTGCCCACCAGCAGCTAAATGTCATTAATTCCTTCGTGTCTCCATTTTAAAATGTCTGTGTACTGTGCGATTTTCAGGACTTGTCTTATCTTCACAAACCTTTCACTAGGGCAGTATACTGTAGATCTAATTTTGATGATAAAACTTTGCCACCCAAAAAAATTCAAACACGTGAAAAGCTTTTAACCTTAGCAAGAAAGATGAAGTGAATGGGAATTACTGTTTCTGTACTGTTGTCTCCCAGTTTTTACTGATAAACGACCAACCTGGTTACCTTGAAGATTAGGAAAACAAAGGATGCAAAATAACCAACTGAGAGAATAGGTAACATAGACATTCTAGCTACATAGACATTGTAGCTACTTTTTTTTTGCACTGTAGTACTGATGAACATGACTTTTGGCTATTCTTTTGTTGACAGGAATGTGATTCAGGATTTTTACACACCTCACACGTTTGTTTACTTTCCTGTGAAACTGCCATTTGAGAGTGCCTGTTAAGTGTCTTGCCATTACTCAAGATAGCCATCTTCATTCAATTATCTGTTCTATCACTCATACACTTTCTGAAATACCCTTTTTCCAAATTTTGTTTCTAATTGCTTCATTCATCATGCCACTGTCTTCACATTTCAATTGTTATGCTATTTCCAATCCCTTCCCTGAATGAGAACAGTAAAACTTATTCATTATATGTCAATCCTCCCCCCCCCTCTCTCTCTCTCTCTCTCTCTCTCTCTCTCTCTCTCTCTCTCTCTCTCTCTCTCTGTGTGTGTATGTGTGTGTGTGTGTGTGTGTGTGTGTTTGTTTTTCTTTTTCTTTCTTGTAACCTGTCCTTTTCAGGTGGTGCAGATATAAGTCATAATATTGCAGACCTGTGATATATCATGTGTATAGCTCTTGCCCACAAGACAACCTTCATGTTTTTCACAAAGTACACAGAATCTTAATATTTTGTCATATTGACAAACTGCAACTCGTACATGATGTACATGGATTTTGTTTTAATTCCCTGATGTTCATCTAGAAACGTTTTGAAGTTTATATGTATAATAAGCCTGTGGCCAATTTTAACTGCTAGAACTTCCAGTCACAACTAGATAATTAACAAGAAATGCATGTATACCATTTATGTGCTAGGTCTTGACAGTGGTAAAATACAAAGGTTTTACTTTGTACTTCATGAACGTTGTGAAGTGTGTCTTGTGATTAAAACCCATATGCATGATATATTACAGTTTTGATGCCATAACTACAAACTAACATCACATACATTTGTGCTGTTTGGATGTCATGCTGATTATATTTATTTATAAATGTCCATTTTGAGAACACACTACTATATAATTGACAATTACTGGCTTAAGTTTATCGGCCATCATCAGATCATAAGCACTTGTTTAGCTGCATGTAGCAATATTATGAAAAAAGATAGTAGCTACTCACGATATAGTGGAGATATTGTCACACAATAAGCTTTTGTCCAACAAGGCCTTTGTCAAAGATAGAACACACACACACACACACACACACACACACACACACACACACACACACACACACACACACACACACAGAGAGAGAGAGAGAGAGAGAGAGAGAGAGAGAGAGAGAGAGAGAGAGAGAGAGAGAGAGAGAGACTGGGAGCTGAAGCCAGACCACGAACAGCAATGCATGATGGGAGAGGCAACCAGGTGAGGGTGAGGAAGAGGTTGGGGTGGGGTGAGGAGGGGCAGGAATAGCAGGGCAAAGGTGGGGGATAACGTGAAGAGAGGGTAGGGTAGCTAGGTGGTCGGGAGGTTAGACGGAAGCGGGAGATTGGAGGGAGGGTAGCAGAAAAGGAGAGAATTACAAAGACTGGATGCATTGGTGGAGCAGAGGGCTGTGTAGTGCTGGAATGGGAACAGGCAAGGGTTTAGATAGCACTCTGCCTTCAGACTACAAGTGGCCTACCGGGACCATCCGACCACCGTGTCATCCTCAAGGGCGGATGCGGATAGGAGGGGCGTGGGGTCAGCACACCGCTCTCCCAGTCATTATGATGGTATTCTTGACCGAAGCCACTACTATTCAGTTGAGTAGCCCTTCAATTGGCATCGCGAGGCTGAGTGCACCCCGAAAAATGGCAACAGCCCATGGTGGCCTGGATGGTCACCCATGCAAGTGCCAACCATGCCCGACAGCGCTTAACTTCGGTGATCTCACGGGAGCCGGCCGAAGTGGTCGTGCGGTTAAAGGCGCTGCAGTCTGGAACCGCAGGACCGCTACGGCCGCAGGTTCGAATCCTGCCTCGGGCATGGATGTTTGTGGTGTCCTTAGGTTAGTTAGGTTTAACTAGTTCTAAGTTCTAGGGGACTAATGACCTCAGCAGTTGAGTCCCATAGTGCTCAGAGCCATTTGAACCATTTGATCTCACGGGAACCGGTGTATCCACTGCAGCAAGGCCTTTGGCAAGGGGGTAGATGGATAAGGACAATGACTGACAAAGGTTGAGGCCAGGGGGGGTTACGGGAACGTAGGATATATCGGAGGGAAAGTTCCCACCTGTGCAGTTCAGAAAAGCTTGTGTTGGTGGGATGGATCCAAATGGCACAGGCTATGAAGCAGTCATTGAAATGAAAGACATTGTGTTGGGCGGCATGCTCAGCAACAGAGTGGTCCAGTTGTTTTTTTGGCCACAGTTCGTCGGTGACCATTCATGTGGACAGACAGCTTGTTGGTTGTCATGGCCACATAGAGTGCAGCACAGTATTTGGAGCTTAGCTTGTAGATCATGTGACTGGTTTCAGAGGTGGCCCTGCATTTGATGGGATAGGTGATGTTTGTGACCAGACTGGTGGAGGTGGAGGTGGAGGTGGAGGTGGTGTGTGTGTGCGTGCGTGCGTGCGTGCGTGTGTGCGTGTGCGCGTGCGCCGGAAGCTTATTGTATGACAGTATTTTTGTTATGCCTCTCTGCGACTCAGCATCTCTGCTAAATGGTGAGTAGCAACTACCGTTTTCATAATATTGTTACATTCCACCATGGATTTTCCATTGTTTATAGCTATATGTAGAGATTATTTGATGTTATTACTTGTATCGGAATAGTTTTAATGATCTGATGATGGCAGTAAGTTGAAATTGGTCATAGTCAATTATATACTGTAGTTACGTGTGATCAAAATGGACATTCACGAATAAAGTGTCAGGCATGATCGCAGTCTCATTTACACACTTTGTCTTCAATTGATAAATGATGATCATAATTAGTATTGAAATGAAAAAGGAATCTAAACAGCAGCACTGCTGAAAAAAATGATTATATCTTTCATAAATAATGTATCAACTATGAACAACATAAATACATAAGGTTTTATATAAGAAAAGAATGCACTCATGTATGTATTAAAATTGTTTCAGTAAGGTGTGCAGCTCTGTGTACTACATTGATTTAAAAAAAAATTTACTTTCTTACTCAGAATTAATTGCTAGAGGAAGTACGCAGTTGTCCATTTTTGACTTCTTTAAGCTTGGCAGGTTTGGTCTAAAATGAGGTAAATATTATCTGTGTGTGAACAGATTCATTTATTAATATCTGAATGTCACATAGAGTTTTGAAAGCCAAGCTATAATTTTAAATTCCTTGTCTTTGTGGCTCTCCACCAATTGACAATTTGAGATGTTAATCATTGCATTCAACCGTACCACAGTAATGGAAGACATTATTTTAGGTTTCTTTGTGATTACACTGGTGCTTTTCTTCTTCACAATATTTTCTTCAACAGTCAGACCGTTCCTGACATTCTCTCCTAGACAACTTAAGCCATCTGTAATTCCCTTATCGATATGAATGAGGAGATCGATATGAATGAATGAGGAGCATTTAGAGTGACATTGTAAGTGTGTGTGTGTGTGTGTGTGTGTGTGTGTGTGTGTGTGTGTGTGTGTGTCACAAATGTTGACTTTCTTTTTTGTTTACTTCCATGTTCAATGCCTTTAACAACAAAATTGTTTTTAAAAGTAATAGCACAGATGACTAATTATGTTAGTGTCATATAAAGTATTTGGAAATAATGTTTTAAATTTTGTCTCAACTGTACCACCATGGTTTTGAAAATGAAACTAGTTTCAGAGGTGTGATAAAATGAGATATAGAAATACAAACATGTTACACGACTTGCAATGTCATACCTGAATACTATTGTGATTCCATATTCTTTTGTTTTTGACCAATAATTTTTGTGTTTCTTGTGACTGAAACTATCATCGACTGATATAATTATTACAGATACAGATATATCTACCAGATTAATAACAAATTGAAATTTATGGCAACTAGATGTGGAAAAAGATGAGGGCCTATTTTTATATGTAACTACACTGCCTTATTATGATGTAGTGATATGCAGAGTTGCAGATGAACAGTCTGTATTATACAGTATGGGAATTTTCCCAGTGTTTCCATTTTGCTAGTATAAAATTTAAATGTTGCTGTATGTTTCTCATTTAGTATGTGTAGTCTTTAAAGCTTGAACTGCATTTAATGAAAGAGGTACAAAGAAAGGTTAAACCAAAGTTTGTTAAACTAAGTTGATGCACTCTAAAATGTAATGTAAATGAAATAATGCAATAAATTAGTGTAAGAGTAATTGTTGGGTAGTTCATTTTGTTATCCTTCACTATATCTTTCAGTAAAATGAAGTGGGCCATTTTTATAAATTAACAATTTGTGTTTAATGTCTCAAAACTGTGAAATATTGTTCAGTCAGATGAGAGCAAACTAAGATTAATAATTTCACATTAAACCGATTTGAAACAAAAGCTGTTATGTTATTGGAATGCAAGGTAGCCTAGAATAAAATGTGCACTACGTTGATTTGAATTGAATGTCACAGGAAGAGTGTATAATTTCATTTATAAAAAATTAAGGAACTGTAAAGTATGAAGGTGATACTAGAGGTACCATTTTGTTTTGTTTTAATTCCGGAAATATATTTTATTAGTGAAAAGGTCACATAACAAATTGAAGCTAACTTCATTTCTCCTCCCAATCATCTTTATTATTTAAACAATTGTCATACTTGTCTAAAAGCTTTAGAATTTCCATGTTGTATTTGGTTGATCTCAGTCCTGTAACTCAGTTATTCACTGCATTTGTCACCTTCACATCACTTCCAAATTGTTTCCCTCACAGTGAACTCTTTGAGCTTCATGAAAAGGCGAAAATCACTGGGGGCAAGGTCTAGACTATATGGTGGCTAATCAAAAATTTCCTATCCAAACTCATCTTGCTGTCCTCTGAGAACCACAGCAGTTTAAGGGAGGGCACTGTCATGAAGAAAGTCAATATCACAAGAAAGCATTTTGTGCCTCTGATTTAGGGTTGCTCACTGTTGTTTTCATAGTGTCTCAGTATGAAATTCTATTGACAGTAATGTTTTTAGGCACGAGATCCACCAATAGATTGACTTTACAATCCCAAAAGAAATCACTGCCATCAGTCTTCATGTTGACTCAGTTTGTTTGAATTTTCAGTTTTTTTTGTGTTAGACAGTGATGACACTAAAGTGGTTAGTGCTTTGTCTACAGGGTGAAATGAGGCAGCCATCTCTCATCACAAGTAACAGTTTGATCAAGAAAGAAATTTCCATCTGCGTATCATCATGACATAAATGTCAGTGCTTCAGACATTCCATCTTTTGTGTTGGTCACTTAGGTGCTACAGAACTTACTGTAAATATTTGGAAAGACAATATGAAAATTGTCAGCGCTTACACTTCACTTGATTCTTCAAATCATCTGTGGTTTAACACATGTCCAAGTTGAGTTTAATCATGCACATTTGTATGTCCATAGTTAAAACATTTCACACAGCTTTCTTACATTTCTTTTGTTCATTACTGTATCACCACAAACTATTTTCTCTTGACAGTAAAGTTATGTAGATTAAACTTCAGAACCTTCAAAAGTGGAATAACACCTCTAACTAATACAGTGTGTGGGACTTTATATCACTCAGTCTATTATAAAAAAAAGTTACAAATGAGCAGTGGCAGTTTTATTTTTACTGGCATTTGCACAGAATTTGAGAAAACCATTGAGCCTTGGATAGACACATGATATCAGTCTGTGTAATTGAATCATTACTATCTGGATTACACTTTTAATAAATGCTTTATCAATCTAGGAAATGTTCTGTGGACTGATTTTCTCTTGAATATGCAAACTATAACATCTTTTTTTAAATGAGAAGAGAAAAGAGAAAGATGATGGTGTGGTGGTAAAGAAGTCAAATGAAGCAGGTACAATTAGCACAAATTAATGCTAAACTGACATCTGGAACTAAACACAAAATATAGAGTAATTTGTTCATGAGAGAGAGTTCGATTTACACACACATTGAAGCAGAAATCAAAACTGTGTTGAAGAACATATCTCTGGGGAAAAAGGATTAGAGGAAATGTGACTGTTCAAAAATCAGCTAAGAAAGTGTGCCTGTGTGACACACTAGTTTTGAATAATGACACTTCCTCGAACTCTTTCACCTTTATTGCTACACAGTTGCATTTGAAAAGCTACATGTGCCTTTGGGCTTGTTGGCTGGCAAGAACCTCACTGAATACAGCCTGTCTTGGTTTTATATGGCTTGATGAAACTGGATTTCCTGAGCTGGGAACTGGTTTGCAGCACAAGAAACTGGTATTTTTACCTAACCACCTGCATTGTGAGGATGGTAAAAACCTGTAGAAAAGCCTCTAAACCTAACATTTGCTGCAAGCTAAATGGGTGGATGGATGGATGTTAAGGTTTAACACTCATTAGCAAGCAATCTTTGTGGCTCCTACCACTTCCAAGTTGTGTTAGTGTTCTGTCTTGGTTAAACCTCCATCCCCTTGCTATTTGTGTGGTACCTGTGTCCTACTAATTTTCACTGAATCCCTCCCAGTGGTCTGTATGGGTCACTGTGTAGTATGCACTCCAAATCCAATGAGAGAACTTCAGAAAATTAAGTTTTCCTGAGCACATGTGAGCAACAAGACAAGATGCATGATTCAACAATATAACTACCAGCCTACATAAAAATTAGATTGCGGTGTGATAGCTCCTGTGGTATCAGATCATCTAAGTTGAGTGGGAAAGTCTTGACAGTATATTTGTTGTGTATATAAGACACTCTCACTAACTTCATAAATGTTGTCCACAAGTAGCTAAAACGATCAAAACTGATTATGCACAAATCAATCAGAATAAACTTATCTAAAAGAATTCAGAGATGAAGTTTTTGGCTTGCAACAAAAGTTGGCAATCCTGTTATGAAGGAGACACATGTAGCATAAAAAATTAAAATATATACTTGTATTATAAATGTGGAAATAACTCTGTATGTTATACTTTCACAAATAAACCACTGAACCAATTTTGATGAAATTTGGCATGGAGACGGCTTGAATGCTGAGGAAGAACATAGGCTCCTTTAGAAAATGCATAGTCCAACTTCTTCTCTGAAGGTAAGATACTGTTTTGGAGGAACTGTTTATACTCTTAAAAATAACTCCGTACACTCAGGATACTTTTAAACCAATCTCCCTATATTTTCACTTCCAAAAACAAGACACCATATAAATGATTCATTTTGTAACCCCAACAATTACTGCTCCGGCAGATACTCTTACATACTTTATAACAAATACAACCTAGAAAGCTCTAGCAAGTCCACCATCTGGACCTCACGAAAGTAAGTGAATAAGTAAGTGTCTTTTCTTTTCTTTAACAGCGTTCAACTGTTCTCAATAATGACTGATGTAGCACCGTCACGTAGTAAGTCGTGTTTGCTCCTTGTGCTGGGCGTGTAACTTCTGAGGCGAGCACTGCGACTAGCTACCCACGCCGGTCAACCGTCTGATACACGCCAGTCCTGCACACACATAATAATGGTGCAGTAGGCACAGTTCCACTTTCAGACACTCATCTTTAAAATAACGTGTGTCTAGATGGTGGAAATATGAGTGTCTCTAGAATTTACCTACTCCAGTCCTGTCACAGGCTTACCCTGCCCCATCAGAAACCAGGCCATATGTGAAAGCAGTTAAGTCATATACCAACTCTGCTGCAAACACTTCACAGCTTTTTACGTAGGTATTAGTACCAACCAGCTGTCCACCATGATGAATGTTCTGATTTATCCTTGATTCTTGTGAATACATTGTGAAATTTTATCACTTTGTTTTTATACATGGTATTTTTATATGTTGTACTAAATCCACGAAAGCCATACACAAAGTAAATAAATAAATGGCCACCACCAAACTGTTGCCAAGAACAAAGTTGACCACCTGGTAGCATAACATGCAGCAGTACACAGCATGCTCGATTTCAATGGCTGCTTCACAACCTAGGCCATCTGGATCCTCCTCCTCCTCCTCCTCCTCCAGCAGCAGCAGCAGCAGCAGCAGCAGCAGCAGCTCTTCTGAACTACACAGATGATAGTTACCCTTACAACACATCCTCCACTTCTGTAATTGTCCTGGCTTCAACTTGAGGTAATCCACTTCCTTGCACCCTCTAAGCAACAGTTTCCCCTTCCTCTGGCCCATCGCCTTCTCCCGATTCATTTCCCTAAGTCACCTTCATCGTGTGCCGCTCCCCAATGGCCCTTATTACAATCGTGCTTTACATGCCTCACCTACATACCTGCCGAACCACTAGCTACCCACCCCAATTCTCTCCCCCTGTCCCCTCCCTCCCTCTCCCTCTCCCTCTCCCTCTACACACTCTATCCAACGCTACCCCCACCACAACCAGTTCACAGCATATGCACTGTAAGTCCAACTGGCACCTTGTAGGGACATAGGTGAGACGACTTCAATCTGTTTAACTGCTGTATTTTCGCAGGCCACTAGTATCGCTAGGTCATCTGCGAAAGCTAAAAAACTGACCTTTATGTCATCATCCTTTTGTCCAAGTTGAACGGGTTTCCAATGTAATATATGTGAAAGGGGTTTGAGGTGAAAAAAGATAGAACAATTACAGGCAATCCAAACAGAGTCATGTTGCCATGCTCCAAAAAAACTAAAGATATTAACTGAACCTTCTGTCTGTAATAAAGCCTGTCTCCTTGAATTAAAATAAGTAAAAAGAACCTCATCAATATATATCAAAACGGCTATCAGGTAAATGATCAGTGGTTGATGAATAAATATCACTATGACTTAGACCATCAATCACTAATGGAACACAATTAAATTGGCAGCATGTGTTTTTAATCATGAACAGAAAGAAAGAAGTTAAGGGATACTTTCATTTTTTTATATTCATAGATGTCACAAGGAATTGCTGGAATCCTGAGGTTGGCAAAAAAGGCTCATAAATGCTATTTTCATAATAGGTTTCTTTCTCAAATCAGGGCAACATTTTACTTTAATACTTTAATTGTGAAAGTATACCACTGTGACATAACTACGCAACAGTCTGAGAGAGTGGTGAAGATGTCACTGACATCAAAGATATTATCAAGAGGATTATAGAAAGAATTTTAACTCTGAACTGTGTGCCAGACTGGGACTCAAACCTGGGATCTTGGCCTTTTGTGGGAAAGTGCTCTATCAACTAAGTGATCTGACCATGACTCGTTACCCCTCTGACTTCCACAGTGCCTCGTCTCCTACTTTCCAAACTTCACAAAAGTTCTCCTGCATACCTGTCAGGAAGTCTGTAAGGTTGGAGAAGAGGTGCTGCCAGAAGCAAAGCTGTGAGGGCAGGTAGTGAGTTGCACTTGGATTGCTCAATCTGTAGAGCACATGCATGTAAAAGGCAAAGATCACAAGTCCGAGTTCCAGTCTGGCGCTCGGTTTTAATTTGACAGGGAGTTTATTCCATCACGCTGACCACTCAGCTACCAGGGGCAGACTTATTAAGATAATTAACAGTAAACTGGAGAAGAAAGGTTCTGTACTTGAACAGTTTATTAAATCAATAGTCATTCATCTTAAGGTATTAACTTAATGCCCAATTCCTTCAAATGTTTCAGGTGCCAGTAATTTAGATATGCTATGCAAGCACCCTGTGAATAAGAAATATCCTCATTTTTGCCACCCTATATTAAATGTTGTAGGTCATTCTATATGAAGCTGAGACAGATCTGTGGACCTGGTTGAAGGAAAATCTAAAACATATATAACCAAGCATGTACTGTAAGCTGAACCTAAGAAGATATATAAAACATAACAGTCATTATACATGTAGTGCCATCAATGCTGTGATAGTAAAGAAATGGCCAGTCACAGAGATGTGGGCAAATTACACACAGGCTAGAGTATGTAAATGCTGAAATGCATATCACAAAGCAGGTTATGCAATCTAGTTAGGCAGTTAAGCCATCAGGTATCACTGATGGACAGCCCAGTGTATTCTCCAGACAGACTGACAGTAGTAGGTTTCCTAATGTGTTCCAATCTATGAAGAATCCAGTATCATTATGAAAAGAAAAAAAATTGACCTAGAAACCACAAACATGAGACCACTCAGGGGGCTTGCCGCTCTGTGGTGGGTTCATGCTTGGCTATCACAAGGTCCCAGGCTTTGCAGCGGATCGGAGTGTGGAATGTCAGATCCCTTAATTGGGCAGGTAGGTTAGAAAATTTAAAAAGGGAAATGGATAGGTTAAAGTTAGATGTAGTGGGAATTAGTGAAGTTCAGTGGCACGAGGAACAAGATGTCTGGTCAGGTGACTACAGGGTTATAAACACAAAATCAAATAGGGGTAATGCAGGAGTAGGTTTAATACTGAATAGGAAAATAGGAATGCGGGTAAGCTACTACAAACAGCATAGTGAACGCATTATTGTGGCCAAGATAGATATGAAGCCCACACCTACTACAGTAGTACAAGTTTATATGCCAACTAGCTCTGCAGATGATGACGAAATTGAAGAAATGTATGATGAAATAAAAGAAATTATTCAGCTAGTGAAGGGAGATGAAAATTTAATAGTCATGGGTGACTGGAATTCGGTAGTAGGAAAAGGGAGAGAAGGAAACGTAGTAGGTGAATATGGATTGGGGCTAAGAAATGAAAGAGGAAGCTGCCTCGTAGAATTTTGCACAGAGCACAATTTAATCATAGCTAACACTTGGTTTAAGAATCATGAAAGAAGGTTGTATACATGGAAGAACCCTGGAGATACTAGAAGGTATCAGATAGATTATATAATGGTAAGACAGAGATTTTGGAACCAGGTTTTAAATTGTAAGACATTTCCGGGGGCAGATGTGGACTCTGACCACAATCTATTGGTTATGACCTGTAGATTAAAACTGAATAAACTGCAAAAAGGTGGGAATTTAAGGAGATCGGACCTGGATAAACTGAAAGAACCAGAGGTTGTATAGAGTTTCAGGGAGAGCATAAGGGAACAATTGACAGGAATGAGGGGGAAAAAATACAGTAGAAGAAGAATGGGTAGCTTTGAGGGATGAAGTAGTGAAGGCAGCAGAGGATCAAGTAGGTAAAAAGACGAGGGCTAGTAGAAATCCTTGGGTAACAGAAGAAATATTGAATTTAATTGATGAAAGGAGAAAATATAAAAATGCAGTAAATGAAGCAGGCAAAAAGGAATACAAACACCTCAAAAATGAGATCGACAGGAAGTGCAAAATGGCTAAGCAGGGATGGCTAGAGCACAAATGTAAGGATGTAGAGGCTTCTCTCACTAGGGATAAGATAGATACTGCCTACAGGAAAATTAAAGAGATCTTTGGAGATAAGAGAACCACTTGCATGAACATCAAGAGCTCAGATGGAAACACAGTTCTAAGCAAAGAAGGGAAAGCAGAAAGGTGGAAGGAGTATATAGAGGGTCTATACAAGGGCGATGTACTTGAGGACAATATTATGGAAATGGAAGAGGATGTAGATGAAGATAAAATGGGAGATACGATACTGCGTGAAGAGTTTGACAGAGCACTGAAAGACCTAAGTCAAAACAAGGCCCCGGGAGTAGACAACATTCCATTAGAACTACTGATAGCCTTGGGAGAGCCAGTCCTGACAAAATTCTACCTTCTGGTGAGCAAGATGTATGAAACAGGCGAAATACTGTCAGACTTCAAGAAGAATATAATAATTCCAATCTCAAAGAAAGCAGGTGTTGACAGATGTGAAAATTACCGAACAATCAGTTTAATAAGCCACAGCTGCAAAATACTAACACAAATTCTTTACAGACGAATGGAAAAACTAGTAGAAGCCAACCTCGGGGAAGATCAGTTTGGATTCCGTAGAAATACTGGAACACGTGAGGCAATACTGACCTTCCGACTTACCTTAGAAGAAAGATTAAGGAAAGGCAAATGTACGTTTCTAGCATTTGTAGACTTAGAGAAAGCTTTTGACAATGTTGACTGGAATACACTCTTTCAAATTCTGAAGGTGGCAGGGGTAAAATACAGGGAGCGAAAGGCTATTTACAATTTGTACAGAAACCAGATGGCAGTTATAACAATCGAGGGGCATGAAAGGGAAGCAGTGGTTGGGAAGGGAGTAAGACAGGGTTGTAGCCTCTCCCTGATGTTATTAAATCTGTATATTGAGCAAGCAGTACAGGAAACAAAAGAAAAATTCAGAGTAAGTATTAAAATCCATGGAGAAGAAGTAAAAACGTTGAGGTTCGCCGATGACATTGTAGTTCTGTCAGAGACAGCAAAGGACTTGGAAGAGCAGTTGAATGGAATGGACAGTGTCTTGAAAGGAGGATATAGGTTGAACATCAACAAAAGCAAAACGAGGATAGTGGAATGTGGTCGAATTAAGTCAGGTGATGCTGAGGGAATTAGATTAGGAAATGAGACACTTAAAGTAGTAAGGGAGTTTTGCTATTTGGGGAGCAAAATAACTGATGATGGTCGAAGTAGAGAGGATATAAAATGTAGACTGGCAATGGCAACAAAAGCGTTTCTGAAGAAGAGAAATTTGTTAACATCGAGTATAGATTTAAGTGTCAGGAAGTCGTTTCTGAAAGTAATTGTATGGAGTGTAGCCATGTATGGAAGTGAAACATGGACGATAAATAGTTTGGACAAGAAGAGAATAGAAGCTTTCGAAATGTGGTGCTACAGAAGAATGCTGAAGATTAGATGGGTAGATCACATAACTAATGAGGAAGTATTGAATAGGATTGGGGAGAAGAGAAGTTTGTGGCACAACTTGACCAGAAGAAGGGATCGGTTGGTAGGACATGTTCTGAGGCATCACGGGATCACCAATTTAGTATTGGAGGGCAGCGTGGAGGGTAAAAATCGTAGAGGGAGACCAAGAGATGAATACACTAAGCAGATTCAGAAGGACGTTGGTTGCAGTAAGTACTGGGAGAT
This sequence comes from Schistocerca americana, assembly GCF_021461395.2. NCBI lineage: Eukaryota > Metazoa > Arthropoda > Insecta > Orthoptera > Acrididae > Schistocerca > Schistocerca americana. The sequence goes on from NC_060121.1 coordinate 113,353,885, forward strand.
GAAGAAGCTTGCACAGGATAGAGTAGCATGGAGAGCTGCATCAAACCAGTCTCAGGACTGAAGACCACAACAACAACAACATTCCTTTTTTCTTTCTTCATTCACCTTCTTCTATCCTCCTCCCACTTTGGCGTTTGAGGTTCCACTTTTTCTTCCTCCCTGCTCCTGAAAGCTGGCCCATGCATCTGACAAGTGACAGGTCATTGGGTAACATGTAATTCCCAGCTCTCGGTGGACAGGTAGGGCACGTAGCCCCTGGAACAGGCCAGGCCCAGGGAGGGGTGATTGCCTGAGTTGCTGCCTTCCCAAATTGATGATTGGTCCCTCTTTCAGGTGTTTGGGAGGTATGACCTGAGGTGTTGAACAATTACCTAAGGCAGTTGCGCCCCCTTCTGAAGGGTACCCCCAGCTGGAAGGAGCACACCATTGGAGACGATGTTAATCAAGGGGGATTTTCTCACAATGAGCCTATCGTCTTCACAGTCAATGGCTATGAAATGTAAACAGAATGAGGATAACAATTTAAAAACCTCCAGCTGCACCAATGTTCCTTGTGGTTTCATGTACGTCCATCCTTCGCAACGGTAAATCCGTTTATTATTCAAAAATGTGCTGATGAAATTGCTGGCCCAGTGAAATCCTGCTGTTGTTTATGCAATGGCACTTTGCTATTGTAGACTACTTCAGATTCTCAAGCACAACAACTGCTTGCAGCTTCGCTCCTCCGTGGCTATCCTGTTTGTGTTGAGGCTCATCGAATGCTGGATTCTTCCTCTGGTGCCTAGTGTGACTGAGGCAGAAATCCAAACGTGCCTCTCTGATCAGTGTGTCATTGCCGTCCATCGGGTGATGAAAAAAGTGGATGCCTCCTTAGTGCCCACACGCACTGCCTTTCTCACTTTTGATAGAGTGTTTCTTGCATCAAACATCAAAGCAGGTTATGAAGTTATCACATTCAAAGCATATTTTCTGAACCCGATACGCTGCTACCAGTGTCGTCATTACAACCATACTGAAAGCCCTGTCGACGCCCAGCCAAATGTGTAATCTGTGGTAAGGATGCTTACAAGGGTGATTGTCTACCGCCTCCTCCCTGCTGCATCAACTGCAATGATGACCATGCTGCCTCTTCCTGTGATACTGTTCTTGCTACATCTCGCTCCATGAAGGACATGGCCACACAGACATGCATCCTCAAATTTAACACCACTGTTGTGAAATTGCCCAGCATCAAGGTAGCTGTCTCCTTCTCTAGCTGTGCGACGCACCACCAAATTATTGCCTCACGAGGCAAAGTCACCAGCTACACAACCGGTAGGCTGGAAAGGACAGAAGGCATACTCCTGTGGAGACTTCCTATGTGCCTCCAGCCAACCAACACCTGTGTCTTCTTCTGTTAACTGGAAAGGCTCAAAGATGTCAAACAAAGGCAAACGGTCTTCTCCTTCGCCGACTCAAAGATCCTCTTCAACGGTGTAGCCATTGCCCGGCTGACCTCTGTGTTGCTGGTGCGCACCATCAACCATTTTCCTACCCTGGACTCTGTAGGCTGACAACAGAAGAATGATGACACTTCTGTAGAACTCATGGAGTAGGATCCTCCTGCCTTTCTGCCCCATAGCAATGAGTCTTCAAAGGCTGGCTCTAGGCAGCTGCCAAGGTGACACTCCTTCATTTTTTACTCATCATGACACTCCTCCACTGGAGCGTTCGTGGTCTTTGGTTCAACAAAGAGAATTTATGACTGCTCTTAGAATTGCCAGTGTCTATTGTTCTCTGTCTTCAGGAAACAAAATTGAATCCTGATAACCACTTTGAGCACTTGCATTTTTTCCCAGTCCTAGTAAGGACAAACACCTTCCTTTTAACTACTGCACAATTTCTCTCACCAGCTGTGTTTGCAAGGTATGATTCATACCTGGCTGGTATGGTGGCTCGAGTCTCGCAATTTACTAACGACTGCATAGTGTGGATTTTGAGTGCAGTGTTCGGCACTTGACCATCTTGTCACTTTTTCCACCCAAGTCATGAATGGTTTTCTGTGGAAATCCCATTCTGTGGCTGTGTTTTTCAATTTGGAGAAAGTCTACGACACCTGCTGGAGGACTAGTTCTCTCTGTACTCTCTACACGTGGGGCTTCTGTGGCTGCCTGCCACATTTCCTTCAGAATTTTTAAAATACTGAGTTTTCAAGGTAAGTTTAGGTTCTGCCTTGTCGGACACCTTTATCCAGGAAAACAGTGCACCTCAGAGTTCCGTTCTGAGCATCGTCCTCTTTGCTATTGCCATTAACCATATCACGACCTGTCTATTGCTGGGCATCTCCCACTCCCTTTTCATTGATTTTGCCATCTATTGCAGTTCTCCACGGACTTGTCTCACTGAGCGGCATCTTCAGCAATGTCTTGATCATCTCTACTCATGGAGCATCAACAAAGGCTTTTGTTTTTCCACTGACAAATCTGTTTGAATTTCTGGAAGCGCAATTGGTTTCTTCCACCATCTTTACATCTTGGGCCTGTTGCTCTTCCATTTATTGAAACTATGAAATTCCTGGGGCTCATGCTCAATAGGAAACTTTCTTGGTACTCCAATGTGTCTTACCTGGCAGCATGTTGTATGCAGTCCCTCAGTGTCCTACATGTCCTCAGTGGTACTTCCCGGGGAGCAGATCATACCACGCTTCTCTTTTTGCACCGGTCCATTGTCCATCAAAGCTAGACTATGGATGTTTTGTTTATGCATCTGCACATCCGTCCCTCTTCCACCATCTTAATATTACCCACCACTGTGGCATCTCTTTGGCCAATGGCGCATTTTAGACTAGCCTGGTTGACAGTCTGTATGCAGAAGCTGCCGAACTACTGCTGTCCTACTGCTGTGACTTTCTCCTCTGCAGATATGCATGCCGTTTGACTGCCAATTATGTCCACCCATCCTAAGCCTCCTACTTTGATGACTCCTTTGATCACCAGTATGGTGCTTGTCCCTCTTCTGTTACCTCCTGGAGTCCACTTTCAGCACTTAATATAGCGGCTTGACACCACCTGCAACTTTCCAGTGGGTGTGAACCCTACTCCACCTTGGCTTCTTGATGCGGCCCGTATTAATCTTGGCCTTCAGTTTCACGACCTTCACATGGAACTTCGTGATAGTACCTTTGTGTATGCTGATGGCTCTCCTCCTTTGTCATTGGCACCGCCATTTTTTGGTATCTGATTCTAGAACACTGCTCAGTATTTACAGCTGAGCTCTTTGCCCTGTATCAGGCCATGAAGTACATCCGGCGACACAGGTTTTTCAATTGCGTAATCTGCTCGGACTCTCTCTGCACCATTCAAAGCCTCTGTGTGCTGCACACAGTCCATGCCTTAGTGCAACACCTTGGGCAACTATTTTTGCAGATTTCGAGCTCCACCCACTATCACCCTCCCCTTCCTCCATCAGAAACGAATGGAGGAAGCTTGGGCGATACCCTTCTCTTCTCAGAACAGAGTGCTGCAATGCCACTTTTACTATGACGGAGCTAGATCTTCCTCTCACTTCATCCCGATCCTCTGCCCCATGACCAGCCAGTGTTCGCTTTCAGATGTTGCGCACCTTACTCTTGCGGGCAAACACTTTCTCCTTCATGTGTACAATTGCATGTGGGCAGAGGGTACGTTTCCCAGATGCAGGCCTGAAGTCACTGTCGTACCCATACCTAAGCCCTGTAATGACAAACACCTTTCTTCTAGCTAGTGCCCCATTTCTCTCTCCAGCTGTGTTTGCAAGGTGCTGGAGAGAATGATTATGTCCAGCAGGTATGTTGGCTCGAATCTCACAATTTACTAACCACTCCGCAAAGTGGATTTCGAGCACACTGTTCTGCAGTTGACCATCTTGTCACTTTGTAAACCCATGTCATGAACGGTTTTTTGGAGAAATATCTGACTGTGTCAGTGTTTTTTGATTTCTAGAAAGCCTACGACAGCTGCTGGAGGACTGGTATCCTCCATACTCTCTACACGTGGGGTTGCTGAGGCAGCCTGCCCCATTTCCTTCAGGAATTTTTCAAAGACAGAGTTTTCAAGGTATGTGTGAGTTCTGCCATGTCGGACACCTTTATTCAAGAAAATGGTGTGCCTCAAGGTTCTGTCCTGTGCATCTTCTGCCAGGCACCTTTGGCTTCCTTTATATCAACAATTTTGTGGTCTATTTCAGGTCTCCATGGACTTGTCTCTTTGAGCAGCATCTTCAGTGTTGTCTCGATCATCATCACTTGTGGAGCATCAACAATGGATTTCCCACTTCCACTGACAAAATCATTTGTATTAATTTCTGGCAGTGCATTGTTTTTTTCCACTGTCTTTACGTCTTAGTCCTGTTGCTCTTCCGTTCACTGAAACTATGAAATTCCTGGGACTCATGCTCAATAGGAAACTTTCTTGGTCCTCCCAAGTCCCTTACCTGGCTGCTTGCTGTACACAGTACCACAGTGTCCTACGTATCCTCAGTAGAACTTCCTGGGGAGCAGGTGGAATTACTCTCCTCAATTTGTACCAATCTCTTGTCTGTTCGAAACTAGGCTATGGGTGTTTCATTTATGTATCTGCAGGTCTGTCCCCCTTATGCTGTGTCTATACAATCCACCATCGTGGCACTCGTTTGGTGGTGCCTTTTACACTAGCTTGTTTGAGAATCTGTGTGCAGAAGCTGCGGAACTACTACTGCCATACCGACATGATGTTCTTCTCAGTGAATACGCATGCTGTTTGTCTGCCATGCCTGGCAGCCCATCCTGTGTCTCCCTATTCAATGATTGTTTTGATTGCCAGTATGAGGTGTGTCCCTTTTGTCTGTTACCTCTTGGAGTTCGCTTTCGGCTACTTCTCCGACAGCTTAACTGCACGCTACCTGTCACTTTCCCGATGGCCGTGAACCCTTCATCACCTTGGCTTCATGCAATGTCCCATGCTCACCTTGGACTTTCATTCACTTCCTAAGGACACTACTCTAGACTCACTCTATTACCGTAAGTTTCTCGGCCTTCACACAGAACTTCACGATAGTACCTTTGCGTACACTGATGGCTCTTGGACTGACTGTTGTGTCAGGTGCGACTTTGTCATTGGCACTGACAATTTTCGGTATTGGCTTCTGAAACACTGCTCAGTATTTACAGCAGAGGTCTTTGCCCAGTATCAGGCTAAGCAGTGCATCCGGTGACACAGGCTTTACAATTATATCATTTGCTCCAACTCTCTCAGAGCTCTTCAGAGCCTCTGTGTGCTGTACACCATGCATCCCTTAGTGCAACAGGTCCAGGAAAGCTTCCACTTGCTCACTCTTGATAGAGCCTCTGTGATTTTATGTCAGTCCCTGGTCATGTTGGTCTGACAGGAAACGAGGCTGCTGTCACTGCTGCTAAGGATGCAGTCCTCCTACCATGACCCACTAGTTCTTCCATTCCCTCTGATGATCTCTGTGTTGCTGTTTGTCAGCAGGTGGTGTCACTTCGGCATCACCACTAGTCTTCCCTTCATGGGAACAAGCTCCGGGGAATTAAACCTCTTCCAGCAGCTTGGTCGACCTGCTCTCGGCCCTCTTGCCACAAGATCATTTTAGCTAGGTTGCATATTGGGCACTGTCTTTTTAGCCATCGTCATTTGTTAAGTGGTGAACCCCTCCCCACTTTGTGCTCATTGTCCTCAATATTTGATGTTTCACCATGTCCTGGCGGAATGCCCATTTTTTTAACCACGTATGCTGTAATTTATGTTTGCCGTCTGAGTTATCGGCCTTTTAGTGAACGATGTGTGGCTGTCACCTCCTTTTTACATTTTATCCATCATAGAAATATGGCAAAGGACATTTATTCTTTAGTTCAGGACCTCCATTGTCTCTCTGGTGTATTTTACGGAGTTTTCTCCAAGTCCCTGTTTTTAGGTGTCTTTCCTTCCATTGATTGGTCTTAATGTGTAGTTGTTCGTAACTTGTAACTTCTTTTTCTTCTTTGTGTTTGAGGGTTTGACCTTTGTTGTTTTTGTGCCCTAAAACAAAATAAAAACAAAAATAAATAAATAAAATCATGGTGCTTTGCACGAGCTCCACTGGACCCATGGATGTCCACATGAATGTTCCCCAGAGCATAACAGAGTTGCTGCCAGCTTGTCCCCATCATGCAGTACACATGTCAACGAGTCATTCCACTGGAAAACAATCGATTTGTGCCCTCCTATCCATGATGAAGAAGGTATCGGGATTCATCAGACTATGCAATGCTCTGCCACTACAGTAAAGTGCAGTGCCAATGGTCACATGCCCATTTCAGCCATAGTTGTGGTGTTAATATTGGCACATGCATGGGTCATCAGTTGTGGAGGCCCATTGTTAGGAACATTTGGTGCACTGTGTGTTCAGACACACTTGTATGCTGCCCAGCATGTTAGTTCCGCCATAGTTCACTGCCTGTCCTGTTTTGGCAGTCTGCCCAGCCTATGACGTCGGACATCTGTAACGAGGTGTGACTTCTCAACCTCATGACATCTAGACATGGTTTCACCTTGGTTTTGCCACTTGTTGAAGACAGTAACCCCAGCACTCCTCAAACCCATATCAAGTTGTGCAGTTTCCGAAATGCTCATGCCAAGCCTGTGGGCCATCACAATCTGCTCTCGGTCAAACTTTAGCTTGCGCGCCTTCCCCATTCTACACACGGACCGCATTCTCACTGATACTACATACACCATGTATGTGTTTGACTAGCATCTTTTCTCACCAGGAGATGCTGCTGTCACCTGGAAGGGTTTATGCTGATAGTAGCTCGGTGGTCATAATGTTATGGCTGATCAGTGTACATGATAATGGGAAGAGTATGATATGCGCTATGGCATATGATACTATCAATCTGTGCAATCCTGATTTTTACATAAAATAAGGAAAAGGCAACCACTTACCTACGGAGACTTGGTGCATGGCACACACAACATATAATAGAAAGCAGTTTCCTGGGAAGATGAGAGACAGAGAGGGGGAGGAAATGGGAAATGATCCATATGAAAGGAGAGGGTAGGAGATTAGAGTGAGGTAGGTCTTTTGCCATGTGACTCAATGGCTATGCAACATGATGAAAGGAGTTCCGAGGGGTAAACAGAGGGAGAGGAAGGTGGTGGCGAAGATGGAGACAGGGAGGGGAGAGATTAAGAGAGAGGGGTCAAAAAAAGGGGGCAAGAGGTGGAAAGGGCCCACATGGAGGGGTACGTAGAGGAGTGGGAGAAGGCATACTCAATCTGTATGGGAAAGGAGTGATGAGAACAGGAAAGAGAAGGGGAAACACGTTAGTGGAGGTTCAGGTGGGGAGGCAAAGACTGTGAGAGTGCAGGATATGCTGAAAAGACAATTCCCAGCAGCACAATTCAGAGAAACTTGTGCTGGAAGGGAGTATCCAAATAGTGAAGCAGCTGTTGAAGTCATAGTGTTGTGGCGTGCAGCATGTTCGGGAACTGGATGGTCAAGTTTGCAGTTTGCCACAGTTTGGCAATGGCTATTCATGCAAGTGGACAATAGTTATGCCCACCTACAATGCCGTACAGTAATTGCAGCACAGATAAATAAAGTGGCTGCTTTCACATGTGGACCTGTCTTTTTTATTGGGTAGGAGATGCCTATGACTGGACTGCAGTAGGCGGTGGTGAGCAGATGTATGGAACAGGTCTTGCACCTGAGTTGACCATATGGGAATGACCCATGGGGTGCAGGAATGTGAGCAGGATTGGAGTAGAGAAATATTTTGTAAGTGGACAGGGTGGCAGAACATTACTCTGGGTGATGTGGTTAGGATGTCCCTTATCTTAGGCTATGACATGGTATGACAAGAGGTAGTCAACGGCCTAGTGAAGGATATGGTTGAACTTTTAAAGGCAAGGATGATACTGGGTGATAAGAGGAGTGCTAGCTGGTGGCTAGTTAACAGGGACACTGGTGTCAGGGGAGGAGATGGAACAGGAAAGCTGTTTATGAATGAGCTGGAGAGTCTCTGGTAAGTTTATCAGTATATTTCAACAACTCCTGCTTTCCACTTTCTAAGCCGCATCTGCAGTGAAAATCTCTTCTATTCACACCACCCCTTCCCCCTACAGATCATGTATTCTCTTCTTTCTCCCGCCACTCTTCCTCCCCCACCATGTGGACTCCCCCCCTCTCTCTCTCTCTCTCTCTCTCTCTCTCTCTCTCTCCCTCTCTCTCTCTCTCTCTCTCTCTCCCCCCCCCCCCCCCCCCTCTCCCACTTACCCCTTTTCCCACCCCTCTCCCTGCCTGTCTCCCTCCTTACCACCACCTTTTCCTTCTTTCTTTCTCTCCCTCGCCCGCCCCTCTCTCTTTCTATCGTTAGGTGCTCTATCCTCTTGTTGTGCTGCTGTTGAGTCATCTGGTGAAAGACGTACCTCACACTATCCTGGTATCCCCTCTTTGCATCATGCATTCTTTCCCACCCCTTCCTCACCTCCGTCTACCCAGACAACTGCTTTCGACAATCGACATTCAATAATGTCTCTCTGCTACTGCGAACATGAATGTTTGTGTGTGTGTATGTGTGTTTGGGGGGGGGGGGGGGCATGTAGTTCTACAAGAAAAAGAGCAAGAACTCAAAAGCGCCAGCCCTCTATAGATAAGTCATTGCCTTTCCATTATTTTATATATTTTTCCATCCAGGAGTTTAATTATTGTTACCAGTCCTCATTTATCCAATTTCAGCCTTTGCAACATTATATAAACATTTTCTCTGTTTGTTCACATATTATTTCCTTGTTATTAACCCTTATAAATAGAGGGGAATTGCTAGAGCTTATTTCAAGTGTGTTTCTACAATATTCATAAAGCTCTCACAGCTACTCAGTATTCTCTGCACTTGACAGGCAGCTTGACCACTCCTATTTTATTTGGACTTGAAATGAATTACTTGGTTTCAAAAACAAGGGCAATAATTAACTTGTTGTGGCTAATTTTGACAGAATTGTCCAATGACATCAGAAGTTAATATATTTTCTCCTGCATTCTGAATTAGTTTCAATCTCTGTTTAATAATCAATCTTCCTTCAAAATCTGGGAGACATCTGCGGGGTGTGCTGTTCTTATGGTGACAGCTGTAGAGAGTTACTTCAGGTATGCTGACTCTTAGTACTGGATTATTTCGTAAACTGATTTGAGTGCACAATTAATCACAACAGCACCTCTTACTGTAGGGCTGTGTGACTATCTATTTGTGCTATCTGCATTTGTGGTCTGGTCATCTATATTTAACAGTTAATACGTATGGGTGCCTCCCCCATGACCTTGCGTGCCTCAGCGATACAGATGGCCGTACCGTAGGTCCAACCACAATGGAGGGGTATCTGTTGAGAGGCCAGACAAATGTGTTCTTCCTGAAGAGGGGCAGCAGCCTTTTCAGTAGTTGCAGGGGCAACAGTCTGGATGATTGACTGATCTGGCCTTGCAACACTAACCAAAACGGCCTTGCTGTGCTGGTACTGTGAACAGCTGAAAGCAAGGGGAAACTACAGCCGTAATTATTCCCGAGGGCATGCAGCTTTACTGTATGGTTAAATGATGATGGCGTCCTCTTGGGTAAAATATTCCGGAGGTAAAATAGTCTCCCATTCGGATCTCCGGGCGGGGACTACTCAAGAGGACGTCGTTATCAGGAGAAAGACAACTGGTGTTCTACGGATCGGAGTGTGGAATGTCAGATCCCTTAAACGGGCAGGTAGGTTAGAAAATTTAAAAAGGGAAATGGACAGGTTGAATACAGGGTTATAAATACAAAATCAAATAGGGGTAATGCAGGAGTAGGTTTAATAATGAATAAAAAATTGGAGTGCGGGTAAGCTACTACCAACAGCATAGTGAACGCATTATTGTGGCCAATATAGACATGAAGCCCATGCCTACTACAGTAGTACAAGTTTATATGCCAACTGGCTCTGCAGATGATGAAGAAGTTGATGAAATGTATGATGAGATAAAAGAAATTATTCAGGTAGTGAAGGGAGACAAAAATTTAATAGTCATGGGTGACTGGAATTCGAGAGTAGGAAAAGGGAGAAGAGGAAACATAGTGGGTGAATATGGATTGGGGGAGAGAAATGAAAGAGGAAGCCTCCTGGTAGAATTATGCACAGAGCATAACTTAATCATAGCTAACACTTGGTTCAAGAATCATGAAAGAAGGTTGTATACATGGAAGAACCCTGGAGATACTAGAAGGTATCAGATAGATTATATAATGGTAAGACAGAGATTTAGGAACCAGGTTTTAAATTGTAAGACATTTCCAGGGGCAGATGTGGACTCTGACCACAATCTATTGGTTATCAACTGTAGATTAAAACCGAAGAAACTGCAAAAAGGTGGGAATTTAAGGAGATGGGACCTGGATAAACTGAAAGAACCAGAGGTTGTACAGTGTTTCAGGGAGAGCATAAGGGAACAACTGACAGGAATGGGGGAAAGAAATACAGTAGAAGAAGAATGGGTAGCTCTGAGGGATGAAGTAGTGAAGGAAGCAGAGGATCAAATAGGTAAAAAGAAGAGGGCTAGTAGAAATCCTTGGGTAACAGAAGAAATATTGAATTTAATTGATGAAAGGAGAAAATACAAAAACGCAGTAAATGAACCAGGCCAAAAGGAATACAAACGTCTCAAAAATGAGATCAACAGGAAGCGCAAAATGGCTAAGCAGGGATGGCTAGAGGACAAATGTAAGGATGTAGAGGCTTACCTCACTAGGGGTAAGATAGATACTGCCTACAGGAAAATTAAAGAGACCTTTGGAGAAAAGAGAGCCACTTGTATGAATATCAAGAGCTCAGATGGAAACCCAGTTCTAAGCAAAGAAGGGAAAGCAAAAAGGTGGAAGGAGTATATAGAGGGTCTATACAAGGGCGATGTACTTGAGGACAATATTATGGAAATGGAAGAGGATGTAGGTGAAGATGAAATGGGTGATACGATACTGCGTGAAGAGTTTGACAGAGCACTGAAAGACCTGAGTCGAAACAAGGCCCCGGGAGTAGACAACATTCCATTAGAACTACTGACGGCCTTGGGAGAGCCAGTCCTGACAAAACTCTACCATCTGGTGAGCAAGATGTATGAAACAGGTGAAATACTGTCAGACTTCAAGAAGAATATAATAATTCCAATCCCAAAGAAAGCAGGTGTTGACAGATGTGAAAATTACCGAACTATCAGTTTAATAAGTCACAGCTGCAAAATACTAATGCGAATTCTTTACAGACAAATGGAAAAACTGGTAGAAGCCGACCTCGGCGAAGATCAGTTTGGATTCCGCAGAAATGTTGGAACACGTGAGGCAATACTGACCCTACGACTTATCTTAGAAAATAGATTAAGGAAAGGCAAACCTACATTCCTAGCATTTGTAGACTTAGAGAAAGCTTTTGACAATGTTGACTGGAATACTCTCTTTCAAATTCTATAGGTGGCAGGGGTAAAATACGGGGAGCGACAGGCTATTTACAATTTGTACAGAAACCAGATGGCAGTTATAAGAGTCGAGGGGCATGAAAGGGAAGCAGCAGTTGGGAAGGGAGTGAGACAGGGTTGTAGCCTGTCCCCGATGTTATTCAATCTGTATATTGAGCAAGCAGTACAGGAAACGAAAGAAAAATTTGGAGTAGGTATTTAAGTCCACGGAGAAGAAATAAAAACGTTGAGGTTTACTGATGACATTGTAATTCTGTCAGAGACAGCAAAGGACTAGGAAGAGCTGTTGAACGGAATGGACAGTGTCTTGAAAGGAGGATATAGGTTGAACATCAACAAAAGCAAAACGAGGATAGTGGAATGTAGTCGAATTAAGTCGGGTGATGCTGAGGGAATTAGATTAGGAAATGAGACACTTAAAGTAGTAAGGGAGTTTTGCTATTTGGGGAGCAAAATAGCTGATGATGGTCGAAGTAGAGAGGATATAAAATGTAGACTTGCAATGGCAACAAAAGCGTTTCTGAAGAAGAGAAATTTGTTAACATCGAGTATAGATTTAAGTGTCAGGAAGTCGTTTCTGAAAGTATTTGTATGGAGTGTAGCCATGTATGGAAGTGAAACATGGACGATAAATAGTTTGGACAAGAAGAGAATAGAAGCTTTCGAAATGTGGTGCTACAGAAGAATGCTGAAGATTAGATGGGTAGATCACATAACTAATGAGGAGGTATTGAATAGAATTGGGGAGAAGAGGAGTTGTTGTACAACTTGACAAGAAGAGGGGACCGGTTGGTAGGACATGTTCTGAGGCATCAAGGGATCACAAATTTAGCATTGGAGGGCAGCGTGGAGGGTAAAAATCGTAGAGGGAGACCAAGAGATGTATACACTAAGCAGATTCAGAAGGATGTAGGTTGCAGTAAGTACGGGGAGATGAAGAAGCTTGCACAGGATAGAGTAGCATGGAGAGCTGCATCAAACCAGTCTCAGGACTGAAGACAACAACAACAACAACAACAACAACAACAACAAGTATGGGTGGAAACATCTTTACCTCTTCACTTCATTATCCTATGAAATTACTCTGGGGATTTGCATAATTTCACTTGCGAGTTGTTGAAAGCTTTTTTGTAATTTCTGAGAGTTCACATTATTGTTTGCTGTTTCAAAGAACATACATGGCCATCAAAGACCAGTGCATGTAAAATTAGCTTTGTAACTCTGTATTTTTGTGTGAGAGAGAGACTCTTTTTGGGATTAGACTACACTCGTACTTACAGGAAGGGAAGCTACTTGCATATTATGTGAATGGCAGATTTCTACCATGGCAAAATCAGTTAACCAGTGGTAAACATGAACCCACACGCTATACAGATGACATCTAGAATGCTAATGCAATCACACCTGCACAAGTAGGATATAATGCACTATGCATTAAATTTCAATTAAGAAAGAAGTCATCATCCCAAAAACTGATCTGTGCACTAGTCACTTCCTAAAGTTTTCACTATAGGTGGCATGTCCTTGTCTTCCTTTGACCTGTGAAGTGAAGTGTTTTACCAAAGCAATTATTAGGAGGCCTATGTTGAATTTTCCATCCAAATTGTACAACTGATCAGTGCTCTCTGATTCTAACCACAATGGAAGGCTTGAATTAGAAAATAGGCTGTGACATTCTGGACTTTTGCCAAAGGGCTGAGAACTACAGGGTAGCCTAAATGGGTCAGTGGTGCAATACATATCAGAGAGTACTATCTAGTTGGCTGAGTGTGCATGGTGTCCACCAATTTTGTTACCTTAGGCGACTCTCCATCTGATCCAGAAAATGATAGTTGTAGGAGATGCCAGAGTATTAGTGTAAGGCCCAAGGATAGGAACCCATGGATGATATAGTTAAAACCCAAGTGAACAACTACCAAAGGACTCACAAGAAAGTCCCAAAGTTTGAAGCAATCTTAAAAAGCAGTGGCGCTCACACAATACTAAGTACTGAAAGCAGGCTAAAACCCACAATTGACAGCAATGAGATTTTTGGGGTGTATATCAAAAGGATAAGTTTATGGGAAATGGATGTGGGGTTGACAGTAGACAAGAAACTCAAACCTACCAATACAGAAATTGAAGCCACAAGTGAGACCGTTTGGGTGAGACTTAGTATTAAGAACAGGTATAAACTTACAATTGGGCTCTTCATAGACTACCATGGTCAACCCAGATGCTAGTGAAAACCTTAGATACATCCTCAACTCACTAGTACAAATATTCCCCAATGATACTGTCATAATTGGAAGAGACTTCATCCATTCAACAATCTATTGTGTTAATTAAAATTTTGTAAATGGTGTGTGTAAAAGAATGGTGTGTGTTAAAGACAGCCTGCAAAATAATACCAAAAGCTTTATCTGAAAACTACTTGGAACAAATAGTTTGTAGTCTCACTCATAATGGTAGTAAATGGACATAATCTCTTTGAAGATAAGCAAATTGAAATTGGTATCATGAGGCAGTTGTAGCTACAATGCTTACTACATTACAGAGGGCAGTTAAAACAGTATTAATATTTACATGTTCAGTTACATAAAGATGCAGTTGTGTCATAACTCAGACAGAAATTCAAAAACATTTACTTATGGGCAGAAGCAGGTAGAGGAGTTCTGGCTGAAGGTTCAAAGAATAATTGACTACACACTGGATAGAGGGTACCTAGTACAGCAGTTTATGATGGAAGGGACCTTCCATGGAATATACTAATTGTAAAGAAACTTGTAAAGGAGCCACAACTTCCGCATGATAGTGTAAAACAAATAGGAGGCTATACATAAATATTGACTGAAACATGATAGGCTGTCCAATGGGCAATACATGAAGCCTTCAGTGACCAAGTTAGCAGAGTCTTATCAGCACATCTCTCACATACCCAAAGAAATTCTGGTCTTATGTGAAGGCTATCAGTGACATTGAAGTTAGTGTCCAGACACATACAGATGACACTTAATTGATAAGGAGGGTAACAGAGCAAAAGCAGAAATGATGTACAACATTTTCATATGTTTCTTTACTAAGGTAGGTATGGGACTACAGTGCCTGTTTAATACTTCCACCACTCAAAAGATGGATGGTCATTGGCACTGAGAAACAACTGAAATCACTAAAATTAAACAAGACTTCAGGGCCCAATGTAATCCCTGTCAGATTCTATATAGAATCTGCTGCTGACTTAGGCCCCATTTTAGTCATAATATACTATAGGTACCTTGATAAAAAGTGTGTCCAATGATTGGAAGGAAACACAGGCTACATCTATGTACAAGAACATAGCACAAGTGACCCACAAAACTACCATCCAGTGTTACTGGCATCCATGTGTTGTGGACTCCTAGAACATATTCTGAGCCAAGCAAAATGAGGCATCTTGAAGAGAATGACCTCCTCTATGCCAAACAGAACAGATTCCAAAAATTTCACTCAGGCATCAAACAACTTGTGCCATTGTTGCCTGTCATCATTAAAGACACAGATCAAGGCAGTCAGGTATATGCAGTATTTTAAATTTCTGAAAAGCATTTGACTCAGTACCACACCTATGCTTATTATTGAAACTACAATTGTAGGGTATATCAAGAGAAATTTGTGACTGGATTGAGGATTTCCCAGTAGGGAAATGTTGTCTTGGATGGAGAGTCACTGAGTGACATAGAAGTAACTTCAGGTGTGCCCCAGGGAAGTGTGTTGAAACCCTTGTTGTTTATGTTGTATATTAATGACTTGGCAACCAATATTAGTACTAACCTCAGGCTTTTTACAGATGATGCACTTATCTACATTTAAGTACTATCTGAAATAAATGCACAACAATCCAACCAGTTCTTTTACTGCAATATGAGTGGGTCACCACTGGATTCAGTCAGTTCATATAGGTACCTTGTGTAAAAACATGTAGGGCTATCATATGAAATGGAATGGTCAAGTCTGCAAATGAGACTTGTCTGTTCAATTTTATAATATTTGTCAAGTGTGTGGGGCCCATAGCAAATAGGACTAACAGGGGATACTGAATGCATAGAAAGAAGAATGGCTCAGGTGGTCCCCCTTGACTGATGTCAGAGCATCGTGGAAATGCTGAAAAATCTGAATTAGCTGTTAATTGAACGTAAGTGTCAATTATCCTCTGAAAATCTACTTACAAAATTTCAAAACTATTATTAACTAAAGAATCTAGAAACTTTCTTTAGCCACCTACCTGTCTCTTCTGTAGTGCCCACAAAGACAAGAAGAGATTAATTACACAATGCATGGAGGCATTTAATCAGTCATACATGATTGGAATGGGAAGAAATCCTTCCATGCACGTTGCTGTGGGTTTGCAAAGTATGTATTCAGGTATAGATCTAGAGTGCAGGTTTACTTTTACTTTCACTGCACAGGATACTTCATTTGTTTAGTGTTTTCTGGTCTTAAACAATCATGAATACATTAAAAATTACAAATAAAGAAATTCTAAACAATCAGTTAAATAAACAAAAGGAAAAGTTGAAGATCAATGGCTATATTTTCCAACCACTTATGGTAATTTATTTTGAAGCAGCTTGAATAGTTCTCCCATGGGTACGATGAATGCAGGTAATGGGAATTCCTGAACAATGTGTTGCACTGTCTGTGCCACCTCACTACAGTCGCTGCTCACAGAGTTTACCATCTGAGGCTGTAGAGATTAGCAGCTGTTTTCCTAGTCCCACATCTTATACAATTCAGTCTGCACTGAGAAATATGAGGAAGGTTAAAGCCTATAAATTCGATAGTTAGTTTTCAGCTTGTGAGATGCCTTGCTGGGATGATGGTAACCATTCTGATTTACAGGCAACTGCTGGATTGGAACTGCTGGTTAACTGGCTCATGGTAGATGTACAGACTAGTTCCTTTATATTTTTGTCCATAACCAAGTGAAACCTTGCTATCTTCTAAAGTGAGGTGGAGTGATGTTGCTTAGCAACAGGAGCCATTGAACAGGCATAAGGAAAGCATATCAGATACAGTGCACAGCGTCTGTCAAAACTGAACGTTCATTAAGTGAGTGTAGAAATAGTTGAGCCATATGTCTGAACAGTACTGAATGTACTACAGTCAGAGCTGTTATTCATAAAAATGTTTGTGACAGCTCCCCCAAGAATACCAAATAACTTCTGCAATAAATTATTGCGGTTCCAAAGATAGTGCCAGCAGGTTAGAAAGTGATGTCCAGGTAGTTTGGAATGAAGTTCCATTGTTATTCATTGTCTCTGAATATTACCTGTGGACATTAATTTGTGCATTTGTTGCTCATCTAGACTGTTGAAACTTCTGTTTCAGCAGATTTGGTTTCAGCTTCCACTTTCTGAAATATTCATCTAATACACTCATGTCCACTACCACTCTTTCCTCAACCTCTGAGAGACTGGTCCATTTGGTCACTAGACAGACATCACTGACATGCGTAAATTTGAGAGGCACAGTTGCTGGTAGGTTGTGGATATAGAGCTTTAACAACGTAGGGGAGACAACTGAACCTCGAGATGAGCCATTTTTCAGTTTTTTGGATTTATTCTGCATGTGTTCAGAGTAAATGTGGAATATGTAGAACTGCAGTCACCAGTTTCACTATAAGTCTTTATCTCCAGACTGTGCCACATGCTGCAGGCAGATCTAGGAACACATAATCACTTTTTTTCTTTCTTCTTGATGCCAGGTGCTTAAGGAGATGACCTGGTCCTTGCAATTATGATTGGTGGCAGAATCCTGCTTCTTTTTCTGCTGAGATTAGTGTTTCAGTTGGCGATGCTATTCTGTTTAGTATCAAACTTTTGAGTAATCAGTATGTAGCAGAGAGCAGTGTAATTGGTCAGTCACTTTGTGGAAGGTCTCAATCCTTCCATGGTTTCAACAGTACAATGACATTAACTTTCTTGAAGAATGGTGGTACTCTGGCCATAATATGCAGCTGAAAAAGGAAGTAATCCATTGTTTGGTAGCACTCCACAGAACTTGAGCAGTTCTGGGAAAATGCCACAAAAGTCTGCAGACTTTTCACTCTGGTGGTAGTTTAAGCCTTCCTGCACATGGAAAGATAAAAGTGATTAAGCACAGAAATCATGTCACTGAGCCATTCGTTTCATCGTACGTAGTTCACTTTTGATTCTGTTATTAAATTTCTTACTGGCAGTTAATGTGGAAATTGAGGTAAGGTGATTTGTAATGGATTCTATATTAACCATTGCACAATTTCTTGATACTGTTGCAAGGAGTCCAATATATGAATGAAAGACTAGGCTTTCTTGCTATAATTACTGAAATTTATACTCTCAACAGTTTTCAAGAGTTCCGAAGCTGTTTCATGGGAGTTGATTTCTTTAAATTCAGCAGCAAGTCTGTCTGTTCTTTTCATTACACTCTTGTGTAATGTCCTTTCTGACTCTTTGTTGAATGCTTCTCTGGGCTGCTGCTTTAATCGAGTTACAAAACCTCTCATACTTCTCTGGAACTGGCTTAATCTATCTCATATTAGCATCAGTGTGTTTATCATATGTTTCCCTAATGGCTTTTTCAAAGTAACAAGGTCTCAAAACAGAACATAAAACTGAACTCCAGTATATGATGGCTGTGAAGGGGTTAATGAACGTTTGCCTCCAAATTCATAAATGTAGTATCATCAAAGTGGGAGAAGTGAATCACAGATTAGGTGAATAGTCCTAGTTTCACTAAACTGAATGAAATAAGCCTTTGACTTTGGCATCATATACAAGACTTACATTATTCATTTGTATTTATATTACATTAATTGTAACATTCCTTTTTTCTTTGTCAGATCTTTCTAACTTGCACTAGAAGCGGTGCATAAATAAGCATCCATTTCATCATGACATGATGCCACATTATGTAACCTCATATAATATTATACAATGTCCTGTCCTATATCATAATGTATTTATCCTGAATGCCAAATTACACGAAGCACAGATAAGTGAATAAATAAATAGAACATTTGTGCTCAACATGATGTCTGCTGCATCACATTTAAGTCTACTGATCACTTCCTTGAATGATTCTTGATCCACTGTAATCAGAAGTTTTTATCTGAAAGTAGGTTTCACATGCATTGCACTGGTCAGGAAATATACAATAGAATTATGAAATGCAAGCTTCAGCATTCAGTATAAAATATTTATTTTATTTTATGAACTAGTATTACAATCTGTCTCATAACACTATATCCTGTGCCAAGAACAATTTATTTATGCTATGGTCACAATGTAACATGATAATGATTTTCTTCACAGTTACACATATGTTGTTCACCATGGTCTCTTCTTCAGTATGCTGCAAGTTATCTTCTGTTAATGGTTTTGATATAGAAGACAGTTCTTGCTCAAGTACGATTTCACTTGAAGAGGAGGATATAAATGTTATCTTATTTAACATGAACTAGCTGTAATAATAGGAAGGAGTGAAGGCAGTTTGTGGAAGCAGCATGTGCTCTGCAGGGCCTGTGATCGCTGAATATCTATCTATCTCGCTGTAATATAAATTTTATTTTCATCTGTTTTCTGATAGCCTAATAATAAATAAATCAAACATTGGATGTGAACTGTTCCATTCCATTATTTGTAATTTGTGATCTTACCTGAATGGTAGTAGCAGTCTTATTAGGGTACTAAAGCCAAACAAAAACCTAGATAAAAGAACATTAGTGGAGTTTGGATGATACAACATACCTAAATAATATTCCTGCAGTTCTCTGTGTGTAAAAGTATAAATACTTCGGTACCTTCTTTGGACATGCAGAACGTTTATAATCACAAAAACACAAAAAAGGCTATCATCAGCAGCTTGTCAGTAATAACAGTCTTATACACCAGTAAATAGTTTGCCAGCCAATATCTAAGAACCAGTTTAATAGTTCACCTTCTTTTGATGAGTGACGCTACATATATCCACACTGAGAGAACATTGCCAGGGTATGGATGAACATATACTGCAAGTGCAAATTCAGTTTCTTCATTCTCAGTATTATGGACACCTGTAGCTTTCACTGTCTCATTAATAGCTTCGATGTTGGTATATGGCATATTGATAGGAAATCCACAAACCTAAAGACATATTATACAATATTAGCAGATTAATGAACATGTAATTTTACTTTAATTTTTAGTATTTAGTATTTCTCAAACTTCAACAAAAAGAAAGGACAGGTTGATAGAAAAACATCCAAAGGCATCAAGGAGTAGTAGTAGTAGTAGTAGTAGTAGTAGTAGTAGTAGCAGCTTTATTCATCCATCGATCTCTTTTTACACAGATATAGGACAGTCAGTAACTGAAGGAAATTTGTGTGTGTGTGTGTGTGTGGGGGGGGGGGGGGGGGGGAGGATGATTGGAAGGAGTATAAAATTGACCAAGATTTGAATACAGTATGCAGGTTCATATGGACGTAGATTGCAACAGATCTAAGATGCGGAAATGAACAGCATAGACCAGACTGGCATGTACAGCTGCATCAAAGTAGCCTTTGGACTGGCTGCATCAACAATAGCACAACTGCACAGTATATATATGACACCAAATTAGATTTGATTATCAAAACCAGTAGACAGAATGGCATATATCACAGCATGAACATAAATATGCACAGTTGTATTTAATGGTTAGCAAGTGTTTCAAGCATATTTTATGTAAGACAATCCGTGCAGTAAGCCGTAGTTGTAGTAGTAGTAGTAGTAGTAGTAGTAGGAAAATGAGGAGGAGCAATGGAAGGTAGAAAGGCAGCAGCTGCTTCTATAAAAAAAGACTTACATTACAAAAGTCAAAGAATTTGCAAGCATAAATTATGCAATAATGGAGCAACAGTTCCTCCAATAAGTATAGCAATACTTGAGCTGTAATTTTTGGTCTTTTCATTTCCAGTGGAAATAAATCTTGCAGATCTAATGATGTGTACAGATTATCATGAAACGAAGAAAAATATAACATCCCATGTTGGGAACTGATGAATATGTCCCAACTTTGCAAAGCTAGAAACTGGATGCACTAGAACAATTGGATATTACCAGTCATAGTGTGAGAAATACATAATACAATGAAATGAACAGCTTACAGGTGACACAAATATTTGTTTCACAAACTTTGCAGATCTTATTTAATGTATGTAATTATTATTAGCTTTCCATTCATGATGGGATTTGAATTTGCAGGCTACCACACATTGTTATACATCATCCTTGTTTATTCAATATCTTTTTGCTTTAATATTTACATTCATGCAGAGCTCACTTGCATTATTTAAATGTTGGTCTGTGGGAAGCGGCTTTCTAGAAGATACATGGTTTGTGTACATACAGGGCTGTTATTGTGACATTGCCGATACCTATGGACAACATACTCCATTTCATTTTATCTATATCATCAGTTGACAGTGATTAAGCAGGCACAACAGCAAGGGAAGCAGTCACATTATTTTATTATTTTTATTGTTCTTGTTCAGGTTTTATATTGGAGCTTTGAGGTTTCCTGTGCAGTAATTATGAAGATCAAGACTTGGCCTTTGAAACACACAAATTCTAGTGTTTTTTACATGGCAATAGGTGGCTGAGTTGACATTGTAACATTTATTTTTACAACCATGACCTCATATCCATTATGGAAAAAAAATCAGAACTTACCATTCAACTTACACAAAATAAGGGATAGTGGGATAATGTCCTTTATCCCATGCAAATGTCTGCTTGTGTCTGTGTATGTGCGGATGGATATGTGTGTGTGTGTGCGAGTGTATACCTGTCCTTTTTTCCCCCTAAGGTAAGTCTTTCCGCTCCCGGGATTGGAATGACTCCTTACCCTCTCCCTTAAAACCCACATCCTTTTGTCTTTCCCTCTCCTTCCCTCTTTCCTGACGAAGCAACCATTGGTTGCGAAAGCTTGAATTTTGTGTGTATGTTTGTGTTTGTTTGTGTGTCTATCGACCTGCCAGCACTTTCGTTTGGTAAGTCACATCATCTTTGTTTTGTCCGCCCCGGTAGCTGAGTGGTCAGCGTGACAGACTGTCAATCCTAAGGGCCCGGGTTCGATTCCCGGCTGGGTCGGAGATTTTCTCCGCTCAGGGACTGGGTGTTGTGTTGTCCTAATCATCATCATTTCATCCCCATCGACGCGCAGGTCGCCGAAGTGGCGTCAAATCGAAAGACCTGCACCAGGCGAACGGTCTACCCGACGGGAGGCCCTAGCCACACGACATTTCCATTATTTTATCTTTGTTTTTAGATATATTTTTCCCACGTGGAATGTTTCCCTCTATTATACTTTATATTATTACATATTCAAAAAAGATTTTATGGAATGGAAGGAGTTGCCTAGTAGAGATGATTTCAGTTGGTATTTATAGTTAATTTTATCATGTAATGAAGTCTTGATATATCTGCCTGTGTGACATACATCACATTTATGAATGTTAGTGTTGTTGGTGAACTGACTGACTGTTGACATGAAACTTCATAAATTAATGAAAGTACCGTGAGGCTGACATCAGCATGCCCATCTGTTTGAAGGTCTGTGAAACTTTTTAAAGTCTGATTTCCTCCATACAACTAAAAGCTATATACTTGCCTTGTGTGACCCTAGTATTTGTTGTAGTTCGTGAATATGTTCAGCTATACCCAATTCTTTGGATTTCAAAGATGCTGTCTCCATTTCAGGCAATAGCTTCCGTAAAATTGCAATACAGTAACGGTTCCAAATTGTCCTGTAAAAATATGTACATATTATTTAGTTCAAAATATGTTAGCCTCTCAGCATTATAATTGCTCGAAAGCATGTCTAGTAATTTCAAGTTTGCTGCAGATGCATATTTTATCTACAGACGAACTGCCAATGTTGTCACTGATCATAGTTCATCTGGAGACCATTGCCACTACCAGTTGCGAACAGCTGAAGAATATAATCATGTAGAAAAGAGATACGTCTGCTTCATGTGCTTTGGGGAAGAGCTTGTCTTCATTCTGTAGTGCTGAATTTGTAGCATGTTTGGCTTGGGTGTGTTATACACAATATATGCACTCAGCTCATTGATATTGATTCCCAAAGTACAAGGTGATTCTAATTAAAGTTAAACTTTCAAAGCACTGTAGAGATAACACCACTGGTTAGAATGATGTCAAATTGCAATGGAACATTATTGGACAAGGGGGAAAACGAATGGCAGAACAACATAAATAGTTACAAAATGTAGCAATAGATGGCACTGTGAGCATCATAATGTAATAGTGGTCAACTACAAATGACAAATGAATCATACAACAAAGCCTAAGGTGTATGTCTGATGTTAAACAAACTGTATTACTCAGTGAGCATGGGTGTGCAGATGTGACACTGTTAATTATGTCATCCCATCCACCACAGCAATGTCATATCACATCAGATGGCAAAAATCAGTTTTTAACTGTCCTGAGACCAAAAACTGCATAAAAAGCATCAATAAAAATCAAATCGGATTATTAATTTCCATATGACTGGCACAAAACATGTTGAATATGCTGTCCACCATTTTCTGCAACAGGTAGAAACAGAAACATCATGTTCCACAACTGATTGAAGTGTTTCCGGCATCACATTTGGAATGTGTTGCGCAATGCATGCCTTGAATGCAGCTAAGTTTGCAGTTGGAGCACTGAACACATCTTTCAAACAGCCCCACAGCCAGAATCACAGGGATTAAGATCAGGTGATCAGGACGGCCAGGCTGTAGGGAAATGGCAGCTGATAATTCTAGCATTTTCGAAATGGACTTCAGCAGCTGCTAAACTGGATTTCCAACATGTGGAAGTGTGCCACCTTGCATAAAAATGATCCCATCCACACTGTTGGAGAGCTGGAATGATGTGGTTATGTAAAAGACACTCATAGCACTTACCAGTGATGGTACAGGTAACAGAACTGGAAGCACCTGTCTCTTCGAAAAAATATGGCCCTATGATAAATGATGCCATAAACCTGCACCACATAGTGACTTTTTCGGGATGAAGTGGTAATGGTTGATTTGTATGTAGATTTTCCATTGCCCATATTCGACAATTCTGTGTATTGACACATCTTGTCAGATTGAAGTGGGCTTCATCTATCCATGCAAGCAAGAAATTCTGAAACAAAGGTCTCTCTTGCAGGTGGTTCAACAGGAAGCAACTCGTGGACATGGGTAAATTTGAATGGATAGCAGAGAAAGATGTTTCATAGGATTTTACGCACCGTGCGCATGAGTATGTCCAATGTTCAGGCAATTCTCCGTGCACTACATGTTTGCACACCACCTCTTGTCTCCTCCTGCATTGCTGTGGCCATTGCTTCCACTGATGTCGAATCAGTTTGTTTCCTCCCTCTACCAGGTTGCACATCAAAAGAACCCGTGTTTTTGAATTTCCAAATCATTTTCTCCAGACCTACAGCAGTCATCGGACCAACGCTTTTTTTCAAATCCTTCAGTGTCCAGAACTTCTGCAGAGTGACAGATGCACAGCCATCATTCTTGTAATACAGCTTTAAAGCAGAGCATGATCACGCATTGAGACAGTCATGGTGAATGTCGCAGATGCTAAAGGAGGAAAAGCCGTGTACTCAGCGTGTTTATACCCACTTCAGTGGGTCACGCACATGACAGGTGTTTTCATTTACGTATTCTGACACATACAGCGCCATCTATTGATCAATTTTCACACTATTTTTTTCCTTCTGCCACACATTTTCCCCTTTCTCCAATGATATTCTGTTGCCATTTGATGTCATTCTGAGCAGTGGCTTTATTTCAAGAGCGTTTTGAAAGTTTAACTTTAATTATAATCACCGTGTATATAATAATGCATGGGCAAATTTTATGACTGCTTAATGATACACAATGCTTCAATTAATGCTGTACACACACAAAAAAACACTTTTGTGTTGTTAGTTTACAGTCATCATAGGGTTTGCCAGTAACTAAATTATTCTGATGCTCATCTCTCACAAATATGATTCTGCACAGTCATACTGGTTGGAGACCAATTACAGAATTACTTACCCAGTGGTAAGATCTGTGTGTAATAGTAAAAGTATGAAATACATTATATATTCTTACTTTGCATTATAAATTTAGATATTTTACAAAAGCTGTTGAATTTTTACTAGTTGCTGTGGTAAATCATTTTCTTGCATTGAATAGATAATGGAACCTGAAGATGATCTTACAAATGAGAAGGTGTAGAAATACTGTGGTAACTTTTGTCAACTTTAAAAAGGCTTATGATTCAATGGGTAGGCAAACATCATTCGACACTTCAGAGGAATTCAAGATTGACAAAAAAAACAAGAGATGAAACATGGATGGCCTACGTCACACCAGAATCAAAGCAACAGTCCATGGAAGTTGAGCAAGGGCATCATTTTGCTGCAAGAAAATGCCCGTCCGCATGTGGCGAATCGGACCAAAGATCTCATCACATCTTTTCGATGGGAAACTGTAGATCATCCTCAGTACAGCCCCGATCTTGTGCCCAGTGACTATCATCTGTTCCTGCGCTTGAAGAAACACCTGGGCAGTCAGCGTCTTCAAGACGATGAAGTCAAAACAGTGGTGATACAGTGGTTAACAGGTCAGGCGCCAGACTTCTATGAGGAGGGTATTAAAAAACTGGTACAACGTTATGACAAGTGCCTCAATATTGGCAGAAATTATGTAGAAAAGTAGATTAAGGTACAAGCTTTCATGTAAAAATAAAATTATTGAGATACCTTAGCATGCCTTTTTTTTAATTTCAAAACAGTACTTACTTAAAAAACACGCCTTCTAAATTCATAGGACAAATGTTAGAACCATTTCATATTCATCCCGATGTTCATTAAGGAGATGGCCTCTTCACCCTTCTATTTAACGTGGTTCTGGAAAAAACTGTGAGGACATGGGAAAGGAAATTAAGGGAATTCAACTTGAGAGTAAAAAAGAGCAGAGAATCATTTTGAACTGTTTGGCTTTCGCGGATGACCTTGCCCTTCTAACCAACAATAGAGAAGAAGCCAAACTTGCACTGGAGAAGCTTTACAAAATCTTACAGAAAACTGGACTACAAATCTCCTACAAGAAAACTCAATACATTGAAAGCAAGCCTGCAGATAATCTCCCCATTACAACTCAGTACGGGAAAGTGGCACAAGCTGTGCACTTAAAATATCTGGTAGAGATAATCCAACCATCAGGACAGAACTCCAGAGCCAATCAGAAAGATCTCCAAATTACAGAAAGCATATAAGCTCACTTGGAATCACTAAAATAAAAATATATTTCTGTGAATGCAAAGCTAAGGCATTACAACACAGTTATTCTACAGGGTGCACTCTCTGCTGCAGAAACTACAGTGATTCATAGTTATACCAAAATCAGAGAGACTGAAAAACAAGAAAGAAAAATTCTGAGGAAAATATACTGACTAGTGTTTTATGCAGGAATTTGGATGAAGAGGACAACAAGAGAGAGATCGATAAAGAGATATAAACAATAATGGATACCTTTGGAAAGAGGAGAATGAAATTTTAAGGACATTTTGGTAGGATTAACAAGAACAGGCTCAAAAGGCAAATCTTTGACATAGCAAACACTAGCAAGAACAAGACAAAGGGGATAATTGAAACAGAAGATGTTAAGGAACTGGGAATCACATAAGACAACATAAACAATCGAGAACAGTTCAGGAAACAAATAATTGGAAGAATGCAAGAGAGAGCACAGTGAGCATATGAAGAGAATTTGGGAAGAATGAAGGAAGGAGAAGAAATCATGACTAGTCAAGGTTAATTCCTATCTTAAATGGGAATAATAAATAATAATAATAAATCATTTTCTTTGTGCCCTTGAAAAAATCATGACTAATCAAGTTTAATCACTCTCTCAATAGGGAATAATCAAAAAATAATAATAAATCATTTTCTTTGTGTCCTTTTTAATTCAGCTATATTGTATTTTCTGAAGTTTCACACTGTCATTTGGCAAATAATTACTTTGAGAGGATTTGAAATTTACCTTTTGTTAGATGCAACTCTAAAAAAATATGTGCATCAGTGTATTCTAAAAAGGAGTGTTAAAAATACTTATGGATAGGCTTGTTTTGTTGCAAATATCCGTCATCTTCAAAGGAACACACAACTGAAAAAACACTGCTGACTGTTTATGGCATTAAGCAGTCAGAAGAATGAAATATAAAATTTATGATTTACTTCATTCATAGTGATACAAATGAGCAGATATAGTTTCATATTAATGCTACTGCATTACTTTTGAGAAATCATCTTCTGGAATGCCATCTCACACTATGGAAGATCTACTTTACTCTAACATATCAGTTAAAAAACTAATGTGGTGCTGCTACACTATCTTTAACTGAGTGCAAATACCACTGGTACAGATTTCTGAACCATACTGAAGAGCCCCTTTTTGAGTGACCTTATTTCATATTTGTTTCATCAGTAACATTGTGTGAATAGCAATATATGGGAACAGGAATAGTCAGAAGGGACAATTCATATTTGTCCTCAGAAATTGTTGTTGGGAACATCCACTATTTGTGATGCACCAGATCAGTGACAATATCATCAAATTTGCCACTGGTCTGTTACAAATGCCTGGTATGTTACCAGAATGACAGTGATTGTCTACTAAACTTGTGGATATCACTTGAAGCCAAGACACAGATCAGACTTATCTGACAACATGATTTTCAGACAACTCGCAACTCACTGTCTATGCTCATTTGCACATTAAAGTCTAATCAAAATAGAGGTTTTCTTGATATGGACAACACACCATGCTGTCTTGGATGGAGAGTCATCAACAGCTGTAGCAGTAGCTTCAGGTGTTTCCCAGAGAGTTATGGCAAATGATATTAATAGTAATCTCTTGACATTTTTCAGGTGAAGCAATTATCTATAATGAGATACTACTTGAATAAAAACAATGGAAATTCCTGGATGGAGCAATAGATAAGATAAGGGAAAAGTAGCTGCCCACTGGTCACGGAACAGTGTGTGGAGCATAGAAATATGTAACGGAAAACTGCATTCACACTAGCTTTCAAGCAATAGGTAATGTGAAAGCTGTTTTCTGTTAGGTGTTCCTGTGCTCCATGGATCAATCTGCCATAGCTGAGTGGTTGTCCAATATAAAACTGCACAAGCATCCAATAATATCTTGGTAAGATTTCAAAGAGGGCAAACACTGGCAATTTGCATCAAATGTTCACAAATGTAAAATTATGTAATTCACAAAACAAAGTTATAGTATCCTATTACTATAAAAGAAGTGCATCATAACTGGTCTCAGTCAACTCATAAAAATAACTGGAGATAACAATTTGTGTGAATATGAAATGGAAATATTGCACAGGCTCAGTCACACAAAAGTGGTAGCAAACTTTGATTTGTTGGAATGATGTTGGCAAAATTCTGTCAGTCTATGAGGGAGATCACTTACAAAACATTTGTGCAACATGTCCTAGAATACTGATCAAGTTTGTGGACCATATCAAATAGGGCAATAGGGGACACTGAATATTGACAAAGAAGGAAAGTATGAATGGCAGCAGGTTTGTTTGACCCATGGCAGAACACTTTGGACATACTGAAAAATCTCAAGTGATAAACATTTGAAGATGGATGCCAACTATTCCATAAAAGCTTACTTAGAAAGTTTCAAGAAACACTAAGAACTGTGGAATCTGGAAATATACTACCCCATGTTGTAGGGACTGTGAAGACTAATTACAGAACACACAGAGACATTTAAGCAGCCATTAAATGTCTAAAGTCACTACTGTCATAATCTGACTTTGCAGTTCATCTACAGTAGTTGAAAACAGGCAAAAACACACACAGTCAAGATGGTCCACTCCTTGATTCACAACTGTTGAAAATTCATAATTGTTTGAAACTGTATGGCCTATCTACTGCTGGTGAATTGTGTTACTACTAATATATTGGTGTCAGTTCAGTGGGGCTCCATTCAGCTGGAAAACTAATTCACTGACATCAAGCTACAATGGCACACCTTGCCATCTATTCTGAACTCTATGTGTCACTGATGACTACTCTGATCAGTAGCATATTTGGAATGATTTTGCCAGCAAAATACTGCTCTAAAAGATTAACATACTTCAAAGATTAGTAAAAGAAAGGTTTGTACTGCAACATCATCATCTTCGGAAACTGATGAAAGCACTGAAGGAAGGGTGGGTTTGGGGCAGGGGACATACCATTGTAACCTACTTGTAAAAACTCAGCCAACCAACTGACAGTATGAAAAGCTCTGAAGAATGTTTCACAATTATGAGTACTTGCATTATCTATCAACAGCTGGCTTCTGTAGCTGAACACTTCCCTTGCCCCAGCTAAGGGCAAAGTAGCTTTAAAATTGTAGTATGAAAAGAGTTTCTATCATACACTAAATTAACAATGAAGATGAAGATAAATTTGCAAATCTCATGAAAAAAATATTTTTAAACTTCATAAAACAAAACTTAGCTCTCCTTGGCTCAGAATAGAGGACTGTGTAATGTAGAAGTGAAAGAAAAAGAGTACTTTATTGTTTATTCTATTTCAATAGGAATTAAAATGAAGTAAGAAAACAGTCAGTACTGTGTGACGGAGATAAGAGGTACTGCTTAACTTTTGCTTACCTCGATGTTTTTCTCCACTGCATAATATTCTTTTGTAAATATTTCTCAATTTTGTCCTGCAGTTGCTGCACAGCTGAAAGGGATGTCTCACTGTATTCAAGTGATGGAGGTTGAACACTTCCTGTAGGTGCACTCACATTTCTGCCAAATGCTGGATACCAATCTGACTTTCGGCTCACATCAAAACGTGTTCTATGGGGCATCTCTTCATTCTGAATATTTGCCCATACCTATTAAAACAAATGAGTATTTTACAACATAACTTTTACAGCAATATTTTAATATTGTTATTGAAGTTTGTGAAATAAGACATTTGTCTTACAAAAGAAATTAAACAAATGAAATTACTTTATTTACTTATGAAATAATAATATAGGAAAAGTAAAGATACACACATGGCATAAGCATTGTAAAGTCTTGGGGTTATGGAGATTTCAGGGCTGAAGATTGTCTTCAGCTGCAAAAAAGTAGCAATATTCACTGAAAACAGGCTTATACCCTTGTGGCACATAGATAGCAGTGTTGGATACGTAGCAGGGTAATTAGTAGAAAGTAAGCTGGTAACCACTTGAATTTTTGGTTTTAGCTAATAAATTTTGTGAAGTTTTGTTGGTATTGGTATTAGTTTTGGTTTAGTAGTATTAATAAAAGTTGTTGCTTTCTTAGTAGAGGGAAACTTTCGAGACTGCTATTGTTAGTTCTATAAATAGTTCTACTGGTGTA
The DNA here is from genome assembly GCF_021461395.2 of Schistocerca americana. Taxonomy (NCBI): domain Eukaryota; kingdom Metazoa; phylum Arthropoda; class Insecta; order Orthoptera; family Acrididae; genus Schistocerca; species Schistocerca americana. Next base: position 113,383,797 of record NC_060121.1, read on the forward strand.
ACTGAACTTAGATAAGTAGACATTTAGTTTTTTTCAGTAACTCTAAAATTTTACCAAGACTGAGAAGTGTGGGCTCTGTCGTAGGTTTGTGAGTAGTGGGTTACGGTGTGGGGTTTGTTCAAAATATTTTCATTGAGCGGAATACAGTGGGCAAGCTAGTGGGCATTCTAGAAAGATCCTCTCCTGGGAATGCAGAATCTGTAGTAGAAATAAGTTGATACAGGAACAGGAGAAGAAGGTCTGTGGCCTTCAGGTGCAGTTACAATACACAAAGGAGGAACTAAATAGGTTGAGGAGGGTGAATGGTGCTGGGGAATGGGAACTGGCAGTTGGCAAGAAGGCAGCTAGGAGGATCAGGTATTCAGACAGTCGTACTTAGCGTATATGCAATAGATTTGACCAACTCTCAGAGTTGAGGGGAGAGGAGCCTTGTGTAGCTATAGATGTAGGAAACATGCAGCAGCCTCAGCAGTTAGGAGGACTAAGTCAGTTTCAACGTCTCACAGAAAGAAGAAGGTTCTGCTGCTAGGTAGTTCACACAGTAGAGATGTGGGCCAGCACTTGCAGGAAGTGTTGGGGAGTGAGTACCATGTCACCAGCTTTGTGAAGCCTAGTGCAGGGTTGGGCGTCACTATCAGCCTCATCTTAATGCAGCAGCTGTTAAGTGCATTAACATGGGGCTGGAGAAGGCACTGCTGGCATGGGCCACATTGCAGTGGTGCACGTTGAGTCTATTAGTAGGTTGGATTTCACTAGGCATGGCCTGCACCTCAATAGGCATGGGAAGGGGAGGCTGGCAAAGCTTATAGGTGACAGTGTAGTGTGTGGTGGCGGTGGGATCACTCATGGAAGAATTCCTGTAGTAGTTGGTGTCACAGCTACACCTTTTTTAGATTGAAGTCAGCTGATAGGTATACCTGGTTAAAAGAAGTCCCTCAACTAAGGTATCACCTTCACAGGATGTCATGTTTCCATGTAGAGAAGGAATTAGCATATTTCATCAAAATATAAGAGGTATTACAGATAAAGTTAGTGAACTGCTTATAGATGTTGACTCTGAAATTATTGGTATAGTGGAGCACCACTTAAATAATTTGACAATTCAAAGGCATCCTTTACCAGGATACAGATTAGCTGGCAGTTTTTCAAGGAGTCCCTTGTGGAGTGGGGGAGTGGCTATGTTTGTAAAAAACAGTATTCCATTTGAGCCCATAGACGTATCACGGCATTGCACTGAACAGATATTTGAATTTTGTGCAGGGGCAGTTGAATTTAGTGAAACTAAACTTCTAATTTTTGTGGTTTATATGTCCCCTAACTCTGACTTCAGAGTGTTTCTGCTCAAGCTAGAGAGGGTTCTTGATTCACTTTATAGGAAAAACCAGAAATTCGTTATATGTGGTGACTTCAGTATTAATTTTGTATATGATTGTGCAAGAAAAAGGATGTTGGTAGATCTCCTAAATTCATAAGATCTGATGCAGACTGTGTTTTTTCCAACTAGGGTGCAGGGGAACAGTAGCACAGCCACAGGTAATATTTTTATTCATTCTTCATTACTAGATGGGCATTCTGTTAGTAAAAGGGTGAAGGCCCTTTCAGACCATGATGCACAGATTTTTACACTAAAAGTCTTTTTTACTCAAACAAACATCACATATAATTACAAATTATGTAGGGAAGTTAATCTAACAGCAATTGAGAGTTTTTTAAATCTTGTCAAGGAACAAGAGTGGCAGGACATTTTAGTGCCAATAACATAGATGACAAATATAATGCTTTCCTTGACACATTTCTCATGCTCTTTGAGAGTTGCTTTCCATCAGAATGTTCTAAATGTGGTACTAGCAGTAAAAAGTGGCCTGGGTGGCTGACTAGTGGGATAAGGATATCATATAGAACAAAGTGGAAATAATATCAAAATGTTAGAAGTAGTCACAATCAAGCTACAGTAGCCCATAACAAATAGTATTGTAAGGTGATTAAGTTATTAGGAAAGCAAAGAGTATGCGTTATGCAAACAGAATAGCTAATTCACAGGACAAAATTGAAACCATATGGTTGGTTATGAAGTGTCTCGTCAACAGCACGAGGTCAACAATATAAAAGTCAGTTCATAGTAAAAATATTTCTGTTAATGATAAATCAGATATATGTACAGCATTTAACAATCATTTTCTGAGCATTGCAGGTGAATTAAATAATAATTTAGTTTCTACAGGGAATCACGTAACTCTCTTGGCAAATGCCTTTCCAGGACTGATGTCTGAAATACTCCTCTGTGATAATAGACAAGGGGGAGATTGAGTCAATAATTAAATCACTGAAGACTAAGGATGCTCATGGATATGATGGAGTGCCTAGCAGAATATTAAAGTACTGTGCTGCACCTGTTAGCCCTGTACTTAGCCATATTTGTAATTTTTCCATTAGGAATGGTCAGATTCCCGAACGATTAAAGTACTCAGTAGTAAGGCTGTTTTATAAAAGGGGAGAAAGGGATGAGTAGACAATTTTAGACCTATTTCTATGCTATCAGTATTTGCTAAAGTTATTGAAACGGCTGTGTATGTAAGGATAATTGCTCACTTTATATCACATAATTTGCTATCAAATGCACAGTTTGGAAGTTGTTTAACAACTTTTCTCTGTGAGGTACTGGGTGGGTTAAACAAAAGGTTTTGAACACTAGGCATATTTTTTGATTTAACTAAGGTGTTTGATTGTGTTGATTACAAAATATTATTCCAGAAGTTGGACCATTACAGAATACAGTGTTGTCGTAACTGCTGTCCGCTTCACGTCTGCTGTGCAGCGAGCTACCATAATTTAAGTATTAACTGTATTTTTCTTCCGTGTGTTTTTGCTTTTAGGAAGCTTTAATTGTTGAGTGCTATTAATAGTTCCATAGATTTCGTGTTTGTTTTGAATACAGTCAGAGAGAGTCCCTTTAGTCAACCATAATGCCAGTAGTGCTAGTGTTTGTTTTCAATACAGTCCAGAGACAGGTAGTGCTATTTTCATTGTTTTCTACAAGAAGTGGCTAGCAACCACAGTTTAGTGAATAAACAGCCGCCTTTAGTGAATTAGCAGTCTAGTTAAAAGTTGATTAACTCTCTTCAGTAAATTGATTCCTTAGGATGGATGGGATGTGTGACTGCTGTGTACGGACGCAGGAGGAGCTGGCCACTGTTCGCGAACAGCTGAGCGTGTTGATGGCCGCGGTCAGCCGTCTTCAGGCTGCTGCCTCAGAGTGTAGCGGCAGTGGGGAGTCTGGTGCGTCGCAAGGTACACCCCAGGTGTTACATGCTTCACCCACTGTCCCAGCTGTCGAGACATCTTCGCGGGTACTGGGCGCGGTTGGGCCACCCTCTCCCCAAGGGGAGTGGCGGGTTCAGCGGCGTTCGAGGCGGAGGGTCAATGTGGAGGCTGGCCGTGTGGCATCGCCCGCTCTGCCTGTGAGTGGACATGTGGCTGCTCCTTCAGCAAGGTCCGAGCAGGCACACGGGGGGAGGTGTTTATTAGTTATTGGGAGCTCCAACGTTAGGCGGGTGATGGAGCCCCTTAGGGAAATAGTGGGAAGGTCGGGGAAGAAGGCCAGTGCTCACTGTGTCTGCTTGCTGGGGGGTCTCATCCGAGATGTGGAGGAGGCCCTACCGGCAGCGATAGAGAGCACTGGGTGCACCCGACTGCAAATTGTTGCTCATGTCGGCACCAATGACTCCTGCCGTCTGGGTTCAGAGGTCATCCTCAGTTCGTACAGGCGGTTGGCGGAATTGGTGAAGGCGGAAAGCCTCGCTCATGGGGTGGAATCAGAGCTAACTATTTGTAGTATCGTTCCCAGAACCGATCGCGGTCCTCTGGTTTGGAGCCGAGTGGAAGGCTTAAACCAGAGGCTCAGACGATTCTGCTGAGATCTGGGGTGCAAATTTCTCGACCTCCGCTATCGGGTGGAGAAATGTAGGGTCCCCCTGAATAGGTCAGGCGTGCACTACACGCCGGAAGCAGCTACAAGGGTAGCGGAGTACGTGTGGAGTGCCCATGGGGGTTTTTTAGGTTAGAGAATCCCCTCCCTAGGCCCGACAAGACGCCTCCTGAGACGCGGCAAGGTAGAAGTAGGCAAAATGCAACAGGGAATAACAATATTAATGTGCTAATAGTAAACTGCAGGAGCGTCTACAGAAAGGTCCCAGAATTGCTCTCATTAATAAACGGTCGCAACGCCCATATAGTACTAGGGACAGAAAGTTGGCTGAAAACAGACGCAAACAGTAATGAAATCCTAAACTCAGATTGGAATGTATACCGCGGAGACAGGCTGGACAGTGAAGGGGGAGGCGTGTTTATAACGATAAGAAGTGCAATAGTATCGAAGGAAATTGACGGAGATCCGAAATGTGAAATGATTTGGGTGAAAGTCACGGTTAAAGCAGGCTCAGACATGGTAATTGGATGTCTCTATAGGCCCCCTGGCTCAGCAGCTGTTGTGGCTGAGCACCTGAAGGATAATTTGGAAAATATTTCGAGTAGATTTCCCCACCATGTTATAGTTCTAGGTAGAGATTTTAATTTGCCGGATATAGACTGGGAGACTCAAACGTTCATAACGGGTGGCAGGGACAAAGAATCCAGTGAAATTTTTTTAAGTGCTTTATCTGAAAACTACCTTGAGCAGTTAAACAGAGAACCGACTCGTGGCGATAACACATTAGACCTTCTGGTGACAAACAGACCCGAACTATTTGAAAAAGTTAACGCAGAACAGGGAATCAGCGATCATAAAGCGGTTATGGCATCGATGATTTCAGCCATAAATAGAAATATTAAAAAGGGTAGGAAGATTTTTCTGTTTAGAAAAAGTGACAAAAAGCAGATTTCAGAGTACCTGTTGGCTCAACACAAAAGTTTTGTCTCAAGTACAGATAGTGTTGAGGATCAGTGGACAAAGTTCAAAACCGTCGTACATAATGCGTTAGATGAGTATGTGCCAAGCAAGATCGTAAGAGATGGAAAAGAGCCACCGTGGTACAACAACCGAGTTAGAAAACTGCTGCGGAAACAAAATGAACTTCACAGCAAACATAAACATAGCCAAAGCCTTGCAGACAAACAAAAATTACGCGAAGCGAAATGTAGTGTGAGGAGGGCTATGCGAGAGGCGTTCAATGAATTCGAAAGTAAAGTTCTATGTACTGACTTGGCAGAAAATCCTAAGAAATTTTGGTCTTATGTCAAAGCGGTAGGTGGATCAAAACAAAATGTCCAGACACTCTGTGACCAAAATGGTACTGAAACAGAGGATGACAGACTAAAGGCCGAAATACTAAATGTATTTTTCCAAAGTTGTTTCACAGAGGAAGACTTCACTGTAGTTCCTTCTCTAGATTGTCGCACAGATGACAAAATGGTAGATATCGAAATAGACGACAGAGGGATAGAGAAACAATTAAAATCGCTCAAAAGAGGAAAGGCCTCTGGACCTGATGGGATACCAGTTCAATTTTACACAGAGTATGCGAAGGAACTTGCCCCCCATCTTGCAGCGGTGTACCGTGGGTCTCTAGAAGAGCGTAGCGTTCCAAAGGATTGGAAAAGGGCACAGGTCATCCCCGTTTTCAAGAAGGGACGACGAACAGATGTGCAGAACTATAGACCTATATCTCTAACGTCGATCAGTTGTAGAATTTTGGAACACGTATTGTGTTCGAGTATAATGACTTTTCTGGAGACTAGAAATCTACTCTGTAGGAATAAGCATGGGTTTTGAAAAAGACGGTCATGTGAAACCCAGCTCGCGCTATTCGTCCACGAGACTCAGAGGGCCATAGACACAGGTTCACAGGTAGATGCCGTGTTTCTTGACTTCCGCAAGGCGTTCGATACAGTTCCCCACAGTCGTTTAATGAACAAAGTAAGAGCATATGGACTATCAGACCAATTGTGTGATTGGATTGAGGAGTTCCTAGATAACTGGACGCAGCATGTCATTCTCAATGGAGAGAAGTCTTCCGAAGTAAGAGTGATTTCAGGTGTGCCGCAGGGGAGTGTCATAGGGCCGTTGCTATTCACAATATACACTCCTGGAAATGGAAAAAAGAACACATTGACACCGGTGTGTCAGACCCACCATACTTGCTCCGGACACTGCGAGAGGGCTGTACAAGCAATGATCACACGCACGGCACAGCGGACACACCAGGAACCGCGGTGTTGGCCGTCGAATGGCGCTAGCTGCGCAGCATTTGTGCACCGCCGCCGTCAGTGTCAGCCAGTTTGCCGTGGCATACGGAGCTCCATCGCAGTCTTCAACACTGGTAGCATGCCGCGACAGCGTGGACGTGAACCGTATGTGCAGTTGACGGACTTTGAGCGAGGGCGTATAGTGGGCATGCGGGAGGCCGGGTGGACGTACTGCCGAATTGCTCAACACGTGGGGCGTGAGGTCTCCACAGTACATCGATGTTGTCGCCAGTGGTCGGCGGAAGGTGCACGTGCCCGTCGACCTGGGACCGGACCGCAGCGACGCACGGATGCACGCCAAGATCGTAGGATCCTACGCAGTGCCGTAGGGAACCGCACCGCCACTTCCCAGCAAATTAGGGACACTGTTGCTCCTGGGGTATCGGCGAGGACCATTCGCAACCGTCTCCATGAAGCTGGGCTACGGTCCTGCACACCGTTAGGCCGTCTTCCGCTCACGCCCCAACGTCGTGAAGCCCGCCTCCAGTGGTGAAGCGACAGGCGTGAATGGAGGGACGAATGGAGACGTGTCGTCTTCAGCGATTAGAGTCGCTTCTGCCTTGGTGCCAATGATGGTCGTATGCGTGTTTGGCGCCGTGCAGGTGAGCGCCACAATCAGGACTGCATACGACCGAGGCACACAGGGCCAACACCCGGCATCATGGTGTGGGGAGCGATCTCCTACACTGGCCGTACACCACTGGTGATCGTCGAGGGGACACTGAATAGTGCACGGTACATCCAAACCGTCATCGAACCCATCGTTCTACCATTCCTAGACCGGCAAGGGAACTTGCTGTTCCAACAGGACAATGCACGTCCGCATGTATCCCGTGCCACCTAACGTGCTCTAGAAGGTGTAAGTCAACTACCCTGGCCAGCAAGATCTCCGGATCTGTCCCCCATTGAGCATGTTTGGGACTGGATGAAGCATCGTCTCACGCGGACTGGACGTCCAGCACGAACGCTGGTCCAACTGAGGCGCCAGGTGGAAATGGCATGGCAAGCCGTTCCACAGGACTACATCCAGCATCTCTACGATCGTCTCCATGGGAGAATAGCAGCCTGCATTGCTGCAAAAGGTGGATATACACTGTACTAGTGCCGACATTGTGCATGCTCTGTTGCCTGTGTCTATGTGCCTGTGGTTCTGTCAGTGTGATCATGTGATGTATCTGACCCCAGGAATATGTCAATAAAGTTTCCCCTTCCTGGGACAATGAATTCACGGTGTTCTTATTTCAATTTCCAGGAGTGTACATAAATGACCTGGTGGATGACATCGGAAGTTCGCTGAGGCTTTTTGCAGATGATGCTGTGGTGTATCGAGAGGTTGTAACAATGGAAAATTGTACTGAAATGCAGGAGGATCTGCAGCGAATTGAAGCATGGTGCAGGGAATGGCAATTGAATCTCAATGTAGACAAGTGTAATGTGCTGCAAATACACAGAAAGATAGATGCTTTATCATTTAGCTACAAAATAGCAGGTCAGCAACTGGAAGCAGTTAATACCATAAATTATCTGGGAGTACGCATTAGGAGTGATTTAAAATGGAATGATCATATAATGTTGATCGTCGGTAAAGCAGATGCCAGACTGAGATTCATTGGAAGAATCCTAAGGAAATGCAATCCGAAAACAAAGGAAGTAGGTTACAGTACGCTTGTTCGCCCACTGCTTGAATACTGCTCAGCAGTGTGGGATCCGTACCAGATAGGGTTGATAGAAGATATAGAGAAGATCCAACGGAGAGCAGCGCGCTTCGTTACAGGATCATTTAGTAATCACGAAAGCGATACGGAGATGATAGATAAACTCCAGTGGAAGACTCTGCAGGAGAGACGCTCAGTAGCTCGGTACGGGCTTTTGTCAAAGTTTCAAGAACATACCTTCACCGAAGAGTCACGCAGTATATTGCTCCCTCCTACGTATATCTTGCGAAGAGACCATGAGGATAAAATCAGAGAGATTAGAGCCCACACAGAGGCATACCGACAATCCTTCTTTCCACGAACAATACGAGACTGGAATAGAAGGGAGAACCGATAGAGGTACTCAAGGTACCCTCCGCCACACACCGTCAGGTGGCTTGTGGAGTATGGATGTAGATGTAGATGTAGATACAGGGAGTAGCTCACAACTGGTACACCTTTTACTTCAATACACAGCAAAAGGTCATTATTCACAGTGTCGAGAATGTCTGTGATGTGGGGTCTGAGTGGGATACGGTCAAATGGGGGATGTCCCAAGGATCAGTGTTGGGGCCACTCCAGTTCCTTATTTATGTAAATGATATGCCCTCTAGTATTACAGGTAACACTAAAATATTTTTGTTTGCTGATGACACTAGCTTGGTAGTAAAGGATGTTGTGTGCAACATTGGCTCGGTTTCAAATAGTGCAGTTCATGACATAAGTTCATGGCTTGTACAAAATAAACAAACGCTAGATCACAGTAAGACTCACTCAGTTTTTACAGTTTCTAACACACAATTCAACAGAACCCAAACGTTTTAATTTCACAGAACGGGCATATGATTAGTGAAACTGAACAGTTCAAATTCCTAGGTGTTCAGATAGATAGCAAGCTGTCATGGAAAGCCCAAGTTCAGGATCTTGTTCAAAGGCTTAATGCTGCCATTTTTACTATTCGAATGGTATTTGAAGTAAATGATCTTTCGACACAAAAATTAGTCTACTTTGCTTATTTTCATTCGCTTATGTCATACGGTATTATATTTGGGGTAACTCTTCCCATTCTAAAAGGATATTTTGGCTCAGAAACGGGCAGTTTGGGCAATAAGTGGCATGAGTTCGTGAACCTCTTGTCGATCCTTGTTCACTAGTCTAGGTATTCTGACACTGGCCTCTCAATATATATATTCTTTACTGTTGTTTCTTGTTAACAATATCAGCTTATTCCCAAGAATAAGCAGCTTTCACTCAGTTAACACTTGGCAGAAATCCAACCTGCATTTGGATTGGACTTCCTTAACTCTTGTGCAGAAAGGTGTGTAGTATACTGCTGCATCCATTTTAAATAACCTATCACAAGAATTCAAAAATCGTAGCAATAATTCACACACTTTCAAATCGAAACTGAAGAGTTTCCTCAAGGGTCACTCTTTCTATCCTGTTGAGGAGTTCCTTGAAAAATTAAACTGATTCTTATGTTATATTGTTGATTGTGTTTACTTAAATTTATGGCTTGATATTTTTATCTGTTATTACTTTTATGTTGTAATTTCATGAACTGACACGTTCCATGGCCTTGGAGATTTGCTCCTCAATTTGGTCCTGCAAAACTTGACATGTAAATAAATAAATAAAATGTCATGTCACACAAGTTGTTTGCATGTGTTTACAAGCACTGCACTGTCAAACATTTCAGGCCAGTCACTAGAGGAACTGTGTTTTATATATGCGGTTTGATTTTGTTTATTCTTTGATGTATGCTTTTTACATTTTTGTTTCTTCTGTGCCTTGTTTACTGCATAGTTACTGGATAACTTGTATGTTCTGCTATCTGTGGATTAATGTTGAGTTGTGAGCTTGTGTTCTCAGAAGCTATTATATTTTGTCACCATTTCTCCTGTGACTGCATTCAATGAAGTTTGTCACTGGTTGCAAAAGGGAGTTTTTCATGTAGCCCAGTTTCATCATATTGAGATACAAGGATTAAACTGTTGAACATTAGCCTACCTGGCTTGTACTGACAATACTCATGGTCAAACAGGCTCAAGAGTTCCCAATACAGCACAGAAATTGATAAGGTATCAAACACTACTGATCAGCCACCTATCTAATAGCCGGCATGTCCACATTTGGCACAGATAACATCAGCGATGCATCTACATCTACATCTACATCCATACTCCGCAAGCCACCTGACGGTGTGTGGCAGAGGTTACCTCGAGTACCTCTATCAGTTCTCCCTTCTATTCCAGTCTCGTATTGCTCATGGAAAGAGAGATTGTTGGTATCCCTCTGTGTGTGCTCTAATCTCTCTGATTTTATCCTCATGGTCTCTTTGCAAGATATTTGTAGGAGGGAGCAATATACTGCTTGACTCCTCAGTGAAAGTATGTTCTCAAAACTTCAACAAAACCTCGTACCGAGTTACTGAGTGCCTCTTTTGCAGAGTCTTCCATTGCACAATGCATCATGGTATGAAAGCAATGAGGCCTTGGTAGGTTGCTGAAGGGGGCTGGCACCACATCTGCACACACATCACCTAATTCTCGAAAATTCCACGTACAGAGACGAGGAGCTCTGATGCCACATTCAGTCAATTCCCAGATGTGTCTGATTGGGTTCAGATCTGGCAAATTGGGGGGGCAGCACATCAACTGGAACACGGCTTTGTGACATGGTGCATTATCTTGTTGAAAAATGCTACTGTCATTGGGAAACACGATCATCATGAAGGGGTGTATGTTGTCTGCAACCAATGTACGATACCCCTTGGCTTTCAGCGTGCCTTGCACGAGCTCACCTGGCCTCATTGACTCCCAAGTGAATGTCCCCCACATGAGCTCCACCAGACTTATGGATGCCCAAGTGAATGTCCTCCTCCTCCCCCCCCCTCCCCTCCCCAGAGCATAATGGAGCCACCACCAGCTTGTCTCAGGTGTCAAGGAGCTATTCCGCTGGAAGACGACGAATTCGTGCTCTCTCATCAGCATGATGAAGAAGGTATCAGAACTCACTACACTATGCAATGCTCTGCTACTGTGCCAATGCCCAGTGCTGATAGTCTCATGCCCATTTCAGTTGTAGTTGCTGGTGTCATAGCATTAACAGTGGCCATGCATGTATCATTGGCTGCAGAGGCCCATTGTTAGGAGTGTTTGGTGCACTGTGTGTTCACATACACTCGTACTCTGCCAGCATTAAAGTCTGATGTTAGTTCCACCACTTTCTTGCACCTGTCCTGTTTTACCAGTCTGCCCAGCCTACAATGTCCGACATCTGTAACGAGGAGTGACTGCTCAACCTCACAACATCTAGACGCGGTTTCACCTTGTGTTGAAGACACTCACAAAAGCACTCCTGAACACCTGACAAGTTGTGCAGTTTCTGAAATGTTTGTGGTGAGCCTCTGGGCCATCACCATCTGCCCTTGGTCAAACTCAGATAGATTGTGCACCTCCCTCATTCTACATACGAACAGCACACTCAGTGATATTACATGCAGCATTCATGTCTGACTAGCAGTCATTCCTCACCATGTGAGGTTGCTAACATCTGGATGGGTTTATGTTGATAGTAGGTTGGTGGTCATAATGTTCTGGCTGTTACATTTAACTCATGTAGTGCAAGTTCAAGCAGTATGTGAGAAACAATGAACTAGCCCCAACAACAAGCTTTCATTCCACTTAAGATTTAACAATTTTGTGAAACACAGGGGGAAACAGCATTACATGCTACCACCATACAGACTCATGTAGTATTTGAATAGATATGCAATAAGAGTTCTCATATAATATGCATGCACATATAAAGATTTATGGTGAGCTTTAAGTACAACTAACAGTCAAAAGTTGCTCTTCATAAATTGTCACATGACTCTAATGCCAGCTCAAAGAGAAATAATGTTTCATTTGATTTAATTGTTAGAGTGTATAATGATTTACTAGATAAGTTGAAAATAAAAATTTTGATCCCGGCTCATGTAACAGATAACATTTATAGAAGTTATCAGCATTGAACCAGTTTGAACAACTGAACTGTATAACAAACAAATTAATTAGAACAGCAAAATCAATCAGTTATTGATAATATAATGTAAATGGATGTATAAAAAATCTACTCACCAAGCAGCTGCAGGGGAACACACACACACAAAAGTATTTAACGTTTACAAGCATTTGGAGCCAGTGGCTCCTTATTCTGGCAGAAGAGTTGACATGGAAGGATGAGGGGTGAAGGAAAAGGACTGGAGAGGTTTAGCGAAAGGGGCACAGTTCAGAAAATTCACCCAGAATCCCAGGTCAGGGGAGAAGAATTAGAAGTTATAAATTAGAGAATTAGAAGTTAGAAATATAATAAATGAAATAAAATACTGGGGATGAAACTGTATTACAAGTACAATTGTGAGAATCAATTACAACTGTGAGAACCATCATTGAGTTCTTTCCAACACATGACACTAGATCATGGGATGATTGAAAGATGAAGCCAAACCTGATATTTCCAGAGTTGTCATGTAAACTACTTGAGCTGTTTGAGAAATGCTGAAACACAACACTACAGGATAGCCATTCAGTCTCCTTTTGGTACGACCAGTTCAAAGCAGTTTCACAATAGATAGTTACTAATGCAGTTTCTAAAAACTGCTTCACTTTTGAAAGTATGATTTTACTTGTTCCACATACCTATAGATTCTACTGCATTGTGGTATCTTCAGAACATGATGAGTGAATGAATTACATGATATGATTCATGTACAGAACAACATAGAGCCTCCCAGCTGCTGTTGGTACTTTACAGCAATGTTTGCCTTTTTTCACACAATAATGGTGTTGCCATCAGAATTTATGACATGTCTATTTTCATCCTTAGACATTAATGGACAATTTTGCTCATATCTTCAGTGTTTGTGAATTATTGTTCACTATAAACATGATGGTCTTTGATGATTATGGAATGGTAATACTTCATGCAGACCATAGGAATGAAGTCCCATATATGGAGGAAGTAAGGACTTTGCTTGGGAACTGTTATATCTTAGTTGAAGGGAAAGTAGCACTTCATGTTCTATGGCTTCCACAGCAGAGTGACACCAATGCATATAATCTCAATCTGGAGCAGCTCGATTTCTCCATGACGCCCAATGAATCCACAGGCAATGCAGTCAGGCACAATGTGGTGTTTTGCTTAACATATACTGAATGAGATGGTGTTTGCATCTGCGGCATCTCTCTCATGCTTGACGACAGCCGAAACTGAGGAGGGACTCTTTGGAAATGATGATATGCTGCTAGCTAACATAAGACACTCAGCACTGAGAAGGCACTATAACAGGAAGCACCTTTAGTTAGTGTAAGGACAATTATATGCAGGGGAATAAGCATAGAAACTTTGTGGCATCCCAGACACATAATAACTATATGGACAGATAAAGACACTCCTGAGAAGTTATTCCAGAATATGCCAACAGTTGAGATGGCATTTTAAAGTCTCTGACTGTCAAATGGATGAGGTGCCTGTAATTCTGAGTTGATATCACATTTCATGACCCACTGCTGCATTTACAACTCATTCAGTCCTCTTCAGCTATATGGATACAAGCTAAGATATAATTGTAGGACCAAGTGACTAACAAAACTACTGAAGTTAAGTCTGAGTTACTATAGGATGCTGAAAATGGTCTGAACGGATAACTGTATATTGTGCAACAATAGTGGATCTGGAACCACACAAGAATGAAAAAAGACTAAAATTTCATGCTTTATTGATGCTGAGGTCATTAGAAACTGAGCACACACTCAGACTGAGGAAGGTTAAGGAAGAACGCCAGACATGCCCAATCAAAGAAATCATCACAGCATTTATCTTAAGCTATTTACGGGAAACCTATACCTGGATGCCCAATACGGATCTGAACCACTATCCATCCAAATATGAGTCCAGTGTCTTACCACTACGCCTCCTCCACATTGTGGGAAACACACCATCTACTAACAGTATACACATCATAAGCAGAAAATGTCTTGGAGCAAGTAGTATTAAAAAGGTCATGCGGAAGGAGAAGGCAATAAGTGCCTGCACTCAAATTTACACTTTATTACAATAAAAAGCTGAAATGAACTACAGCCAAATCAGCCTCAGAATGCTCAACAGTACCGACTGACCACCATGTCATCCTAAAACTGATAGGTGTCACTGGATGCGGATACGGAGAGGCATGTGGTCAGCATACCACTCCTGGCCATTTTCAGATTTTGTGACCAGGCCACTACTTCTAGATCGAGTAGCTCCTCAGTTAGCTTCACAAGGGCTGAGTGCACTCCACTTGCGAGCAGCACTTGGCAGGACCGGACAGTCACCCATTCAAAAGCTACCAAAGCCCGGCACTGATTATCTTCAGTAACCTGCCACAAGCTGGTGGTACCATTGAAGCAAGACCATATTACAATAACAGTACAAAATTTCCAATTATGCCATTTTTAGGGTTCTGTAACTCAAACAGTAAAAACAGAACTCTTATGGGACTGCTTTGTTGTCTGTCCGTCTGTCAATCTCACTATTAAGACACTCTTTCTCACGAAAAGGTAGAGGTATCAAACTGAAATTTATGTCACACATTAAGGTCTACAGTACCTTGACAGGGCAGAAAATTGAAGCTTCTAAGTTAGTTTAGTCAATGGCCCAGGTTGTGAGGCAGCCACTGAAACAAGCATTTTATGTTCAGCTGGATGTCGTGCCACAGGGTAGTCCACTTTTCTATTGGCCACAATTTGGCTGTGTCCATTCATCCTGATGGACAGCTGGTTTGTAGTCATACCAATATGAAAAGCTGTGTAATGACTGCAGTAATGCTGGTGTATGACATGGCTGCTCTCACATGTGGCTCGGCCTCTGATGGCATAGGATAGGCCTGTGACAGGTTTGGAATAGGAAGTGCTGGGTGGGCAGGCCTTGTGCCTGGGTTTTTCACAGGGAAATGACCCTTTGACAAGGAATTGGGATTGAAAGTGACATGAGGATAGACTAAGATGTTGTGGAGGTTGGGTGGGTGATTGAAAACAACTTTAGGAGGGGTGGGAATGATCTCGGGAAGGATGTCGCTCATTTGAGGGCAAGATGATAGATAATCAGAGCCCTGCAAAGGATGCAGTTTAGTTGCCCAAGTCCTGGAGGGTACTGGGTGATGAAAGAGGTACTCCTCTGTAGCTGGTTCTTGTGGGAAGTGGGAGGATTAGGGTTGTAAGGGAGATATTGCATGGGGAATCTGTTTGCAGACTAGGTCTGTGGGATAGTGACTGTTTGTAAAACCTTCAGCTTATTGGGCAAGGGAGTTCTTGAAACTAGAAATACACTACCCCTGGCTGTCTAGACTGTATGGGAGCAATTTTTTGATGTGGAAGGGATGGCAGCAGTCGAAATTCAGATGTGGTTGGTGGGTTTAATATGGACAGATGTGTGGAAGAGGCCATCAGAAAGGAGGGCATCAACATCCAGGAAGGTGGAACGCTGTGTTGAGGAGGACCAGGAGAAGCAGATGGGAGAGAAGATATTGAGATTGTTAAGGAATGAGGATGGAGTGTCTTGGCCCTGAGTCCAGGTCATGAAGGTACACTAATGAACCTGAAACAGGCCAGGGGTTTGGGGTTTTGGGAGGATAGGAAGGTTTACTCTAGATGGCCCATAAACAAGGTGACATAAGGGGTGCCATGTGGGTGCCCATGGCTGAGGCAAGGATTTGTTTGTATACCTTTGCTTCGAAAGAGAACTACTTGCGTGTTAGGATAAAATTAGTAAGGTGTATGGGGAATGAGGTACTGGGTTTCAACTCTGAAGGACAATGGGAGAGTTACAGTTCAATAGCACTGAGGCCATGAGCATGAGTGGCGTTTGTATATAGGGAAATGGCATGAAGAGTGACGTGTAGGTATCCAGAAGGTAAAGCGATGAGGATGGTGAAGGAACTGCAACTCAACATGTCATCTTTACAGTGAGTAGCAATCTATCCTTTTCATAATATTACTGATATTCCAATCTGGACTTTGCATTGTTTGTTTTTATCCTAACAGCTTTTCTTCCATCCCTCAACCCAGTTATGTTTCCCTTTGTTACTATTCTCTACAGCATTACTCTGCTCATTGTCCACTGTTTCTCTTTTTTCCTATATATTTTTCATCATCCTCCAAATTGCACACATGCTCTGATATCCGAGCTACACTGTATCAACGGTATCGTTTGCACAAAACACACAGTTATGTGACCATGCAGATTGTTGGTGCAGTCTCTCATGCCCCAGATTCTTCCCACCTATAATTATACTAATTCCTGCTGATTACATTTCCTCCCTCATCTTCACATATTTTTGTGTGTTATTTTCCACAATCTACTTATGCCACACAAACTTGTGTACCTCTGACTAATCTCTAATCTCCCCCCCCCCCTCCCCCCCAAACCTTACACCAACACATGCCATACGCCATACTCCTGTACCTTATCCATTTTATCTTTTTCACTCATTTTTGTACATGTTTTATGTATTTGTGAATATTTTATGTATTTCAGCAAATTTTTACATACCTGTATATTTTGTGCATATTTTTATACATTTGTGCATGTTTCTATGTGTTTGTACATGTTGTTATGCATCTTTTTCTGTTATCTCCCTTCCCTAACAACCAACTAATGCCTTCATTTGCCCATTTTGCTACATCGTTTCCCGTTTCCTCCCAATTGTCCCTGCCACAATGGACTTCTGCTCTGTCTTTCTGCACGATTTCAGGAAAGTTCTGTCTAAAACCCAGTTCCACAACCTGTTCCTTAAATGCTGCTTATACCATGCAATCCCCTCAACAGCCTAACCATAAAAATTCATTTCTCTCAATTGCCCCCATCATTTTACAAAGACCTTAACCTTTTCAGAAGCTACCTGTCCCTATCCCTCATAAACCCAATAATGCAAAAACACATCTCAATGGCACAGGCATCCCACAACCACATCCATTCCCTTGATGAGATACTGCTACTGTGTGATTCCTTCTACATATATCATATCTTTGAAATTGTTTCCCTTGCTCTCCTGCACCTGGAAGTGTGTCCCTGACATCACCTATATGAGTTATCCAACCTGGTGACATCCTACTGCTGCCTTGGGACACCATCATCCAACCTCTATCCATTCACAGTGTTCCTCCTTGTCAATCCTCAATAGCACCCAGATTCTCCCTAGCTGACCTTCTCAACTTGCCACATCCCTCAAATCTCCCTATCAGAACAACCCCAGATCACTATTGTTACCCTTTCCACCAAAATTCTTAGCACCACAGAAACTTCAACACTATCCAAAAGCCTCACTGTTTGCCCTACACCCAAAATTAACCATGTTGGACTTGCCAAAAACCTTCTCCCTTTCTCCTGATCCCTGTAACTGAAACACTTATTTGCTACAAATCCCAACATTGTATCCTACCTCTCCCAGTTCATACCACCATCCATCCTTGATCATCCTCCCTCCCCCCCCCCCTCCCCCCCTCAATCACCCACCTAACCATCCGCTGGTAACCATCCTTCCCCAGGTCCCTTCCTAAGAACACCAAGCTTTCAGCAGAAGAAAGAACAACCATACACAGTGTTGTAACCGTGACCGGAACAGTCGTGGGGTGACCGTGAATGAAAGCGTGGCAGGTCACAAGTGAATTCCTCACGAAATTGACAACGTCCATTAGTACATGGAAATAAGCAAAGTAAACACGATGAATGTAAGCAAGATATTGAGAGACTTACGCGAATATCAGACTGCCTCGCTGAGTGAGAGGCAAGCGCTTAAATACATGACAGGCTATGTCGCCTATGGCCGCTGGGACCATGGGCTCCACAGTGGTGCCCTCACATTATATGTAGGCCAGGAGGGTGTGCAGCCACAGCTTATGGCATGACGGTTACGAGAGACCTCTAGTGGTAATTGAGGTCCATGCCATCTGGCACAGATTCGAAACCTGCGGCACTTGGTACCAGATCCCTCCCCCCTGAAACTTGCACAATGGGGTGGAAATGCCCCAGATGGTGCCGCAGTGGTTGGCAGATGGGAGAAGACCTGGGCTCGTCAACCGCCGTAGGCGGGGAGGAAGGGACGTCCGAGGTGTCCATGATGGCCGACCCAGAGGCCAAGGTGGCAGAGGGAGCTGCCGATCCACTTGGGGGTGGGGAGGGCCGCAGCAGGCTCGCGGGGAGGCTGAACCAGGGGCAGTGGCAGCGACTCGAGGACCACGTCTGTGCCTGAAGGAGATAGCAGAGGAGGAGATGGCTGCGGGAGTCCCACGGGGGTACATGGGCGGAGCTGGTTATAATGGCGGCGCTCCAACCCATTCAACGTCTGCACTGACGTAACACACCGCCCATGGGCTGCGATGACTGTGGCGGGCATCCAACCCACCTTGCTCCCATACACGTGGCCCCACACGGCTGTGCCGGTGGTGTAATGCTGAGAGGACCAGGACTGGCGGCAGGAGGGGGCAGCATCAGCAAATGGACCACGGCTGCCCATGGAGGAGCTCCGCCGGACTACGTCTGTCAATTGGCGTGGTGCGATAGGTGCTCAAGAACAGGGTGAGGGCCGACGTGGTTGGAGATAAGCCTCTCTGCCGTGCCATTGGAAGAAGGGTGGAAGGGCGGGCTACGGATATGTTTGATACCGTTGGTCTGACAGAAGTCATGGAAGGAGGATGCCAAGAATTGGGGGCCATTATCGGAACTAATGTGTGAGGCAGGCCCTCAATGGCGAGAACCTGGGCCAGGGCCGTGAGTGTGGCATCCATGGTGGTTGATGCCATGCAGACGACATATGGGTATTTGGAGTAGGCATCAATGATAAGTAACCACATGGACCCCAAAAATGGGCCTGCAAAATCGAGATGGATGTGATCCCAGGGCCAGCAAGGCACAGGCCAGGGTGCAAATGACTGAGGGGGGCTTGCCTGGTGATGCGCACACACAGTGCACCCACAGACCAGGTGGTCAATATCGCCATTATTGCCAGGCCAATACACGTGCCAGCGAGCCAAAACTTTCAATGCGTGACGTACCACAATGCCAGCGGTGTAACAAACTGAGTACTTGATGCCACAATTCTAGAGGGATGAACACCCGATGGGCATCCGACTCCATGGCCAACAGAAGGACATCATCAACCACGGAGAGCCTGTGGGACAGATGACACCAGGGGCTGACTTCAGTCCACATCTGACAAGTAATATAAGAGGGCCACCCATGGACCACGTAGCAGAAAACCTGCTGCAAGATAGGGTCTTGGCGTGTAGCCATGGCAATGTGAGCAGCCATAAGAGGCAGACTGTCCAGCGAATCCTGGTGGGTGGAGTCAATGTGAAAGCAGAGGACTTCCTATTGGTCAAATGCAGGATCAGGGCCTGCTGGGAGACGTGACAAAGCATTCGCGTTAGCATGATTGGTGGTGGGTTTATACCGAATGGTGTAAGCATAATTCCGTAAAAATAATGCCCAGTGCTGGAGTTGTTGAGCCATCCCCTCTGGAAGGTGAGTGTGTGGTCCGAAAAGCATAACTAAGGGTTTATGGTCCATCAGGAGGGTGTACTTTGCCCCAAAGAGATAGATGTGAAATTTTTGGATGGCAAACACTATCACCACAGCCTCCTTTTCAATTTGGGAGTAGTTCAGTTGTGCTGGGGTCAAAGTCTTAGATGCATAAGCGATGGGCTGATCTGAGCCATTGGCATTCCAATGCGCGAGGACGGCCCCAATGCCATATGCTGATGCATCAGCCACCACAACCAAGGGGCGGTCCAGAGAGAATGGAGTAAGGCAAGAGGCGGACTTCAGCATAGCCATTAAATGGAGAAAAGCCTGGTCACCAGCAGGAGTCCAATCAAAAGGTACCCATTTGTGATGCAAGTGATTGACAGTTTGAGCAATGGAGGCAGCCTGGGGTAAGAACTTTAAGTAAAAAGCAACCTTGCCCAAAAACACCTGGAGTTAAGGTAAGTCCTTGGGACGAGGAAGGACCTCAATGGTTGCGACATTATGACCCAAAGGGCAAATGCAATCTTTTCTAAGCCAGTGGCCTAAATATTCCAACTCTGGTTGAAAAAAACATCACTTGTCCAGCCAACAGTGTAAACCTGCAGATTGCAGAGCGTGAAATAAGGCGCTGAGGTTTTGAAAATGTTCCTGGCAGGAAGAAGTTGACCTCAGGGAAGATCAGTTTGGATTCCATAGAAATATTGGAACATGTGAGGCAAGACGGACCTTACGACTTATCTTAGAAGAAAGATTAAGGGAAGGCAAACCTACATTTCTAGCATTTGTAGACTTAGAGAAAGCTTTTGACAATGTTGACTAGAATATTCTCTTTCAAATTATAAAGGTGGCAGGGGTAAAATACAGGGAGTGAAAGGCTATTTACAATTTGTACAGAAACCTATTGGCAGTTATAAGGGTCGAGGGACATGAAAGGGAAGCAGTGGTTGGGAAGGGAGTGAGACAGGGTTGTAGCCTCTCCCCGATGTTATTCAATGTGTATATTGAGCAAGCAGTGAAAGAAACAAAAGAAAAATTCAGAGTAGGTATTAAAATCCATGGAGAAGAAATAAAAACTTTGAGGTTCGCCGATGACATTGTAATTCTATCAGAGACAGCAAAGGACTTGGAAGAGCAGTTGAATGGAATGGATGGTGTCTTGAAAGGAGGATATAAGATGAACATCAACAAAAGCAAAATGAGAATAATGGAATGTGGTCGAATTAAGTCGGGTGATGCTGAGGGAATTATATTAGGAAATGAGACACTTAAAGTAGTAAAGGAGTTTTGCTATTTGGAGAGCAAAATAATTGATGATGGTCGAAGTTGTTGTTGTTGTGGTCTTCAGTCCTGAGACTGGTTTGATGCAGCTCTCCATGCTACTCTATCCTGTGCAAGCTTCTTCATCTCCCAGTACCTACTGCAACCTACATCCTTCTGAATCTGCTTAGTGTATTCATCTCTTGGTCTCCCTCTACGATTTTTACCCTCCATGCTGCCCTCCAATGCTAAATTTGTGAACCCTTGATGCCTCAAAACATGTCCTACCAACCGATCCCTTCTTCTAGTCAAGTTGTGCCACAAAGTCCTCTTCTCCCCAATCCTATTCAATACCTCCTCATTAGTTATGTGATCTACCCACCTTATCTTCAGCATTCTTCTGTAGCACCACATTTCGAAAGCTTCTATTCTCTTCTTGTCCAAACTAGTTATCGTCCATGTTTCACTTCCATACATGGCTACACTCCATACAAATACTTTCAGAAACGACTTCCTGACACTTAAATCTATACTCGATGTTAACAAATTTCTCTTCTTCAGAAACGATTTCCTTGCCATTGCCAGTCTACATTTTATATCCTCTCTACTTCGACCATCATCAGTGCACAGTCATCATGGTCGAAGTAGAGAAGATATAAAATGTAGACTGGCAATGGCAAGGAAAGGGTTTCTGAAGAAGAGAAATTTGTTAACATCGAGTATAGATTTACGTGTCAGGAAGTCGTTTCTGAAAGTATCTGTATGGAGTGTAGCCATGTATGGAAGTGAAACATGGACGATAAATAGTTTGGACAAGAAGAGAATAGAAGCTTTCGAAATGTGGTGCTACAGAACAATGCTGAAGATTAGATGGGTAGATCACATAACTAATGATGAAGTATTGAACAGAATTGGGGAGAAGAGGAGTATGTGGCACAACTTGACTAGAAGAAGGGACCGGTTAGTAGGACATGTTCTGAGGCATGAAGGGATCACCAATTTAGCATTGGAGGGCAGCGTGGAGGGTAAAAATCGTAGAGGGAGACCAAGAGATGAATACACTAAGCAGATTCAGAAGGATGTGGGTTGCAGTAAGTATGGGGAGATGAAGAAGCTTGCACAGAATAGGGTAGCATGGAGAGCTGCATCAAACCAGTCTCAGGACTGAAGACTACAACAACAACAACAACAACAGCTGTGGACAGCATGAGTTTGGTTGGAAAGGCACGAGCAGGTGCCAACATAGTTCACAAAATATTCACTTCTGAACGCATACTACAACTTCACTGCAGAAGCCACAGAAATCACACAAGAGCACACATCAGCACTCCGAAATATTTCTATCCTCCACAATCATGTGCAAACTGCTCCACTGTCCAAGTCTTTCCGCCAACTGTGCATCCGTC
Source organism: Schistocerca americana (assembly GCF_021461395.2). Taxonomy (NCBI): domain Eukaryota; kingdom Metazoa; phylum Arthropoda; class Insecta; order Orthoptera; family Acrididae; genus Schistocerca; species Schistocerca americana. Next base: position 113,405,941 of record NC_060121.1, read on the forward strand.
GTGCCATCACGTGCAGCACTTCCCGTCCTGTGCGACTATCCCCCATGCCGCACTGTTCCGCTCTCCAGAATCCCCGTGTCCTCTCTTGAAACGATCCTTCTCCCCCACTTCCATACAGTCTCACCATTAGCGAGTGCTGTGATTGGCTATAGCACTCCCTTCATGTCTCCAAGCCAATGTACACTCACAAATGTATTTAAACACATACAAAATACTGGAGTTACAAAAAATAACTTGAAATTAAATAAATATTCCTATGGCTGGACCATAAACACACACTAATACACATTATTAAACACATAAACAAAAAATAGACATATATCAAAGGTACAGCAAGCAAAAGTAGGCCACTAGCCTAACGTCTCTGTGCTTTCTAAAACACAGTAAATAATTGACCAATTTCTTCATGAAGAGCATTTATTGGATATAAACAAAGGCATAGAATAGTAAATATATTTATAAGCATGCTGCTACTGTTTTTTTCGTGTAACTGTGGAGTACTTATGGCCTGACGCGATCGATAGTAATCGGCCACTTTGACCTCCAATAACTCATGTACTATTCAAGTCACATGCCTGTAATTTATACTAATTTAGCTTTACACTAAAAGCTTCCTAAAGACATGTTGGTCAACAAAATCAGATAAAATGTTTAGATTTTGGAAATTTGTTGCTGGGTATTGCTTGTATAATTTATGGTCAGATATTAAACTTTAAATTAATAAAGGTATTGAAAATCTGATTACACCATCAGAATCGTTGTGCAAATAATAGTAATGCACATGTTTCTTTTTGAGGTATCACGATTCATCTGGCTACTATAAATTTCCGTATGAACTGTGAAATGTCTGCTATTATTGTTTCACAAAGTCCACCATATTTGGCACTCCCGGCATAGATGTCTCCTTCATCGACACAAAGCACCGTCCTTGTCACAGTGTCAACATGGAATTCCCACCCACGCGATCGGGCTGGACCCCTCTTGCTTCGGCGAACATCCGGCACCACGTGGTCGGCTTGCCGAGCGACCCGCACCCGCCAAGCGGCCACACCAACTCCGAACTTAGAATATTTTCAGGGCACCACAATTCGCCTGTTACTTCGCACACCTCCACTTATTAACATTCTGGCTTGCCAGAATGTTCAGAAGTAGCAACCTTCAGTTCATACTAGTACACATAAACAAATTACAAAGAACAGAATTAACTGATTAAAATCCCAGGCCAATAGGGTTCACAAAATTTTTGTAGTGGTGTGGGAGCAGCATGAATTTTGAAATAAAATAACACAAATTATGAACGAAATGGCATATTAAATAAATGCCAACATTTCAGTTATGCATACACAACTTTTTTTGACAAGAAATGAAGTTTTTTAAATACACTTTCATTTGTGTGTAATTTTGTAAGCACTTCTTGTGCCACTCACTCAGCGCTAAGGCGCCTTCTTGCACTAATTTTTCCGTCACACTACACATGGTCACACGGATTTTAGCATGAAGTATTGATCAACTCACATCAGTGTTTTGACCAAGTGCCTCACAGAAATTGTGTCTGCCTCTGAATTCCAAGTTCCACCATTTATCGTGACAAATTTGTCTACAATGAAAACCAAAAGTACAAACCCCTCAACAAACCATTTCCCAAAACCAACCAGGATCCTCATTAAAGATTCCCTCCAGTGGAAAACGATACTTTAGGAACAAAGCCACAAGGCAAATGACTGAATCACAGTAAGCTCAAATTTCCATAAGTTCTATTTATTTGGCTTTGATCAATTCTTCCCACCTCCACACACCAACAATTGTTTGCACATACAATTACACTTTTAATGCCCTTCAAATTGACCACTAAATTCTTTGCCACACTCTTATACAAAGCATAAATGGATATATATTTTACTTAAATTCATGAAGTCACTGACCTCCACGCACCCTCAGTGCCTAAACTTCCCCCTATTGCACATGTACAGTGCCACAATAAACTAACAAATTACTAATGAACCCCCAAGTAAAACATATAAATTATCTCTCCAAAATTACTACCACTAATTACAAATTAGAACAGCTTTTAATTTCTCCCCTTTCTCTATATGCCCTTAGCTATTTCAAATTTCTCTTGTTTCCACATATGTGGCAGCAACGACCGTAATATTCTAGCATACCAATGCCAATCAGTCTTATTAGAATCACACTCCTCCTTTATATACCAATTTGTACGAACTTCATTACACAAGCTATCCCCATCATCACTATTTACTTCAGCCCTCTCTAAATTTTCTTAGTTTTTCCATACATTTCACTGATTCATTACCCACAGCCTGCACAACTTTACTGTTTTTTCCCCTCAAAAATATCAACACTTGCAGCTTCAACAAAATTACACATCAATTCACTATTAAACACTTTATCTTTCTGAAAGAATACATTGATGCCTAAGCCATCATTACCATAAATATTCATCTCAGCAACCTTATCTGCTGACACACTATTTAAATCACTACATAAATTCACCTCAGAAAGCTTTCTTTCCTCCTTCGACAAATTAACTTTACATGAATCATACACCACTTTATCCTCCGCCGGTACGTTACACAAATTGCTGCTACCTTGTTGTACAATTTTGGGACTTCCAGACTTGCTACATTCTGCTGTGATTGGACAAAAATCAGCACATACTGCCATTTCTACACACTTTTCATCCAGATTAGCCCCCGATCCTATTTTACATACCTTCTCACTTTCACACTCTGACATACGTTTTAGATTCACACATTCATCAATAAGTTTCGTTTCGCCTTCATTCGTGATTAGAAACGCGTAAATTCCTTCCTCCGAAGTATCAATACCAGTAGCTTTTACATCATTACATAAATTACCATTACTCTGTTCCTTTAAACAGAAATCATCTACCTCTGCAGATACATTTTTAACTTCAACTGCTGGCGAGACCAATGCTAAGCCTCCCTTAGTAACTTTGATGCTTTCCGCTGAAACACAATCACTCTCACTTGCAGCTGGCGAGACCAAAGCTACACCACCTTCACTAACATCGATGTTTTGTAGACTCACAAATACTTGTTACTACATCACCTTCCTTACTGCAATTGCTACTATTTGCTAATACCTCTTCAGAACTCTCCATCCAATTTGCTTTCACAAAATTCATCTCCTCTTTAACTCCTTTTTAAGCCCCTGAATCTTTCCATTCATCACCATTCACACACTCATTCATTACACATTCATAACTTACATCATTCCCCACAAATGTATTCCCATTACTTTTATTTAAATCTCTCACAAATCTATGCTTCTGCCGTTTGCACCTGCTTTTATTGAAAGAGACACCTATATAGCCTTCCTCTTTAGCAAACTCCATATTACATATTTGTTGCCTTTCTCCAAACCTATCAACATTTCTACCATTACCATTATCTCCATTCTCACAAACCTTACTAACTTTACCTAATGTGCAAATAGTTCTCCTTTGAAGGAAAGGTATACAAACAAATCTGCAACAGACCCATGGGCACCAGCATGGCACCTACCTATACCAACTTGCTTATGAGCCATCAAGAGGAAACCTTCCTAGCCTCCCGAAACCCTGACCTCTGGCTTGGTTAAGGTTCACTGATTATATCTTCAAGATCTGGAGTCAGGAGCCAGACATTCAGTCCTATTCCTTCATGACCTCAACACTTTCTTCCCATCCACCTCACCTGGTTCTCTTCAACCCAGAGTCCCACATTCCTGGACATTGACCTCCTCCTCTTCGATGGTTACATTCACAGATCTGTCCACATTAAACCCACGAACCACCAGCAGTACCAGCATTTGAACAGCTGCCATCCCTTCCGTACCAAAAAATTCCCCCCGTACAGCCTGGCCAGCTGAGGACGACATATTTGCAGTGGCAAGAAATCCCTGAAGGTCTTACAGACAGGCGCTACCCCAATACCTAGTCCATTAACTGATGTCCTGTGCTATATCCCCACACACAATCAATCTTCCCTCTTCCCATAAGAACCAGCTACAAAGAACTGCTCCCTTTGTCACCCAATTGTATCCCAGAGTGAAACAGCTGAACCACATCCTTTGTCAGGACTTTGATTATCTATCACCTTGCCATTGAAATGAGGGGCGGTCATCCCAAGATTATTCTGCCCCCCACCCCTCCCCCATAAAGTGACATTCCATCAACCACTTGACCCCCACAACCTAGCCCATAACTATGCCACTCCCAATCCCATCCCCTTGCCAAAGGGATAATTTTCATGCAGAAGACCCAGATGCAAGATCTGCCCCAATCCACCCACCCAGCACCCCATATTCCAGTCCTATCACATGCTTGCTTACCTTATCCCATCAGAGACTGGTCCAACTGTGAAATTAGCCATGTCATATAACAGCTCTGCTGCAATCAATGAACAGCTTTTTATATTGGTATGACTACGAAGCAGCTGTCCACCAGGATGAATGGTCAGCACCAAACTGTGGCACAACATACAGCTGAACATAACAAACTTATTTCAATGTCCGCTTCACAATGTGGGCCATCTGTATTCACTCCTCCACCACCAGCTTTTCTGAATTGCACAGAAGGGAGTTATCCTTACAATGTGCTATCTGCACTAGTCCCTGCACACACGGCCAGGCAGCACTCACTCCTTTCTCCCTACATGTACCCTGCTATCCCCCCACTCTGACTTGCTGCTTCTATTCAGCACAACACCATTGCATTCTGGCCGGAGTGGACAGAGATCTGAAGAAGGCTATGACTGAAAGCACAATGATGCCTGTCTGCAACTCACTGTGTCATATTTATGGTGAGTAGCAACCTATCCTTTTCATAATATTGTTCATATTCCAAACTGGATTTCACTTTGTTTGATTCTATCTATATACATATTGATTCTGTTGATTTAGCAGTGAAATGCATGCCTGGAAACTGAGAGGGTCGAATCTTGGCCGGGCCACAGATTCTTCAGTCTTTGTTTTAATCCAGTCTTCATCTCTCTGTTCTGTGAGGAGTCATCAGAAACACCACGTGGTTCAGATTTCACGTTAAACTGTATGTCCTCTTTCCCCAGTTCAATAACTAGAGCAGGTTACAGGACACTTAAGCTGCTGAAGTGGTGTCCAGTGGATTTCACTGAGCCACATGAAATTATTATTATTAGTAATGTTTAGAATGGACATCAACTGATGGCCTCTTAACCCTTTTTTGCATGAACCATAAGTATTTTTGCTTTGTTCCCTTATGTGTCAAAGATAAAATTCCCAGTTGTATTGTTATTTCTATGTGCTTGCTTGCTTAACTACCTCCATTATTTATTGCATTAAATGGAGAAAGTCTTACTGTATTCAGTGTAACTTAATAGTCAGTACCAGTACTCACATTGTCTTCATTAATGAGGCAATATGTTTTTTGGAGAGGACAGAATGTGTCTGTGATGCTACATGCTTGACCAGACACAGGATCCCAAATGCGGAAAGTTCCTGGGGCATCTCGAGTTAAAACATAGGCAGCTGGTCCATGGGGCACACCAACTCCGAGGAGCAGCCAGGCTTGCATTCCCAGATGCAGGAGGTAGCAACACAGCAGCACAGCATGGTCCTCACAGTCGCCAGACAGCAACCTCACAACTTGCTGAGAAATATACCAAAATATACAGATGTAACACAAAATAAAATTTCCCAGATATGTTTGTTAACCTTATGTTATACTGTTTATATCATTATCATGGTACAGATATGTGGTTCACTTTTTTGTCTGAAATATTTGCAGAATAGGACTAATTCATAAAAAGTTACAATATTACAAAATACGGAACTTCGTAATACACATGGATTAGATTGAGATTTATAACATTAGGGCAATATCCACTGCAATATTAATGCTATGGACTCTGTGAGGTAACAAAAATCAAAAGAACTGCTTGAGCAACTGATTCTAAAAAATCAAAATGAATCAGAAAAGCTCAAAAGACAATGCAGATAATATACATAACAAATCAATATGTATTCAATAGACAACATACAACAGAGATAAGTGTATTGCTGCATTGATTTCAGAGACAGATAATATATTTATTAAACTAAAAGAGAGAACTATAGATTCAAAAGGACTCTCATTGGATAAAATTGTTAATACAAGTTTTTGCGATATGAAAAATTACCTAATTTGGGTGAACCAATAGTATAGTCAGTTTAATACACAGAAAAGTTTGTATGATTTTCCTCCTATTATTTAATATAAAGATGCATGTATCAGACAATAAGAAAGAAAATTAAATTACAATTAAAATATGTCATATATATCATTGAAAGAACCATGATTTTAAAAAAAAAATTATAAGTTGGTGTAGACACATTACTCGAGTAATAATAGGAGAAATGTACAGGTATCAAAAATGTATGGTGGTTCACTTTCAAATATCTTGTGAGAAAATCTGTGGTATTTACCACCAGAAGCTGAAACATTGTTGAGCTTCCACTCACTGTTGGTGGTCGTTATGTGCGAGGCTAAAGTCTAAGGCATACAACTGACTATTTATGGGCCAATGTGAGTTCCAGAGCCTGGCAGACGAATGGAATGATGTTCTGAAATTAAGTAAATGCACTAAAATGAAATGACTGGAGGTGTGAGTGGCACAGATAGCCTAATAGTAATGACAGCTTCTCACAATGAGCAGGAAATCCAAGTTTATGCCCCAAGGTGGCATCGACTTTCAACTGTCACCTATATTGATTGATTTGATATTATTTATTGTATTCAATACTGGTGACAAAATTTCATCTAATCTAAGTTTTTCTTCTTTTATGTGAAAATTATTGTTGTGTTGTCAGATTTTGCTAGCCTTACTGTACATTTTAGTAACATGATGCCCAGTCCTATTCCTGGAGAGACTACAGACAATTTTGATACCATTTTATTATTCAGTATGTTTCATAGACATGAAATGATGTCACAAGAATAATATATCTTTACAAATTGCTTGTCAGTTCTACTTTGACCCTATCTCACAACAACTTACTTTCCGTGAGACATGAAAAACCCTGCACACTGCCACAAGAAAACCGACAAGTAAGGCTTAATGACACTTTCAGTAGATTGGGTCATGGAAAGAAGCATCACTCAGATTTTTAAAATTTCTTGTATGTCTGTAGTATCAATTCAAACATCAGAGTCGGTTTTATTTTTGGATGGGTAGGTACTTAAAAGAGAATGGCAGAACTTTATGTACTGAAATCTATGGAAAGTTACTCACACAAATAAGAATCTGTACAAAAATTCTGACCATCATTCAAATAAGGAAAGAACAGTTGAAAGGAAACAACTGGTTGGAAGCCTCATGCAAGCTGAGTTTACGAACCTACAGCAAAATAAAATAGCTCTTGTGGACCAAACACAAACCAGCCTCTGCAGTTAATGATGCTAGTTGTAACTTGGGGCTTGCTCCATACAATAGTGACTACCTTTGAAAGTTGAAGATGAAAGGAAATCTTTTAAGGAAAAGTCCACTGTTTGGTGATTTTTCAAGGAAGACTGCACAAGGATATGGTGGGCAGTCACTTGACAGATGACTTAGATGAGTTGGAGCATCTGAAAATAGCCAAGACTGACAGAAGATCAAAATTTAGATTCAACACAGGACAGATAAACTACATAGCAACACACAACATAAATTCCATCATACAACCAAGGAAACTCAAAATTGTAGCAGACAAAATGGATTGCAAAGGAGGACTTCAGGAAATGAGAAACACTGATCAGGAACCAACAGAATCACACAGATATATAATTTATAGGGAAATACCAAGAAAAAGTGTATTGAAACAATGTCCACAGTTAGGAACATGATATGGGGTCACTCTCAAAATAATTGAATCTGTAATAGAATTTAAATCACAATCTCCCAGGCGATCTACAGTAACTATAAAAACTGCAAATAAAATATACACAATAATAAATTCCCATCCCCTAACTAATTATAAAAATAATAAGAAAGGACACAGAGAAAATATGGATGAATTTTGGAAGCTAGATCAGATGGCAACAAATGTAAATAAAAACCACACCAAAATTTTAATTGTTGATTTTAGAGGCCAGCCCGGAAGGGAGAAGACATACAGGGATGTAACAAAGAAATGGCTAACACAAAGAAGAACAAACAGGAATGTATGAGACTACTGGAATTGTGTAGAAATCATGATATGATCTCAAAGTCCACACTTCAAGAAAAGACCAAATAAACTCAAAATTTGGAAATATCTGGACTGGAAAACAGGAGAATGGCACTGGATCATGTCTGTATGGCTAAAAATTACCACAATGTGAAAATTCTGAGCGGTACAGATACTGTATCAGATCATTACATGATAAAAATAAAAATTAAATTTACCCTGTTAGCAAGGAAAAAATCCCACCCCAAAAAGAAGAGAACCCATGACCCTCATAAGTTGATAAGTAACAAGGAATATGGAGAACAAACAAGGAATATAAAGATAAAACAGATAATCTAGAGGAAATGGCTCCTCAGTAGAAATAAAAAGCTGAACAGTAGCCCAGTAAATCCAAGGAAAAAAACATAAATGGTGGAGTGATGAATATGATAAAACAATGGCAGATAGACATCAAGCTTGGCTAAGGTATCAGCGTCATAAAACAGGAGAATCACACTTTGAACTCACAGACCAAAGAAAGATAACTCAAAAAGTAATAATAAAAATTAAATGCCAATATTGAAAAGATATACTTCTAATGATAGAAATAAATAGTGAGAAAACAACCTCCAGAGATTTCTACAAATTATTTAGCAGACAAGCACAAAGATATGACTCTCCAATATTAATGTTAAAAGTATAAAAATAATAAGATGGCCCTTGGCAGTGCAAAAATATAGAAATTTTAGCAGAAATATTAAAAAAATTACTAAAAATTGCAAAGATGTTCCAAAACTACTATAAATAAACACAGATGCCCCTATTAAAACTCCAGCAGAAAGTGTAAACCCACATGCAATCCATGAAGTCTACAAAGCTTTTAAAGAGCTCAAAAACTAAAAGATCAAAAATTTGTGGAACTTTGGAAATACGCAGCAGAACCAGTGAAGATATCATTACATCAATGCACAGTGAAAATCTGGAACAAGGAAGAACTATGAGAATACTGACTACAGACTTCAAGAATGCTTATCATTGTTTCTACAGATCTTCAGTGATGAAGACACTAAGAAATTTCAGTCTCCACCCCAAATAAAAATTTAGCTCTAATGAACACCAAATCTACTGTAAAGTTCAGAGGAGAAATATCTGAGCCATTTATGACTAAAACAGGGTTAAGACAGGAAGATGATTTATCTCCGTTACTTTTCAACTGAGTGCATCATGAGAGAATGGTACAAGGAAAATCCTAAAAACATAAGAAATGGAACCAAGAAAGATAAAATAAACTTAAACTGCTTGGGATTCTTAGATGACTTAGCGTTACTAGCTAATACATTCAAGAAGCCAGAAATCAACTAACAACCCCACAAAATATAGCACAATGAACAGGACTCCAGATATCATTCAAAAAGACTGAGAAAATGGTAGCAGATCCACTATTAATCAACCACATAACAGTAAATAACAGGGAAGCAAGAAACATGCATGTAACAGCTAACAAAATGATAAAAGCTCAAAAATTAACATGGTTGCGTACAATAAAATATGTCTCTCAATCAAAATTAAATTAAAACTTTACAATATGCTGGTTCAACAAGAAATGACACATGGAAGTGAAACTCTTTTCAGTCACCCAGAGAAACATATTTGACAAAATCCTAAAAGTAGAGAGAAGAATAGCTACAATACACATAAATAAGAATGATCAAAAAGACGAAAAATGGCAGATTGTGCCACATGAAGTGGTGTACAGCAGACTGGAGCCCACTGCAGGTACTATACAGAAAAAAGCATCTCTTTTTTTGGTCACATTACAAGGAAACCAGAAACCAGACTACCAAGAAAAATTATAAAGAAACTTTGGAACATGAAGCAACAAGCAGGATGGGTATGGAATATCAGGGAGGATATGAAAGAGCTAGAATTAACCCTGGATGATTAGCAAAACAAAACAGAAACTTTAAAGCAACTGAAAAACATAAAAATAAGATCGAAATAAAATACAGACAGACAACAAGTAATAAGAAAGAGTATTTACAGATGAGGAACAACAAAAAAGATCAGAATGAATGAAAAGATACTGGGCAATTCAGAAAGAAAACCTACTGAAAATGACCAGAAATTGATTGAAACCGTCCAATGAGGCCTTAAAGCAGGAGGAGGAGGAGGAGAAGAATGAGAAGGAGAAGAAGAACCTACGTTGTCAATTTTGTGATTCACTGACACTTATTTTAGCAAATAGTATATCTACATCAGAAGTGTAGATATAGAAAATGGAAATGGAAAGTGCTATACTGCAAATACTTTCACTACATGCCAGCAATATACATGTTGATTAAGATTTCATCCTTACTGAAGGCTGTTCTCGGTATTTGCAGTAAAGAAAAATGCCACTCTTACAGATGGTGAGTAGTGTGTTTATGTATGATGGTTATCGGGTGTTTGAAAGTGGAATTTGTAACACTGCATGCCCAGAGGATGTGCATGTGCAGTTTATCACCGTCTTTCAAACTTTGAGACATGGGAGCATCATATCAATGTTCTCACAGACAGTTAGCTACAATGTGACTATTAAAAAGTGAAGCTGACGAGGTGCACTCAGGAAAATTGTGCAGCAAGAAGAGTAGGCACAGGTCCTTCCAGAAAGGTTACACCATTAGAAGATAGCTCTGACAAACAGATGGCTGACAACAATTGAAATATGGTTACAGTCTGGATGTCATCACAAACTGTCAGAAATATTAGTAAAAGTTGTATGGGAAATCTCAAATTATCATTTGCAGTTTATCACTGCCACCATGTCACAGGTACCACAGACTTGCACGGTGTAGAGCCAGCGTCAACTGAGATGCTGAGGACATAATGTGGTGTCCAGTGACGAGTTTTTGGTGGTAGTATTGATGCCAAAATCTCTGTAGATGACAAGTTAAAATGTCACAGGGAGCAGTGATTCTTGATGCCTTACCCCTTCAACTCCTGGAATCATGGATACAAAGATGCAACTGATTTGGTAACTGTTGAACGGTGGATGAGTGTTTGGAAGTGCATAGTTAGAACTGTAAATACTGTTGTCATATACTTCATGGACAGAGTACCAAAACGTATATTCCAGTGGATAATGCAATACCTGACCATACAGTTCGCATCACAAAGACCTCAAGGAATGTACTGATTGAGCCTGTTCATTTGTCACCCACAGATCATGTCTGGGATGTGATGGGAAGACGTATAACAGCCTCCAGGCAGCAATCTTCATGAACTGACACAGCATGTGTTTCAGGCATGGCAAAAAATTCCTCCAGGATGATATTCAAAGTCTGGCGGTCTCTGTGATTCAAAGAACACAAGAGAGCACTAATGCGTGTGGGGTAACACCTCTTACTGATGTTGATGGTGGCCATTACTTTAAAATGGAATCTGAGTTTAACCATTTTATTCCTGCTTTGCAATGAACATTTCTTCAAGTTTTATAAATACTAGATTTGTGCTTCACAGTGTAACGCTTTCCATTTCTGTCAGTGTATACAAAATAAGAGTGCACTGAATATAACTATAACAAATGCATGACACAAAGGAATGAAATACATTAGACGCCAGCAAGTACTGATTTATATCAATGGAGAAAGTTGCAGATTTGTGCTGGATGGAGATTTGAAGTTGGGTCTCCTGCTTCTTAGGCAGATGAGCTGACCAGTATCCCATACAGACACACTGATCATTGCAGCTGCATGGACTACCCTAGCATGCTTCCCATCAGACCCAGATTCTCAACTTATCCTCAGACCACTGATGTAGAGCCCCATACCCATTATCCTCATTACTCATGTCATTTTGCCAATTCCCATAAGAGTTCAAGCTTGCAGTGCATCTGCACTAAAGGGGTTGCAGCACACCAGTCTTCAACTCTTATGAGAATCGGTGAAATGCTGTGAATAATGAAGATAATGGGCAATGGGCACTATTTCAGTAATGTGTAGATAGGTGGGAATTTGGGTCCGATGGGTGCATCCTAGGGCAGTCTGGGCAGTTGCGATGACTACTGTGTCCAGATAATGTAGTGGTCAGTTAATTTGCCTGTTAAGCAGGAGATCCAGGTTTGAAACCTGGTCTGACAAAAATTTTCAACTTCTCCCTTTGACATAAATCAATGCTCACTGGCAGCTGATGTCTTTAATTCCCCCTTGAATCATATCTTATTTTACGGACTATCTATGGACTGTAAACTGCACCTTAATTTTTAAGCAATTTTTTTAAAATAACATTTTTAACATTTTTATTATTAGATTGCAAAACCAGACTAAAAAAAATCTTAGTTTATGAAACCAAAGTGACCTTTAAAATCCCTGAAACCTGTCATTTGAACTTTCTTCTTCTTCGTCTCCATCATCATTGTTGTCCTTTTCACATATAAGATGCTCTTCATTGCCATCGAGAGTGTCGCTTATGCTGCACTTCTTGAAAGATTTAACAACAAATCTTCTCTCACTCTAGACCATAACTGTTTTATCCACTCACATATTTGTTTCATTGTAGGTCATTTTAACACTCCCTTCGGCGTGAATTCATGTTGGATTTAATTCATCATCCACTTGTTCCATTCCTTTCTCATATTCACTGTAAATGGTTTATTTATGGAGACATCAAGAGGTTGCAATTATGAAGTAGGTTGTCCTGGAATAACAGCAAGCTCTGTATTTCACTGTCTCAATTTCTCTTTCACAGAATTTTTCAAATGATTGCTAAACTGGTCCATCACAAGAACTCTTCTTCTCTCCCACACTCTGTTAATCAATAATGTCTTACCAGCCAAGTCAATCCAACCCTTGTCATGTATGTGAGCAACAAAACCTGGCAATATTTCAGGTTTTGGCATTGTTTTGTGCTTGAAAATGATCACTGGATAAAAGTTAGTACTGTCAGCACAGCATGAAAGGACAACAGTATACTGCAATTTTTGATGCCAACTTGTTTTTATAGTTACAGTTTTAGAACTTTTCAAGACAGCTGTTCTGTTACCCAGCAAATCAAATGTCAGAGGAGTTTTGTCCATATTCACTACTTGGCTTAGTTCCACATAGGTTTTCTTTTGATGTTGAATAATAAAGCAATAGAAAGATAATATTTTCTCTTCATACTCTTGTGCCATTTTCCAAAATACTTTGGTTTTTGGTTCGCATACTAAGTCCATGTTGGTTCACAAACCTGTAGCACAAACCAACTCCACCCCTAAAGTTTTTCTCATTTTTCAGTTCTTCTTTACTGGCTCGCTAACTGCGAATGTTTTTTTATGTTGGTGGAGAGCCGAAACGCCACTCAGCTGCTCTGTTTCCATGTTCTTCTGCATCTGCTATTACTTTCAATTTATAGCCCCATCATATGAATACTTTTTATTTTTTCCATTACGAAACTAGCTACTAACAAAAATATTGTACTGTTACTGATAACACAAATCACTTTAATTCGTGTTCACTGGCACATTTGATGGCAATGACGCATCAAAAGTTAAACGGTGTTCTGGGTTTGTTATGGTGGGGCAGGAAGGAGAGCGTGTTTGCAGGCTTGTGAATCCCTACAACTCATGAGAATTGCATTGGTGTACTGCTGCTGCCGGTTGAATCCAAGGCTGGCAGATAGAGATAGGTTTCCCATGGCATTGAAAATATGGCAATTTTTAAGACTGGTCAGAATTTTAAATCAATCACTGGATATTTTTAAATTAATTTTGAGCATAAGATGCACCTTTCAAAGAAAAGAAGTGTGTCTTGTAATCTGTAAAATACAGTGTTGCTGCATGATCAAAATGGTTCTGTTATTTCACACTTGTCTGAAAGGAACAGACACCACATATATAAAAAATGCCATAATTTTAAAGAAATTCTTTGTTAAAAGCAAAATATTGGGATAATAAGTGGATCCCTCCCCTCTCCCTGCCCAGAATATAACATGCGGTGATAGAACAAAACATTTAAATTTCACAGATGAAGAATACTTATTACAACTTTTATTCCGAAAAACATTTTTATATTTGTATAATCACTGGCATAAAAAGAAAGAACTACAGTTCTCCAGTTTATGCATGAGTAATATAATCTTGTACCTGAATGTGTGAGAAACTGTTGTTTGATTACATTTAATTTATTTAGAATTACTTCTTCTCTTGCCAGTGGAAATTCACCTAGAACAGCTATTATATTACTATTATGTAATTAAACTGCTTGCTACAAAGAAAAGTGCACTTACATCTGATGTCAGCCACACATCAAAAAGTCCTGGGAATAGTGTGTTACCAGATATAACAGGTATCATTGCAACATAGCGAGCAGCCATTTCTGCTGTCACAGGACCATCATCTCCACACAGATCTGAAATATTATCAGTGCAATGCGTCTACATCAGGATTGCAAGAAAACTGACGAAATTATGTTTTTAATAGCACACAAGATATTCAATAGACATTGACCTAAGGGAGAGGTAAACAAGAAAGTGCAAAATATGGTGACTCTGCTGTCAAAATGTATAGGCCTAACGTACTCATACCAAAGCTTTGAATTTTTCTAAGGTTTCACTTTCTATCTGAAAAATGTTTGTTATTAGAAATGTGTAACTCAGCTCACAAAAATCTGGTTTCTAAACCTTCATCAATTATGGAGCTGGATACTAGTTTTAGTTCCCTCAAGTCACCTGACAAAACTAAAAGGATGACCATGCAGTGAAAACAACAGCAACTAACCTTATTGATGTATGGTATGCTAGCTTTGTAGCTAATCTCTCTCTCTCTCTCTCTCTCTCTCTCTCTCTCTCTCTCTCTCTCTCTCTCTCTCTCACACACACACACACACACACACACATCACCACCTCCCTTATCCTCCCTGTCACTCACTATTGCACACTTTGAACACCCACTGCTATAACATACAATAACAAAAAGAACAGCTATACCATAATCCACTGTTTTCTCAAATGCAAGGCTTGTTTCATACCTAAACTCTCCTGTACTTTTTCCTTCTATTTATTTATGCACTTAGTGTTCATTTTTTCCTGTCAACATAAATTGCAAAACATAACCATAGCACCCACTACCAACCCAAACTTCTAGATTGCACATATTTAAAAGTCTTACAATAAAAATATCTATCCTTCCCGGTAGACCCTTAGGGCTTCCTATCTCTGAGAATGAAACCACAGAATTACATTTACAAAACCATTTGAGAAAGCCATGTAACCTATGCCTTCTTCCCATCTGGAAATACCAATACTCACAAAAAAACCATTAACCCCATAGCCTTTCTCTCTGTCAACCTCTCATAGTTTCCAGAGCCTGCTTTGGTGACCTACTCTACCTATCACTTTTCCATACACTTCCACATCCTCCTCCCCATAAACTAAATTACTTTAACACTATCTGCAGCTTACCAATACTGCTGTTAATCTGTCTTCCAAATACCTGACTGCAGCATAAGTCTCATTCCTCTCAAAAAGCTTTACTTTCAGTTCAAAAACTATGCTTAATCATGCTGTTCTTTTCAGGCTTTGTCAATGACCGGCTTAATTCATTTATTTCACTGGAAGATGTTTTCCCTACCCACACAACTGACCACAGTCCAGCTAATGCACATAATGAAGCTTGCCATAACCACTTCAAGACTCACTTCAACTGAAATCCTCCCCAAGCTCCCTCTCTTCTGCACATAAACTACCAGGAACACTCCCAGACATTCCTCAGCTCCAACCTAGCTTTACCTGCACTATTTGATCATAAGTATCTGGACACCCCCAAAAACATACGTTTTTCATATTAGGTGCATTGTGCTGCCAGGTACTCCATATCAGTGACCTCAGTAGTCATTAGACATCATGAGAGAGCAGAATGGGGTGCTCTGCGGAACTCATGGACTTCAAATGTGGTCAGGTGATTGGGTGTCACTTGTGTCATACGTCTGTGCACAAAATTTTCACACTCCTAAACATCCCTAGGTCCACTGTTTCTGATGTGATAGTGAAGTGGAAATGTGGAGGGACATGTACAGCACAAAGGCGAATAGGCCGACCTTGTCTGTTGACTGACAGAGACTGCTGACAGTTGAAAAGGGTTGTAATGTTTGATAGGCAGACATCTATCCAGACTATCACACAGGAATACCAAACTGTATGAGGATCCACTGAAAGTACTATGACAGTTAGACGGGAGATGAGAAGAAACACCAAAAAATGCCTTGCCTGATGTAAGGAGCTAAACACTGGATGACTGAACAGTGAAAAAACGTTGTGTGGAGTGAAAAATTATGGTACACAACATGGCGATCCAATGGCAGGGTGTGGGTATGACGAATCCCCGGTGAACATCATCTGCCAGTGTGTGTAGTGTCAAAAGTAAAATTCAGAGGCAGTGGTGTTATGGTGTGGTCAGGTTTTTCATGGAGGGGGCTTGCACCCCTTGTTGTTATGCATGGCACTATCACAGCACAGGCCTACACTGATGTTTTAAGCACCTTCTTGCTTCCCACAGTTGAAGAGCAATTGGGCAATGGCAACTGTATCTTTCAACATGATTGAGCACCTGTTCATAATATACGGCCTGTGGTGGAGTGGTTGCATGACATGGTCTGGCCTGCACAGAGTCCTGATCCGAATCCTATAGAACACTTTTGGGATGTTTTGGAATGCCAACTTCGCACCAGGCCTTACTGACTGACATCAACACCTCTCCTCAATGCAGAACTGCATGAAGAATGGGCTGCCATTCCACAAGAAACCTTCCAGCACCTGATTGAATGTATGCCTGCAAGACTAGAAGCTCTCATCAAGGCTAACGGTGGGCCAACACCATATTGAATTCCAGAATCATCAATGGAGGGCACCACAAACTTGTAAGTCATTTTCAGCCATGTGCCCAAATACATTCAGTCACATAGTGTACCTTCCCCAAATGTCTTTCCATGAGTCCAGCATCACAGCTATGTTATATGCTGCTTTTGATGACTTTAAATCAATCTTAAGGTTACCATTTTTCTCACAGACTAAGAGTCCACCAACATGGGCATCAGCTGCAGTGACTATTTGATGAGGGGCCACTGCCAGCTTTCTAAAATTCCTTTAAAAAAAACCTTGGCACTGCGATCCTATCATAGAAGTTCAACATGAACTTGAACCAACATTATTATATTAGGTCCATTCCAAAACTTTTCACCTACGGGAAAAATGCTGAATGAGGCTAATGACGGAGCATTTTTCCTCTTTAATAGAAAGTCCACTGACAATGCTGGAGCTTCAGCAAAACATGTCTGCGATATAAAAGAAAAGAAAAAAATGGTCTTCTGCTCAAAATAAAGATCTCTCTACTGTTTGTTCAGTTGTGGCTCACAAATGATAGACCAGCTTATCCAATGAATTTTTTGCAATCTCACTTCTAGCATCCAAGTCACTAATTACTTCTTCCACTGCCTTTTCACAGCTCCTGTCACAGTATCACCAGACTCTTTGCTTGTAGCATCCCTGTATGCCAACATTCCACAGAACCATGGCTTTTCTACCATGGAAAATTACCTTCTACCTCCTGACACACTGGACACTGTGACCGAGCAGTTCTAGGTGCTTCAGTCTGGAACTGTGCTGCTGCTACGGTCACAGGTTCGAATCCTGCCTCGAGCATGGATGTGTGTGATGCCCTTAGGTTAGTTAGGTTTAAGTAGTTCTAAGTCTAGGGGACTGATGACCTCAGATGTTAAGTCCCATAGTGCTTAGAGCCACTTGAACCTCTTGACACCAAATCCACCACCCACTTTCCTACCCTCTTGGTTAACCACATGCCGATTCATAATTATTTCTGCTTTGTAAGCAAATCACACAGAAATCTGCAAAACTACTCAGGGAAGTCACATGGCATGTTCCTATGATCATCGTTTATGAACCACCTAAAGGATCATTCCCATTTTTTCACTGATGACATATTTGTGACTGACACATGGTAAGGAGAGCCTTGATCTTTTCTTCCGTAACTCTTTATCTCAGTTCTGACACCTGTCATACATTACATGCTAAAAACATTCATATCACACAACAGCTGTGAGTATTCCATGTGTAATGGGAAGAAGGTGATATTCAGATACACCAATAAACATGCCAAAGCCTTTAAAGACAGACACTATTCTTCCCATTTAGTCTACAAGGAGATTTCTTGTGCTATTTCTTTACACAACAGCCAACAAATCTGTCACAACTGTCAATCAACTGCCAGCTATTATTCCACTTATCACTGAATATCACCAAGGCTTTGAAAAGATCATCCTCATCTTTCACTGTGCTTCATCAAGTTGCAATATAAGAAATATCCTACTTGAAATCCTATCCTCATCAGCCACAGCAATGTTTACCAACCCCAATGTAGCTCTTTCCAGTGAGCACATTCACTGTAAGTGTGCTGTTACTGATACCCATAGCAACGATCTACTTAGCAGTATGTGCTAGCTAGTAAATCTTACCTTCCAGTACCTTCTGTCATTACACACCTTTTCTGGCAGATGTGGCATTGTCATGTGGTGCTGACAACACTAGTAATAATGAGCATAGAGAGTCTGTAGCATTTTTGAGCTAGTCAAGTTAACACCTGATGAAGGAATTGCAGAAGACGGACATCTGAAGTTAAAATGAAAAATATTGATATAAAGACTAATGAGGAGACATGAATTTGAGCATGTTGGACATGCAAACAGCAGTGGTGCCTGACATGTATGCAAGAAGTGGCATACAAGTGAAACAGTGAACACCATGAACATTTAGTAAAGAAGACAGGTTCCAGTGGTATCGGACATCGGTACCACAAAACATCAACGACAGCATTGCAGCAAAAATTTGGATGTCTCGCAAAAGCTTCACTGGCATAGTGGGTTGCATGCGGCATTGCTGCTGTAGGTGTTGATGAGTAGAAGTGTATTTTGGGTGAATGTTGGAAATAACCTAATGTATGGTGTCGGGAAGTGAAAATTGGTGAAATGTGGCTATAGCAATAAAAGTCATGGAGGAACAAGACAAGACAGATAGTGAATAGAATTTTAAGTTATACAAGCCGGGAACAAAATGAAAAGGTAGATGCAGATTCAGGTGTCGCAGAAATGTCAGAAACCAGTGAAATAGACTTTTATTTCATGAATGAGGCAGTAGATGTGAAAGACAGTAGTACACTAATTTCACAACTGCAGAAAAAATACTAACAAAGCAAAGCAAGCAATATAAAACAGGAACAAACTCAGACAATTACCAAAGGGGAAAAGAATTTAGGTATGCAGACATTTTTTAGCAGCTGTGAGGGCATTGGGATAGAAAGACATCTGCCTTGAAAGGGATAGAGAAAAATATACATGAAAATTCACCTGAACTGAAGAAAAAGATTCAGGAAAACAGTGCTCAAATAAATCAAGAGTTAAAGGTCAGAAAGAAGAAAACACTATGTATTTCAATAGGATGATAGAGGAAAACTGGGCCTAAATCAGAGAGGTAACATCTCAGCAAGCAGAATTCCTTATTCAATGGAATGAGCAAATCAATAAACTGAAAAATGTGTCACAAAGGGCAGACAGACAAACTGAAAAATAATGCAAGTCAAACCAGCTGTGGCTAGGTGCACCAGCAATTACAACCTCTTTGATGCACAACTAGTCTCTGTATGAAATGAGACAAAAATAATTGAAGTTAGTGATAACAATAAGGCAGAGATTCACCAAGAGCAAGACAGTGTTAACAACATGAGAAAATATGGTTGCTGACACTGTGACTGCTGACAATGATAACATATATACCTTTGTAAAAGAAATGATATAGAAGGAAGCCACTAAAATCAATAGAGTCTTGAGTGAACAATGTAGCAGTAAATTGTTTATAAGAAGGGCAACCTTCTGATGGAGATGGCAAGAGATTCCAACCAGGAGGGAGACTACATCCAGTGGCATTTTTGCACAATCTTAAAAGTGAAATATGGATGAAATGGGCCAACAATAAAAACATGTACTTTGCAGTGAGGAGGATGGAGCAAGGAGCTGCCAACTGGACAGATACATTAAATTTGAACAGGATGATGTACAATGATTTGGAAAAGCCTTTGTGGATAACCACTGGCCACAGGAAATGCAAGAAGAGGTCATGGATGAGCTGAGGGTGTGGGGCTATGGCTGACAGACACGTGGGTCACTGGCAGGCATGCCAAAGAAGTCACTAGAATTAAATAGATATTTGGACATGTCATTGGGAGAGAAAACCTTAACAAGATGCTTAATGAGCAGAGTACTGGCATGGTATGGAGATGTCATACAGTCTCATCATTGAAAAGAAAGAGTATGTGAAGATGATTATAAAACATGTAGAAAACAAGCAAACAGGAAATTCGAAAAAGGATTAAAATAACTGAGGCCCAAACTACTGAGATCCCAAATAGAGGGGTGAATGGCTACAATATAAGTGGTATGGCAACAATAGGGAGCATGAAGCACAGCACAGAGGAAGTCAAGAAGGCAGAGGCAGCTACATGAGAGGGGTTCCTGAGGTCACAGTTGAGGCTGTGGCAGATATAATCACAGCTATTTTGTAGCCCCATGTGAACAGGAGACAGCAACTAGCAGACAAAGAAAGCAGGTGAGACAGTAGCCCAGGAAACGACTAAGGGTTCCAGGTATGCACTGCTCTGGAACTGTGCTTGAGGGGCCATTAAAAGCACAGATAGCCACCATCAAAACTGAAGGGCTGAAAGACAAGAAACAAGAACTAATAGAAGAAAGACAATTAGCAGAATGAGAACAGGTGTCACCTATTACAAACGAAGAAGTAGCATTCATAAAGGTACAGGCTTTGTGAGATTAAAAAAGAGAAGCATGTGTGATATCTGAGAAACTGTATAACAAACAACTGAAAAAAGGGGCAACAAACATAATTTACCAGTGAGTGGTTTCAAAATTACCAGAGAGGTCTGAGGCAGCAGCAAAAGCCTTTAAGGTGGGAAGGTTAAGTGACGGTTAGCATCTGTAACATTTGACTGTTTTAAGGGCATATCATGTGACCAAGGAGACAGAAGCAGAGTAACACACACAGAGATGTGCCAGTCACAGTCGGTACAGCGAGCTGTGTGATGTGGTGCATTTCAACACCGTGATCATTCTACAGAGCTTCAGTGAGCAATGCCATATGACATAATGTGCATGGAAGATGCACAGTGGGGATGCCGACAGATGGTTGCAGTAAGGTGAGAACCATGCTTTGCGCTGTAACACAAACAGCACTCCTGTGGTGGCTACACTCTCTGCTGACAACAAGATCTACCAATGGTGGCACACCATTAGCTTCAACAGGGATAGACTGTGCCTCTTCTTTTATAATCATGAGTATGTTCCAACACACAACTGGCAGTTAAGCTATGTAAGTTGGGCTGCTTACTTAGCAACCCACCATACCACAACATTACTACAATGGGATGCCGCCACCACCCAAGGCAGCACATACGGCTAGCCTGAGGGTTAGGGAGTGCTTTGAGTGCAGAAAGGGAAGGGGGCTAACTGTACTGAGTACAGGGGATACTTGACAAAATTTACATACCTGGATTATAAACAAGCTTCACAGAACATACCTGCACAAGAAACACGCATTTCATTCTGTGCTTTATGCACAAGGGTTATTCAAAAAAGTATCCAATCTTATTTTCATGGCAGTCATCGATTGGGCAAATGAGTGGAATAACATTATTGGAACAGTTTTGTTTTAAGCTTGGCGATTCTCATGTTGAAACAATCTGCAATATTCAACAAGGGTTTCGGGAGGAAATATGGGTCCCAACAGATAGAGGAGTGGTACAACCACTTCAAAGATGGTCATTCATCAGTGAAGAATAATGCATGTTCAGGTAGGCCCTCAATAATTGCAAATGAGCTTGTTACTGATGGTGCAAGGATCCTGGTGATGCAGGAGAGACAAATCACAGTCAGAAAACTTGCAGATGAGGTTAAAATTACTATTGGATCCTTTAATTCCATTTTGATAGACCATTTGGACTTCAGGACAGTGTCAGTAAAATTTGTGCTGAAGTTATTATCAACTGAGCAGAAACAATTTGTTTTGGAAGTTGCCCACGACATGCTAGATACTGTGAACAGTGATCTCAATTTTCTTGACACAGTGGTCACTGGTGATGAGTCCTGTGTTTATGAGTATGACCAGGAAACAAAGTTCCAGTCATTGAAATGGAAGCAGCCATCATACTTCAGACCCATAAAAGCAAGGCAGTTATGCAGCAATGTGAAAGTCATGCTGACTATTTTTTCTGACTCCACTGGTGTTGTATATTGTAAGTACATCCCAGAAGTACTACCAAGAGGTTCTGCATCACCTTCATGAAGCAGTGAGTTGCGAACAGTTAGACTCATGGGCAGTGGGGACCTTCACAATAATAATGCACCTGCTCATCGTTCTCAATTAATTTAGAGTTTTTTGGCCAGGTACAACACAGTTGTGGTTTACCAGCCTCCCTGTTCTCCTGACCAAGTACTGAGTGACTCCTGGTTTTTCCCTAAACTGAAAAGGACTCTGAAGGAGACCAGATTTCAGAAGAGGGAAGACATTGTGCAGAATTCAACAGAGCAGCTCCACACCACACTGAAAGAGGCTTTCCAGTGATGTGTATAGAAACTGAATGGGACTACTTTGAAGGTGACTTGAGTCAAACAATTGTATGTGAATAAAGATCAATTTTATAAATAACAATATTATGAAAAGGATAGTTGCTGCTCACCATACAGCAGAAATGGTGAGTCACAGAAAGACACAACAAAAAGACTGTTACAAAATGAGCTTTTGGCCAACAAGGCCTTTGTCAAAAATAGACAACAGACACACAAACACACTCAAGCAAATGCAACTCACACACACATGACCACTCTTTCTGGCAGCTGAAGCCAGCAACAGTTATAAATAATAGTTGCATACTTTTTGAACAGCCCTTGTACTATTACACAATTATTAAGTTTTACAGAGTGCTACAACTTTTTATATAGTTTTCATGTATGTTGTTTGTGTGATATTTGTCCTTTATACGTGCTAGGTATTTTGTTTCTGTATGAAATCATTTTGATACCTATGCTTTGACCTATGATGTCTGATGATGTACCTGAATGGCTACCAGTAACTTTGTAAACATTTAGTGAGTGAATGATTTAGAGTGTTGTCTCATTGCAAAATGTAGTAAAGCCATAAATAAAGGTTTGGCCACAGAAGTTGGCCCTGTGTTTTGATGTTTTAGAGCTTTTTTTTTAACAGGTGGTGCATTTATTTGCAAATTTCATGGGATTTCGTGATTTTTCGCCAAAATTTGAATTTTGGAAATATGAAAGGATGGGCATGAAAGGATACTATTATTGGTACCCTTACTGATGATCTACCTAGCAGTATGCACAAGCTGATGAGACTGAGCTTCCAATATTTTCTGTCATTATATGCCTTTTCTGGTGGATACAGCACTGTGTCATGCCAATAATTCTAGTAGTAATTAGTGTGCGAAGTCTGTAGTGTTTTTTAGTTGCTGGGTCAAAATCCGTTGAGGGAGTCATGGACATGGGAATGAGTAGTTAAATTAGGTAATATTTAGAAAATGTAGTGAGGAGTACATTTAGTTTATGTATATGAAGGTTAAGGAGACGGCACAAATATGAAAGTGTTTCAGGTCAAGCACAAAAGAATTTATGGGACGAGAAGTGAACTTACGTGATTCATCTGAATACCCATTGTTAGTATGGACACCAGCAAAGGGACTAAAGTTTAGAATTAGATAACATTAGCAGACGGTGGAACAAATGAACCTTGGTTGTGAATTATATCAGTGTGAATGAGAAGGAAATATTTAGACATATTCTGTTGCTCAGAGTTCGATATGATTTCAGTAGCAGTGAGTTAAAGGCATGTCACAAATAATTAGGCACATGGTTTATTTTCTCCTGCAGTTCCCCTATTTTATTTTGTATTTATAATTCTGCATTCACCTGACCAAAAGTCCTGTTCTTCCTGCCACTGAACTTCACTAACTCCCACTATATCTAACATCTACTTATCCATTTCCCCTTTTAAATTTTCTAACCTACCCATCCAATTAAGGGATCTAACATTCCACATTAAATCTGCAGAATGCCAGTTTGTTTCTCCTGATGAAGATACTCTCCTGAGCAGTTCCTGCCCACAGATCTGAAATATTTTACCCAAAAGGATGCCATCATCATTTAACCATAAAACAGAGCAGTATGCTCTTGGGAAAAATTACAGCTGCAGTTTTCCCTTGCTTTCAGCCGTTCACAGTACCAGCACAGCAAAGCCATTTTCGTTGATGTTACAAGATCAGATCAGCCAGTCATCCATACTGTTGCCCCTGACACTACTGAAAAGGCTGCTACCCTCTTCAGGAACCACACTTCTGTCTGGCCTCTCAATAGCTGCCCCTCTGTTACGGTTGCACTTACGGTAGAGCTATCTGTATCGCTGAGGCACACAACCTGCCACACCAATGGCAAGGTCCATGGTTCATGTAGGTCATCCCCCTTAAACATCTGATCACCAGACTTTAGGAATATGGCAATTAAGCTAGAATTTCCAAGGGTGGGCTCACATTGTGCTCCCTGTGAGATAGCTATTGGTTTGTACATGGTATTATTTCATCCTCCAGTGTGGTAAAGATCTTTATGGTATGTTAGAGATCTGTTGAGTGTGACATCCAGAGAATATTTAAGAAGAATGTACTTTGGAGCAGTACGTCATAGAACTCAACTGATACATAAATTCACAAGCCTGTTGTACAGATGGAAGCAGCACATTTCCTTTTTTGTACTGTTCACACAGTCTTCTCTTTATGAAGTAGTCCCATAGAACAGCCAGATTGCTTGTCAGTGACAGTGGTAGTGTGTAGCTAGCATCCATCACATACCAAAATTTCCTGCTGAATCTTTCTGGAAGGTTATACATTACATTGAATAGGTTGAAGTAGTAACTTAGAAATGAAACTGTGGTGGAAACTTTCTGAATTGCTATTTAGTTTCAATAGCATGATTTTACTGAAGCCCCTTTGCCACATACTTCATAGTCAAACAACACAGTAGTGAAGCCTTTGTTCATAGGAAGTTTCTCTCATGTGAATATTCCTTCTGATATGAAGAAACAAATTTACAATCCTATGGGCCAGAGTGTGAAATGTTAGATACCTTTAGCTGGTTAAATAGGTAAAGAAGCTGAAAAGAGATATGGATTGGTTAATATAATGGAAGGAAACATTCCACGTGGGAAAAATTATATATAAAAACAAAGATGAGGTGACTTACCGAACAAAAGCGCTGGCAGGTCGATAGACACACAAACAAACACAAACATACACACAAAATTCAAGCTTTCGCAACAAACTGTTGCCTCATCAGGAAAGAGGGAAGGAGAGGGGAAGACGAAAGGAAGTGGGTTTTAAAGGAGAGGGTAAGGAGTCATTCCAATCCCGGGAGCGGAAAGACTTACCTTAGGGGGAAAAAAGGACAGGTATACACTCGCACACACGCACATATCCATCCACACATACAGACACTAAGAGAAGTGAAGATAGTAACAACTATGGACGGCGGGAAAGGATTGAAATTGGAAGCCATCTTCCAGAATTTTGCACGGAGCACAATTTAATTATCTTAGTACTCGTTTTAAGAATTGGGAATGGAGGGGAAGCTTCAGTGTAAAACTAATGTTGCGCATATTCCAAGGGAATATTTCACAATATTCACTCCATGTTCAAAAGTATGTGTGGATGGATATGTGCGTGTGTGCGAGTGTATACCTGTCCTTTTTTCCACCTAAGGTAAGTCTTTCCGCTCCCGGGATTGGAATGACTCCTTACCCTCTCCTTTAAAACCCACTTCCTTTCGTCTTCCCCTCTCCTTCCCTCTTTCCTGACGAGGCAACAGTTTGTTGCGAAAGCTTGAATTTTGTGTGTATGTTTGTGTTTGTTTGTGTGTCTATCGACCTGCCAGCACTTTTGTTCGGTAAGTCACCTCATCTTTGTTTTTATATATGGATTGGTTAAGTTAGATATAATTGGAAATAGTGCAGTGGCAAGAGGAACAGAATTTTTGCACTGGTGATTACAGATTTATAAAAATAGGATCAAATTGGTGTAATGCACAAGTGCATTTAGCAACTGATAAGAAAACAGGAATGTTGATACGTGGGTAAACTACTTAAAACAGCATAGCAAATGGAAAATAATGCCCAAGATAAACAAAAAGTAAAGGTCTATCACAGTAGTACAAGTACAAATGTCCAACAGCTTTGCAGATGATGAGGAGATTGAAAGAAATGTATGACAAGATAACAGAAATTACAGAAAGTGTTAAGGAAGATGAACATTTAACTGTAATGAGGGACTGGAATTTAATGGCAGGAAAAGAAAGAGAAGTGAAGATAGTAACAACTATGGACGGCGGGAAAGGATTGAAATTGGAAGCCATCTTCCAGAATTTTGCACGGAGCACAATTTAATTATCTTAGTACTCGTTTTAAGAATTGGGAATGGAGGGGAAGCTTCAGTGTAAAACTAATGTTGCGCATATTCCAAGGGAATATTTCACAATATTCACTCCATGTTCAAAAGTATCCAGTGTCCTATTACTGGACTTAACATTAGGTGTATCCATTCTTTGCTTTTAAGACAGCTTTAACTCTGATGGGAACACTTTCAGTGAGATGCCTGAATGTCTGTGGAGGAATAACAGCCCATTCTTCCTCAAGAGCTGGAAGCAGAGAAAGTAGTGATATTGAAAGTTGGGGTCCAGAGTGATGTCGACATTCTAACTCATCTCAAAGTTGCTCTGGGCTGGTCAGTCCATTTCAGGAAATTTATTGTCCGCAAACATTGCCTCACAGTTGCTGGTCTGCCATAGGGTGCATTGTCATGCTGATACAAATGAACATCATCTCCAAACTGTTCCTCTACTGTACACAGTATACAATGTTGTAAAATGTGTTCACATCCTTCCGCACTTAGCATTTTTCTAAGTGCAATAAGGGGAACACACTTTAACCATGGAAAACATCTTCTTACCATAACACTACCTCCTCTGTACTCCAATGTTGGCACTACACACGATGGCTGGTAATATTCGACAGGTATTCGCCAAACCCAGATCCTTCCATTGGCCTGCTACAACATATAACCTGGTTCATCACCCAAAATCACTCATTTCCAGTCATCTACTGACCAGTGGCGTTGCTAACCTGGTTCATCACCCAAAATCACTCATTTCCAGTCATCTACTGACAAGTGGCGTTGCTCTTTACACCAACTCAAGCGTCCCTTAGCACTGACTACAGAAATGTGTGGCCTACGAGGAGCTGCTCGACCACTGCACTCAATTAATTTTAACTCCTTATGCACAGTACCTGTGCTACCTGGATGAGTGGTAGCACTTTGGAACTCCCAAATGATTCCTTCCACTGATTTTATATGCCTTTTTTACAACCACCCTCCACAATACTCAAGAGCTCCTATCTGTCAGTACATGGGATCTGCCTGGTCATGGTTTAGTTGTGGTTGTCCCTTCACATTCCCACTTCACAATCATACAGCAACCAACAGTTGACTTGGGCAGCTTCAGGAGGGTGGAAATATCCCTGATAGGTTTGTTACTCAGGTGACACCCAATGACTAACCAATGCTTAAACTCTGTGAGCTCTCCTGAGGAACACATTCTGCTGTTACTGTTTGTCAGCTGAAAACACAGTACTCCCCACCTCCTTTTATACTTGGCAGGTCTACCTCTCGTGATATCTAGTTGTCAATTCTGCAGTACATAGGGGTGTCAGAAAGCTTTTTGTCAAACAGTGTATATAAATTACCCACTGAATACCATCAGGCTGCTCATGAAGATGCTGTTACACAATGAGAAGTCACAATGCTAGAAAATTGCAGTAAAACACAAAAGACCCACAGAGGATCACCACTTGGTATCACAATTGGCAATTAACCCTCAAAATAACAAATGTAATATATAATGCACAAATAGATGGAAAGAACCATTGCTGTATGATTACACCATTGCAGAACAAACACTGGAAGCAGTCATATCCATTAAATATCTGTGAATATGCATACACCAAAAGCTAAAGTTGTAGATAAAATATCCCTCTACACATCATAAGACGGCTTGCAAAGTAAGGATGTAGATGTAGAAGTCTGAATATGAGGAAGAGAGACAGAGACATCATAACACTTAAGATTGATTATATAATTACAAGACAAGGATTTAGAGACCAGATGTTGAACTGTATAATGTTTCCAGGAGTAAATGTGGACTCTCATCACAGTTTATTAGTTATAAAATGCAATTTAAAGCTGATAAAATTGCTGGAAGGTTGGAAATTAAGGATATGGGGTCTGCATATGTTAAAAGAAATAGAGATTGTTGTTGAGAGTTGGAACTTCAAGCAATGACTTATTATAATAACTGAAAAAATATGATAGAAAATTAATGAGTAGCTTTGAGAAATGAAATAGTGACAGTAGCACAAGGACAACTGTGGGAAAAAAGGTCTTGTAGGAATCCTTGCAAATATACATGACATTTACACTGAACTGATGAAAAGATAAATTATAAAAATGCAACAAATGACAAGAAGAAATGGAACAGAGCACTGAAAGACCTAAGTCAAAACATGGCAAATGAACAGATGATATTGCCTCAAAATTATCAAGTGGCAAAGGAGAATCACCCATGACCAAACTGTTCCACACAGTATATATGCAACATGTGAAATACCCTCTGATTTGAAGAAGAATTTAATAATCCCATTCTGAAGAATGCAGATGCTGACAAGTGTGAATACTATCAAACCATCAGATTAGTAAGTCATGTTTGCTAAATACTTTCTTGAACTATTTAAAGAAGGATGGAATTACTGGCAGCACCCAACCTGTGAATAGATCAGTTTGAGTTTCAGAGAAAGTTAGCAACAAGCAAAGTAATACTAACTCTAAGATTATCTTAGAAGCAGATTTAATACATGCAAGCCACCATTTATAGCATTTGTAGATTTGCAAAGATCTTTTGATAATGTTGGCTGCAATACACTCTTCAAAATTCTGAAGTTATTAAGGATAAAATACAGGGAACAGAAGGCTTTGTAGAGCCTGTACATAATCCAGAGTGCAGTTATAAGAGTCAAAGAACACAAAAGGGAGTTGGGAAGTAGTTGAGAAGGTGGTGAAACAATGTTGCCACATATCTTCTATCTTAATTGGTTTGTACATACATAGAGCAAGCAGTAAAGGAAACTAAGGAAACATTTGGAAAGTGAACTGAAGTGCAGGGAGAATAAAAGAAACTTTAAAGTTTGCAAATGACATTGCAATTCTGTAACAGACACCAATGGACTTGGAAGATCTCGTGAAAAGGTTGCATATAATCTTAAAAAGAGGTTATAGAATGAACACAACAAAAGTGAAACAAGGGTAATGGAGTGAAACCAAATTAAATCGGGTGATGCTATTTGTATTAGGAAATGAGACACTGAAAATAAAAGATGGATTTTGCTGTTTGGCAAGAAAATAACAGACAATGGCCAAAGTAATGAGATCTTGTGAAAAGTACAGTGGCATTAGCAAGAAAAGTACTTCTGAAAATTAAAAACGAACAAACTAAATATCAATATAATGGAAGGAAACATTCCACGTGGGAAAAATTATATATAAAAACAAAGATGAGGTGACTTACCGAACAAAAGCGCTGGCAGGTCGATAGACACACAAACAAACACAAACATACACACAAAATTCAAGCTTTCGCAACAAACTGTTGCCTCATCAGGAAAGAGGGAAGGAGAGGGGAAGACGAAAGGAAGTGGGTTTTAAGGGAGAGGGTAAGGAGTCATTCCAATCCCGGGAGCGGAAAGACTTACCTTAGGGGGAAAAAAGGACAGGTATACACTCGCACACACGCACATATCCATCCACACATACAGACACAAGCAGACATATTTAAAGACTAAATATCAATTTAATAAGTGCTATGTATTTTCAAAATTATTTATCTGGAAAGTAGCCTTATATGGAAGTGAAATGTGAACAATACACAATACAAAAGGAAATAAAAGCTTTTGAAATGTGGTCTACAGAAGAATGCTGGATATTTGATGGGTGGATCAGGAAACTAATGAGGAAGTGCTGCACAGGGGAAAAAGTTATTTATGGCGTAGCTTTACCTGAAAGGAAGGGATAATTTGAGATGAAACATACTGTAGCATCGAGGAATAATCAATATAATTATGGAGGGAACTGTAAGGGGTAAAGATTGTGAGGAGGAGACCAATGCTTGATGACTGTAAGTAAGTTCAAGTGGACACGGATTGCAGTAGTTATGAAGAGATGAAGAGTCTTGCAGAGAACAGATTGGTATGCAGAGCAGAACAATCTTTGGACTAAGATCGCAACAACATCAATTGTGTTGAGTTGAAATGGTTTACAAGAAAGTGTGTGTGTATGTGTGTGTGTGTGTGTGTGTGTGTGTGTGTGTTTTCTTTTCCGAAGGAGGCTTTGGCCAAAAACTTTTCATTGAGCTTGACTCAACCTGTCATCTTTGTGGTGAGTAGCTACCTATCCTTTCCTTATCTTGTTGATATTCCAGTCTGGAGTTTCCATTGTTTAACAATGTAACTCACCAATATACGAGCCGAGCTGCCACTTTGGACTGTAATAAAATATAGTAACCACATCATCAGTAAAAAATAAAAACAATCTAAGATCAAGGTCAAGTGCCACCTTGGTCACAACACATGCACAGTTGACAGCAGCTCTTAGGAGATGATACCTCTAGTCATTTAGTCCATGGTCTTAGAGCTTTTTACTGATAATGCAATTGGTGTAATTGCTGTAGTGTATTACAGTCCAAAGTTGCAGCTCAGTTCATATACTGATCAGTTACAATTGTTAAACAATGGAGACTCCAGGTTGTAATATCAACATTATAAGGAAAGGATAGATTGCTACTCATCACAAAGACGACAAGTTGAGTTGCACACAAGCACAATGAAAAGACTATTACACATTTAGCTTTTGGCCAATGTCTCCTTACACACACACACACACACACACACACACACACACACACACACAAATTAATTCAAACACACATCCCACACACATGACCGCAATCTCCAGCAGCTAGGACTGGAATGCAACTGTCACACTGAATGAAAGCAGTGATCTGGAGGGGGTGTGAAAGGAGAACGGATAGATGGGTACGGGTGGGGGGAAGAGAAATGTGCTGTCTGTTGGAGCATACAGGGACTAGATAGAGGCATCACAAGACTACCACACATGCTGTGTTAGGAGGCTGTGGGGTGTGGAGGTGGGTTGGGGGAAGGGAAATGGGGAGCAGAAAAGGAGAGGAACAGGAAAGGGAAAGACAGGCAGGTGGATTAGTAGAGAGTGGCACACAATGAGGGAGAGGAGACATGAATAGGAAGGAATTTATGGGTCAGAGGGTGTGGAAACTGTTGGGTGGAAGGTGTTGGGACAATACATTACTGTGTGTTGATCCCATGACAATTTCAGCAGTGAACAATGTGTTGTTAGGATAATTCCCACCTGTGGAGTTCAGAAAATCTGGTGGTGGAAGGGAGGATCCAGAGGTCCTGGGTTGTGAACCGGTCATTGAAATCAAGAATTTTATGTTCAGCAGCATTTTGTGCCATAAGGAAGTCTACTTTCCTCTTGACCACAGTTTGGCAGTGGCCGTTCATCCTGATAAACAGCTGGTTGGTAGTCATACAAATGTGGAAAGGTGTGCAATTATTGCAGCAGATGTGGTATATGACATGGCTGCTTCCAAAAGTCACCTGCCCTCTCATGGAATAGGATAAGTCAGTGACGGGACTGGAATAGGAAGTGCTGGGTGAGTAGATTGGGCAGGTCTTGCATCTGGGACGTCTTTTTGCATGTTTTTACATATTTGTGCATGTTTTTATGCATCTTCTCATGTTTCTGAATGTCTTTATGTATTTTTATGTGTCTTTTTTGTTATTCAGCTCCCCTCACAACCATCTAATACATTCATTTCCCCTATGCCATTTGTGCCACAATGGAACACTGCTTCATCTTTCTGCACCAGTCCTGAAAAGTACCTCTTTCTCTAGCTAAAACCCAATCTCACATCTGCTTCCTTAAACACTGCCTAAACCATGGAATCCCCCACAATGACCCAACCATGAATATTCATCTCTCTGGCTCCCATCCCTCCTTTCACAATGACCTTCACCTTTTCAGATTCTACCAGTCTGTGGCACTCATGAACCTGGTACTGCAAAAACACATCTCCATGGTACAGGCATCCCAGAATTGCTTCTACTCCCTTTGCAAGATACTGCTACTCTACAATCCCTACCACATGCAACGTATCTCTGAAACTGAATCCCTTGCTCTTGAGCACCTGGATAAGAATTCCAGACACATACTCCATAACTTATCCAACCTGCTGGCATTCTACTGTCACCTTATGGCACCACTCTCCAATCTTTAACCTACCCACAGTGTTTTTCCTTATGAGCCTCTCATGGCACCCAGACCCTGTCTACTGACCTTTCTAAATCACGAGCCAAAGCATTTATGGAAAATGGTTGTTAACATTTGCACTGAAGCACTCAGCTCCACAGAAGTTTCATGCCTGTCCAAAGGCCTCACCTGAGCCCTCTACCCAAATTTAGCCACGTAGGACTTGTCAAAGACTCTCCTTTTCCCAATCCCTGCAATGGGAATGCTTCTTTGCCAGTGTTTCCTCCAACCAAATCCCAACATTGAACCCTACCTCTCCCATTTCATACCACCATCCAACTGTGATTCTCCCTTCCTCCCTCTCTCCTAACTACCCCTTGGTCACCTTCCAGGAATACCTTACATCCAACTTGGCCTCACCACCCTTCCACAGGTTCCTTCCAAAGAACACCTACCATTCAGCAGAAGAAAGTACAGCCATACAAACTTCAAAACAAATTCTAATCTAAACATTCTGCCTGCAGACAAAAGTACCACCACTGTCATTATGAACTGTAGTGATTAACTGGTAGAAGGCCTTTGCCAGTTATCTGACTCCTGTACCTCTAAACTCTGCTAGACTGATCCCATCCCAGAAGTCCAACATCACCTCCAGCCCCTGTTTAAAGCCTTAGGCCCTTCCCAGAACCTCTCCCGTGAATCCATTCCCCATTTCGCCCCTATGACACCCCACATATGCACCTTCTACATTCTACCCAAAACCCAACAAACACAAGAAACCATGATGCCCCACTGTAGCTGGTTATTGTGCCCCCATGGAAAGAATTTTGGCCCTCACTGAACAATACCTCCAACCAACTGCCAAATATCTAGCCTTGCATCAATGATATCAACCACTTCTTCCACTGACTCTCCACCTCTCTCCCAGCTGCTTCATCTGGTTCTACTCGACTCAGTATGCCAATTTCCTGGATGTTGGCCTCCTTCTCTCTGATGGATCCATCTGCACCTCTATCCATAGTGAACTGACCAACCACCAACAGCATCTGCATTTTGATAGCTGTCATCCCATCCAAATCACACAATCCCTCTCACAGAGCTAACTGGGAATGGCATATCTGCAGTGACAAGGACTCCACTGCCCAGTATGCTGAAGGTCTCATAAAGGCATTCACAAACAGGCATCATCCTCCAGACCTATTCCACAAACAGATCTCTAGTGTCATTTCCCCAGACATCCCCAATCCTCCCACCACACAAAAGAACCAGCTACAAAGGAGTGCCCCCACAGGAATCATATACCTCTGGAAGACCCAGCTGCAAGGCCCGCCCAATCCATCCACTCAGCACTTCCTATTCAAGTCCTGCACCAGGCTTATCCCATCTGAACAGAAGCCAGGGCACCTGTGACAGCTGACATGTCATAAACTAGCTCTGCTGTAATCATTGCACAACTTTTTATATTTGTATGACTATCAACCAGGTGTCCACCAGGATGACTGTCCACAGACAAACTGTGGCCAACAGCAAAGTAGACTTCCCTGTGGCACAACATGCTGCTGAACATAATAGGTTTGATTTCAATGGCTGCTTCACAACCCGTGCCATCTGGATCCTCCTCTCTACCACCAGCTTTTCTGAACTACACATATGGGAGTTATCCTTACAACACATTCTCCACTCCTGGAATTATCCTGACCTCAACCTACAGTAACCTACTGCCCT
Organism: Schistocerca americana; assembly: GCF_021461395.2. NCBI lineage: Eukaryota > Metazoa > Arthropoda > Insecta > Orthoptera > Acrididae > Schistocerca > Schistocerca americana. The sequence goes on from NC_060121.1 coordinate 113,440,361, forward strand.
CACACCTTCCAACCCATAGTTTCCACCCCCTCTGGTCTATCATCTTCTCCCTATTCATGTCCACTCACCCTAATTGTGCACTGTTCTCTGTCAACACACCCACCTGTCTTTCCCCTTTTCCACTCTCTGCTCTCCCCCCCCCCCCCCTTTTCCCCTCCCCACCTCCCTGCCGCCACAACATTTCGATGCTGCGCCTGGTGGAAACCTTGTCATGCCTCCATCTAGTCCCTGCGTGCTCTGCCATACAATGCTCTTCTCTCCCTCTACCCATACCCTGCTATTCCTCCTTGTTCCCTGTCCCCTCCAGGTTGCTGCTTTTGTTCAATGTGACAGTTACATTCCAGTCCGAGCTGCCAGAGATGGCAGTCATATGCATGAGGTGTGCTGCCTGTGTGAATGAATGTGTGTGGGTGTTTCCTTTTCTGAACAAGGCTTTGGCCGAAAGCTTTTCATCATGCCTGTGTGCAGCTCAACATGTCATCTTTACACTGACTAGCACTTTTCCTTATATTGAAGTTACAATTGTCAAATGTTTTCATTACATGAATTTAGGAAATAAATCAATATTTAATATTTCATAAGGAACTTTTGTTATCTGATGATAAACAGGCGTTTTACTACCCCTGAAAATAATTCTAAGCGTAGTTTTCAAGAGATTATTTGCTTATTCACTTCCACAGTTAGAGAGAACCTCCAGAACAAAGTTGGGTAAGGAAAATTATTAATAAAAAGCTTGAAATTGCACCAGTGACTTTGGGGATGATAAAGTTTTAAATTAAAAGTGGGCAGATATTTGAGTTGTTCTACATAACCTTGAGTGAATGTCAGTTATTTGAATTTGATGGAAACCTCACCAAACAAACTCATCACTGTGGGAAAAGGCTACACAGTCATTTCAATAGTGTGGTAGGTAGATAATTCTGGATAAACAAACCAATGGAGAACCTGGCTGATACTCACGCCTCCTCTGCATTGGTGGGCAGCTCTAAGGTGTTAAGCAACGTGACGTGTGTCACCACTGTGCCAGAATGGATGGTGGGAGTAGTGGTGAACACGAATATGGGTCATCACAAATTTTGATGGCCAGATCATCAGTGCAATGGTCCATGATGTTGAGTGTAAACATGGCACATGGTGATGTCTGAAGGTGTTGGGGGAAAGTGTCACATGATGGAGAGTTGTCGTCACACACACTGCATGATGTTTCACTGTTAGTGCTTTTGGAGCATGAGACGGAGTGAGAATCACTTGTTGCCTCTTCATCAAAGGGCTCAGTTGGGCTGGGGGTGTAATCCAGTAGAGGCAGTGCACAGATTATTGCCAGATGATCGCACTGAGTCACACATACTCAATGTCCATAAGGGCTTGATCCTGTATACTGATAACATTTGGCATCCTGTGAGCTTGCAGTGGTGGAGTCAACGTGGCCGAATGTGCCTGATATACATGAGCCATTTGCATGGTGCAGTAGTGATGCTGTCTGGATACCTGAAGATAAACTGAAGTGGCTGAGAAAGTCCATACCAAGCACTGGTCAATTGATATCGGCGACATGAAATGTCCACGTAAATTTGAGGTCTGGCGTAAGGTAGATTGGAGGTCAGCTGCCACAACCATGCTGATTTGAGATTTGTTGGCTGTGGATAGCATGAGTTTGGTTGGAAAGGCATGAGCAGGTGCCAAGGGCGTAGGGACAATGCTAGCCTCTGTGCTGGTGTTGACAAGGAAATGAATCTTCAAGCTGTGGTCAGATATGTAGAATCTCTCACTTGAGTCAGAGGAAACACTCAGTGGAAGATGTTTGACAAGGCACTGTGTGGGATTGTTGGGCACAGAGGCACCTACACTGGCCCAAGAGTGAAGTTCGGGGATGCACATACATGATATATGGCATTTCCTTGCTGCATTGCCAAACATGGTATGAAACAAGCAGAGTGGGCAGAATGGGTGAGGGGTGTTGCAGGTATTATGTTTGCCTCTGTTGAGCTTTGATGGAAGTGCCATGTGTTTGGTGTTGGCTTCAGCTGGAATCAGTGTATGTCAGGGATCCAGTATAGGCATTGTACAGAGGTTATTGCCAGATGACTGCACTCAGTCACACACACTCTTCTTGCGTGCTCCTGCCCGATCATTGCTACCCAGGTGAAAGGATAGCATGACCTTGAGTAAAGGAAGCAGGTGTTGTACACTGTTCCTGCTACTGATGACTGGGAAATGTTAAACACATCACATGTTGTGTAGAGGGGGAGAGTGCTGTTGGCAACTTTGTCATCAAAATAACCACAGGTGTTGGACAGTGGCAGTAGCTGTCTATGACAGATGATCCAGAACACTTGGTCCACGAGGCAAAGTTTGATATCCAGAGGGTCAAACTACAATGAAAGGACCCATAACTGTAGTTGATGAGGATGTCTGACAAGCCACAGTGTCCACAGTGCAATGTCTGGCATGATCACAGGGTCAACTTGGATCTGCAACTGGCACCAGAGCTGTGACAGAATTTGGGGTCCCAGATGTTCATCACAATTCATATGATGAATGGCCTCTTCAGAAGCATGTGACAGTTGTTCAATAACACTAGTTTCAGCAGTGATGTATGTGAAATGGGTGGGAGAGCAAAGCACCAAATCACTGATGAGACACTGTATATATGCAGATGAAGTATGTGTCATTGTTGATGATGCTATGGATGTTGAGCAAATTGTCTACCAATGCAAACTACATCTTTGGTTTGCCTTTCTGCAACAGCAGTTTCAGGAATCAGCCAATCAAAACATGCTGTTAAGCGAAAGATGAGCTGACGAAACATGAGGCACAAACAGTGATGGGGAGGATTGTACAATGGCAGAACTACAATCTTGATTAATATGACATGCAGGGCCTGAAGTCAGATCGGTGCACTGCCTGAGGTCCCGGTGGATAGGGCAAGGCGGCAGCCACATGAAGTGCAGCCAGTGTGGAAGAGATGAACGTGGTTGTCCAAAAGAGTGGCAGTAGGTGTACATGCAGAGTGAGTCTCTGGTACAGGGTGTTGCCCAGTGTCTCTGTTGGAGAGGGGAAAGGGGGTTAATGAAAACCTTGGAAGCAATGTGGAGTGGATGGCACACGCACGGGGCTGACCGGCGTGAATGTGCCAGCTGTAAGTGACACAGAGAATGGTGGAATATGCACAAAGAGTGGATCTGGTGGTCATATGACACACTGGGGTATAGTGTGTGGTTAGCAATATGATATATGCTGACCACGAAACACTGGTGGTGATGCATGTTGCACATTTACACAATGCATGATAATGTCAGGTTTCATAGGCACATAATAATGATACTGGGCACACTAGGGTCAGCATGACGTGGAGTGAATGAAGCAGATGGTGTACAATGTATCTGCCATTGAGGTCTGGGATAAGTTAAACCCATCATGTGTTGTAGATGAAAGGAAATGTGTCTCTTGCATCAGCGTTAGCTCTTTGGGCTTCACATTCGAAGTCTAAAGCTGGTATGGATAGCATGGAACGCAGACCACTGGATTTCAGGCAATCCATTGATTATAGCAAACAATGCCACAGAACATACAATCGTCAATAAAATGCACAGAAATGTGGGGTCACTAATGTGGTCAATTCAGTCACTATCATCAATAGTTGGATAAGAGAACTACCAAAACGGCCAAATGCAAAAATATTATATATTAGTTGAATATTACAGACACAAAAACACATGCACAGACTGAAATCAGGGAACATAGTCACATAGTATATGTTGGTGGCAAAGGTAATGTTTGGCAGACAATAATCACTACATGTGTAATACTTTTTTATTTCATACTGTCCAGCTCTGTTTACCTTCACCCACATTCCAAGGTGAAAAAAGTACCCACTTCTTGAAACTGATCTTTTACTATTAAAAATTTACTGTTTTTCAGGACAAAGAATCTAGATGATATGAAACCTTATCCATTTTTACATTTTTCACTTTATTGTCAGGATTAAGTGGTCTGCTACCAAAGAGAAAAATGATTTTAAAAATGATTATAATTTCATTTTGGGATATTCCTAGTCACGTAGACGAATTACTGTACTATGCTTGTGCAGGTGCAAGTGCATGGAGGAATTTATAATTAAACACACAAGTATAAAAGCCAAAATCTACTATGCATGATATCCAAACATTGGCATTTACCTGGTGGTGCAAGAGCTCGGAAAAATCTTGTAACACAAACTGTTTTGCCACTAATATCTGTAACCAAAGTCTTAACTTTTCGATGTGGAAATTCAGCCAACATTTGCTCTTCCCATTTTTCTAAGTGTTCCTGAACATGTGGCAGCTCAGTACTTTCTAGCTTCTCCTGCACAGTCAAAATGATATGTTGCATATGAACACATCTGAGTATTAAATATAGACTGACAGGTGTACACTGAGATTACATTATATACGCTACATAATTACTGAAAATTAAGCAGTATACGAATTTCACCTTGTGAAATTGCAACAGTCTGATACTGCTCACCTCAAAATACACATCTTACAGGGTAGTAGCTTATAATGATCTAAAAAAAATTACAGATTTCTGTCTGTAAAATGGAGTCCAATCATGGAATACTGCTATAGCCTGAGTGTCATATGGCATGAATTACTGGCTAGTCAATGATTGGCAATACACAGCTCTTAGTTTCAATTTCAATGTTGTGCCGAAGTTTGATATTTAAGAATAAGGATTTTGGAAACATCCTAAGAGTACTGAAAAATACAAGAAACTTATTGTTGGTAACATCTATGGATATTTAATAAATGCTACATTGTATGTTAACAGAACAACTCTCTTCAAGAGTCAGTTCAGGTAGGTCTCTTTTTCATTTTCATGCCTAATAGATCTCCTTTTTCCATTAGCATACCCTTTCATTGATTACTGTAACTGGCCCAACACATTATTTTGTTTTGTAATGCACTACTGCCATATGGAAAATATAGCATACTCAAATACACCCAACTGAATCATCATAACATATAATTATAATTATTTATTGATGTATTCAAATCATCATATAAAATTTCCAGTCAGATTAAAACTGTGTGGACTGGGACTCAAATCAGGAGCTTTACCCTTCATGAGGAATGCTCTTATCAACTAAGTAATTCAGGCATGACTCTCGCAGATCAACCCTGACAGCTTCCCTTCTGCAGTACTTCTTTCCTACTTTCCAAACTTCTCCTGCAGATCTTGCAGGATTAACATGCCTGGGAGAAACGATATTTCATAACAGTGCACACTCTCCTGCACAACGAAATTTCATTCTGTAAATCATTACGTACTTGAACAGCAGAAATTATATGAATCAGAGCTGCATTTAAGTGCCACACATTGAGCTGATTGCTAAGCATGCATCACAAAACCTGTAGACCTATTTGAACTCTCCAATGCTTTATTTCAATAGTCAATGTACTAAATTACTCATTCGCTTCATCCTTCATTAATGTATGTCACTCTGGGCTATGGTTTCTGCGGATTTGTTTAATACATTGATGCTGAAATCTTCTGAATTGTTACCTTCCTCTTCAAACTTTATATTTTGATCTCTTTGTTGGGATCTTTTTCAGTGTGCTCTTACAAAAGTTATTTTTTATTTTATTTTATTTTTTTAATATAAAAAAAGAAGTTGAGCTGCTGTGTAAAAATCTCCAGAATGCCAATATTGTTGGGTAAATACTGAAAGAGAGGTGGGAGGGGGGTATTATCAAAACATTGTTGTTGTCATGCCAACAAAGTTGTTTAAATTCATTGTGCACTGTGGCTGGGTACTTGCTTTCTTGATGCCAGGTAGCCACAAAGCTGAAAGTTTATAGCCATCATCTCTATTGAAATTGCACTCATATGTGGAGATTTCAAGTGCTGTCTGTATTTTCCTTCTATAAATATTATGTGTTTTGGGCAGCACCAATATGTTATTAAAATCTATATCCTAGTTACATTCTTCTGCATCTGCATGTTTTACATTTTCTTTTAAATGTGTATACCATTCGTCTAATATGTCCTACATTAATTTTCCTATCTTGACACTTGATAATATTTCAGCTAGCTTTTGGGATACGTATTGGGTGACTGACCTTTGTAATTTATATGTCAGAAAGTGATGCTGTAATGCCCACAACAAGATTTGCTTACATTATTTTGCTTCATTTTGTACAATGTATGATCCTTCTACTCCCATTTTATATAACATTTTAAATACAAAACATTCGAATCAAATTGGAACCATTACTTTTTTTGGCTGTTGTGTAGTTATGTCCGACACTGATTTATCCAGCATAAATTACCATTAATAATGAATACTGAAAAAATTAGAAGAAGAAAGCTATCTTACCTGTAAGAGGAAATGGTATATTGTTACAGAGTTAAGCAAGGCAATAGTGTCAGTTTAGAAGAACAGATGTTAAAACTGATGTAGTCCACAGTAAACAGGTAAAAACTATTAGCAGTGGCTATTAGATTTCTGAATTTGGTGAGATTATCAGCTTTTCATTAGTAATGTACTTGTGGTAGTTTCACAAGGATTCTTCATCTGGATTTTTCCTACCAACACCAGCTTCTCTTAATTGTGCAGGTGGGAACTCTCCCAGCAATATATCCTACATCCTACATTCACATAACTCCGTCAACACACCCACAGTCTTTTTACTTCTCTTTCTCTCCTTTTCCACCCCCCACCCCCTCTGCCAATGTCGATTCTCCCAATTGCACCTAGATGCCCTACCCTCTCTCCACCTTGTCCCAGCATGTTCCCACAAACAGCACTCCCGTCCCCCACCCATACCCTGCTCTACCTCTCCCTCCACACCTCAGCCTCCTTACCCTCGCCACCCAGACTGCTTCTCCCATCATGCGCAGTTGCTCACAGTGTAGCCTCGGCAACCATAGACAGTGGTCATGTGTTTGTGAGCTGCATTTACGTTAATATGTGTGTGTGTGTGTGTGTGTGTGTGTGTGTGTGTGTGCGTGTGTGTTGTCTATTTCAGAAGAAGGCCTCATGGGTAAAAGCTGATGTGTTCAGTAGTCTTTTTGTTGTGCCTGTCTGCACCTCAAAATCTCTGCTATATGGTCGGTAGCAATCTATCCTTTTCATAGTATTGTTAGTAAGGATTGTCATTCGCTTAGTGATATGTGCTGAATTTCTCTAAGATTTTATTACCCTGTATTGGTTGCAAAACTTTTAAATTACAATATGATATTTATTTGACATAAAACTTTATGTTGGAGAACACAGTCTAACACATCTCTCAACAAAGGTGTTACAATGAACTGCTCACATGTTGTGACTCCAACGTTTATTACAGGTGGGTGCTGAGGCCAATTACTATCCCTCTGATTATGTTTACATAAGTGCCAGTCAAATTAAAACAAGACTGATGGAAAAAGTATGTAAATTGTTTATTATTTCAAAAGTAATTGCAACAACTGTTAATAAGTTTAATCCACTGTAGGACAAGATGATCAATCCCTACAGAATCACAATGTTCCCAGGCATGCACCTCTTCATCTGTAGTGAATCAACTTGTCTCAGTGCTCCAAAAATATGGAAATTGCATGAGTAGAGATTGGGAATGTATAGAGGATGTGTAAGGGATTCCCAGCAAAACTTCTGCAACATAGTTCAGTGCCCAGGAATGTTGAAGGACATCATCATTCGGGTACAGTATGCCCATCCAAATGTTTCCAAGGTTGTTTCATTAGTATCAGTCACAACTGGAATCAGTTTGCTTATACAAATACCTAGATGCAACAAAATGCAAAGAAGGCTGATAGGGGATACTGAATGTATACAAAGAGAAGCAGCAGCTGTGGTCACAGATTTGCTTAAGCCATGGGAGAGTTTGAGATGCAGAAAAATCTAAACTGGGAGACATTTGAAGACAGACCTTACTATTCCACAAAAGCTCTCTTGAAAAGTTTCAAGAAACATAACTGGTACAGCATAAATAGAAATGATCATGCAGCCTTGTGTGTGTGTGTGTGTGTGTGTGTGTGTGTGTGTGTGTGTGTGTGTGTGTAATGTCATTCACAAAATTAAATATCAATTATGAAGACAGGATTAGATTAGTTAGAGCATGCAAGATACATTTAAGCACTCATTCTTCCCACACTCCAACTGTGGCTGGAATGGAAAAAACCTAAATACGTGATAGAATGTGAAGTACTCTCTGCCATACACTTTACAGTGGTTTGCAGAGTATAAATGTAGGTGTAGATTGTGGGCTTCTTTACTAATTACTACAACTGAGTAACAATGCTTCACAAATAAAAATAATAACAGTAAAATAAATATCGAAATACAATGGGATAAATTAACTTTGTTATCATGTGACTACATGATTTATTGGATGAAAATAAGTGCAGTTAGTGTCACATTGAATGAAACAACAGACATGTATACCAGACCAAACAGTTCTTATGCAAAATGATGAAACAACATTCAGACTACTAACTTACTGTGACTCCTGAAACCACCAATCAGTATGGTCACAACAAGATACGGATAATAACTGTGAATTTGTCTGGTAGCAGCCACACACTACCTTGCCTTCTGCTCCAAAAGAAGGAGTAAGCACTTCTAAAAGTTATAGACTGTCTCTTTTAAGACGAAAAAAGATTCAAACTCAGTATTAAGAGGTTTGGTTTCTGTATGGAACATAAAATATGAGAGCGATTGAACATTCTGAAACACGCTTAACTGAGTTAGGAGATATCATTTGTAGCTGTTGTAATATTTAAATTTTTTAAAGATTAAGTATCTCAGTTTACTTAAATGTGATGCATTTTAAAGACTGACAATAGCTAAACTTTTATCAATGTACATGTCACTGTTGTCAATATGTATTTATGAGTAATGTCACGAAGTTTTAATATCATCCCAAAAGAAGATACATTCTTCCTCTGCTTTGCAGCTTCAAGTCAGCAATTGTGGTACACATTGAAATCCTCATACAGCAGTATTGCAACTTATTGTTAGAGAAGCCAAACAAAATAATGCAGCTCACTCATAAAATGAAGTGTCACATAGTAATTTCTTTTCTGTGGTGCAGACATTTCAATTGTGGTCAAACAAGTCTAAATAATGAAGAAGAAAGTAGTAGATCATCTTTCTGTGAAGAACTGGGAACCACATGAAACATGGAGGCTCTGGTGGTCAAAGACCAGTATATCACAACTAAGGAGATAGCGAGAAAAGTAAAAATCAGTCACAGAGCAGTTTTCATCATCTCATAGGATGTGCTGAATTAGATAAAAGTTGCTGCTCACTGCATTAGCAACTGCTCATACCCATTCAAAAACCCACTAAACCAATGCAGTAGCGGAAATGATGTAGTTGTTTCAATCCAGACGATTTATTTATCTGCCTAGCCACCATGGTTGAATGCTGGATGTATGACCATGGCTCTAAGACAGAGAAGCAAAGCAAACAGTGGAAACATGTGATTTCATCACCAGCAAAAAGGAAAAAGGCCCAACTCATTGGACAATGTGATGCTGAGTGTTTTTTTGGGTCTGTTGTGATCTTAGTTATAATGTTCAGAAGGGGCAAACTGTCAGTAGAGCATACTACCAAAATTTCTTGACAGGGTCACTGGAGGTTGGCAAAATTAAACATAATGGAAAGTTTCCAAGGATGTGTTCCATGGTAATGTCTCAGCTCATTCTTCCCAGGAGACAGACACACATGCTGCTTCCTTGGGCTATCAAATTTTGCCTCATCACTGCGTATTCTCCTGCTGTAACACCCAGTGACCTCTTCTTCTTTCCTCAGATGAAGAAACAATTACAAAAGAGCCATTTCCAAAATGATGATGGAATTATTTTAGAGGTGGAATGTTACCTACAGTACGAAAATGCACACTTCTACAATCAAGGTTTCCACCAAGTCATCCACCATTACGAAAAAAGTGTTACATTGGAGGATGGGCATGTTGAGGAATTCTAATATCATCAGCAGGTTTCAAGGTCATAGTTTGAATTATTTGGAGTGATAATTCATACTTCATGACTACATCTTACAGGGTCTTATGATTTGTTTTAACAACTACACTGTAAGTCACTGTTATGCAGATATGTTACACAATGCAAAAACATCTGATACTATAATTAGGTAACCTGGAGTATACAGCTAAACATTTCCAGTGACAAACTATGTCTGCAACCGGTAAAAATAGACTTACAGTTCTCTACCTTCTATATAAATAAAAATGTAAATGTTTGTTTGTTTAAATCTTAAGTCTGAAAGTTCTTCAATGATTCCTTTCACATTTTTGGATAACATTACATTCGAACATGTGCATGTTTTATATACCTACTGGAACGCCACATATAATATATAAGGATATGTGTAATAGTCATAAGGGAAAACTTAAAAATGTAAATGTTAGTTCAAAATCTTATATCTCCAAAATTTCTTCACCAATTTCTTCAAAATTTTGACACAATGTTTCATTTAAATACATGAATTTTTATATACCTAGTTTTTAAATATATGTAATATAAATAAATATGTAATGTATAAAGAGGAAATATATATGTACAAACACAGGGTGGTCGGAAATTCCCGTTACAGACTTCTAGGACATGTAGAGGATAGTGAGTACATAACATTTTGAATAGGAACCTGTGTCCAGAATTGTACCGTTTCCGTTCTACAATAGTTTCAGTTCAGATGTGTACCTTGGCAACGTCTGCTTAGGGCAAGAGAAACATCTCAGAGTTCCCTGTCCTGGAATGCAACAGGGTAGACATGATGACATGTACTACGTCAAATGATCCCCAGATGTCACTTATTGTCTGCTTTGCTGTGAGACCGAGTCAATACCTGTGCATCACCGATAGAGGAAACATTGTGCAGTTCACATTTGCCGAATACACAGACATGCTCCTTGTGTTTGGTGAAACTGGGGTAATGGAAGGGTTGCTATTCAGCTGTATCACGAACGCTTTCCACACCGTCACACTCCATTGCACAAACTGTTTGCCCAAGTTACACAACGGCTACGAGAAACAGGCACCTTCACCGTGAGGAGGCAGGACTGTGGTGCTACACGGAAACGCCGCACTCCCGAATTTGAAGAAGGTGTACTGCGTCGCATTGAAGATAGCCCATCAATGAGTTTGCGAACAATTGCAAGTGCAATGGCTGTTAGTCACAGTACCATCTTGGATGTCCTGCATGAGCAACAATTACATCTGTACCACTTACAAAAGGGTACACGCTATGTGTCCAGCAGACTTTGCACAACGTGTCACCTTCTGCACATGGTTCCTGTACTGTTGCATCGACGCGCCTGTTTCCACGTTGAGTTATCTTCACAGATGAATGTAGGTTCACAAGGGATTGTGTTCTAAATGCTCGAAATAGCCATGTATGGGTGGACAAAAACCCTCATGCCATGCATGTTCAGGGATTTCAAGACAGGTTTGGAATTAACGTGTGGGCAGGGATTCTGGATGGTCATGTGATTGGACCATACCTCCTTCCATCCAAGCTCACGGGTCCTGCATACTTAGTCTTCCTATGACACGTAATGGACCCATTGTTGGAAGCTGTGCCATTGAATGTCCGTCAGGAAATGTGGTTTTAAATGATGGAGCACCACCTCACTTTTCACTGACTGTCTGGAGACATATCAACAGACGGTATGGTAAAAGATGGATAGGCCGTGGTGATCCAACTGCGTGGCTGCCATGAATGCCAGATTTAATCCCTATGGACTACTTCTTGTGGGGTCGTATGAAGAGCCTAATTTATGAGACACCTGCAGAGACAGAGGAAGATCTGCTGGCACGAGTTCTGGCCACTGCACAATACACTGAAGAGACACCAGGTGGGATGAAGAGAGTGTACCAGAACATGCTTCGGAGGTACAATGTGTGTAACAACGTTGGTGGTTGCCACATCCAGCTGCTGTTGTAAAGCACCGGTATGTTGCGGCTGGTGCCGTGGATGCTGGGTTCTTGTTGTTATCGACCAATGTAAATCATAAGGTGTAAGTTGTAATGCAAATGAGTAAGTAATAATGGAACGAGTCAGTATTCTTTTCAAATGGATTGCAACAATTGTACTGGGTCACGCCTAACTACATTCCTCATGTGGGTGTGGATGAGATAATCATCTGCATTGAAACTGTTGTAGAATGGAAACGATACATTTCTGGACATGGGTTACTATTCAAAATGTTATGTACTCACTACCTTCTACATGTCCTAGAAGTTTATAACAGCAATTTTATCCACCCTGTATATATATAACATATAAAGAGGAAATATTGTTAAGAAAAATCTCAGAAAGTACTTGATCATTTACTTCAAATTTTTACAGGGTACTGAAATAAATGCGTGAAACATTGTTAGCAAACAGGAACATTATATTTATGGCTTATTGGCTTATGATTGGCACTACTACAGACTCTGTAGTTGTTGCAATAACAGCAAACAAGGATCAGATCAGAGAGAGAGGGGGCAGATATGAGATAGACAATGGGTTGGAAGCAAATGAGCATAGAAAACAGAAAGGAGGAGATGGACAGAGAGAGGGGGGAGAAGGTGATAGACAGAGCAAGGTGGCAGGAAGTGATGGACAGAGAGAGGAGGAGATGGACAAACAGATGGGGAAGAGGAAATAGACATAGATGGAGGTGGGAGGAATGGGTGTGTGTGGAGGGGATTAGGACAGATATCCAATAATATCCAATTCCCATTCATAGTAGAAATGTGTGCTTTCCCTTTTCTTTCTTTTCCATTTCACAAGGCTGGGCCACAGCATCACATGGTCAGGAACAACTAGGAATAATATATAATGGCAGAATATACCGGGTGATCAACAAGTCAGCATAAATTTCAAAACTTAATAAACCATGGAATAATGTAGATAGAGAGGTAAAAATTGACACACATGCTTGGAATTACATGGGGTTTTATTAGGAAAAAAAAAATACCACCCCATATTGCTAGATGCGTGAAAGATCTCTTGTGCGCATTATATGGTGATGATCGTGTGCTCAACCGCCACTTTCGTCATGCTTGGCCTCCCAGGTCCCCAGACCTCAGTCCATGCGATTATTGGCTTTGAGGTTACCTGAAGTCGCAAATGTATCGTGATCGACCAACATCTCTAGGGATGCTGAAAGACAACATCCGACGCCAATGCCTCGCCATAACTCCAGACATGCTTTACAGTGCTGTTAACAACATTATTCCTCGACTGCAGCTGTTGTTGAGGAATGATGGTGGACATATTGAGCATTTCCTGTAAAGAACATCAGCTTTGCTTTGTCTTACTTTGTTGTGCTAATTATTGCTATTCTGATCAGATGAAGTGCCATCTGTCGGACATTTTTTGAATGTTTGTATTTTTTTGGTTCTATTAAAACCCCCCGTCATTCCAAGCATGTGTGTCAATTTGTACCTCTCTATCTACATTATTCCATGATTTATTCAGTTTTCAAATTTATACTGACTTTTTGATCACCCGGTATGTACATATGTCCAGCACCTCCTCCTAAACCAATAAATCAATTTCAAAAAAATTAAGTACATAACAGCTTAATTAAAAAACCAGTATTGACACTTGGGGGCGTGGGGGGGGGGGGGGGGGGGGGGGGGGAACCTCCTAACTCACATAGGTCTGGAGCTATGGATGAAAACCTGTTTTTCAGCCTCTTGCATGTAGGCAGCTATGCACTGTGGGCATGTTGTATGGCGATACTGGTCTGTCTTATTGATATGCTTTGCATGCAGCCTGCATCTCAAGAGAAAAAAACAGCTTTCTCACACCCAACATGAAGGCTGCCCTTCACACCTGGCACATCATTTTAGAGTATTATCGGTCCTTCTTATCAAGCTGATTTGCAGGAAAACCTACATGTCAGGGGAAAAAACACCATTTTCTAGTACCTGATGTGCAGGCTCCCCTCAAAAAACAGAGTAGAAAGAAAGAGGAAGGGAAGAAAGAGATTGAGAGTGGGGGAGGAAGGGACAGCCAGAGACAGAGAGGGGAGGGGATTGATGGAGAGAGGGGGAAAGTTATTTGGATGAGGAGAGGGGAAAGAGGTGGACAGAGAGGCAGATGGGGATACAGAGAGAAGTAGGGAGGATGAGATGGGCAGAGAGGTCAGGGAGGAGAAGATGGGTAGACAGGGTGGAGAAGGAAGTGTGTTGTGTGAGTGGTATCGGCATGCCTTACAGAGACTACACATGCGGACAGAGAAAGTGGAAGGAGGCGGTGGACAGACAGAGAGTGGGAGGAGGAAGTGGTCAGAGACTGTGGAGGAGGAGGAGCTACACAAAGAGAGGGTGACATAGGAGATGGATAGAGATAGAGAGAGAGAGAGAGAGAGAGAGAGAGAGAGAGAGAGAGGAGAAGAGTGTGATACTTGTGTCAAACACGTACATTCCATGGGGAAAAGATTAGCAATAATAATAAATTTTACGATAAAGCTATCTAGCCTCCACATTGCCGTATAACTGACAACTAAACAGAAGTTTGTCATGAGCACAAAATCTCAACACTTACCCTAAAACTTTCATGTTCATGCGCTTATACAAAACTAACATAAACTTTTAAGGAAGTTGTTCGTTTATTCACTCATCAAGAAGAACAACCTTAAAGTATTTGGAACAAACTAATGTACACATTAATATCAACATACATGCTCTGCAAACCATTATCAAGTGCATGAAAAAAGGTAAGATGCAACCCTCTGAATTTAATCTGTATACTGTATTACCAATAAGCTATCATGATATAGCTTAATATTATTTGCACTTAAAACTAGTTAAGCATAACTCAAATTAAAGTGAAAGGAATCATTTTGAGGGAAAAAAGAAGTAGCCGTGTCAGTTTTCTTACTTGCTTACATAAGTGACAAGATCATTTTATTGGAATTGATTTTATACAAATATTGCAGCAAATTAATTTTGACTTTCTGCAAGCTGAATAAAATGTCCTTACTTTCCACAATCTTCATTCAAAATGAATAACCTACATCACCAAATTTAGGAAATCCATGAATTTCATCTCATAACAGCAGTATTAATCACCTTACAAAATTAGTTACATCTTCCAGTTTAATGAACCATTTAATAATCTGTCTAATCACACTGCTTCTTCACAGCCTCACCAAGGGTATATGACTGGCGTTTTTGATACTGGTGCACCAGCAAAGTTAGAATAACCAAATATCTCTGGTTTTCATCTCCTGAGATATACAAAATCCAATATCCAAAGGAACTTAACTCTTCTAGCACCTATAGATCCAGAACAATCTCTTCCAGTGCCTCTCCTTTGGCTGCTCTAGAAACTGAGATGTATAGTTTATGACAAATGAAACATCTTGTCTAGTAATACAGTTAAATTTATTAGACAACTAACAGTTTCATGGCTTCGTAGATAACCAAGCTTCTTCAGATTCTCCTGCCTGCAATAATTCTCACTTGTAGTGTCAACTGCTGTTGCATTTTTCATATTGAACCTTTTCCAAATCTCTTATGCATAGATATGTTGATTTATGAAGACTGACCTATCACCTTGGCAACTCAGTATGCATACCCAGAAAATATTCTGGTATTCAGTGGTTACTTTAAGTATATTACATTGTATCTGGGGAATAAAACCCCTATCTATTGCTCCTGAAGGGATTATAAAGACAAGATTAGAGTAATTACAGCACACACAATGGTTTAAAGAGCCACTCTTGCCACACTCCATACATGAATGGAAAACAAAGAAGCAATAGTAATTGTTACTACTGCACATTGTACAGAGGTTTGCAGAGTCTGGATGTATAGGTAGAAAGTGGTTTTTGCAATTTTTTTTGATGAAATTGTAGTTTCTGCAAGATATATACTATACAACACACTGATGTGCTCTGCAGGCCCATTTTGTTGTGGGATGAATACAACCACCATGAAAAATTTTGCATGATATTACCTTAATATTTCTTTAACTTTTATATTGTCAAGTTCTAGATTATATTCACTGAAAAGTTCATACTTGATATTCATAGTTTCTGATAGGTTTTAACACATAAAAAAGCCTGTCTAATTATTCAGATTTTTCTTTACCAAAATAAACAATTTCAAACTTGGAAAAACCACATGTAAAACAAAGTACTTCACATACTGAGTGAAGAAAATTCAATGAAACTACAAGCTTCTGCAATAAAAGAACAGTGTCTACCTCCTTATTTCGTTGGCAGCATGAAGTGAATCTGCTCTGAAGACCAAAATCATTTTGTCTGTTATAGACTTTTTAACTTATTGGTAAAAGTAACATTTACTTCAACATTTATTTTGCATTAGTGGCCAATTTCAACTCTAACCGATGTACTGAAGGATTCCACCGTGAATGAAGCATCATCCTGCTTGACATTTAAGTTTTGCTATATTTGTTACAATAATGCCATAATGTTCCATAAGAAAACTAAAGAATTCAGTTTTTACTGTATGTCTATGTCACTTCACCTTTTGTTAAGACACAACAGAAGACTTAAGCCACATTTACCTTGAAACTTCCTGGCAGATTAAAACTTTGTGCTGGACCAAGAGTTGAACTTGGGCCCTTTTTTCCTTTCGCGGGCAAGTGCTCTACCAACTGAGCTACACAAGCACGACTCTCACCCCGTCCTCACAGCTTTACTTCTGCCAGTACCTCGTGTCCTACCTTCCACACTTAACAGAAGCTCTTCTGCGATGGTAGGAGATGAGGTACTGGCAGAAGTAAAGCTGTGAGGACGGGGCGTGAGTCGTGCTTGGGTAGCTCAGTCGGTAGAGCACTTGCCCGCGAAAGGCAAAGGTCCCGAGTTCGAGTCTCGGTCCGGTACACAGTTTTAATCTGCTAGGAAGTTTCATATCAGCGCACACTCCGCTGCAGAATGAAAATCTCATTCTGGGCACATTTACCTTGTAGACTACATGCAACAAACAGGGACAGTCACACTGACACCAGATACACATTTATGATTCACAAGTATCACAAGTTGTTTTATCTCCAGTTTTAAACTGTATATTATAACTGGCCTGCAGTTCAGCTATGACCCTCTTTGTAAGTATATTTAATTTCTTATTACAAAGAGTACATAGTGTTGTACCACATATTCAGATTTCGTTCAATTGTGCATGGAGCACAGTAACAATGACAATATATAAATACTACTGCACATGTTGCAATTAGTCTAATCTTGTCTTCACAGTCTTTCTGGAAGCAGTACATATGGGGCTGAAGCCTATCTCCAGACTTTTTATTTAGTACTGCTTCACAAACTTCCGTAAGTACGCTCTTGCAGTATATTTAGCATCTTTCGTCAATCATCTGTCCATTCAGTTTTTTTGGCATCTCAAAGCTATCCCATGGTTCAGAAAAACTGTGACCACCTATGCAGCCCTTCTTTGTATACACTCAATACCCCTGTCAGTTGTATTTGATATGGGTTTCACACATTTGAGCTATATTCCAAGATGAGACACAGAAGTGTTTTGTAAGCAGTCTCCATTGTGGGCTGACTCCATTTTCCCAGTACCCTATCGATGAATTGAAGCCTATCAGCTTTACTACAACTGAGCTTATGTGATCATTCTGTTACATATCGCCAAAAATTGTAACACCCAGTTATTTGTATAAATTAACTGATTCAAATTGTGACTCACGGATATTGTAGTCATTGGATACTACTTTTCTGCATTTTGCAAAGAGCACAGTCTGAAATTTCAGAATATATAATGCAAGTTGTAAAACTTTGCACCACTTGGAAATCTTATCAACATATTGACTGAATATCTGTGCAGCTTTTTTCAGCCAGTAATTAATTACAGAAACTGTATCTTCTGCAAAACATCTGAGGTTATCATTTATATTGCCTGCCAGGTCACTAATGGACATCAAGGGTACCAATACACTTCCATGTGTGCACCTGAAGTTACATCTACTTCTGTCAATGACTCTTCATAAGCTACATCACCCATATCAAGAAATCATCAAACCAGTCACAAATTTTGTTTGCTACTCCATATAATCATACTTCTGTTCATAAACATTGGTGTGCTACTATGTAAAATATTTTTCAGAACAGAAGAAATAGTGCACCTTCTTGATTGTCCTGCTCCATTGTTTGCAAGATTTCATATGAAAAAAGTGTCAATTGAGTTTTGAATAATTGATGTTACTGGAATCCATATTTGGTGGTGTATAGAGGAGATCATTCCTTTTGACATATTTCATTATATTTACGTCAGAATATTTTCTAGGACTCTCAAGCAAATGTACAGCAATGAGATAGGATGGCAATGTTTGTGTATCAGTTTTGCTATCCTTCTTGTAAATAGGTATAAACTGTGCTTTCTTCCAACAACTGAGCACAGTTTCTTATTCGGGCAATCTTTGGTATATTATTGTTAAATGGGATGTAGCACAACATTCTGAACAGAATCTGACATGGATCACACTAGGCCCTGGATAATTTTAGTAATCTCAGTTGTTTCTCAAGGCCACTGACACTACTATTTATTTCCCTCCTATTTACAGTGCTGCAACAATAAAAGCAGGTAATTCTGAACATTCGTGAGAGAGTCTTGAAAACTCCATACCATATTGTTAATTGAGAACTGCAACTGTTCTTTTTAGAAAATGTGACAAAGGTATCTTCATTCTCTCCCTTATTTCATTGTGTATTTAGGTAATAAAATACACATTTTTCAGAGTTTTTGGTGACTTAAAAGTGTTGTATTTAATGTATTTCATAGTAAATTGTGAGCTACAGTTGTATATTCTCCAAACTTTGGCATCAATATCAATTTAAAAACCATTTACCTTTACTAAACTGTAGGTATTTATGTGATTAGTGCAATGTTTCCACTTTTTTCAGTATTTACCCATTTCTTCTAAGTTGTTGTTTTAAATATTACCATTGTTACATAAATCGAGCTCTTACAAAATCAGCTTCTGCACTGTGTGATACTGTTTTGTTTTGCAGTATTATGACTCTCATATCACATTGTTTCATTTCCACTTTCAGCATTAGTGCGTATTGTCCACATTTGTCATACGTTAGCTCTGTTTCTAATACTATTTTACAGCTCTGTTAGTGAATATATCTTGACAAAGGTTTGATGCACAAAGTTAACTTCAATCTTTAACTTGTATCTCAGTCTTGAAAACAGTTTAATACACTTAGTTATCTTCAATCTATAGCTTGTATCTGAATTTTGTTCACAGTTCATGGTCTACTGAGTGGTGTCGCTACCTCTAGATCACGATGCCTGGGTTTGATTCCCATCCAAGATATTACAGGAGATTTTCTTCACTTGGGAACTGAATGTTTGTGCTGTACCAATCATTTCATCTCATCTTCATCAATGTATAAGTCACAAAAGTACCGTCAAATAGGATGGCTTGCACCAGGTGGCTGACCTACTCTATACAGGGGCTCCCAGCCAATAATGCCACACAATCATTTAACTCTTTCATCTTGGGTTTTTCTGTCATTATAACACAAAGAACTTTCTTCAGTGTTGAAGTTTCAGATTTTAAAAGTAACTTGTCATTTTTGTAGTGTAACAGATTCTAAATTTAGAACAGAACCAGTGAGGCCTGACAGTCAATCAACAGACACTGTGAGGCAGACATAAAATTATACTTTCATCCTTCTAATGACCACCAGACTACACTAGTCAGAATGCAGTCCAACTGTGAGCTATTCTTGGGCACAGGATGGATTAGTAGCTGTTCATATGTGGACAGAAATTGTCCTGACTGCTATCAAAGCACTGTAAGCCAATTTGAATGGAGAAATTGAAGGAATCTCAAGTAATATCCTCTCCTATGGATATTGTACTTCTCTATAGGAAATACAGGATCTACCACTGCTCATCCATTTGACTTTGAGTGGTACATCAATGACAAAGGAGAACTTAGGGTATTACATGCACTGCCGTAAACAACACCTTCACTGAAGTGAACTGAAACTAATCCAGTGAGACACACTTTACCTGTTGGGAAGCCTGCTGTGTCTGTGTCAATGGAAAGCAAATACAAAAGGGTAGGGGTCTGTTAATCATTGAGAGTTTAAATGTATGGTGAATAATGGTTCCCTTTAGAGAAATTGCAACAAAAGATGAATAGGATCACTTCATCTGCTCTGCGATGTCTGCTCATCATGTTAAAAAGGCTGTTCCAGCACCCACTAATGAAACAGGACACAGACAACAGCAGATTTTGGAAAATGCTAAATTAAACAAAGACTGTCACCTGGTCTTTGATGACATTTTTGGTTCTTTCTAGCAACTGGCAAAAAAGTTTGAGAACTCCAGCCTTGCTCACTCATGCAGTTTCGATGAAATCATAATTTGCAGCATTGTTCCCAGACCTGATTGGGGCTCTCTGGCTACGAGCCCTGTGAAAGGCATGAATCAGAGATTTCACAGGTTCTGTGATAATCTAGACCCGAAATGGGAGATGGGTGATTACAGGTCAGAGGTTGCTTCCTTGAAATTATTGCGATCAACTGTCACACCATTAGCAGCAAAGTCCCAGTGTTTCAAGCAGTCCTTAAAAGGAGTGGTGCTTTTAAAATACTAGAAATATAAAACATGCTGAAATCTGACATCGACTGCAGAACTATTTTTTGGGGTAAATCTAAGTGTACACTGTAAGAATAGGTACGCTAGGTAGAAAACAGAGGCGATGTATTTGATGCAGTAGACAAGAAACTCAAATCCTTCAGTTTAGAAACTGAAACTGCATTGTTTGGATAAGATTTGGTATCAAAGGCAGATATACACTTATAACTGGATCCTTCCACTGACCACCATATTCACCACACATGTAATTGAAAACTTAAGAAAATCCCTCAGTGTGCTGATAGATATGTTCCTCAATTATACTCTCATAATTGGAAGAGACTTAAATCATGCAACAGCCAGTTGGGATAGTTACAGTTTTGTAAGAGATGAATGTGAAACTACATCCTGTGAAAGGATGATAAATGTTTTCTCTGACAACTGCTTGGACAAAATTGTTGGGAAACCCAGTCATGATGGAAATATATTACATTGTATGACAACAAATATATCTGACTTTTTTGAGGATGTTCGTACTGAAACTGGACTCAGTGGCCATGTTTCCTAAAGGACAAAGGGAAACTAAAACAAACAGAAAAATTTATATATGAGTTGCCTATATTTTATTTTTACAAAATACATCTAGGAGGAAGCAAAATATTGGTTGAGTCTTCTAGAAATTTATGCTCTTGCAATTTTAACTGGAAACCTTGTCATAATGCACAATATCTTTTTTGTAGCATCTGCCACTGGAGTTGGGTGATCATTTTTCTTATGCTTTCATAATAAATAATGAAGTTGTGACAAAAATTTTTTTCTCTTCTCTGAATCTTCTGTATTTCATCCACAAATCCTTTCATGGAAGGGTCCCAGAGTGATAGGCATTGCCCAAGTATCACAAGAATGAAGGTTTTGTAAGCTACCTTCTTTATAGGTAGACTACACCTACAGTACAACAGCACACCTGGGCTGATTGCTGAAATATTGTGTCCACTAGACAGTATGAACAGGCAGTACATCCATGAACTGTTTGATCAGCAGACATAGCAGGAGAAACTAAAGACTCACTTAACGCAAAATTATTCAATAGACTGTCATCATTGATATAAACCTACAGTCGTGTGAATCTATTCGAATGGCTTAAAACAGTATATTGTATGCTTTCAAAACTACAGTGTAAGATAAAACATATTCCATACCAATCCATTTCCTGTCTCATGGTAGAACCCACATCACAGACTGTCCTTTCTAATCCTTTCTCGCTTTACCTCAGATGTGAGCAAACCATAATACAAAACACAGAACCTCTCTCTGAAACCTAGATGAGTAAGCAAAAACATTTTTTGTTTTGCATTATGTCTGTGTGAATCATAAATAAATTGAAACTGAGTTTTATTACTAGCAACAAATGCCATTTATGAATATACTGGGAACTGCCTGTAAGAGTTACAAGATCTTTGAAGGTGTTCAGTTACACAGAACCCCTACTGCTCTCTTTTGCTGGACAAATGTTTCTTTTCAAAGTTATTTGTCATCCTCCACAACATTATTTATTAATGCTGTTTATAAGGTAAATAACATTAACAAACGCCCGCATCTCGTGGTCGTGCGGTAGCGTTCTCGCTTCCCACGCCCGGGTTCCCGGGTTCGATTCCCGGCGGGGTCAGGGATTTTCTCTGCCTCGTGATGCCTGGGTGTTGTGTGCTGTCCTTATGTTAGTTAGGTTTAAGTAGTTCTAAGTTCTAGGGGAGTGTTGACCATAGATGTTAAGTCCCATAGTGCTCAGAGCCATTTGAATCATTTGAACATTAACAAACATTGTGGCTGAATCTGCTTTAAGTAACTTTTAATACTAATGATATTGCAGTGCCTTTATCGTTCAGAAGTACAATACAGTGTACCTTTAGACATGCATGCACGCATGCCTGAACAAACAGGCACTGAGGTGACTACAGCTGTTACAAAATACATGAAATGCACTCGCTGTTGTGAATACTGACAACCTTCAGCCATATAATCGAATGACGTCAATGAAAATTTGTGCTGGACCAGGACTCGAATCTGGATTTTCCACATATCGTGACTGACTGCCTCACCATTAGGCATTCAACAATGACTCAAAGACAGACCAAAACTTCCGTAGGTCATCAACCATGGAAATCCAGGTTTGAGTCACACCAATTTTCGTTGTTGTCATTAAATTATATAGCAGTTGGTTGTCAGTATTTGAAACTGCAAATATATTTCAAGTATTTCATAATGGTTGTGGTTGCCACAATGGCTGTTCCTTCAGAAATGCAAACGTGTCTGAAGGAACATCCCATCATACTTCTGAACAACAGAGGCTTTATAATATCACATTTATCCACTGAGACTGGGCAAGC
This sequence comes from Schistocerca americana, assembly GCF_021461395.2. Classification (NCBI taxonomy): domain Eukaryota; kingdom Metazoa; phylum Arthropoda; class Insecta; order Orthoptera; family Acrididae; genus Schistocerca; species Schistocerca americana. The sequence goes on from NC_060121.1 coordinate 113,463,328, forward strand.
AATTTTCAATCAAAATGTTTCCCCTGTTCAGAAATATACATAATAGAGGTATGACTGCAGGCTGTATATCCATGGCTCACGACATATGGTAGTTTCAATCTGGCTGAGTGTTGTGATCAGATAGCCTAACGGTAAGGTGACTGCTCATTATAAGTGGAAAATCTGGGTTTAAGTACCAACATGGCACAAATTTTTGTTGTCACCATTCCATTATACAGCTAATGGATGTCAATATTTGCAGCAGCAGCAAATATATTTCATGTACTTTTAATACTTGGTACAATCATGGCCTTGATTATTGAAAATATTAAAATTCAAACCAGCACTATGAAAACTAAGATCACACATTCTGTTTCTTGAACCCTCCTTGTCCCTTGTAGCTACTCCAACAGGCCTAATATTGAAAGTCCCTGTTTCTGGATGTAATCCTACTCTAGACCAGGCTCTTTTACAGTTTGAAATATAGTGTTTTCTTGCTCTTATCTGCCTAATTTGTGACCTATATGCCTCATCAGCCAATTTCCATCCCAACAGACTTCTCTCCTTCTACAAAATCCTGCAGTTATCTGCCCATCATGTTTCCTTGGATGGTATCATCCATTAAGCCAACTTCAAACTGCAACAACATGCCAGACTTCAACTCAGAAAGCTATCCCACCCTCTCATAAGCTACTTGAAGAGTGGTGTTTCCCTCCCTGTCCCTTTGCATCTCCCTAAACAGTCACACCATCAACCACCACTCCTCTCCTACAAACAAAGCTTGGCCAACTTCCTTAACATCCCACAGCCTTCACCACTGCCTTCCAAACCAAGAACAACCCATAATCAGAAGAACCAGTCACAACAATACAGTGTCCTCAACCTTTCATCTAAAGCACTCTCCCCTCCTGAATTAGCTGTATTATCTAAGGGTGTCATTGTCAACCCTAAACCTGCATTTGATCATGCTGCTTTGGTGAAGGACCTAATTTCCTTCACACATAATGCCAACTGGAAATATCCAACCCAATCCCAAAACCTATCCAACAGCAAACCTGACACTGAACCCTGTTTTGAACCATTTTGACCATGATCCCAGCTCAATCCACCATCACTACCTCAAAATCAACCCTCACAAGCCTTCCCAAAATTTCTCACATCCAGCATTGCTTCACAACCCTTCTTCACATCCACACAACATGACCCTAAACTGTCCTCTGCAGAACTCCAGGCTCTATGTTCCCTAGAAGCTGATGACTCCATCATTTTTCTTCCAGCAGGCAAAGGATCTACCACTGTGGTATTAGACCAAAAGGTGTATGTTAGTGAAGGTCTATGACAGCTGCCTGACACCTCTACAAACAGCGTCTGCCATCAGATCCCATCCCTGTGATTCAAACTGACCTCCAGTCCCTTCTTAAAATCTCAGGCCCCTCACAAAGACTAACACATCAATCTACACAACTTCTCACCCCACCCAAACCATGCAGCCCCCACCTTTTACATTCTTCCTAAGATCCACAAACCAAATCATCCTGACTGTTCTATAGTTGCTGACTTCAAAGCAACCACTGAACATATAACTTACTTAGTTGATCAGCACCTGCAAGCCATAGTACAAAGACTTCCCTCCTATATCAAAGATACCAACCATTTCCTAAATCATTTGAAATCTTTGCCAACCCAAGTCCCATCACACACCTTGCTTATCACCATTGATGCCAGCTCTGTCTATACCAACATCCCCCACATACATTGTCAGTCTGCTGCTGAACATTTCCTCAGTTGGCACCCACCTGATTCCAAACCTATGACATCCTTCCTACTCACCTTAACCAACTTAATACTTACCAACAACTACTTCACCTTTAAGTGGTAGACATATAAACAGATCAGGGGTACAGCCATGGGAATCAGAATGGTTCCATCCTATGCCACCCTCTTCGTGGGCCACTTGGAGGGACTTTCCTGTGATCCATAAGTCTTCAGGCCCTTGTTTGGTTTAGTTACATTGATGACATCTTTACCCTATGGACTCATGGTGAGACTGACCTGTTAAAATCCCTGGAATCTCTGAATACCTTCTCCCAATTAAATTTCACATGGTTCTATTCTGAATCCCATGCCACTTTCCCTGATGATGATCTTGTCCTCACTGAAGGCCAGCTACACACTTCTGTCCACATGAAACCTACAAACAAACAACAGTGCTTACATTTGGCAGCTACCATCCTTTCCATGTCAAACTTTCCCACCTATACACCTTGGCAATCAAGGCAAATATATCTGTTTGGATACAGACTCTTTACAGCAATACACTAACATTCTCACCTTAGCCTTCATTGGACGTAACTACTCCACCAGCCTATTTCAAAAGTAGATTTCCTGGGCCATCACATCAAATCCTGGTACTGCTGATCCCTCCAAAAAACAACTTCAGAGCATACCACTGATCACTCAGTATTATCCTGGTCTTGAATGTATCAATCAGCTATTTCCATAAGACCACAACTTCCTAAAATCATGCCATGAAATGAGATCCATCCTGTCTGAGATTTTGCCCACCACACCTAGAATAGCTTTTGTCACCCTCCCAATCTCCGCAATATCCTTGTCAGACCCTATGCTCCTTCTGCACCCATCTCTCTACCCTATGGCTCCTACCCCTGTGACCAACCATGCTGCAAGACTTGTCCTATGCTCTGTCCTACCACCACCTATACCAGCCCTGTAACTGGCAAAACATATACTATCAGAGGGAGAGCCACCTCTGAAACAACATGTCATATACCAGCTGTTAAGTAAACACTGTTTGACCTTTTACATCGGTGTGACAACCATCAAATTATCAATTAGGATGAATGGGCATAGGCAGAAGGTATATACTGGCAACACACAATATCCTGTTGCAGAGCAAGCTCTACAACAAGACAGTCATGATCTTGGTACCTGTTTCACCACACACACCATCTGGATTCTTCCCCCAGACACCAATTTCTCAGAACTCCGCATGTGGGAACTAATGTCATGTCCTTGGTTCTTGGACCTGGTCTTAATTTACGTTAATTCCTTCAGTCTCAGAGTTTCTTCATAGTAAAAACTCTTTTATTCACTCTGTTTTAGTTTTCTACATCTTTCATTATCTTGCCCACCTATTTTTCACCCCTCCCCCTCCTCACACCTCTGTTATGTACAATGCACTTAGCTTTTCACTCTTATTAACTTATGGATGATGTTTAACCAGCAATCTCTGCTTTGTGTATTACCCTGTATTCCACCTTTAAGCTCTCAGGTTCTCAAATCTTGTCCGATGCAGTCCCCAACAATGTCTTTCCTTCTCATCCCGTCCAGTGAGTCTCCCCTAACCAGCGATTCTCGGTGACTTCTGAAATCTGCCCCATTTTCTACACCTGTTCAGTCCTTTCCCTTCATCCCTCTTCCTTCCCCTTCAACCATTCTGCTTGAAGAAGGTGTCACTGGCTCCAAAAGCTTACCAAATTATAACCTTCTTTTATGTGTGTGTCCCTCCGCTGCTTTGTGAGGAGATTTTTAATCCATCCAAATAAATTACTTTGTCAAAAATTGATTGTTTTCATTGTTATAAAATTCTTTTTTTGCCTTACTTGGAAGATAATACTGAAAGACAATAGAACGTGTTTGCAAATAAGCAATCTCCCTAAGCTTGAAGTACACACAGTGAGACAGTGACAGATACATGCCAAACGGAATCTTGATTAATTTGTTGTGCACTGACTAAATTTTATCTTGTTATCCAGGTGGATCAAAGGAAATGCTGAGTCACAGATAGGCACAACAAAAAGACCATCACAAAATAAGCTTTCGGACAACAAGACCTTGTTGGCTGAAAGCTTATTTTGTGATAGCCTTTTTGTTGTGCCTATCTGCGACTCAGCATCTCCGCTATATGTTGAGTAGCAAACATCCTTTCCATAATACTGTTACATTCCATACTAGATTTTCCATTGTTGGATCAAAGGAAATTTACACATACTGGTCACTTTAGTGTTTGATCATTCATGTCTGTATTTACCACTTGCAGATCATTTTTATTCATCTGAATCTGCATAAGATGAGACTTTATACCATTAAGACAAACTTTTTGCTGTAAAACAATTGTAAACCTATTTATATGGACTTTGTCTGATGTGGTTTGTGTGTACACCCTACATTAATATGTATGTGTCATTACAAAATTACACAGCTACAACAGTCCTTTAAAGCCAGTGGAAGGACATTTATGTAGGTTAGGAATTTTGAGTGATGCCACATTTTGTGTTTCCACATTCTGATTTTGTTTCAATTTCTGTCGTCTATATATTGTTAAGGCTACCTTCTGTTTTTTGTTATGAAGTTAAGACTCAGTCCTTGAAAGAGGAATATAATTTATGACATAGAACTATAGTTTCCCAACTAGAATTTTGTGCTTCACAAAAATCAGTATCATTGGAAATGTCACAGAATATACCAACAGGAGTTTTATCTCTGGCAGGATTATATTTTTGAAATCATATATGGCCTTTTTCTGTAGAAAATCCCTTACAATAGCCAAACTGAGAGGCAGCTGGCAAGTAATGCTGTAAAGAGTGAGTCAGTGTTCTGTTACAACCTGTTTTCTGCACGCATTTTGAAAAAAGAAAGGAGTGAAATTGGCCACCAATTAGAGGTGATTTTCTTGTTTGCATTCTTTTAGATGGATGTTAGAAAATCTGTCACTATGTCCTAACTGAAAGAGAGTCCCAGGAGTGCAATAAATTCATTATTGCCCTTCTGAAAACAAAAAATCTGTTTGTCACAATTTATAATTACAAATTAACTTTGCCTCTTCCATGGTTCCAAACGAAATACAGTTCTGTGGATTTGGCTCCACCTAATTCCCTGGAGCCAGAACTAAACAGTGAAATAACTAACACTTGAAGAAAGATCTTTTCCAATGCAGAAGCCTACTTTTTGGTGTTCTGCTGTTGTCATTGATGGTATGTCAACAAGAGCTTAACTGAGGGACTACAAGTAGTCGGCACATGAGTCAGCCACTCTTGTCGACAGGAATTGTCATCAGTAATCCCTGGGTCTCTTTAAATAGCTGGAACAGGAAGGGACATTCTGCCCCCTAGTAACTCATGACCAGATGTAGGTGTGGTCTTGCGATGTGGACAGTGACCTCTTGCTGTTGCCTGCCGAGGTACCTAGAGGTCTGTAGTTCTTCGTGCACCTCCTGGTGGTCTGGGGGCATATCTGAAAATCCCACATGGCTGCTATGGACTGCAAAGCATTGCTTTTTCATGACTTGCACATTATAGCCATCATGTGTGTTGTGGCTTGTGCCCCTGGGCACCACAGGAGGTATCATTATTCTACATATGAATCTGTTAGCAAACATCCCCAGAGTCATTGAATGATTACACAGGTGGCTGAAGGGTGGTCATATCAATTAAGCAAATGATTTTTATTACTCTGCTTGGAACATCAAGTCAAAAGATTTTTTTACTTCTTTTTTTGGTAATCTCCTTAGGGACTGTATTTTTGAAACTGTCTATCGCTTGTCAAAACCGTGTCTGCCACAAAGCATTTGTATTTGGTTGTTTTTTAATAGGTACATTGCTACCACTGTTAGGACCAGTCACTGAAACCACCAAACAGTTTTTAAATGTGTTGTCATTTCATGCCACACTCTGTATTTCTTCTTCTTTTCTTTCTGTTCTTCTAAACATTATAAAATTTCTTTTTGTCATTCTTGTCTCTCCTTTGCCTCTCAGGTCATGACATGTTATCAGTTACTCCACACTGGGATTGTTAATTTATTAATGTGTGTGTGTGTGTGTGGGGGGGGGGGAGGTGAGGGGAGGGGGGGGAGTCAGTGGGGGGGGGGTGAGGTGGGTGGTGGGAGTGGGGGGGGGGGAGACCACATTGTGCTGCCCTGCCGACAATCAATCTTGCTTCACAACAGACTATATTTGGAACTGACTGTGTTTTTGGCTTGAGCATAAATGCTTGCTTACTGTATATGACGTGAGCTGAATAAATCTTTCATTCCATACCGTATCATGTTGTATGTATATTGTGTCATTCTCTACCATATAGATCTACATTGGTGTCCCAAAACAACTATGAATTACAGCAAATACACACCAAACCAGCTCTTATGTATCAAAACTTTAGCCACTTTGTTAGCATTGTGCATTGCAGTTCATGAATTACATGAACGAGTGCAGTACCGGAGTGTACAATGCATCACAGCCACCTCTCCAACGAAGTATATTCTTCAAAAGTGAGAGTGACACTTGCCTGTGGAGTGCATCAATGATTTTCAATAATTCTGAACAGTGACACCCTGTGTGATTTCGTTACCACCACTGCTCTGCAAAAGGCCCGTACCGAACCACTAGTATCTGACTGAACTTACCCCCGATCACCTGCTGTGAACAATGACTCTTTTGTGCCATATGAACTAATTTTGGGCCCAGTGTTGATGCAGTCACCAACACAAATGCACTGTCTGGCTGCCCTAACAATTGCATTTCATACGAAAATGGGACATTCACCTATGTTACAGCTACCAATTCTTCCGTGGCAATTGGAATGACCACCCACAGATGTCGCCTCCAGTCTGTGCTCTGTATGGTTCACTGTATTGGACAGCATCCTCAGTGCACATGACGTCACCAGTGACACTACAAAATTCGTCTGCTGCTATCATGCATAGTTTGGCGATACTGCGTGCAACTGCCATTCGCTGTGTAACCACCCAAAAGGGCTGCATGGCCTGCAATAGGTGCACAAGATCATCATTATCATTCAAGCCACCTCATCTCACATAGCAAAGGACCACTGCACATTCTCCAATGCAGGACAATGGCAGACTCTATATCTCAGATAATCTTGGACAGCGATACTATTTAGTTGATTATGGCTCCGACATAAGTGTGGGACCTGGAACCTTTGCTGCCACAGCACACAGAAACACTATTATACACCATCACGCTGTGAACAACTCAGCAATCACTGTTTAAGGCTCTGAAACTCGCACATTGGACCTGGGGTTCAGAACAATGGTCACAAGAAACTTTGAATCGGCATGTCAGCAAACTGGTACTTGGTGCTGATTTCCTCTGGCATTCCCAGCTTCTACTGGATTTATCAAATGGCATGTTGATTCAACATGCAATGATTGGTAAGCTGCTGGCATCATCAGCCGTGCCCTCTTGGAAATGCAACATGTCCGTAGCACATTTTCTTTACTCAACAACTAGTAGTACACCCCTATGGATGATCACTATCATCTTCTACTTGACTGCATCAAATCAATCATTAAGACTTAACAAAACCAGTTTCTTTATTTTGAGAGCCACCTGGAGTCTCTACGCCCTCAAACAGGAGACTGAAACAACATGACCGGCAACCCAAAAAACATCTGAAGAACTCACTGCAGCACATCATCATCTACAAAACTATTGACAACCTCACTTTTTGATGATAACGCAATTGTACCAGTGCAACACACTTCCAATGCACCTACACCAGCCGTATACAAAGCCTTTAAGTACCAAAAAGGTTAGTAATGCACATCCTGCTCTAGTGCTCTCTGCTCTTACCATGCACAACTTACCACCCACGAATTCCCCTCGCTTGTTATTCACCCAGTGCACCATCAGTAATGGAACAATACACAAGATCCCCACCATGCCTGGTCCCCTCCAGTCTGACACAGACAACACCATTTCCATCAGATAAACTATGCACCACCAAGGCAGTGGTTGATGAACTTTTACAAGCCCGAACAGTCAGACCTTGAAACAGTCTGTGGGCTTCCTCATTAAACTAGTGCCAAAGAAAGATGATACTTTATGTTTATGTGGTGACTACAGAACTCTTAATGCATGTATCCTAACTGGCAGCTACCCGCTATGGAATATCGGGGAATTCACCCACTACCTTGCAGGGGCATCTGTCTTCGGTGTGAAAAATTTTTAAGTTATATATTTTTCATGGTGTTGGCACTCAAATGGTTAACCATAATATCTGGCACAAGTGACTTGAAGTGGGAGGTGTACAGCAACCACGCTGATTTTTTTGTGAAAACGGACTCTTTCCAAAAGTAAATGGTCTGCCTACAACTGTGAATTTCTTGCAGTCTATGAGGCAATCTGTCAATTCAAGGACAGTGTAGAAGGCAGCCCACCAGTCATCAACAAATCACCAACCACTATAGGGCTCAATCCATAACCCATCGAAAAACCTATGCACTAGACATTTCTGCCACATAGATTACATCACACAGTTTACAACCAACATGCATCAGATTAAAGGCATGGACAATGGCATCATTAATTACCTCTCATGAACAAATATCCTCTCCGCACATAAATCAGCTACGATAAATTTGTGGAGGCTGAACAGCACAACAAACAGCTCTAAGTCTTCCTCAATGAAACAACTACTACCCTGAAACTTGAACATCATCCTATACAGGGAACAATGAGACAGATGCAGTAGAATGAGTCACGAAACAAATGCATTCCTTCATCCCTCAACCATTTTCGTTACATCCAATGTTGAACCTTTGAAGCGCCTTATTATAGTTCATTTTGTATGGCCGAATGTCAAGAAAGATTTCAAGGAATTGACATGCATGTGCATACCTCCTCAAGAAAGCAAAGTGGGATGCCAAGCACAACCACACTTCAGACAGTTTATGATACTGATATGGCATTTTCAAGATATGGCGGGACCCCTCCAGGAATCTGAGGGTTACCAATACATTCTTTCAGTCATCAACCACACAATGCGGTCTCTCCAAGACATGTCAGCAGTGCCAACCACCAGAGCCTTCATAGAAGCTTGGATTTCCCAGTACAGGTGTCCAGTGTCCATAATCATAAATCAAGACTGACAATTTGAAGCTGCCCTGTTCAGTAAATTATGTAACTTCTGTGGCACTCATCATCACTGAATGACCACCTACCACCCTCAAAGCTACAGCATTGTGGAACAATGGCATCAAGTACTAAACGCCTTCCTCATGTGCCTTGGTCTTCTTTGAACAGAAGCTGTACCAAGGGTGCTATTAGGCATATGCACCACCCACATAAATTACCTTCATGCCCCTACCACTAAAGTTCTCTATGTCAAGCTGCTTGCCCTTCCTGCTGAATTTGTGCTACAGATGCCACTGGAATAAACCAGCAAACTTCCTGCTCTCCTCACCGGGGTAAAAGAACACATTACAAAACTCAAGATACAACCTCTAAAATGTCACAGCACTCCTAAAGTATTCAATCATAAGGTACTAGTGGTCTGCAATCATGTTGTGCTCGATTATGATACAATCCTGCTTGATTGACAGCTTCCTTATACAGGTCCACACAAGGCTCTAAAACATGGCACATTCAAAATACTACTGACTGGAACACCCAGCACAGTATCTATCAACCATCTAAAACCTGCATGGGTTGTTCAGGATGACACATCCACCGACAATGACATATCAACCTCTACCATCTAACATAGTGTGGCCACACACATGCGCCATGGCCATCAACAATTTTGTAATATAACTTGATGTCAAATACTTCCATTTGATGACCTTAGCATCAAACTGCTTGATAAGTTCCTGGTCATCAAAGGCAGCCATCGTATCAAGGCTGTCCGCCAATGGTTTCCTAACAATCACCACCCCCTGAACATCATAACCCTTTGTCACTCCAATTGAGGACCATCAGGACAACTCCCCACAAGCGAACGTTGTCAAAATTCTCCCAACAACTGACATTCCACAACAATTAGATACTATGCACCATCATCGGCCCATGGCGATCACCTTTCCCCAGTGTTCCACACTATGGATGGGTGATTGGGGGGGGGGGGGGGGGAGGGGGGTGGTTGCTCTCTAAGGTTTCAGATCAAGCAGATGTGCTTTCTTGTTGTGCACCATTTGAACAAAATAAAGCTTCTATTCTATACGATAACATGCTGTATGCACTTTGTATCATACTCTACCATATGGACCCACATGTGTTATGGCTTTGAGAGTTCATCAACATTAATAACTTGAAAGGAGTTATTTGAAATGCAAGGATAGCAAATGAATTGGTAAGTGAAGGTGAATTCATCTTTTGTGATGCTTGACAGCACCTCAGTAGTTTTTTCTGTATGTCAGCAACATCAACATCAGAAAAATGCTTTCCTTTTCTGTCTCTTTTCATTCCAGGAAACATAAAGAAGTTGCAAGGGGCAAGATCATGTGAGTATGGAAGGGCTGTGTGAGTAGGGGCATTGTCATGATGGCAAAACTAGTCATCCAGCTGCCACAAACCAGGCCACTTCTGCTGCACACCTGTTGCACAACCATTTAAAAATTTCCAAGTAAAAAGCCTGATTAACTGTCTGACCCCACAGAACTAACTCTGAATGTGTGACTCCTCTCATTTAGGGAAAAAAAAGCAGCATTATTTTAATGTTTCATTTCACCTAATGAGCTTTCTTGGGGTGAGGCTAACTTTAAGTCTTCCACTGGCTTGATTACTGCTTTGATTCAGGATTGTAATCATAGCACCAAGTTCCACACTTATGATAATTCTTGAAAAAAAAGTTTGGATCATTGCGGGACTCTTTTTTTCAAAGCACAGCATGCTTCCACATGACCGCATTTTTGTTCATCAGTTAGCAGTCATGACAAAAATTTGTCAGTCACCCTTTTTATTCCCAAATCTTCTGTCACTCTAAGTCATTCCCAACAGCTCCACTATTTCTACAATGGTCCATCATCAATGTCTGTTAATAAGTGCACAAATGTTTTCAACGTTTTCATGGAAGGACAACTAGAACAAGGTTTGTCATCAACTCACGTTTCACCATTTTTGAAACAAGAAAACCGCTCAAACAATTGAGTTTTCCCCATGGAATCATCCTAGTACACTGTTTTTAACATTTCAAGAGTTCCACTTTTTCTGAGCAAAAACCAGAATTTCACAGCTGCATGCTGTCCATGAAATCAGCCATTGCAAAAAAGATAATCACATAAATCCGTTGTTACCTCAAGCTCTGCCAAAACTAGTCCTAACCTTCTTCAGTGATAGAACTCAGCTTACTGGCTCTGGAATGTTCACTATGTACTCCTAGCAGCAAAATGTAGTAGTACAGAAGCTCTGTCCACCAAAAATCAGTTCGGTTTCTTTTGGGTACCTTTTTCTATATTTAAAAATGGAAGTTATGATCTCTATTATGACTAAGTCTCTATATTACAAAATGAACATATAAAATATAGATACAAATTGAAAGTTTCGAATACCTTCAGTAATTCTGGTGGGTTAAGAGGAGGTTGCACTGTGATGAAAAGAGTGAGAAATGTTGCATCATTCTGTGGCTGCAACAGCTGACTATCTCCAGAAAGTGACAAACTTGCCAGCTGTGAGAGTTGAGATTCCCTTTCATAGCCTAATAATACTGGTGGTGAGTACAGTTTGAATGTACCTTCAACCTGTGGAGTCAGAAAAACTTGATATGAACTAAACACAATTAAAACCTTCTACAATAAAGCCAAGAAGCATTTCTTACACTCAGATTAAAAATAAATTATATGATATTTGTTCCCTTTTTGTATCCAAAAGACTGCTTTTAGATATATTTACAGTTACTGTCAATAAAATTCAGTATTACTTGGCATTAGCAACTGCGCACTGAACAAGATGTTGACAGATTTTTAAGAATAATGTGCAATAAAACATCCACTGACCTAAGAGTTTAATGTCATCCAATTACTTGCAGATGTTCTGAAGTGGTTCCCAGTAATTTTCTAATAATAAACCTCATCAAAATCAGTTGCATCCATTGCATTCATTGAGAAAGCCCACAGGAGACTATTATTACAAACAAGAGGCAGGGGATGCAGAGCATATACTGTTTGAAATACTTAGGTGTCTACATAGGGAACAGGCTTAACTGGAGGAAACACTAAATACTTGAAATAACTCAGGAACATTTGCTCTCTGGATAATCTACAAAATCAGGGGCATCAGTGTCTGAAAATCTGCCTGTTTTGACTTATTCCATTCAGTGATGTATTATAGAATCATCTTCTGTAGCAATTCACCACTAATGAAAACAGTCTTCATCATTCAGAAAAAGCCACTATGACCTGGAGACATTGGCCATGTATGTGTGAATTGTGCTCGTGTGAAGGTGTGTGGTTTTTATTTCCTTTTAGCCAAAAGCTTAAGTGCTTAGCAGCCATTTTTCTGTGACTGCCTGCAACTCAACACCTCCTCTATATTATGAGTACAAACTATTCTCGCCATCATATTGTTGTTATTCTACCCTGGATTCTTCCTTGTTTATTTTGATTACTCAAACACAACTGGCCATTGTTGGCTGCTGTCATCTGCTATTGCCATCACACTGTGGTGAAAGATTGGTAAACGTCATCTTCAACACTCGAATCTGGATATCATTCAGCTTCACACCCTCTTCATTTTGATTAAATCTATTGGGGTGTTTAGCAATCTCTATGGCCTCTCTCTATAGCTCTTCATGGTATCCACTTGTGGCTGTCTGTACTTGATTCTCATCAGAATAAATCATATGGTTTCCTGGCTCTAAAGCATGTTCTACAACAAAAGCTGATCTGTCTGTGCACAGTTAGCCTTGTGTTCTACCCATTTTTCAGCTGTTCTTTTAATAGTATCCATGTATAAGTCTTTAGAATTACATGGAATCCTTAAAATTCCTGCTTTTCCCAGCGGTTTGCAACAATCCTTGGTCAACTTTAGGTGTTCTGTATCTTCTGGGTGGGTTTATAGATTGCAATGATATTCTGTTTCATAAGATTTTTCATATGCAGTCAGAAAGGTATTTAATGAAATGCAAGAAAACCTTTGATTTCCCAGATTCCTGTACATCATTATGGTCTTTTCATATCTGTTTTAATGCTTGCTCTCTCTCTCTCTCTCTCTCTCTCTCTCTCTCTCTCTCTCTCTCAGTGGATATTTATCTTTTCTTGATCAACAAATCATGAAAGAAGGTTGTATATGTGGAAGAGGTCGGGAGGCACTGGAAGGTTTCAGATAGTTTATATAATGGTAAGACAGAGATTTAGGAGCCAGGTTTTAAATTGTAAGTCATTTTCAGGGGCGGAAGTGGACTCTGACCACAATTTATTGGTTATGAACTGTAGATTAAAACTGAAGATACTGCAGAAAAGCAGAAATTTAAGGAGATGAGACCTGGATAACCTGAAAGAACCAGAGGTTGTAGAGTTTCAGAGAGAGCATTGGGGAATGACTGACAAGAATACTGGAAAGAAATACAGTAGAAGAAGAATGGGTAGCTCTGAGAGGTAAAATAGTGAAGACAGCAGAGGATCAAGTAGGTAAAAAGACAGGAGCTAGTAGAAATCCTTGGGTAACAGAAGAGATATTGAATTTAACTGATGAAAGGAGAAAATAAAAAATGCACTAAATGAAGCAGGCGAAAAGAAATAAAAAAAACTAAAAAATGAGACTGACAGAAAGTGCAAAATGGATGGAGGAAAAATGGAAGGACGTAGAAGCATAGATCACTAGGGGTAAGATAGATACTGCCTATAGGAAAATTAAAGAGACCTTTGGAGAAAAGACAATCACCTGTATGAATATCCAGAGCTCAAATGGAAAACCAGTCCTAAGCAAAGAAGGGAAAGCAGAAAGGTGGAAGGAGTATATAGAGGGTCAATACAAGGACGATGTACTTCAGGGCAAAATTATGGAAATGGAATATGAGGTAAATGAAGATGAAATGGGAGATATGATCTTGCATGAAGAGTTTGAGACAGAGCACTGAAAGATCTACATCAAAACAAGGCCCCAGGAGTAGACAACATTCCACTAGAATTACTGATAGCCTTGGGAGAGCCAGCCCTGACAAAACTCTTCCATCTGGTGAGCAAGATGTGTGAGACAGGTGAAATACCCTCAGACTTCAAGAAAAATATAATAATTCCAATCCCAAAGAAAGCAGGTGTTGACAGGTGTGAAAATTACCAAACTATCAGTTTAATAAGTCATGGTTGCAAAATACTAACACCAATTTTTACAGATGAATGGAAATACTGGTAGAAGCTGACCTTGGGGAAGTTCAGTTTGGATTCCGTTGAAATGTTGGAACACGCAAGGCAATACTGACCATATGTCTTATCTTAGAAGATAGGTTAAGCAAAGGCAAACCTACATTTCTAGCATTTGTAGACTTAGAGAAAGCTTTTGACAATGTTGACTGGAATACTCTCTTTAAAATTCTGAAGGTGGCAGGGGTAAAATACAGGGAGCAAAAAGCTATTTACAATTAGTACTGAAACCAGATGGCAGTTATAAGAGTCAAGGGGTATGAGGGAAGAAATGGTTGAGAAGGGCGTAAGACGGGATTGTAGCCTACCATCAATGTTATTCAATCTGTGTATTGAGCAAGCAGTAAAGGAAACAAATAAAGTAGTATTCCAAGGAAAGCATTTCTGAAGAGAAATTTGTTAACATCGAGTACAGATTTAAGTGCCAGGAAGTTTTTTTCTGAAAGTATTTGTATGGAGTGTAGCCATGTATGGAAATGAAATTTGGACGATAAATAGTTTAGACAAGAAGAGAATAGAAGCTTTCACACCGTGGTGCTACAGAAGAATGTGGGGTAGATCATGTAAGTAATGAGAAGGCACTGACTAGAATTGGGGAGAAGGGGAATTTGTGGCACAACTTGACTAGAAGAAGGGATCGGTTGGTAGGACATGTTCTGAAGCATCAAGGAATCACCAGTTTAGTATTGGAGGGAAGCATGGAGGGTAAAAACCGTAGAGGGAGGCCAAGAGATGAATACACTAAGCAGGTTCAGAAGGTTGTAGGTTGCAATAGTTATTCGGAGGTGAAGAGTCTTGCACAGGATAGAGTAGCATGTAGAGCTGCATCAGACCAGTCTCTGGAATGAAGACCACAACAGCAACAACAACAACAACAACAACAACAACGACGATCATGCATTAGCAAGATATTTCGGCTCCACATCAAGCAGCTCTGCTTCACAGATGTTTCTTGCTCAATCCAACTTATAACACTTTGCTTTTGTTGTGGGTGATAATTTGAAACCTGGTGTAGGTAACAGGCCTTGTAAGTGGATTTTAAGTATACTGTTTGAATACTGTTTGACCTCAGCTACCACCTCCTTTCTTGATGACTAGCACATCAAGAAAATGTAAACTTCCATCTATGCAGTTTCTAACGCCCGTTCTTCAGATTTCCTGGATTAAGGGGCTCCTCACAATGATACGATCTGTCTGTTTGTAGAACTCATTATTCTATTTGAAGAACATAGTCATAAGACAGTATTTAAATAGTTCTGCAACATCAGCAGGAAAAATCCTATTTGTCTGTTCCAACACCTCATTAAGTTGAATCATGGTAGACAGCAATATCACATCAAAACTAGCTAACATTTCTTCTGACTGGACCACTATGCCATTTAATTTACTGATAAAATGTGCCAAATTATTGATATAGAGCCCAACTGACCCATGTGCAGTTGTAATAGAGCTGTCACAGAATTTGGCACTGAACAGGTGGGCAAACAAATGGAGCTTACCATACATCACAGTGGAATATGGCTACGAAGTCTTTCGCGACATATTTCTTGAATAAAAATCTCTCGGTGTACATGCTGCGTCAATTCAGGATAAAACTCCAAGCTTTCGACCACTACCTCCATGGTTGTCGTCAGGCCTGCTTAACAAGCATAAGATTTTATTTGAAGAAACCAGAGTAATAGCCCACGCATCGAATTACTGGGACTCTGTAATCTGGGAAGCAGTTGAAATTAGACTTAGCAATAATAACTTTATCAGAGACAATGACTATGCACTTAGTGACACTTGGAAGAGTGCACTGGATAAAGAAAAGTTGCAGAGAAAAACTTCCCGCACTTTATCTCCTGATTCAAGGGATGGCGCTGCAAGCAACGTGGGATAGAAATTACATCTATGGAAGTAGAGGGCACCACTTCACTATGCGCCATATTGCTGTAGCTATGACGTATTCAAGCCAATCAGAAGCCGTCCTTTGCATATAAAAGTGGGAACCTCGCTAGTTCACGACATTCAGTTTTAGCCCTGACGACGACCATGGAGGTAGTGGTCGAAAGCTTGGAGTTTTATCCTGAATTGACGCGGCATGTACACCGAGAGATTTTTATTCAATCACAGTGGAATGTTTTCTTTATGAACTTTCAGAAGCCCATAAAGACTTGGTGGTAGCACAACTACAGTGAACAAACTCTTCTGCCTTCTCTGCTTATTTGAGCACTTTTCTTTATCAACCATGTAACAGTTCTACTACAAGAACGCCCAAATGTGACTAGAAGAACACAATGGCAACTGCAGAATGGGAAAGACACACAGATAAGCTGTTTCAGAATATGCTTTGCAGCTAAATGATCACCAGATTAATTTTGATAAAACTCAAGTACTGGCAGCTACATCTGGATACCATAAAATGCTATACAGAGAGACCACAGAGGTTACTAAACACCCCAATAATTTTAGTTGGATGCAAGAGAGTGTGACACTGAATGATAACTGGATTCTGATGCTGAAATAGGTGTGTCCACTATGGGATGATAGCAACAGTGGATGTCAGCAAGTGACAGTGGCCAGTTGTGCTTGAGTTTTCAGAACATGTGATGTCATGCCTCTGCATGGAACCACATGGGACTGGAATTTTACTTCAGCCAGTAGTGCTAGGGTGTGCACTGGATCTTCAAAAAACCTGCAACATCCCTTGAACATGTTCTCCACAGATGGAAAGGAAATGTTGCATTTCATTAGGAAATTCTTGGTGTAGTGCTCAGAATAATTTAATAAGTGTGACTTTTCTGGCCACAAAAGTTTACATTTTACTATTTATTGATCGTTAATATGTATTTTTAACCTCTGCTTTACGTGACTGTTAATGACATATAATTGTGTAAGCTTTACTTCAGCCAGTAGTGCTAGGGTGTGCATTGGATCTTCAAAAAACCTGCAACATCCCTTGAACATGTTCTCCACAGATGGAAAGGAAATGTTGCATTTCATTAGGAAATTCTTGGTGTAGTGCTCAGAATAATTTAATAAGTGTGACTTTTCTGGCCACAAAAGTTTACATTTTACTATTTATTGATCTGATCGTTAATATGTATTTTTAACCTCTGCTTTACGTGACTGTTAATGACATATAATTGCGTAAGCTTCCGCGGGCAGAGTCAGTCGACATAAAAGTTTTCTGGGTGTAGTACCATGTCATAATATACAAAACTACTGCTGTTGGAGAAAACAGACCTAGAAGAAGGCCACTGCAACCATGGCCGAAATGTTGGTTTCTCTCCAGCAGCAGTAGTTTTATACATTATGACGCGGTATCACACCCAGAAAACTTTTATGTTGACTGTTAATGACATGATCATAATAATGAATTAAATGTTTTGATTCATGAAATAAATATAACAATAAATAAAAATGTTTGTTAGCTCTACATCTATACTCTTCAAATTGCAGTGAAGTGCATGAGAGAACTTTCTCCAAAAGTTGAGTAAGTTAGTGTGTTTTCTATGTGGCTGTCTACTTGACAGCATATCTTCTACAGTGATCTATCTAGTGAAATAGCTGAATAAACAATAATAAGAATCTTAGAAGTCCAACTGGATCTACAACTTTTATTAAGAATCAACAAATAACAGAAACTTAGGAACTGAATGTAGGTTAATAAGGTTGGAAGAGGAGTTCAATGACATCAAATGGGATACAGTAGACTTATCAAAAGTAAGATGAGAAAACAAAGATGACACTGAGATAAAATCATGACACGTGTTTTATAACGAAGCTGCAGAATACAGAGGAAAGACAGGTGTGGCCTTTTCACTGTGCCACTGCATACGCAAATATGATTAGTCTGACTGTCAGTATCTGGTCGACACTTGTGTGTCTGTCAGCATTACCCTGTGGTGAAATCAATCACTGTTGCAATTGCACCAGAATACTGGTTTTAAAGTCATTAGTATAGGTACAAGCATCTGACTTATTATACTATCACAGAGATTCCTTAGTTCTAAATTGATAGCTTGTATGCATTGGCAAATACATTTAAAGTGGTGATAGTAAGCATAGGACACTATCTTTTTACATAAATATGGTTATTAAACGAAATTATCTTGTCTATAAATTCTTCCACAGGCATATCTAAATTTCTTTTGCTGTGAAATGTTACTTAAATGTTTTTAAACTTAGCACAAGCACAAGCTATACATCAGAGACTTGTAATAGTTTCTTATTGAAAAATCTATTCTAACTATACCCATTCAAAATTAAACACAAAGTGGTAAATTATTTTTTACTCTGTGCATATGTTGTCGGTACTGCTCTACCGACTGCCATTTGTTTTCTGCAGGATCTAGTTCCCGCCATTAGTGTTATATTGGCGATATGTTAGTTTCGCGATAGTGAAGTAATTTTTGGAGACATAGATAGACTGAATTTTGTTCAATCCTTTGTCACCAAATTTTAGAGAAAGTAAGTCGTTATACCCTCCCCCCCCCCTCCCCCTCCCATGAACATTGGACCTTGCCATTGGTGGGGAGGCTTGTGTGCCTCAGCGATACAGATAGCCGTACCGTAGGTGCAACCACAACGGAGGGGTATCTGTTGAGAGGCCAGACAAACGTGTGGTTCCTGAAGAGGGGCAGCAGCCTTTTCAGTAGTTGCAAGGGCAACAGTCTGGATGATTGACTGATCTGGCCTTGTAACAATAACCAAAACGGCCTTGCTGTGCTGGTACTGCGAACGGCTGAAAGCAAGGGGAAACTACAGCCGTAATTTTTCCCGAGGGCATGCAGCTTTACTGTATGATTAAATGATGATGGCGTCCTCTTGGGTAAAATATTCCGGAGGTAAAATAGTCCCCCATTCGGATCTCCGGGCGGGGACTACTCAGGAGGACGTCGTTATCAGGAGAAAGAAAACTGGCATTCTACGGATCGGAGCGTGGAATGTCAGATCCCTTAATCGGGCAGGTAGGTTAGAAAATTTAAAAAGGGAAATGGATAGGTTGAAGTTAGATATAGTGGGAATTAGTGAAGTTCGGTGGCAGGAGGAACAAGACTTCCGGTCAGGTGACTACAGGGTTATAAACACAAAATCAAATAGGGGCAATGCAGGAGTAGGTTTAATAATGAATAGGAAAATAGGAATGCGGGTAAGCTACTACAAACAGCATTGTGAACGCATTATTGTGGCCAAGATAGATACGAAGCCCACACCTACTACAGCAGTACAAGTTTATATGCCAACTAGCTCTGCAGATGACGAAGAAATTGAAGAAATGTATGATGATAAAGAATGCTGAAGATTAGATGGGTAGATCACATAACTAATGAGGAAGTATTGAACAGGATTGGGGAGAAGAGAAGCTTGTGGCACAACTTGACCAGAAGACGGGATCGGTTGGTAGGACATGTTCTGAGGCATCAAGGGATCACCAATTTAGTATTGGAGGGCAGCGTGGAGGGTAAAAATCATAGAGGGAGACCAAGAGATGAATACACTAAGCAGATTCAGAAGGATGTAGATTGCAGTAGGTACTGGGAGATGAAGAAGCTTGCACAGGATAGAGTAGCATGGAGAGCTGCATCAAACCAGTCTCAGGACTGAAGACCACAACAACAACAAGTCGTTATAACAATATCAATACTGTATTTTAATGATATAGATCTTCAAATATTAACAATGTTAATACATAACATCACATGAGCTTGTTTGAAACATGTACTGTTTGGGTACATTGAACCAAGTTCTCCTGGGGCACAATGAGCCATGGTTCATTGGCTTCGTCCTCTTATGAAGGATGAAGTTTAATTGCAACTGATACACCGGAGAAAGATTTGTTGCAAACCACGAAACATCCCAATAAAAAGGTCAACCAGAAGCTTTATCAGCAGGAATCAGATGACGACATTAGTGAGGTGCATTATGAAGAGAGCGATGTCAACGTGGATGTGTCTGGTGAATCTGAGTACAACTTTGAAGACTTGGACAAATTACCAGAAACAGATGATTTCGTTTTGACCAAAACACCGGTTTACTATGTAGGGAAGATTTTGAAACTGAAGGATGATGCAAGAGACTATCAGGTATCATTTTTGAGAAAAAGGGAAAAACTGGGAGGGAAGTTTTATTTTCCTCAAGTAAAGGATGAAGTTTTTGTTCCAGCTAGCAACATTCTTTAAGCGCTCCCACGACCTGCTGATGATGGTGTGACAAAAATCATATTTCAAATTTGGAATCAGCTTCGAGTCCATTGATGTTTGGTAATTCCAAAATAAGTTACATGATGGTGTGCCTACAGATTTAATTATATGATTCACACATGGAATATATGTAAACATTATGTTTAAAGTACATTTACACTTACTTTGTATGCTAAATAGGTTTTTTCAGTGAACGTGTTTAAAGTGGTTCACTGTACCCCACATGTGGGGCACAATGAACAATTTACCAAATTTTCTTCAAAGGCGTGCAGCTAAAAAACAATTAATGACAATGTAATCATATAAGGCCAATTGATACTTGAATGATTAAACTGTAACATCTGTAAATCACAACTCGGTAATAAAATTACTGGATGAGTAACATGGAGAAATATTTTTTATGGTTCAATGTGCCCCACTCTCCCCTACAAGCAATACCTTTTCCTCGCTGATATTAAATAATTAGCTGTAGCAAAAACTATCTGCATAACCTCTTATCAATAATATTTCCTTCAAGCAAAAATGACTTTCTTTTGTTTGGTAAAATTTATCACTGCCTCACAGAGATTAAGCTATGAGCCAAGTCAGCCATACATTTTGCTTTGTAATATTAATAATCCTATCAGAATATGTCTTTGAATTTCAAGTGATTCTGTTTTATATATGTTTTAATGTTCCATACCTCATTCTGTAAAAACAGAATTGTTGATGGATCACTATGTTGTCCATATCTCTGTCTGTCTATCTGACTGACTTTTCAAAATCCTTGTTCTCAAGAATGGCCAAAATTTCAATTATGAAATAAATATTTTCTAAAGTCAATGGAGAATATGGTATCCTCCAAAAAATTCTCCAGGAGTGTGAATGCCAACCAGAATATTGTTAATTAGAGTATTGTCAATCTCACACACAATGTCTGTGAATTGCATTTTTGTGAGTGAGTGAGTTTTAATGCAATTACGATTACCTAGTGCCTATTAAGCATTTCCACTGTCACTTAAAAAATCTTCTTCACTTTCATTAAAAAAAAAAAAAGCCTTTCCAATTTTTATTTCTCATTTATCTTTTATCTTAGACTGATAGCAGTCAATGAAGGGTAAATTGTTTCAATTATGAGTTGAGAATCCAATATTAGTTTAAGTACCAAAGCATGATTATTTTTCTTTCATCTTTAATAGCAGGTACAGGCAATATGTGGCAAGTGTATTAGTATGGACTCTTTGTCCCATTTCCCAGATGGCCCTGATCCTGACTTTGATCAATAGGAGGTCCTCTGTTTTCGCACTGATTCCTCCCGCCGGGTTGCGCTGGATGGTCTGCCTCTTATGGCTGCTCACATTGCCACGGCTACCTGCCGCGACCCTATCTTGCAGCAGGTTCTCCGCTATGTGGTCCGCGGGTGGCCCTCCTGTGTTACTCATTGCATGCAGTCTGATTTCAGCCCCTGGCACCACCTGTCCCACAGCCTCTCCGTGGTCGATGATATCCTTTGTTGGCCATGGAGTCGGATGCCCATTGGGTGGTCATTCCTCCGGATTTTCAGCTTTAGGTGCTCAGTTTGTTACACCGCAGTCACTGGGGTATGTCCTGTATGAAAGTTTTGGCTCGCCAGCATGTGTATTGGCCTGACATCGATGGCGATATTGACTGCCTGGTCTGTGGGTGCACTGTGTGTGCGTGTCACCAGGCAAGCCGACCTCAGTCGTTTGCACCCTGGCCTGTGCCTCGCTGGCCCTGGGATCGCATCCATATCGATTTTGCGGGCCCGTTTTTGGGGTTCATGTAGTTATTTATTGTTGATGCCTACTCCAAATACCCATACGTCGTCCACATGGCGGACGGTGATTTTTTGTATTTATGGCAGTTGAAGGCAGTGATTGAATGGACAACAAAATAAATGAAGGGAGAAGCAGAAATGGTGTGGAACACTTTTGGTAAATTGGATAAATTGCCTGAAAATCCAAGTTTACACTCAATGTGTAATACTAGTTGAGTAATGTCAGTGAGATGTGGCTAGATCACATACAAAAGTGGACAGTTGTATCAGGCACGACAAGTGTCGCAAACATTAGCCATATGACAAATATTAACTATCTTTGCAAGAATCCCCATGTCTAGTATGACTGGCCACTTGGGCATGCAACTATTACTGTATGACGCACATTGTGATGTTAGGAACCTGATCATATTGCTACACATCTTCAGTAATATTAGATGACATGAGGTTTTGTTGTCTGAAGTAGGTTGAAGTTTTAACCAAATAGTTCAGTGATCGGCATTGCTTAAACTTGAGGTTATTTCACATTTATTAGTGACTACTATATCCATCTGGGATCCACCCCCACATACTGTGGGCTCCCACCTCTCTGGCACACCAAGTTTCTGTCAACTCTCTCTCCCTTAGTTGCCATGGTAACACTTGGTGCTAACTTTGCCACTAGTGGCTTGAGAGTCACCGCAATTAGTGCAGCTACTGTGGGCACCATTTCTTCCTCTGTAGGTCACATATCCACTCATCATGAAGTCTGTCGGATGGCTATAAATGACACCGCATGGCTGCTCTGCACTATTTCAAATTGTGAGTCACCCCAGGCCAAGTGCTAACGACATCCTGCTGATCCCACAATCAGAGCTCCTTTTTTCACCACAGCTTTCATACTCTTTGAGCTGCTTCTGAGTGTTCTCTTTGTGCCTTGCCTGAATTCTCCACACTGAGCCCAACACCAGCCACACCCATGGCCTATCAGTCAGTGCACTGCTCACCGTTACTCCTGGATTACGCTGGCCATGTCTGAAGTCTCTCAGATGGAGCATCATCTGTAGCAGCCATGCTGTCTCTGACCATTTATGAGCCTCTGCTTTACTGGAACCTCTCTTGTGGATTGTCCTACACTTTTACCACTCTCCACTAATAAGCTTTGCTCTTGTAAGAACTCTTCCACTGCAACACCAGTGACTATCAGTGTATTGGAACCAAGTGTGGTATTAGGAAGAATTCCACCAATAGCTGGTAAAATTGTTGTTTATTGAAACACAGCCAATTTTATGGCCTAAAGCTGCGTCATCAGGTGTAACCTACTTGGTAAAAAGCAAAGTACAGTGTCACCACATTTTGTGGATGTTAAAATTAATAGAGGAATGTCTAAAATATACTCACAATGTTAAAAGATTAGAGGCATACCCATTGCTCCTAGTCAAAATTTGCTATTCAGTGACTATTGTTGATTCAATGATGAGTGAAAGGTAATGAAGATGTGTTACGTTCATTTAGGACAATCTGCCAATCCAGTTCCTTTAAAAACTTTTAGAATCCTCTCACTACACAGCATTTTTCTTTATTCTTTTTAAATGCAGGCAATTTTTAAAACATGACTCTGTAACGACAAGTGTCACCTGTCAGCAATTTGTCCTAAATGAATGGAACACATCTTCATTATTTTTCACTCTCCGTAGCATTGACAATATTCACTGAATAGCAAGTTTCGACTGGGAGCAATTGGTATGCCTATGATCTTTTAACACTGTGTGTATATTTTAGATATTCATTTATTAATTTTAACATCCACAAAGTGTGGTGACACTGTTTTTTGCTTTTTACCATGTAGGTTGTACTTGATGATACAGCTTTGGGCCACAAAAATTGTTGTGTTTCAATAAATAACAATTTTACCAGCTGTTAGCGGAATTCTTCCTAACATCATGCCTCTGGATGCCCAGAATATAAAGTAGTTTGTGGAGCAAAGTAGTTTGGATTCACATCTGAATAAAGTTCGTTTATTCTTGCAATGTGGGGAAAGTTAATTGGGGAGGCTCCTTCAGCCTTGACACAAAATTTGGCAACAAGGAGTGGATTTCATCCCACCAATGACTATTTTTTCATACTTTTTTATGCTCACTCAGCAGAGTTTCCCATTCTCTTCATACTACTTATGATGGTTACCGATGTCTTTCTCTTTCACCACATGCCTAGGCCTCATTTCAGTATGGCTTCACCTCGCTTGACTTTATTGCTGTAGCTGCTGCTACTACAGTGCATGAAACAGAACAATGAATTGCAACAGAAGCCAAATTGCATGCTGCTCACGACTACAAGAGATGCCGCTACTGTTGCTCCCAGCCGAGCCTGTCAATACCCTGCTGGAGTCCCACCAGTCTGTCACCCATCTGGCCAAGTCCATCGACTGCCTGCCAACATCCCACTGACCCACCACCCTAACCACCAAACCTACCAACTCCCTGCTGATACCCTACTGGCCCGATGACTTCCAGCTGAATACCTCACCGTATGGCCGACATCCCAATGGCCTGTCACCTGTCATTGCTGGCTCCATCACAGATGGCCCTAACAATGCATTGGCATTGGGTCAGGTGCCCACAGAGGTACCTTCTCCTCTACTGCCCCGATGCTGCTTATGGGTTTTGCAATATCATCCAGAGATCACAGTGCCACACCAAAGTAGGCAATGTGAATCAATACACACAAATTAGTGAGGACTTGCTGCAGTTCACAACAACCAGTGAGAGACTCTCCAGGAGACACACCCTTCCTCTCAGTACAGCAGTGCACTTGCGCTGAGATCCATATAATGTCGGGCATGCAAGAGCTCTGCCCCCAGTTCATGACCTCATCTGGAGTCAACATGATAATGTAGAACAAACAAGTTGTTAAAGTTCCTGATGAAGTGTACTTTCATAAATATTGCATTTCTTACTGCAAAAGAACAATTTTTTAATATATGCATCATGTGATGCTTTGCCAGTCAATGACAGTTACAAAGTATACAACAATCCAATGCCAAAGAAGTGTGCTAAAGTTACGTAAATTTTTTATTCACTTATATGATACAGTGAACTAATATTTCATGAGTTCTAGTTTGATGAGCCTTTTCCCAGAGTAATCGCAGAAACCACAATTATGGCCGACAAAAGTAATTTTGTCTGGTCATAACAGGTTTCAATGAGTCTCTGGCCAACACCACAACTACACTACCCAACGTAGTCGGCCCCACGGCCTCTAGCACTGCCACAGGTATGACAAAACCAGCCTGAATCCCCCCCCCCCCCCCCAACCACCAGCCTGGATCATTTTGGCACCAGTATGTCCCCTACACTGCTGGTATGGCCCCTTGCTGCCACCACCATGCCATGTCCTCTATGCTGTTGGTGCAGCCTCATCTGCTGCCGGCATGGCCTCCTCCACCCCTGGCACAACTTCCTCCTCTGCCAGCCTGGCATCCTCCATTGCCAGCCCAGCCTCACTCAACATCCTATCGCATACTATGTACCTATGGTTTCATTTTCTGCTTCACTTCCTCCTTCCGTTCCTGCTTTTCCACCTCGTGAAATACCGCCCTTATTTGAGGCATCGTTCTCATTTCCAGTTCCTTCTGCTATCCTTTTCACTGAGCATATAGTGGGAAGTTCACAGAAGTTATGATGTAAAATCCTGGGCCACACCTGAGCTCAGGACTGTCCCCATGTCTCAGTGGCCAGCTTGCCTTCCACAATGATGACCCTCCTTGCCTGTTTTTTCATGTCTCCGATAATGGCAGCCTGCTTTGCAATCCATTTCAATGTCACATCGGATGCCTTGCCAGTCTGTTGGCATCACTGCATCGCGGGCAGTCACCTTTGGTCAAGCACCTCCTTCTGAAAGCTACCAATGCCTCCCAATGCCCCCACTGTTCACTAGGCCAAGGAAACCTGTTCCCAGCAGCAGCTACATCGCCTCTGAGCTAGCTTTGTCACCTCTTCTTAAGGAGGGGGTGGATATTATAGGTGCCTAGGATCCACCTCCAAGCAACACAGGGATATACTGTGGGTTGTTACCTCTCCAGATGCTGGTTACACATAACATAAGCACACATAGTTCATTTCCAACAACCACTATGGTAACTCACTGTGCCAAACTTTTCTGATAACAATGCGAGAGTCACCACAATTAGTGCTGCCATCACGGGCATCGATTCTTTCTCTTTGCAGGTCATGTGCTTGCTGATTTTTGTGAAGATATTTTTCCAACAGATGGTTGTAAAGGATGCCACCCCACAACATTGCACCACTCTGCATCAGGAGAGAAGCACCAACCACATTCTGCTGGTCCCTCTATCAGAGCTCCCTTAGTCCACTGCAATCGTTCACTCTGAACTGCAGTCTAGTATTCACTCCATGCCTCGTCTGAGTTCTTCATGCTGAGTTCAATGTTGGCTGCACCTGTGGCACGTCCATCAATACACATCTCGTCATTAGACCTGGATTACTCTGAATGTGGAAGTTGTAAAAAGCAACTATCATTTCTAATAGTTGTCTCGTCAGTCAAGTTTCTTCCAAGACAATAGTACCAATAAACCAACTTAGCAATCATATTGGATAAACCTTAGACAGTGGCAATTTCCTTCTCACACATTTCCTAGTACATTTGGCACCGTTGTCTTTACAAACAATCCTTCTTCACAAATCACTATTCATGGGAATAATGTAATACAGTTCTCAGATAGAATCACCAAAGTTTTATGAACATATTTCATTATATGTTGATTTTTAATGAAGATATTTACACTGATGTTGACTGGCAAATGCCATGTTAACATGTCAGCTACTGGGTGCCGAGGGCTGTAATTATTGTCTCATGGTTCTATATATAGAAGAGCGTAAGGATAATTGGTGAAATCTGTAAATACATTTTACTTCATAATGATACCTAAATGTAAACTCCATCCGTAGATGCTGGTTGGTTGACTGGTGTCGACCAGCCACCATGTCATCCTCTGCCAATGGCATCACTGGATGCAGTATGGAGGGGCATGGGGTCAGCACACCACTCTCCTGACTGTTGTCAGTTTTCATGACCTGGTGCTGCCACTACTCGGTCAAGTAGCTCCCCAGTTGGCATCACGAGGTTGAGTGCATCCCATTTCAGGCCTCCAATCATAGAAAAATCCCTGGCTGTACTGGGTATGGAACCCAGATGCTTCGCATAGTGGTCAACCACGCTGCCCACTCAGCTACAGAGGTGGGCAGAGGTCAAATTTAGTACTAATGGCGTTCTAGAGAACCAAATAGTAATTAGTTTAGCTGTATTTTAGGTGACTGTAAAATTAATGAAATTCAATGTACTATTTTCTTGATACAATGCATTTTTTTACTAACACACTATTTCAATAAACAAATGTGTTTCCTAGATCAGAAAAATTTGGGCAACAGAACTGTAATATCAGCTTTGAGATCTAAACTTGCTGCCAGATGCAACTAAGAAAAGTATTTTCAGGTGGGTGGAAAACTTAATTTATGAATAACTTTTTAATTAATAAAATTTGAGAAAAAGTAAACCATTTACTGGAAAGAGAAAAATTACAGCTTTAGAATGTGGTGTGTCACTTTAGAAATAAGCAATCATTAGCTCACAACATTTTTTCCCAGCACATGGTTTTTGAATGTATTAAATTATGGAGGTCTTTTCTACTCCATCTCTAGCAGAACATTTTCTTATATATAAAAACAAAGATGAGGTGACTTACTGAACAAAAGTGCTGGCAGGTCGATAGACACACAAACAAACACAAACATACACACAAAATTCAAGCTTTCGCAACAAACTGTTGCCTCATCAGGAAAGAGGGAAGGAGAGGGGAAGACGAAAGGAAGTGGGTTTTAAGGGAGAGGGTAAGGAGTCATTTCAATCCCGAGAGCGGAAAGACTTACCTTAGGGGGAAAAAAGGACAGGTATACACTCGCACACACGCACATATCCATCCACACATACAGACACAAGCAGACATATTTAAAGACAAAGAGTTTGGGCAGAGATGTCAGTCGAGGCAGAAGTGTAGAGGCAAAGAAGTTGTTGAAAGACAGGTGAGGCATGAGTGGCGGCAACTTGAAATTAGCGGAGATTGAGGCCTGGCGGATGACGAGAAGAGAGGATATACTGAAGGGCAAGTTCCCATCTCCGGAGTTCGGATAGGTTGGTGTTGGTGGGAAGTATCCAGATAACCCGGACGGTGTAACACTGTGCCAAGATGTGCTGGCTGTGCATCAAGGCATGTTTAGCCACAGGGTGATCCTCATTACCAACAAACACTGTCTGCCTGTGTCCATTCATGCGAATGGACCGTTTGTTGCTGGTCATTCCCACATAGAATGCATCACAGTGTAGGCAGGTCAGTTGGTAAATCACGTGGGTGCTTTCACACGTGGCTCTGCCTCTGATCGTGTACACCTTCCGGGTTACAGGACTGGAGTAGGTGGTGGTGGGAGGGTGCATGGGACAGGTTTTGCATCGGGGGCGGTTACAAGGATAGGAGCCATTCCCTCCGCAAACATGCCTTCGCCCTAGCCAGATTACGCTCGCATATTTTATTTTCTCAGGCTTGTCTGACATTTGGCATTACCCCCAAAGGCCTCACACTCAAAGTTCCCATCTCTGGCTGCAACCCTTCCTTCCATCAGTCCCTATACCAGTTCCAAACTGAACAATCCATTGCCCTCACCCACCTAATCCTTCACCTACACATCAACTCAGCCAATGAACACACCCGTCAACTCCTATCCTTAATAAAAGTCCTTAATCTTTCCTCTCCCACATCCACACCGGCTGTTCAGAGCATCCTCCTACAGGCCAACCGTAAATTAGAACAGCATGCCACCCTCCACCTCAAAAAACTATCCAATCTCCTGGTTTCCCACCTCCGGAAAGGCAACTCACTCACCCTTCACAACCTTTCCAGCAAACCTCAACCTCCTCTCATTGCACACAAACCCAGTCTCTCCCATCTACTCAATCTCCCACTTCCAGCTCCACTCCCTCCAAAACCTCAAAATTCCGATCAACACAATCTGGAACCACAACACCCTAATTCAGTAGTTAACCTTTCCTCCAAAGCTCTCTCCCAATCCGAAACCTCTGTCCTATCCAAAGGCCTCACCTTCAGCCCCACTCCCAGATTCAACCAAACAGCCCTCGTCAAAGATTTACTGTCCTACACTCGTACTCTCTGCTGGAAGTATCACTTTGCCACGAAGAAAAATGATCCTAATCCTACTCCTAATGATCCGACTCCTCAAGACACCATCCAAATTGAACCCTGCCTGGAACAGTTCCGTCCTCCGTCACAGCGGGACCCACCTCCTCTTCCTCAAAATCACCCTCTCCAAACCTTCCAGGAATTTCTGACTTCCAGCCTTGCATCTCAATCCTTCTTAAAAAACCTTAATCCTACACCCAACATCACCACTGCTGAAGCCCAGGCTATCCGTGATCTGAAGGCTGACCGATCCATCGTCATTCTTCCGGCGGACAAGGGTTCCACGACCGTGGTACTTGATCGTCGGGAGTATGTGGCTGAGGGACTGCGTCAGCTTTCAGACAACACCACATACAAAGTTTGCCAAGGTAACCCCATTCCCGATGTCCAGGCGGAGCTTCAAGGAATCCTCAGAACCTTAGGCCCCCTGCAAAACCTTTCACCTGACTCCATCAACCTCCTGACCCCACCGACACCCCGCACCCCTACCTTCTACCTTCTTCCTAAAATCCACAAACCCAATCATCCCGGCCGCCCCATTGTAGCTGGTTACCAAGCCCCCACAGAACGTATCTCTGCCTACGTAGATCAACACCTTCAACCCATTACATGCAGTCTCCCATCCTTCATCAAGGACACCAACCACTTCCTTGAACGCCTGGAATCCTTACCCAATCTGTTACCCCCGGAAACCATCCTTGTAACCATTGATGCCACGTCCTTATACACAAATATTCCGCACATCCAGGGCCTCGCTGCGATGGAGCATTTCCTTTCACGCCGATCACCTGCCACCCTACCTAAAACCTCTTTCCTCATCACCTTAGCCAGCTTCATCCTGACCCACAACTTCTTCACTTTTGAGGGCCAGACATACCAACAATTAAAGGGAACAGCCATGGGCACCAGGATGGCCCCCTCGTACGCCAACCTATTCATGGGTCACTTAGAGGAAGCCTTCTTGGTTACCCAAGTCTGCCAACCCAAAGTTTGGTACAGATTTATTGATGACATCTTCATGATCTGGACTCACAGTGAAGAAGAACTCCAGAATTTCCTCTCCAACCTCAACTCCTTTGGTTCCATCAGTTTCACCTGGTCCTACTCCAAATCCCATGCCACTTTCCTTGACGTTGACCTCCACCTGTCCAATGGCCAACTTCACACGTCCGTCCACATCAAACCCACCAACAAGCAACAGTACCTCCATTATGACAGCTGCCACCCATTCCACATCAAACGGTCCCTTCCCTACAGCCTAGGTCTTCGTGGTAAACGAATCTGCTCCAGTCCGGAATCCCTGAATCATTACACCAACAACCTGAAAACAGCTTTCGCATCCCGCAACTACCCTCCCGACCTGGTACAGAAGCAAATAACCAGAGCCACTTCCTCGTCCCCTCAAACCCAGAATCCCCCACAGAAGAACCACAAAAGTGCCCCACTTGTGACAGGATACTTTCCGGGACTGGACCAGACTCTGAATGTGGCTCTCCAGCAGGGATACGACTTCCTCAAATCCTGCCCTGAAATGAGATCCATCCTTCATGAAATCCTCCCCACTCCGCCAAGAGTGTCTTTCCGCCGTCCACCTAACCTTCGTAACCTGTTAGTTCATCCCTATGAAATCCCCAAACCACCTTCCCTACCCTCTGGCTCCTATCCTTGTAACCGCCCCCGATGCAAAACCTGTCCCATGCACCCTCCCACCACCACCTACTCCAGTCCTGTAACCCGGAAGGTGTACACGATCAGAGGCAGAGCCACGTGTGAAAGCACCCACGTGATTTACCAACTGACCTGCCTACACTGTGATGCATTCTATGTGGGAATGACCAGCAACAAACTGTCCATTCGCATGAATGGACACAGGCAGACAGTGTTTGTTGGTAATGAGGATCACCCTGTGGCTAAACATGCCTTGATGCACAGCCAGCACATCTTGGCACAGTGTTACACCGTCCGGGTTATCTGGATACTTCCCACCAACACCAACCTATCCGAACTCCGGAGATGGGAACTTGCCCTTCAGTATATCCTCTCTTCTTGTCATCCGCCAGGCCTCAATCTCCGCTAATTTCAAGTTGCCGCCGCTCATACCTCACCTGTCTTTCAACAACTTCTTTGCCTCTACACTTCTGCCTCGACTGACATCTCTGCCCAAACTCTTTGTCTTTAAATATGTCTGCTTGTGTCTGTATGTGTGGATGGATATGTGCGTGTGTGCGAGTGTATACCTGTCCTTTTTTCCCCCTAAGGTAAGTCTTTCCGCTCTCGGGATTGAAATGACTCCTTACCCTCTCCCTTAAAACCCACTTCCTTTCGTCTTCCCCTCTCCTTCCCTCTTTCCTGATGAGGCAACAGTTTGTTGCGAAAGCTTGAATTTTGTGTGTATGTTTGTGTTTGTTTGTGTGTCTATCGACCTGCCAGCGCTTTTGTTCGGTAAGTCACCTCATCTTTGTTTTTATATATAATTTTTCCCACGTGGAATGTTTCCTTCCATTATATTGATATCATTAATTTGAATCCAACAAGAACATTTTCTTATTTATTTATCTCTTTTTTCTCCTACTCTAAATACTCTGTTTTCATAATGTACTCTGCTTTTGTCTCTAAATTATCCTCATAGTGACATCCTAACCAATCCATGCATGCACCTGCCAGTTTCATCACAACACCATCTTTTATAATCCTCTCTTGCCCCATTACTCCTTTCCATGCCTCACATAACTTCCATTTCCCTGCCACACATACCAGCCAAGACTGCTACTTATTACAAACAATTGGCAGTGTCGGGGGACTACAGTGGCTGTGAGTGTGATTTGTTTCTGTTTGTTAAGTCTCGAGAAGCTAAGCAGTTTTCCGTCTTCACCACATATCTGCCTACCGCTTAGCACAACCCATATTTGCCAAGTAGTGATCTATCATCATACAGATATTATGTCACCTTCGACTATGTATTACTGTGTCACTATCTTACATATTTAGATAAAAATGGGAAAAATGGAAAGATTAAAATACTACAGCAGACGCAATCAGCTTTTTGGTCAGATACAGCTTCTCTGCAACACCCAAAAATCTAAGAAAGTACACAAAATTTTAAATATGTACTACACTCATCTTGCCAGCTGATACGAACAATATGCACCAAAACAGAACTACCAACGGAATGGAAAATGGCCCTGATTTACACAATTCATAAGAAGGGTGTCAAATTGAAATGTGACAACGTTGGAGAAATAGCTGTGCTTAATACACTGAAGTGCCAAAGAAACTGGTATAGGTATGCATATTCAAATACAGCGATATGTAAGCAGGCCGAATATGGTTCTATGGTCGGCAACACCTATATAAGACAACAAGTGTTAGGCACAGTTGTTAGATCGGTTATTACTGCTACAATGGCAGGTTATCAAGATTTCAGTGAATTTGAATGTGGTGTTATAGTCAGCGCACGAGTGATGGGATACAGCATCTCTGAGGTAGCGATGAAGTGAGGGATTCCCAGTATGACCGTTTCACAAGTGTACTGTGAATATCAGGAATCTGGTAAAGCATCAAATCTCCGACATCGCTGTGGCTGGAGAAAGATCCTGCAAGAAAGGGACCAATGATGACTGAAGAGAATTGTTCAATGTGACAGAAGTCCAACCCTTCTGCAAACTGCTACATATTTCAATGATGGGCCATCAGCAAGTGTCAGCATGTGAACCATTCACTGAAACATCATCGACATGGGCTTTTGGAGCTGAAGACCCACTCGTGACTGCACGACACAAAGCTTTACACCTCGCCTGGCCCTGTCAACATCGACATTGGACTGTTGAAGACTGGAAACATGTTGCCTGGTTGGATGAGACTCATTTCACATTGTATCAAGCAGCCCTGCAGGATTCATAGTGTCAATTCCCTCCAGCACTACTTCAGACATTAGTCAAGTCCATGCCACGTTGTGTTTCTGCACTTCTGTACACTCATGGGAGCCCTACACAATATTAGGCATGTTTACCAGTTTCTTGGGCTCTTCAGTGTATATGCTACAGGATCCTGTCCAACTGCCTCGTACATAGAACTCACCAATTGGTGAATATTAAGGAGGTTTTCAACCAAGGTGGTCAACTGTGGATCACATCTTCATTCTCTGACAGCTCACTGAAAAACTGAGACAACATGGAAAAGAACTACACATTTTGTTAGTAGATTTCAAGAAGGTCTATGATTGCATAAACCACAAGAGCCTGTTCAGTTGTCTGTTGTCAGAGTTTGGGATGCCATAGAAGTTCATCAACCTGGTAAATATCTGCTCAAGTGAAACGCACAGTAAGGTGAAGATGAGACACTGACCAACAGGAAAATCTGCTTGGGTGAAACACACAGTAATGTGAAGATGGAAAACCAACTAACAGGTGACTTTGAAATTGTGATGTGTCTCAGTCAAGGAGATGGATGATCTTTTACCATGTTCAGTTTTATCCTTGAGAAGATCATATGTGAGACTTTCAAAAAGGACTTTGAAGGGATTCAAGTCAAAGGGAAGAAGCTGTCATCTCTAGCCTACGCAGATGATATCTGCTTAATTAACAGCTCTAAAGAAGAATTGGAACAAATGACCAGGGTACTGGAGATGGCTGCCAGTAAATTTGGGCCACTTATAAACAAAGATAAGGTAGATAACCTTGTTATGGCTCATTGAGAAGGTCAAGATACTGGACAACTACAGTCACTCTGGAAGGCAAACCATTTCTACAACAGAGTCCATGAATTTAAATACTTTTCAGAGAGAACTCAACATATGAAGTAGAGATTAATGCAAAGATACAGGCAGGAAATGATCCTTCTACAGCATAACACAACTGCTTCAGTCCAGGTTCAAGATTTGACTCTGTAAAACATTGGTGTAATCCGTGGTACTACTGCATATAGCTGTGAGCACGACTTTCATGAATTTCTCATATCTGAGAGAAAAGTGCTACAGAAGATCTTTGATCCAGTGTTGCATACAAACATATCAATATAGCACGAATCAAAAGATGCAAGAAGCTACAGTGGATTGGGCATGTGGCTTGGATGGAAGA
The DNA here is from genome assembly GCF_021461395.2 of Schistocerca americana. Taxonomy (NCBI): domain Eukaryota; kingdom Metazoa; phylum Arthropoda; class Insecta; order Orthoptera; family Acrididae; genus Schistocerca; species Schistocerca americana. The sequence continues at coordinate 113,497,706 of NC_060121.1, forward strand.
TGACAGAAGCTCCTGGATTTCATCCCATCAGGTAGGAGACTTCCAGGAAGACCAAGGAAGAGGTGGAGGGATGGCCTCAATTAAGACCTACAACAGTCAGAGATAGGTGTGGACAGATGGCAGATGGCAGTGAAGAATAGAAGACAATGAAAAAGGAAACTTGTAGCAACATGCAGTCCAATGGGCCTGGTTGTGTAAAAGTAAGTACCACAATCATCTCGCCGTTAGCCAAACAGTGTTCAAGTCCCCAGAATAATTTATTGCAACACAATGAATGTTCCATAAAAATACGGGAGAACTGCCAGATATCAGTAATGTCCTGCCACGATATTTCAGCACAGAGGCTTCTGGCCATCTTCAGGTGAGTGCCACTGTAGTAGTACTGGCGAGTACGCGCTGAGCTCCGCTATTTAAAGCCTTACTGAGGTGACATTGCGCATGCGCTGCTCAGCGTGCATGTTCATAATGGCTCACTCTGTTCTGATGAAGACCTACAAATGACGGAACAAGGAAGAGGAAGAGGCCTTCAGGTCAACTGTTTATCTACCATTTATTGGGAATATTTTTTCACAGATAGGCAGAATATTGAGAAAGTATCAAGTGAGAGTCATCTTTCGCCCTCCTTCCAAACTTTCATCACTGGTGGGGTCCGTTAAAGACGACCTGGGCCTGCATAAACCAGGTGTTTACAAAATTCCGTGTGAATGCGGCAAATCATATACAGGGCAAACAACACGAACTGTGCAGGAACGCATTGTGGAACACCAACGGCATACTCGCCTTCTCCAACCCACAAAGTCCGCAATCGCCGAACATTGTATTTCCACAGACCATTCCATGAATTACAACAACACAAAAATTTTGGCCCATACATAAAACTTTTGGAGCTCGATTATCAATGAATCTGTGGAAATAAGATTGTCTGACAACAAGACTCTCACCAATAGATAGCGGTTATCAGCTAAACTCTGCTTGGAATCCTGTTATAGAGAAACTTTGTAGTCGACGTAGTTATCTGCATGAAGATGGAAATCGACCTGATACCAATACGCCAGGCTTTCACAGTGGAGGGCGCGAGGTGCAGCGCACAGAGCCATTATGAACGCGCATGCGCAATGTCACCTCAGTAAGGCTTTAAATAGTGGAGCTCAGTGCGTACTCGCCAGTACTACTACAGTGGCACTCACCTGAAGATGGCCACAAGACTCTGCGCTGAAATATCGTGGCAGGACGTTACTGATATCCGGCAGTTCTCCCGTGTTTTTATGGAACAATCAGTAAGCCGGGAAAGCTTTAAACATCACAACACAATGAATGATCTTCTGGTTCACTATTGAGGCAATTACTCACTGGGGGCAACAAAACTGCCACACTGTGTTTCTGACAAGGTTTCACAGCTGTCCACCAGAAAACAACTCCCTTGTCTGTAGCAGGAGAAGGGAATTATGAATCACCTGAATATATTTTATGCCAGGAATTGACTGGAGCCCACAGAGGCAATCAGACAAGATGAAAAGTACTCTTCCCTATCCCCACCACACATGCTCCACTGCCTTCCTAGCAGTTGTTCACAAAGAACTGTAGTCATGTCTGCCTGGAATACCTGTATCAAAGGAAAACTCACTCAAGAAAACTAATAAATTATGAGACAGAAATTGTACTACAACTGACCAATGTAAGTATGTTTTATATTAATCTTGTTTGCCAATCCTTGTAGTGTTGTAGATTTCTGTGCTGGAGCACAAAAGGTCTTTGGATTAACTGCATAGAAAAAATAATAAATGTAGGATGTCGTTTGCCTTTTCTATTTTTATTCTTTCTTTTTGGAACACCATTGGGGTCAAGGATAGACAAAAATTAAGCTAGAGCATGTGTCCCCTTTTACTTTCATACTTGCCTGTCAGCAGTCCTATGCATTTCACCTACTTGAGGTAAGTACTGCCCAGTAATTCTGTTTCATAATTTGGCAGGAATTTCTTATAGACAAGAACAGGAAAAATGATTGAGCAGCCAATAAAGTCAAACTGCTTCAACCCATTTTTAGACTCTGCACTGCTAGTAATAAAACATACTTTCAAAGCTAGATTGCCCGCATCTCGTGGTCGTGCGGTAGCGTTCTCGCTTCCCACGCCCGGGTTCCCGGGTTCGATTCCCGGCAGGGTCAGGGATTTTCTCTGCCTCGTGATGGCTGGGTGTTGTGTGATGTCCTTAGGTTAGTTAGGTTTAATTAGTTCTAAGTTCTAGGGGACTGATGACCATAGATGTTAAGTCCCATAGTGCTCAGAGCCATTTTCAAAGCTAGATTGAGACTGCTGTAAGTTTTATTCGCCCACATTGCAGTAATTACATGTATGCACCACAAGTTTTGGCAAACTTCAATTGCCATCTTCAGATCTGAAAGAAATTTTTACAACAATTTTTTACAGACAGAATCCATTATGAAGAACCTCTTTTTCAAAATATGTCCATTACATACCATCTAAATACATCAAACCTTGTGTCACTCTATGTGGTGTGCTGTCATCTAGTCATGAACACATGGGAGCACAACTGTAACATACATAAAAGCAATTATGAAAAACCAACACCAAGACTATAATAAAGCATGTCAGAGTTGCACCGCACCAGTGCAACATCACTCATCAAGTAATAAGAATTTAACTGTGGTAACCACTCACAAAAGTTATGGATAAAACCCATAAGGTTGGCAACTGAGAACGCACTACCAAGCAATAGTCAAATGGACTGTATTGCTTTAGAGAGTATCACCAGATGACAGCGGTCTCCTACATGATAACCTAAGAATATACCACATACATATTTTCCGTGTTTGTATAATACGTACAGAGATGACAATAATCTGCAATTACAACTTTTTTCATACTATGAAGACTTTCACATATGGATGTTATAATTGCTGATGAATCTTCTGGGCTGTACGGTCATAGTCAAAGAAACTTTTTGGTTTCTCATATTTCATCCAGAGCCATGCTGGGTGTCTTTGGAGGTGCTCTTGGCAACACTTACGTCATACTAACTGATGAGTTGGGAATCAGAGAGTGACACAAATACTGTATAAAGTGGGCATGGTTGAATTTACATGTGAGCAGCAGAGATAGTCTTTGTCAGAGACAAAATTTAAAATACCAATTTGTTGCCTGTCAAGGATAAAAACTTATCTATTCATTCTGCAGAGGCACTGTCCATATATCATTGAATTATATGCCTCTTTTTTTTTTTATCCTTGTCAGGCAACAATCGACAGTTAAGTTTTATCTCTGACAAAGATTATCTCTGCTGATCATGTGTAAACTCGACCATGGCCACTTTACACAGTATTTTTGTCTTTCTCCGACGCCCAACTCATAAGTCAGCAAGACTCAGAATTGCCAGGAGCAGCTTCAAAGATGTCAAGTACAGCCCTGGACAAAATATCAGGAACCAAAAAGTTTCTTTGACCATGACTGTACAGCTCAGAAGATTCATCAGCAACTTTTTTTATACAAAATTTAAAAGAATTTCAACACAGTTTCTCATTAAGAGATGGGATGTGGCAGTGTCAATAAGCTGCAACAGGTGCAATGTTTGAGAGCAGACAATTCACATCACTCAAGTTTTGTCAAAGCATCACCAAAATATTTCATAAGATTCCATGATTAAAATGAAGAAATGAAGTTGATTAGACAGGTGATGGCAAGGGGCTTTTAGGGAGATGGTTCATATCTTTTCTCAACAGAACACTTTTTTACATTTAGACAAATGTTTAAAGTGTTTGTACATACATTAATGGTATGACAGTGATGGACAGAGTTTATGCTTATTGACAGGTACAGTATATACAAAACATGACTATGATATGCACCTGCCACACAAGAACATTATCAGCAACGTACTGTTACAATCAGTCGAAAAAGAAAAGGGTGGGGGTGGGGGGTAAGAAAGGGAGGGAGGGGGGTCAATATAGGTGGAGTCAAGGACAATGCCATGAGACAGTTCATCTCGTGCATAGACAAATATGTCCAAGAGACATGCAGTATAACATGTTGTACTAATACATTAAGATGATTATTCAAGTTGTGTACATATCATTCTCGCCGTGTGCTCATATTACTGACAGTTTTAGGGTTTCACAATGTCAGTGACAAGATTGCTGCTATGTACATAATTTGAATAATCATCTTAATGTATTAGTACAACATGTCCCTTGGACACATTTACCTAAGCTTGAGATAAGCTATTTGACAACATGGTCCTTAATTCCACCTATATTGCCTCTACCCTTGTCTTTCTGCCCCCCCCCCCCCTTCCGCCCTCTCCTTTTCTCTCTCACTTGTACGTAGTTCACTGATATGAATATAGACTACCTTCTTTGCCAGTACACAGATGCCATATTATGATTAAACTGTACATCTTCCATTTACAAACAGCATCTTGCTGACGAAGTTAAACAGTGTAGATGTATTATGTGTAAACTTGTAGCTCTTGGGTGGCAAAGATCAAAATTACGCTTTGTACATATAGTACCTGTCAATAAGCATCAACTAGGCCTGTAATTTACTGTTATACCATTAATATGAATGCAAATACTGTGAATATTTGTGTAAATGTAAAAAAGTGTTCTGTCAAGAACAGAAACAAACTGTCTCACTAAAAGTTCCTTAGTGTCAAGAGCATAGTTCACTACATTTCTTGATTTTAATCTGGAATCTTATGAAATACTTTTATGTTTTGACAAAATTTAAGTGGTGTGGATTCTCTGCTTTTAAATGTTGCACCTGTTCAACCTCACTGACACTGCCATTTCCTATCTATTAGTTATAATGTGTGAATTTTATACAAAAATTGTAATTTCAGATTACTGTCTTCTCTGCATATATTATACAAACATGAAAAATATATGTGCTATATTCCTAAGTTATCATGTAGGAGACTGCAGTCATCTGGTGTCACTCTGTAATACAATACAGACCATTTAACTATTGCTTGGCACAAGGATTTTGTCAAAGGGGGGTCAGATATGTTAAAGAGGAGCTTAAAGGGGCTCATGTTTTTCATGTATTCTGGAAACACACTCACTTATTTTTTAAATTTTTATTTTGGTTTCAGGAAGCTTTCATACAAATAGTGTTATTTGGTCTATAAAATTAAGCAAGAAAAGCTTTTCTGTTCTTTAGGTGTCAGGGGGACATCAATCAGCATGACTGCCTTTGTTGCAGCTTTGTTTTTTTACAAAGATATGAACAGAGGTATGACTTTTATAAATGACACCATTTTTTTTATTTGGTAATTCATTTTCTCTTCTAAAAACCTATTCAGAAAGGTTTGCGTGCTCTGGATTCAGAGGGCTATGCAGGCGGTAGTGTAGCTACCAGCAGGGCCACCCATGCCAGACAGGCCAAAGGGGAGAAGACAGACGAACTGTGTACCACAATGACCTATCATTAGCCTGTCTCCTGTCCTATCCTATCCTAAACCTCTCCTTTTTCCTTACCATTATCAACCCTTGCCAGGGATATGGCGTAGTCCTTAATGGCAGCTACAGTGGAGAAGAACATCTTTAGTATGGCGCAGCTGGTGGAGGAGGAGGTACCCTTTCCCTCCTAAGTGCAAATGAGGAGTGGAACCACTGCCTTGTGGTGAAGAGGGGTTTTCAAAGACTGAGGGAGTGAACTCTGAAAGAAAATCCTCAGATGCATTAGGCTTAGCAGGCCAGCAGATGAGAAAAAGTTGTTATTGCTTTCAATCAAAGAACAAGCCTTGGATTAGAAATACCTAATGTAGACAGCACTTCTTGTTCCCCTGGAATGAATGACAGCTCTTCACAGCCTGAATAAAAACCAAGGAATGCAAGAAGATACAATAAACAAGAACAGACAACTAGAATCCAACAAAAAGTCAAAAACAAGTTGAGAGTGGGAACATTAAATGTAATAACCTTGACAGGAAAGACTGAAGATATTGTAGACATGATGGAGAGGAGAAAGACTCATATCCTCTAAATTGCTGAGAGGTGGGTACAAATCATACTGGCAGGGTCACAATAAAGAGGCAAAAACTGGAGTGGTGTTAGTGTTTTACAAAGACATTGATCTAGTTACAGATGTGAGCTTTATAAGTGAAAGGATAATTAGAGCAAGAGTGAACTTGAGAAAGAATAGTTTTACTATACTCCAAGTGTACGCACCTCAGCAAGAGTACAAGGATGAAGAAAAAATTAAATTCCTTGAAGAACTGGAAGACCAAGTAAGAGAAGATAACATTATGATAATTGGGGATCTGAATGCTCAGATCAGCATGAATAGAAATAGATATGAGGAGGTGATGGGCCCTTTTGGGTACAGAAGATGAAGTGTGGAGGGTGAAGAAATTCTAAATCTGTGCATAAGGAATCATCTTTTAGTGAAGAATGCATTCTTCAAGAAACAAGACAGCCATAAGACTACAAGATATGGCTGGGATGACAAATCTAAGACAGTTATAGACTATATATTAAGTGATAACTTAATTGGAGGAAAAGTAAGGGACACTACAGTCATACCAAGTGAGCACTTGGATAGTGACCACAGGTCACTACTATCTGATCTGAATTATAAAGTGAAAAGTTTGAACGCTGTGCAAAGAATGCCAAAAATTAATGAGTGAAAGTTGAAAGAAGAAGAAAATAAGAAAAGTTTCCAAAATACAGGGTGATTAAAAAAGAATACCACAACTTTAGGAATTTAAAACTCTGCAACGACAAAAGGCAGAGCTAAGCGCTATCTGTCGGTGAATTAAGGGAGCTATAAAGTTTCATTTAGTTGTACATTTGTTCGCCATTTCAGCAAATAAAGTTTTTGGTCCCTTTTTCTTCGAAGGTGCTACTGTAACTGGACTACAGTATCTGGAGATGTTAGAGAATTGGCTGTTCCCTCAGCTCGAACAAGAAGCACAACAATTCATATTTCAGCAGGATGGAGCGCCACCACATTGGCACTTATCTGTCCGTAACTACCTGAACGTCAACTACCCGAGGCGATGGATCGGCCGCCAGGCAGCCCGTGACAGAGCACGTCATCACTGGCCTCCAAGAAGCCCTGATCTTACCCCCTGCGATTTTTTCTTATGGGGGTATGTTAAGGATATGGTGTTTCGGCCACCTCTCCCAGCCACCATTGATGATTTGAAACAAGAAATAACAGCAGCTATCCAAACTGTTATGCCTGATATGCTACAGAGAGTGTGGAACGAGTTGGAGTATCGGGTTGATATTGCTTGTGTGTCTGGAGGGGGCCATATTGAACATCTCTGAACTTGTTTTTGAGTGAAAAAAAACCTTTTTAAATACTCTTTGTAACGATGTATAACAGAAGGTTATATTATGTTTCTTTCATTAAATACACATTTTTAAAGTTGTGGTATTCTTTTTGAATCACCCTGTATAGTAGCACAAAAATTGCCAAAAACTGAAAGGGGTAGTGTAGAGGAAGAGTGGAACCTATTTAAAACATCAATAGTTGACAGTGCTGTGCAGATATGCGGCAAAACAAAGGGTAAAGTGAAGAACAAAGAAACCAGTTGGTGGAACGATAGAGTGAAAGATGCAATAAAAAAATGTAATATGGCAAAGGAAAACATAGAGCTTGAAAAAAGAAATCAGAACCAGGGGCTGGTACCAAAGGTGAACACAAGGTGACAATACTGGAGAAGGAATACTGACAAAAGAAACTAAAAGCAAAGATAATTGCGAAAAAAGAAAAGGAGAAGAGTTGGGAAATATTCACCCAGCAACTAGAGCAGGATAGCAAAGGGAACCAAAAACTGCGATATGGGTTATTGAAAAGTAAAAGATCTGATAGAGAAGACATAAAAGTGATTGAAACAGAGGATGGAGATATTATCAGGGACACTGAAGGTATCAGAGAAGAGATGAAGAGTTATTTTGAAATCTTACTGAATGGGGAAGGTGCACAAGAAAGTGACACTGAAGTCACTGAATTAGAGGAGGAGAAGGATCCAATCTCTTGATCAGAAACTGAGAATTCCCTCAAACAGATGAAAAGTAGGAAGGCGGCTGGAGTGGATGAGCTGACGGCGGATATGATTAAAGCCACAGGAATACAGTGGTTACACTGGGTGCTGGGGGTGATACAGAAAGAACACAAAGTGCCAGATGAATGGAAGAAAGGAATTACAATACCATTGTTCAAGTAAGGTAGTAGAAAGAAATGCACCAACTACCGAGGAATCACACTGTTATCACACTGCCTTAAGATAATGGAAAAGGTCATAGAAAAAAAGATTGTGGAAAATTCTAGAACACCAATTAAAGGAACAACAGCATGGGTTCAGAAGTAATAGGGGAACAATAGATCTCACTTTCTCCCTCCATCAGTTAATGGAGAAGTTTTGGGAAAAAGGAAAGGACTTGATAGTAGTATTCGTGGATTTGGAAAAAACATATGACACTGTACCAAGGGATAAAATATGGGAATGCTTGAGAAAACCTAATGTTCCTGATTCATTAATTAAAAAGGTCCAGATGCTGTAAAATGGTTGTGAGAGCAGTGTACAAGTAGGAGGTGGAAGATCAAAATGGTTTAAGACAAAGAGAGGTCAGCAAGGCAGTTCACTCTCCCCTTTACTCTTCATTACACTTATGGACACAATCATGAAAGAAATCAAGGAAGAAGAAAATTAAGATCTCAACGTATTTATTTTTGCTGATGACATCACTATTTGGGGAGAGACGGAAATGGAGGTTCAGAGGAGACTAGAATACTGGAACACAAAATTTAAAAAAATGAAGTTAACTGTGAGCAATGAAGATGAGCAGGACACCCACACCTTGTCACACCATACTGGAGAGGGAGGCAGTCGAATGTGTGAAAAGCTTCAATTATCTGGGTAACATCATATCACATGATGGAAGTTCCAAACTAGAAGTTTTAAACAGAATAACAAAAAGATCTAGCTTCTTCCACCAAGTATGAAATCTGATCTGGGACAAGGAAGTCCCTCAAAGAGCCAAACAGACTATGTATAAAACTTATCTCCTGCCAATAAATAACAGAGTAGAAAGTCAAATACAAACATGTGAAATGAAGTTCATTAAGTCAGCTCTACAAAACACTAGGAGAGACAGAGTCAGGAATGACTATGTAAGGAGAGACCTGCAGGTGACATTGTCTACAGATGAGAGGATGAGTGCTTTGAGATTGAAGTGGTTCAGCCACGTGAAGTGAATGCACCTTACTCAAACTCCATGCCAGTTTTTGGGGATGGAGGTACCAGGAAGAAGACCAATTGCACAGCCTAGAAAGAGATGGGCAGACCAGGTTACGGAAGATCGCAAGAGGAGAGGAGTAACATGGGATATAGTGGAGAGGGAAAAGTTATACCAGGACAGAAGCCAATGGACGCATATCGTTCACAAAGTTCCTACGCGGCTCGTTGGAAGGAAACCCTGATGATGATGATGAAGAAATATGGACCTGCTGTAAAGAATGATAACGGTAACCTGGTCATGCCTACTAGTCCACCACCCAAAATTTGCTCACATACACCCACTCCCACTTTCCATTCTCACTCACTCAGTCAGCCCAATTCATTGTCATTATGTCTCTCTAACTATCATTGACTCCCATCTCACAGTCACAGTCTCATTCGTTCTGTCCTACTATTGCTCTCTCCTCTCACTGTCTCCTCTTGTTCTCCCTTGCTGCTACTGTATCATTTATTCCTTCTCACTGCTGCTGTCTCTTCTCACTGTCACTGTCTCATTCTTCACTGTTGTCACTGTCATCGACTCTGTCTCTCATTAGCACTGTCTCCCACCCTTTCCCACTTTCTCTGCCTCTTTATTACTGTCCCACAGGTTCTGTCTCCTTCACTCTCATCCTGACACTGTTCTGTCTCTGTCACTATGTTTCACTGCCACTGTGTCCCTCTCTTTCTCTCACACTGCCACTCTGTCTCCTCTACTCTTTCTATACCACAACCACTATCTACTACCACAGACTTATTATTACTTATTACTTTTCCATCACTCTCTCACTGCCACTGTCTCCTTCTCTCACAGCATAAAAAAGCAGGAATATGTTTGCATACCAAATTTTGCGAAAAATTTTAAAGGTGCTGAGGAAGCTAGAATGAGGCAGCTACTACCCTAACTTTTCAATCAGAGATATTTAAACATGAGCATATTCACCTCTTTTCGTGTTCCAACATAAGCATTGTTCCACTGGTGTCCTACTTTTTCCTGCTACAGCAGAGCATGTCACTCATATGAAAAGAACTGTATGGGTAAGTAAAATTTTGATGGTTTTCTTGTGTGAAACCGAAATAATAGAACACTAATTTTACACCTCAGGCTGGATTTTACACACAAAAAAATTCTGTATGTGCTTCAGTACCACAACATGGAATTATCAGAACTGTTCTGATAATAGCAGAGACATTTTACAGCATCTTTCTTCATGATACGTCATGTTGTAAATTACATTTTCACCTCATGTATTTTATATCTACTAGCATGGTAAATTTGAACCTCTATATCTCAGAAACAGGAAAAGATAACAAGAAAATTTTCAAGCTTGTTTGAGATTGGGTTCTTATGAATGTATAGTAAAAATTGCACCCATTTGCTGTGGATAGTCATCATGGCATCTGCAGCTCAGTTTTGGTACTCAAATATCATCTTTTTGGGATGTTTCTTGGTGACATAAAGATTTTTGAAAATGGAAAGATATCACTTCTAGATAAATGCCTACAGAATATAAGGTTAAAATATGAGAAATTTACTGTGCTTATTTATTACTTAGATTTCATCTCACACAGGATTTTATGTGCTTATTTGACATGTACTTGCAAGATAACTTTGAATTCTGTATCTCAGAAACAGATAAGGATATCTACAAAATTTTCATAGTTATTTGAGATCAGGTTCTTTGGAACATATTGTAAAAATTTTAGCCATTTACTGTGTATAGCCACCTTCAAATCTGTGGCTCAGTTTTGGTATGGAAAATGGGTAAAAAACCATTTTTCTAAGGTGCTGCCCAATAACTAACAGTGCCTCCATAAGCCCCTTAAGATCCACCATACACCACAGCAAATGCAAAAAGAACCTAAGCAGGAGTAAGTGTGTAATTTCATATTTTGACGTTGTGCTGTAGGATTGTGACACTAAGACAGTCCTGTTGGGTACACAAATAGTCCCTAGGCCAAAGGCTATCCAAAACACTTGAACCTTACATTCTATTTTGAACAGAACCCGATATATGAACCACGGAAGAATCCCATTTTTATGTGTGAAGTTTTTGGAAGATATTAGGCAGTGCATGCTGCCACATACATATCAATTTATTGTGTGGCTTTTAGTGCTTGGAGATTGAAGAGATGTTCTGTTCATCTTTGATGCAGTTCTTTTCATTTAAACAGCGAGGCTGCACCTTTAAGAAAACTGGAATCTGTCAAGAAAGAAAGGAACTCAGAAGTAACTTACTGTGGCCTATAGCAAGGGATCAACATTGGCATTCTCTGAAATTGCAAATGTGAAACCACAGAAACCCATTATCAAGGTTGCCAGCAGATGGATTTGGAACACTTTGCATCCTGAATTCAGGGGTTGCTAGCTCAGCACCTCATCCCGCAGATCTATTCCAGTCATTGTAGAATTTGGAAAAACTGGTTCTTGTACATTGTTTTAAAATAAAAGAAAATGTATTACAAAACTCTGATACTGCCACGTATTTTCTTTAATTGTGCATGCCTGGCCATTTGATGATACATAAATATATGCATATTTTTAGATTTAATGGGCATTGAATTCCTTGCTTCAGTTATTATAGTGTTAGAAGAGCATAAATAGATTTTGAATGAAAGGCGGGGCGGGGAGACACATGTACATGGAACAGTTCGTTCAGGCAAATTCAAACAGCCCACTGGAAAAATATTTTAGAAACAAACTGTAGAATGTATTACCATCACATACCTCTTCTGCTCTCCACAAACCCCTCCCCATAATTCCATATCAGAACTGGTTTTCATAACTGAGTACTAGCTGGGTGACCAGACTGGGTGATATTTTGCCATCTGGTCTACTAATGATAGAACTTTGAGCAAATTTTTTAAAGACATGCAGCCACCCAATGTTTTGGTGGTGTTTCTGTTGATCAGCGCTATGTTTGGGTGACGCAGGTCAATCCAGGTGTATTTTATTCAGTGATTTTAATATAATGTCATCTGTAATATTGTTTACCATTCCACTGCCTTGTGAAATACAGAATTGTTGGAACCCCAAAGTTCTACCAGTCTCCAAATAATGATGCCAGTACTAACATTAAACAGCTGGAAATGGGCAAGTAGGCTACTATAGTAGAGCACACACATTTTTAACTTATCGCAACTCAAGTGGACAAATCAAAACCAGTCTTCCTCTTTTTTCTTGCTACAGGCTTATCCACAATTAGCAACTATCATAACAGTACACAGCACAAAAACAATAAATGGCAACACGTACATTAAATCCAACTGCAAGCAAGAACTGAACTAATTAACGAAACAATAAATGAGCTCAAGTAAAGTTGACTATGTAGAGAAGTTGCTCTTGTATGCAGATGGTATGTAATGCACATATTTTGCAAAAAATTTCTTCATAGTGAATTACTAATACTTGACTGCAAGAAACAGTTGTAAAAACTCTGTTGTAACTATTTCTTTCAGGTCTGAAGATGGCAGTTAAAATTTATCAAAACTAGTAGTCCATATACATAATTATTGTGGTGTGGGCAAATAAAACTTCTCTACCAAGAATATTATTTTTTTCATATAAAAACCTGTCACACCAGTTTCCAAAAGACAGCTCTTTTCATACATTCTAACAGACATTATTACTCACAAACAATTAAAAGCTTTAAATTTTAGAACTCAGCTGTACAAGCTTCATATCAGCAACTTTATAATAATAAAATAACAAAGATGTTACAAGTATTTAAATATTGAATGGCTGATTTTGATTCTATCAATTACCTGGGAATTGAAGTACAACGTTGAAAATGGAATTTGCAGACTTCCTAGCCAGTTCCTCTCCAGTCGTTGATGTATATTTGTCTCCCTTATGCTATCATCAGCCAGAAGGTCAATAACAATCTCATCAAACAAATTGAAATGAACAGAATCTTTTATTGACTGGAGTGTTCCATGAGAGTAATCACCACCTGGTGGACTGTTAAGTTAATAGAAATTTACTGAACCATATGTAAACAATTTCATAAACATTAAATGAAATTACAGCCTACTCAGACTAATCTACAAATTTATGCAATTAGTATACAGTAAAGATGTGATATGCTACAGTTTAAAGATGTAAAATTAATTACATATGTTGAGTTACTTCTTGGAAAATGCAAACTGTCAAAGTGTATCGCAAGATGGAACTGTGATATTGGTAGTAACAAATTATTAAAATAAGTATATCCCTTTGTAAGTAAGTCATGTTTTATATCCAAGCTAGTTACTTACTGTATTTCACTTGTAATGACTTATACCATAAAACACAATGCCCAGGTGAAAATTTCACAGTTTGGTGTGATGATGGTGCTGATGTAATTAATTTATTTTGTTATGATGTCTGGATCAACAGATACATAAATAAGTGTCATCTTGCACATCACTCTCAACAATGGTCAGCCAGTTCTCTTGTTTCGTTGGTATTATGAACTTCATGTGATCAGTTTTTCTCTGAGATAATACTTGTTAGTTGCCACAGACAAGCAATCCTCTTATCCCAAATGATGTGTTATCATTCCCAGAAGCAACTTTGCTTAATTACTCTGCCACACTCTGTACTCATTATTTTCATTAGTCATACATATGAAACATCTCTAGATATTCTTAAATAATTTGGGAGTAAAGGTGCCTGTCAATGAATACCATAAGTGGTGAGTCACTGACAGGCACCAAAAAAGACAGGCTTTCAAAAGAAATTCATCGAAGAGCTACGGTACAAATAATTCCTCACTGCCTATCTCTCTCTCTCTCTCTCTCTCTCTCTCTCTCTCTCTCTCTCTCTCTCTCTATCCCTCCTGTGGCCAAAAGAGAGGCAGCAGGTGTGGAAGTGGGAGGGGGGGGGTGGCAGGTGCACTGGCTAGGAATGTGACACATCTGCACTGGAGCCTGTGAGGTGTGGAGGTGTGGCACACAGTGAAACTGATGTAGAGGTGTGGGTTGGGAGGAGGTGACAGAACGGAAGAAGTGACAACCACTGAGTAGGGTGTGAAGACTGAGGAAAAGAGGATTACAAGAACAAAGGATCTGTACTGAGGATAGCTTCCATCTATGTAGTTCAGAAAGGTTGCTGCTACAGGGAAGGATTCAAATGGCACGGGGTGTGAAACAGCCATTGAACTGAAGGATGTTGTGCTCAGCAGTGTATTGCACCACTGGATGATCAACTCTGCACCTGGCACAATTTGGTGGTGACCGTCCGCTCTGGTGGACAATTGGTTGGTGATCCCACCCAAAGGAAATGCTGCACAGAAATTGCAGCAGAACTCACATACAAAATGGGTGTTTTCACCAATGGGTAAACCTGTGTCAAGGACTGGAGCAGAATGTGCTGGGGGGGGGGGGGGGGGGGGAGGAGGAGGAGGAGGGGGGGGGGGGGGGAAATCAGGCAAGTGGTGTTGCATCTGGATCTACCACACAAGAATGTGATCACTGTGGCAAGAGGTTGGGGGAGTGACTTACAGATGGACCACGATGTTGTAGATCGGATGGCTGACAGAATAGCTCGTTAGGAGGAATGGGAAGGATGGTGGGTAGAATGCCCCTCATTTCAGGGCACAAAGATAGATAACCAAAGCCTTGGCAAGGGATATGTCTGGATTAGATGCTCCAGTTCGTGGTGATGATGGGTGACACGGGAGGCACTTCTTTGCAACTTATTCTTTGGGGGTGGTGGGACAATTATGGATGTATGAGGAAATGGCATGGGAAATCTCTTTGAAGAATAACCTTGGGAGGGTAGTGTCTGTCTGTGACGGCCTCTGTGAGACCTTCAGCATACTGGACAACGCAATTCTCATCAGTGCAGATATACCGTCCACCAGTGGCCTGACTATATCAGAGTGATTTTATGGTGTGGAAGGGGAGACAGCTATCAAAATGCAGGCACTGTTGGTTGTTACTGGGCTTAATACAGACACAATTATGGATGTCACCATCAGAGAGGTGTAGGCCGAAATCCAGCAAGTTGGCACGTTTGGATGAGACGATGAGGTGAGATGGGTCAGAGTGAAGCTGAAGCTGGTAAGGTTCACGTTCCCCGATGATATCTTCACGGTTTCAACCCATGTCCACGACACACGACAGTGATGCCAAATTTATTACATCTGTTTGTATCAAGTTTTAGCTGGGGATAAATCACGTTGAGTGCTATATGAGAATGCAGGCTTTCTCGGTGAATCTTGATGATAAAATCTTCTCTGGTTGACAGCCTAGTCAATGCGTTGTTCTCCAGCAACATTTCAGCAAGTTTCTTACTTGCCATCTTCAGGTGAAGTGTCAGGTTCACATCTCGTCCGGATCTTTATAGCTGCAGGACCTTGGGATTCTCTGCATCCTCAGTGCCAGTCAGGCCAATCAGGCATGAGCAGGATCAGTGCAGTGGCGTGTGGTGGGGGGAGAACCGTAGGCGCCAGTTCCTTGCGTCTCGTCTCGGTGCGCACTGTTTATTCCATTTGCCACCACTGACCTGCCCCCCAGCGGTGCGCTCTCATCTTATACTTGATAATATTGTGTTCCAGTTCAGCACCATGTAGAGAACAATATATCAAGAATAAGACAAGAGCACACTGAGGGAGGCAGGTCGGTGGCGGCGAATGGAATAAACGGGCTGCACCGAGATGAGACGTGCCGCCATGTCGATTCTGCTAGTGCCTGATTGGCCCGAACGGCACCAAGGATGCAGAGAAGCCCATGGTCCAGTGGCTATAAAGATCCAGATGAGATGTGAACCCAACACTTCGCCTGAAGATGGCAAGTAAAAAACTTGCTGAAACATCGCCGGAGAACAATGCTGTCTATAAAAATGGCAGTCGTTCTGAAGTCTCATTTCTGAGTTCTGTATACAAATGAACAGATATAATGTTTAAGAGCTGCTTAATATGTCAGCATCTGTTCTGAAGTTTTCTTCTATATTCTGTCAACCACTACTCTACTGGGGCCTCAAAGACTTTTAAAAGTTTTTAAATAATTATGAATATTATGCCACTGTGATTATTCACTTTTGTTTTGTTAAAGGGTGTGAGTCACAATTAACATCTAGCCATCTGAGAAACCCGCTGTTACTCAAATTTCATTGATTGATTGATTTCTTTATTAATCTATGTAACAATTTACATTGGATTTCGTCAGCAAAATCATATACAATACAATATACCTACAATTTATACACATAAAATTAATATTTACATACATTTATTAGCTTTCCACAAATATGTTTTCAGATTGCATCTCCTCTGGTACTTTGTCACTCTTCCATGACTTGATAATTTGATGATTTCCTCTTTTTCTGGTACTAAGATCAGTCTGGATTGACATGTGTGGTTTACTTAAGGTTATTTTGTAACTGTTGAGCTTCATAGAAGAGGAGGATGCAAACAATTTCATACAACCTAGGAAGCTGTCTTTGTTTTTACAGGCATCTTCTGTGATGGGATGCAGAAATGTAGCACCTTACCAAAAGGGTCCTAAAGATTTTGTCTAATCCATACTATCTTCTTCATTTCTGTAATGACTAAGAGTGTGTGAAAACTGTATATATATATATATATATATATATATATATATATATATATATATATATATATATATATATAATAAACCTGGTGTTTATTACATTGAGAAGCCTTCACAAACAATACCAAAAATTAATAAGTAAAAACTTCATATGTGCAAAAACTGTCTGCCCTCACTTATTCATTGTCAATGAGATGTTAGCCTATAACTATCCTTCATCATTCATCTACATCAATAAACCATATAATGATAGTTTCTTTATTCATGTCGGTTCTCTCCCTTGTGTAACTACCTGACTTCATCTTTTTATTTCAACGCAGTAAATAAATATCCAAATTTCACCCATGATAATCATCTGAGTAAGACTGCTAGCATCAAATCAGAAAATAACAAATATACTCATATCTTAGTATGAGAGAGACCTTTACTCTCAACAAATTTCCATTCAAAAATAAACATAAATGTTTCCCAATTTAATTTACCGTATAACTGACCAACACACACTTTTTTCATAAAATGTTGATTGTTTCACATTTTGAACATCTGCACAACGAACACATTCAAACTGCATAACAGTAGGAATATATCTGTGATGACTAGCCTTCCCAATGATAAACGAAAACTGTTCTTGCCAAGTGAAATAACTTATTAAGTTGACGTCCAAGTTCACAGTTCCCTGTAAGTCAAATGACATTATTTTTACATCTTCATTGACTTTTCCACAGAAGATTAAGTTAGCTATGTTTTTGAGATCTTGGAAAGACCTCATACTATAGAATGAAGAGGATGTATCTAAAATAAACAAAAAATGTGCCCTATATTTCATATCCCTAGTACTGTAAATGTATGCTGAGATGAAAAAGTAAGTCTTACTCACCGCAGTAGTATTTGAAGCTCTTGATTCCATGTGGGATTTGCTCCTTCAGCAGTGGTTGTTCTACAGACAGTATCTTGAAATGATACTTCAACAAATGGTCTTACTGGAACCAGTGTGAACTTGCAACCCTGTGGCCCAACTGTGGTGATGCCCAAAGTATCTACATCTTTCCTGACAGGAACATCAAATGCACGTACAATATTTATAATAATCTTTACTTCTGTGGTGGAAATGTTTTGTGTTGTCACTTTCTTTCGTTCTTTTCGTACTGGTCGAAGTGGTCGTTTTGGTTGTAACCATTTCATGAATGTCAAACCTAATGTACTGGGAAAAAATAAAAAATGTTATTACATTTCATGCTACAAATATGTTCACAGACTGATAATACAAATACCTATTGCAAAATGAATGCACTAGACATTACTTTCCACACTGATCATTTTATTACAAAGAAATGTAACATAATCCCAGACCTTGCTTTTTAGTGCAGTCTCATACTCACACACTCATGTAAATGTGCCTCATATTTTACACTTAACAACTTTGTTTCCCATAACAGTTAAATGTAAAACATGAGAAATGTTTACATAAACATTTTATTTTGTTGTTGTTTTAAGAAGCAAGGTTTGGATTATGTTACATTTCTTTGTAACAAAACAAACAATGTGAAAAATAATGTCTGGCAGATAGCTTATACAGGATATATCTATGACACTGATGATGTTACAAACTTCAGAGGTGATGCAGAAATGACGAATGTATCAATTTGAGATAGGGACTCTTGATCCGGACATGACTAATTCACAGATTACGCTGATCAACAAAATTTTTGAAATGGTGTTCTTTGCTAAATCTTGGGTGGTAAATTTGATAATTAAATAAGTTTTTGGCTATCAGGCTGAGTTTCTCATATTACTCTACCACATAGCTATCAAAATCCTTGAAAATGCTGCATACTGGTTATTCTTCTGTAGCTTAATCTAAAAAACCTAACTTAAATTTTCAGCAGATTTAATTGCTGAAAAATAATCAAAAAAAGTACAGTGAATTGCCACATGTACACCTCAGTTCAAAAATTACCTTCAGGAAATGAAGGTGATTCAATAACACTACTGACGACTCATTCTGAACTCACACAATCACATTCCATTTTTTGCCACTTGCATCTCAGCCTAGAGAGTTCTGACAGTTATTAGAAGTGATTCCTTGTTTTCTAAGGTCATGAATGTTTGTGCTTTTATAAATTCAGAAGAAGAAATGACCTATGTGCCTATTTAAAAAGCACAAATTCTTTTTGTTATATCTGTAGACAGTTATCTCTGAAATCACAAAACGGAAACTTAAACCTCTTGTAAAGAAGTGAAATGAACTTTATTTTGGGTGTAAGGTTAAGAAGGAGGATGATAATTGGACCCCACCAGAATGCTGTTTCTCATGTACTGGTAAAAAGATCATGTCAATATCCTTTGCTGCTCCCCTGATTTGGAGGGAGCCAATGGACTGCTCTTTTGTCTGACAAATATATCCTAATTTACCATCTGCTATAAGGTCTTTGTGTCACAAAGAAGGGTAACAGATACCAGTGCCTCCGAAGAGTGTGACAGTGACTGAAGGTGAATACAGTGACAAATACACTTAAGACAGCAAAGAAGATATGCAGGCCAACCCAATGCTTCAATGTCGCTGTGAATCAAATGAGCGACACTTTTGGTGTCATGGGGATCTCAATGATACCATCTGTGGTTTAAATTGTCAAAATAACAGGCTGAGCTTCCAGCTTCAAAATTAAAAGGGTGAAATATTATTTTTTGCAATTGAAAAGTGTAGTGAGTGTTTATTGTTAGCACCATGCTGTTCTTCTGAATATTTCTCCAAGGGAAACAACCCTTTTTTTTTCCGGCACTGGCATTGGCACAAATTTTAATTCATTACTTCAGCATCTAATCTTATAGAAAATTTCATTCTGGTCAGATTGCTCATGAGAGACATATCGGAACTTTAAACTGTTAAAACTGTGTGCCCGACCAAGACTCGAACTCGGGACCCAAGTTCGAGCCTCGGTCGGGCACACAGTTTTAATCTGCCAGGAAGTTTCATTTCAGCGCACACTCCGCTGCAGAGTGAAAATCTCATTCTTTAAACTGTTACTCCCACTAACCTAGTATGAGAAATAAAAACACCATGTATTGCTAGGTAATTGCAATTTTTCTTCGCATGCAGCTCAGTTACACAAAATGCTGTTGCATTGTATATCAGTGGGACTGCAGAAATAGAAAAGCACTATTATGGGAAAAAATTGCGTCATTGAAATGTACTCCTGCCTGGACAGAAGATTGTGATAAACACTCCTCCTGTTGACCCAAAAATATGTATCTGTGTCCATTGCACATTATATTGGGTCATGCCAAAATTTTTGTAAAAGCCACAGACAACATTTTACCTGAATTCAAGCACTGGCAAGAGAAGTTTCCCAGGATTGCTCAAGCAAAAATACAGGAAGGAACTCTGATGAACATTTCCTTGATTTGTTGAGAGATGTTGAAAAAATGACACTGGCATCTTCATAAGAGTCTGCATGAACTTTTTGGGCAACAGTAGAGTGGAGAACTGTTGTGACAGTGTGTAAGAAATACTAAGATCATACCGCCTTATGAGCTGCCACTTAAAATACATTCCTTTCAAATCAGTTGTTTGTCTCATCTTATGAGTACTGCTCAAGTGTATAGTACCTCTGCCAAATGGGACTAACAGGGAATACTAAAAGTATACAAGGAAGGCTCACATGAATAGTCACATGTTCGTTTGACCTGTGGAAGAGCACCACAGAAATGTTGAAAGACCTGAACTGACAGATTCTTTAAGATAGACACCACTTATCTCCCAAAAGCTAATGTACAAAGTTTTGAGAACTAGTAGTATGTGAAGAATCTAGAGATATTCTTCATCAACCAGTGTATCACTCCTGTAATGACCATGAAGATAAGACTAATTACAGCATTCACAGAAACAATAAGCAGTCATTGTTCCTGTGCTTCATATCCGACTGGAACAGAAAGAAATGCTAACTTATGGTACCACACTAAGCTCTCTGCCATGCACTTCACAGTTTGGCTACAGGAGGTGCGTATATTTAGATAAAGGAAAGGCATAAGCAGTGGTCACAAGAAACTTAATAATGGGAGATATGCTATGCGGGATAAAGATATCAACATTACACTGAAGGGAGATGGTGAGAACACAGATTTGGTCTGCATAGGAAACATGCAGTAACAGTTCCTCCTATCAAATTATTTTTTGTCTCCAGCATTCACCCTTCATCCCCTGTATTTTCTTCCAAGATACTTCATAATCTCACTGGTGCTCTTGTACTTCCTTAAGTTCTGACTCATTAACCTTACTATTTCACTTTTCTAGGGAACTGATTTTTGAAGTACATCTGCTGACTGAAGCATCAAATGAAAATTTGTACCATTGCTGCAATTCGAACCTGCGTCACCTGCTCACTAGGCAGACACACTAACCACTATGCCACCCTGGCACAGTGGCTTTGCACAACTGCACAGACTGTGCTAGTGTGCCTCCCTCCTCAATACAAATTCCCATTTATGCCTCAGCTCATTTAGTATTCGCCCTAAACTCAAAAAGCATTGCAGAGTCTCTCCAACTGTACTGGAATAGCATTTAAGCATTGAACAAAACAGGAAAGGCATGCTAGGGTAGTCTGTACAGTTGAAACCCACTGTGCCAGAGTGGCATAGCAAGTAGCACATCTGCCTAGTGACGAGGAGCTCCACGTTTGAATCTCAGCCATTGTACAAATTTATTGTTTCAATCTGCATATGTACATTGTAGATACTTGTGACATGAAAAGGTATCTACACCCATATAGTTTCATTTGATTTTTAAGGCACATAGCATGCAACTTTCAGTAAATCAGTTACCCCAATTTACAGTTCCTCAAGGCCAATAAACATGTGTTACTTTGACCATTGGTTATTTGTGTCTTACACTAGACTCATAATAACTGATATTGTGTTAAAAAAAATACATCCCAGTTCTTAATGGAAAAAGGGTCTCATGTGATTTGGAATTGTATGGCTCACTGTCAGAACAAGTCTTTTAACTTGGTGCTACTTTTGCTTCTTGAGTTTTATACATCTTAAATCCAGTTGTTTCAGTACATGAGATTTTGATTAGACCAAATAAAATTTAGTGCCCTGCCTCTGCCATTGATGATACTAGGACAGAAGGGAGAGGATGGAACATAGTGCCATTACAGTCTACTTCTCTTGAGTAGTACCGAGGAGTGTGCTTAATTAAACTTACCATCAACATCGTTATTTGCCTTCAGTATGAGATAAGCTGCAGGCAGATGTAGAATTTAATGCACTTGAGTTGCACACACTCCAGAAATGATTATCTGTTATTATCCATTTATATGGAAGTGATGTTTTGGCTCTTACATTCTGTCAAAATAGTTTAGATACAATACAGTTACATGAAACACTTCTTTGTTGACAGTAAAGATAAAGTCTATGAACATTTCAAGAAATTGATACAGGTAAATGAGCAGGAAAAACATAACAAATGATACAGAAAGAAAAGACAAACAATCAAAGTTTTTATTTTTTACTTTTTACATATTTATTATTTTACCATGTTTATAAATGTTCTACATGTCTATCATTTGCCACATGGCACCTAACTGTTAGTCCAATTCTTCCCATATCAGGAGTGTTGGTAAAAACAGCTACTTCAGTGTGATGTCATAATAATTCTTCAAGGTTCTGCAGCAGAGATGGAACATAAACGCTATCCTTGATGTACGCGCGCAAAAAAAAAAAAAAAAAAAAAAGAGAGAGAGAGAGATACACACACACACACACACACACACACACAATTCAGCTGATTTCATACACAACTGTAGAAATGTGGACTGGTGCAGGTGATACCATTGTCATTTCTCTCAGCAAGGAAGAATGGTCCACAGACTGTCTTGCTGGACATGACACAGAGCATGTTAACTTCCTCAGGATCCTGGGCATATTCCCCAGGAGTACGCCAATTCTCAGACCCACATATGCATGTGTTGTGTCGATTGACCTTTCCCAAAAGACGAAAAGTGGTTTCATCACTGAAGACTGATTTTATCACAAAGTCACTATTTTCAAGATTGTTCTGTACATCAATGCAGAACTGCAAATGGCACAATCTGTCATCATGGCTTATGGATTTGCAATTTGTACAGCTTCACTCTTAACAATTTATGAAGGATTCTCCACAATGTTGGCTGACGGATGTTCAGTTCTGCGCCAGCTCGATATGTAAACTTTATAGGACTTCCCAACATCACAACCCTCACACCGCCCACTGTCTGTTCTGATATGCTTGATAGAGCCAGATACTTTGTATTGCACATGTGCTCTATGCAGAGCTGCACCCCTACATATTCAGCCATCACACTTACAGATATACTACACAGGGCAGGTACAACACCTGGCAGACCTTGGAGGATGTTTGCCAAAAAGTCACTGAGCTGTTCAGGACCAAGCCTGCTGGAGTTGCCATGGGACCTGGAGATGCTACCCACGGCACTATGAGACATGCAGGTTACAGTACAATGTTGCAGTCGCAGGCACCTCCTCACATCCATGCAGCCACGTGTTCATATGATGACACCATGCACATACTCTTCCATTAATGCCTACTGAGGCTGGTGCTCCAGCCAGTTACACTCCAGGTTCTGTCCGACTGATAGCTGATTTGACTCCAGGTTCTGACCGACTGATAGCTGATTTGAGTCTTCGATGCCTGCCACTGCTGCTGCCACCCGAGGTGTTATCTTACCCTCAATCACGAGTGCCGTATGAAGCTGCATTTTTGTCAGTCACTCCCAAGAGCAACTCTTCACTGTATCTGTATGTGATTGTCCATGAGCTGATTGCCTTGTGGGACCATTTTGTTACAGCATCTTACAGCTCTTCAGTAAGATGCTGCCAATGAGCTCCCAGACTTGTGGAAGTTTGTCATTACTTATCCTCCCTGCTCCTCACCACATCGACATTCATGGATTTCATCCTCGTGTGTACCTTTAAGGCACTGTTGAGGATTAACATTTCTATTATCAAGTTGTGCGGACATGTGTTCCTAGAAGTTGCATGTAGTTTAGTCTTGTCAATAAGAATTGTTACTGCAAACTATGTATCTCAATACTGTCATTCTGATGGGGCAACATAGTCATGCTTCTCATGTTTTTTTCCAATTGGTTTTCTGAATTTTGGTAGGCACTTGTTTGAAGTTCATTTCCCCAATGGTGTCAAAGTTTCTTACCAGTTGCAAGTTTATAAAATTGGTTTCTTTGTAACTGCCCTGTTTTATGTATGATTCAGCAGTCTATTATTGTGTTGTTGCATTAGGCATTGTCTTAATTGATGCTCTTGGTCTGCATCATTTTCAGTGGTTCTTTGGTGTAATTTTTGTACTTCAGTGACATCCAGATTACAGCAAGTTGGCAGTGTACTTTTGCATAAGGTTTGAGGGTCATTTTCTGTTACCTCGTCAGTCCAATCATTGTGGCTGTCTTTGGCACAAGTCATTCAGTTATAGGAGCAGCAAATACAGAAACTGCTGCAGATCATAACTCAGCTTACTCAGGTTATGACTGCAATGGCCGCATGTCAATAAACCACCCCTGGATTGGTGCCAAATAATCAGATGTTTGACAGCCAGAAAGAGGATTGGTCCACATACAGTCAAAGGTTGGAGACCCGCCTTACAGCATAAAGCATACAACATATGCAACACAGTGTTCACTTCATTGCAAGTGCAGATACAGATGTCTTTAGTTTCTGTTGTCAGTTATTCCCAGACTCTCATCTGCAGGATGTCAATTTTGGCTTGTTAGTGGAACATAAGAGTGCATTTTGTACTGACAGTCAACTCTGGTTGAGCCGCATGAGTGCCACAGTCTCGATTACCACTAAGCAGTCTTCCCCTCAGTGTTCGAGTGAGCTCAATCAAGGACAGTGTCCAGACTGGGCATCCACGAGTTTTGTATGTGGTGAGATGGGTCACCTTGAGTCAAATCAGTTGCGTTGTTGTTGTGCTGTGTGACAGTTTTGTGTTCACACAGTTCTATGGCAGAAGTCCATCTGCCATCGGGCCAGTCCTTACCAGTGACACCACCAAACACCAGCCTGGTGCTGCTGGCCGTGCAATCACCAATGCCAGCCCTCTCATCAATCCAGTCATCACTCTCTCTTTTCCTGTCATCACCAACCCTGTCAATGATGACACTGCATTCTCATCAACTCTGTCATCATTGGCACTGTCTTGGCTGGCCCTCCTGTCATCACCAGCCCCATCGACAATGCTGCCAGCCTTCTCATCTCTCCAATCATCACTAGCCCTGTCACAGCCAGTCCTCTTTCACCACCAACTGTGTCAATGATGGTGCAAACTTCCTTCTTGTCACTCCTGTCTTCAACAGCCCTGTTACAGCTCACCGTCTTGATGTCACCACCCTTGTCAATGTCAATGCCAGCTCTCTTGTAAGTGCAGTCGTCGCCAGACCTTTGACCACTGATCCTCTTGATGCCAATGCCAGTGCCTCCACACTGGTCCCAGTGGTGCCACCATTGCCATCCCAGCAGCTGCTACTGCTGTTACTGCCAGCTCTGCTGCTGGCACTGCCAATCCCATCAAATGTCCTTCTGGGTCTCGGGTTGTGCTTCTGTGGAAATTTTGCCACAAGCCCCGCTCCCGCCTGGAGAGGACAGTTGCCATTACCCTACACCGACATGGCATGCTTGTCTTGATGGAATCACATTTTGTGTTGTTTAGAGCCTTATTTCAGTACATTCATGTGCCTTGCACTGAGGTTTGGAAGCTATTGTGCAATGTTTATATGGTTTTTCTCTTCTTGTGTATTGCAGCATGTGCTCAGCAGTCTTATTAGTTGTGCTTTCTTCTATGGATGTTCATGTCAGTCTTGGGGTTCTTTCTTATGCACAGTGTTTTGGTTCTTTTCAATGATTGTGGGGTGTGAGGATGTGTTACAGTATTCAGCAACTAGTTGGTCATTTCTCAGGAACATGTTCACACACTCACATCTCTGAGATGGCTGAGCCATTTCTCTTAAAGGGGGAGGGGTGAGGTGTATGTAGGGCTGTGCCCACACTTATGGATATGCATTGGGGGCCAGGGATGGACCCTGCCTCACCCCTGAAGACGTTTGTCAATGTAAAAGTCACTGAGATGTTTACCACCAAGCCTCCTGCACTTGCCACAGCATCTGGGGCTGCTACCTATGCCACCACAGGACGCAGAGATAGTGGTACACAATGCTGCATTCATAGGTACCAGCTCGCATCTGCACGGTCACGTGTCCACGTGACACCCTGCATGTACTCCTCTGTAGATGCCTACTTACCGTATTTACTTGAATCTAAGCCGCACTTTTTTTACGGTCTTTGTAATCCAAAAAACCGCCTGCGGCTTAGAATCGAATGCAAAAAAGCGGAAGTTCTGAAAAATATTGGTAGGTGCTGCCACAACTAACTTCTGCCGTCGAATATATGTAGCGCTACACAGGCATGCTTTGTAGGCACAGAGATAAATACTGGCGCCAAAACCTCTGCGTCAGTAAATAAATTTAAAAAAAGGTGGAAGACGAGCTTTTTTTTCTCCGCCCTGAGTTTCGACACTGCATTTTCATACATTATTCAATGAAGTAAATACAAATTCTGTATTGTTCATCTTCGAATGTAGCAGAATTTCTATGTACTATGAAAATCCGACTGGCAAGACTTTTAGGGATGCTTGTCAATATGGCCAACTCTACGTTCTGAATTTTTTTCCTACCTGTGACAACAGATGGTTGCTAATAGGAACCTGATGAAATGTGAATCACATGCTGTATTATCACAGTCTAACATTATCTTCACCATAAGAATAATATGAATATAAACATTTTGCGGTGTATTCTTTTTTCATGTTTGCTGCTATCTCATTTAAATACTGTCTGCCTAATAAACTACGAAACTTGAGTGAGACAACAGCAAACGCGGAAGAATATACGTATCGTGTCATGTTTATATTCGTATTATTCTTATGCCTAATAGTGATACAGTCAGAAATGAAGCACGGCAACTGACTAGATTTTTAAATCTAAGATGACTAATTTCTGTGCAGCATTTGATGTACTAAAGAAGCGGCCGCAAAGATTTTCAAACGGAGAAAAATTTTCGCCTACCTCTCGTTCAGAACATGTTCTATCATACGCAGTCTATTATTTGGTTCTTGCTGATCACTATCAAAGAAAGCAGCAGTGTAAGTAACAACAAATAGCAGTCTCTTGCCATTGTTTCGCTATTGAGATGATTCCTCTCCTCTTTTTTTTTTTTTTTTTCTTTTTGTAAGCGGCGGTAGCGCGCACAAAAGCAAGCCATGCCGTGAGCAGCGACACGCCATAAACACGCACTATCAGAATGCGACAAACAATGCATGACGCAGTACAGTAATGCATTTTCAGCTTAGAGTGACGTAAACACCTATAACAAAGAAAACGGCACTTATCAGATCGAAGCAAAAGAAGCAATCAATTCAAACCAGATGAAGCACGTGAAAAAGGAAGGGTACCCGTATAAATACGGACGGAGCGCCTGACGCATAGCAATGGCTACCTGGTAAAGCTTAACTGCTAAGATTACGACTCGAACCAGACTACTGTATCGTCTTTCATTCGACCTAAATTGGGTCTCATATTACAATGGACCAACTTTGTTTCAATTTGGAGGTGTGGCCTAAAACTTTTCTCTCCCCTTGAATTTCGAGTCTCAAATTTCTGGTGCGGCTTATATTCGTGAAATTATTATTATTTTTTTTTTCCTTTATTTCGAGTCTCATTTTTCAGGTGCGGCTTAGATTCGAGTAAATATGGTAGGTCAGTACTCCACCCATCAAGAGCCAGTTATGCCCCACACTCCAATTGATCAACAGTCACTGCCACTGCCACTGCCTGCCAAGGTGTTGTCTTCCCCTTGTTGTGAGCCCTGTACAATGCTGCATTTCCATCAGCTGCTCCTGATAGCACTGCTTCATAGTATCTGCTCACAAACTCATTGTCTCGTGGTACCATGTCATTATAGCACGTTGCTGCTTGTCAGTGAACTACCTACAAGCTCCCAGTCTCGTGGGAGTGTGCTGTTACTTGTACTCCCTGCTTCTCAGCATTTTGACATTTATGGACTTCATCCTGGTGTGTGCACCTGTTAGGCACAGTTGAGGATCAATGTTTCTGTTACTGTGTTGTGTGGACATCCATTCTCAGAAGCTGGGTGTAGTATAGTTACGTTAATAAATATTCATTGTTCCAAACTGTGTATCTCAATATTATCAGCCACACCACTTGACTAAAGGATACTTCAGCACTAACAACCATTCACCTCAAATTTCTTCTACCACTTCACATGATTTTGTAACCTGGTGGTGTCTTGTGAAACTTGCCATGGAAAGCTCTTTGCACCCTCACTGTTGGTACACAATGGGCAAATTCAAGCACACAAAATGATTTTTCTGGATGTTTTGCTGACACTTTCAGCAACTGCACTATTGGCACCTTTGTCAGTGTTTTTTCAAGCAAACCTGCCAGCACCACATTCAAAAAAGCTTTGAAAGTCTGTCTTTCACATATTGTACCTTTTTTTACATTATGTTTAGTCATTTACCTATAACAATTTCTTAAAATTTTTCCCTGTGTTTATGGTTTAATATCCCTTGGAAGTTAATTCTATTTTACATAACCTCACCAGACCTTTTCCTTCACCCCTCTTCCTTCCTCTTCAAGCTTTCTCCCAGAAGGGGACACTAGCTTCAAAAGCTTGCATACTTTGATACCTTTATATGTGTGCTCTTTTGCTGCTGCTTGGTGAGTTAATGTTTTATCTATCCAATTACTTCATCTTTTCAAGAACTGATTATTTTTACTGCATTGTATGAAGTTTGATTAAGAGAAAAATTACTCAGTTAATTGATGGTTCTAGATATTGTCAGAGGTTGCCAAATTATTCAGGCCGCAAATCAAAGACTAGTTATAATGTGAAACATTTCAAAGCTAAACTACCACCACCCAAATTATTTTGTAGTTGTATAAATGATTGAAAATGGGACTGAGGGCATACTGTGAGATTAACTTTATCTGGATTACCAGATATAAGAAGATCATCTCTGTACAGTTCATTATTACACCAAATACAGATTACATTATGACATCTGTACCCAATATCAGGAACTTGATCCTCTGAAACAATGTCTTGTGGTTGCTTATTCTGTTGTGCAGCATGACATTGCTGTAGTATCCTCTGCTGAACATCTAGGAGAAATCTCTGGCCCCATATCCGATGTGACTCTAATGGATCTGGAGGTAGTTCATCATGACTTCTCTTTGGCTCCACAGACATCCGTTTGTCATATTCCTGTTCAAAAGTAGAAGAAAATGAAGATGGCAATCATCATAGGGTCAACAAAAATTATCATAAAACTGAAAATAATCAGAAAAGAATTACATTTTTTACTTTTTATCTATTTTCATTCAAATATGATATGAGCTAAATCTACTTACTTATATGAACCTATTTGTGTTAAAATCTTTCTTGCACAAGCTGCTAAATAATATACCTGAATACATGTATACAATGAAGAAACAATTTTTTGGAGATGGTTTTACACTACCTTTCACAAATACAACAAAACTGGACTACATTGATCAATTCACTGAAATAAATTATGAAACTGGAACCACTATAAGCAGCTATCATTTAACCTATTACAACTAAACAAACAATGGAAAATTCAGGATGGAATAACAACAATATTACGAAAGGGATGCATTGCTACTCAACATCCAGTCTATAGTGTGAGTAACGATCTGTCCCTTTCTTAATAATGTTGAAACTATTACAACTATTGAACAAAATAAGAATTGTTTATAAGCTAAAAAGCAGTAAAGAAGCAAAATAAGCAATTTTAACAGTAAAATAGAAAGAAATTGCAGGCAATAAATATATTACCTCACAGGAACTAAAACCAACTAATATCTCAATAGTAAGTGTCATCAAAATAGGTAAGAAGTAAAACTCAAATTTTAAAGAATTGGTTCCATTATGAAGCACACTTAAGACATTGCAGTTGTAAAACATCTGACCAAATGCAACACTATATAATATACACTGAAGAGCCAAAGAAACTGGTACAACTGCCTAATATCGTGTGGGGCCCACACAAGCACACAGAAGTGCCACAATGTGATGTGACATGGACTCAACTAATGTCTCAAGTAGTGCTGGAGGGAACTGACACCACGAATCCTGCAGGGCTGTCCATAAATCCATAAGAGTACAAGGTGGTGGAGATCTCTACTGAACAGCACATAGCAAGGCATCCCAGATATGCTCAATAATGTTCATGTCTGGGGAATTTGGTTGCCAATGGAAATGTTTAAACTCAGAAGAGTGTTCCTGGAGCCACTCTGTAGTGTTTATGGACGTGTGGAGTGTTGTATTGTCCTGCTGGAATTGTCCAAGTCCATCAGAATGCACAATGAACATGAATGGATGCAAGTGATCACACAGGATGCTTACATATGTGTCACCTGTCAGAGTCGTACCTAGATGTATCAGGGGTCCCATATCACTTCAACTGCACATGCTCCACACCATTACAGAGCCTCCACCAGCTTAAACAGTCCTCTGCTGACATGCAGGGTCCATGGATTCATGAGGTTGTGTCCATATCCATCTGCTCGACACAATGTGACCAGGCAACAAGTTTCCAGTCATCAACAGTCCAATATCAGTGTTGATGGGCCCAGGTGGGGCATAAAACTTTGTGTCATGTAGTCATCATGGGTACACGAGGCCTTTGGCTCCAAAAGCCCATACTAATGATGTTTCCTTGAATGTTTCACATGCTGACACTTGTTGATGGCCCACCATTGAAATACACAGCAATTTACAGAAGGGTTGCACTTCTGTCACATTGAATTTCTCTTCAGTTGTTGTTGGTCCTGATCTTGCAGAATCTTTTTCAGGCCACAGTGATGTCAGGGATTTGATGTTTTATCTGATTCCTGATATTCATAGTACACTCGTGAAATGATCGTATGGGAAAATCCCCATTTCATCACAACCTTGGAGAGTTTGTGTCCCATCGCTCATGCTCTGACTATAGCACCATGTTCAATCTCCCTTAAATATTGATAACCTGCCATTGCAGCAGCAGCAACTGATCTAACAACTGGACCAGACACTTGTTCTCTTACATAGGTATTGCTGACCAGAGCACCATATTCTGCCTGTTTACATATTTCTGTATTTGAATATGCATGCCTATACTAGTTTCTTTGGTGCTTCAGTGTATAATCACTCATTTATTGTTGTGAAGTAATAACAATCCACCCAAAACTGCAGATTCAGTAGACAACAGGAAAAAAAGAAGAAAAATTTAAACTGTAAACTTGCAAAACATGGTTATGATAGGAATTCACACTTATGTGCAGATTAATAACACAATATTGAAATAAAATAAAAATAGGGGAAAGATGACTCAGTTCTCATATTCTTTGTGCATTATGATATAAAAGATAACAACATGCATGAAAACATCACTTATAAGATGTTCCAGATGACAAATGGTTTCATAATTTTTAGTTTACTATGAGAAGTAAGTAATAAGCTAGTTTATGGATAACTATACATATAAAATAAAACTACACACTGAAACAGAATGTACATGTTCATAATGTTAGGAACTACATCACTTGTTTAGAAAATGAATAAAAAATAATTTATTTACCATTACACAGATTGTTGTTTCACAATGCATCTTTTCAAGAACTCCACCTGTAGCAGCTGCAGTATGGAATGAGTATCTCAGTAGTTGCTGTTGCCAATGCTAAGCACAGATATAGGAGGAGGATACAGGGAGCAGCCAGGAAACATTTTGAGACGACCACTGCAGTTAACATCAGTAGTCCTAAAATTGAGCTAGCCATGTTTGCTGGGTTAATCTTGCATTATTCTTATATTTCTTATCTGCTAGGGGCCTGCTATTAAAATTTTTTGGTTACCTAATTTTCCTGTGAAGTTCTTGAGCTTTCTAGATTTTAATAGAGCTTCAACATTGTGTGTTGTGATACAGCTGAGTTGGTTATAATTTATTATGGCCTTGTGTTCTGGCAGATGTATTGCTTTTTGAAAAAACAGACAATTATGTTAACCAGCCCACCAATTGTAAACAAAATTACAATTCAAGAACAGGAAACCACAGATACAGACATATTTAAATATAAAGTAAACGTTTATCTATATACAAAAATGAGAACAAAACTGCAGAATCTGAAACTTCCTGACAGATTAAAACTGTGTGCCCGACCGAGACTCGAACTCGGGACCTTTGCCTTTCGCGGGCAAGTGCTCTACCGACTGAGCTACCGATGCACGACTCACGTCCGGTACTCACAGCTTTACTTCTGCCAGTACCTCGTCTCCTACCTTCCAAACTTTACAGAAGCTCTCCTGCGAACCTTGCAGAACTAGCACTCCTGAAAGAAAGGATATTGCGGAGACATGGCTTAGCCACAGCCTGGGGGATGTTTCCAGAATGAGATTTTCACTCTGCAGCGGAGTGTGCGCTGATATGAAACTTCCTGGCAGATTAAAACTGTGTGCCCGACCGAGACTCAAACTCGGAACCTTTGCCTTTCGCGGGCAAGTGCTCTACCAACTGAGCTACCGAAGCACGACTCACGCTCAGATGGTAGAGCACTTGCACGCGAAAGGCAAAGGTCCCGAGTTCGAGTCTCGGTTGGGCACACAGTTTTAATCTGCCAGGAAGTTTCATATCAGCGCACACTCCGCTGCAGAGTGAAAATCTCATTCTGGACTGCAGAATCTGTTTTATTATACTGTGAAAGTACATCCTCTAATTAATTTTTACACATTGTCTCCAGCCACACTGAAACATTAGTTGTAGTGTTTGACGAGCTTTGGAATTTCGCAATCATGTAATTCTGCCACCTGCATCCACCTGACATTAAATTTCCATTAATCCAAACCTCTGGTAATCACTTTGTACAGAAGAGTAGGATTAATCTGTGGAAAATGAACACAAAGCTCTGAGATGATGAAACATCAATTTTCTCTAAACCTTTTGCCAACCAAATTCATTGCGTCTGCATTCACAATACTTGGTCAACAACTTGTCTCTTCATCATGGACAATGGTTCACCAACTCTTGAACATATGGCACTATTGTTTTACAATGCCTTCACTCATTACCTAAGATTTGGGCTAATAGTAATTTAATGCCAGATGGCTGCCGGTGGGAGAATTCTATGGTGCAGAACTTCAAAGCCAATCTAACGCTGTGACAAATGTCTAAATGTTGCTGGAAACAATGTGGAAAAATAAATTAGAGTCTGTACATTCACAGTATTGTAGAACAAAATCTGTAACACAGTCACATTTTTTTTTTTAATAAAAGGAGGTTATTTTATAAATAGCCATCAATTTTAGGGAAATCATAACAAGAATAAACAATCCAATAAAAGCACAATATGTCACTAAGAATACATACAACAAAAAAGGTCTCTCAACAGACACAAAATTAAAACACAACTAAACAGTTACACAACCAGATATAAGATACTGAAGTGGAACCATTTTCAAAACAATTAACACTCCACAAATAGGAAGAATACTTAAGACAGCCTAATAATCAGAATGGGCATTAACAAAGAATGCTAAGAAAATAGACATTGTAGACTAGTTTCTAATAAAACAGTAAAACAGCTTACAAAGAAATACAACCAGTAATGGGGAGGATAATGGAGAAACATCTTTGGACATGTACATCTACATCTAAACTCCACAAGCCACTTGATGTTGTGTGGTGGAAGGTACTTCTGGTACCACTATCTGATCTTCCCATCACTGCTCGATTCCTGAATAGTGCAGTGGAAGAACAACTGTCAGTAAACTTTGACATTAGCTCTAATTTCTTGAATTTTCTCACTGTGGTCATTTCACAAGATGTATATGGGAGGGAGTAATTTGTTGTCTGACTCTTCCCAGAATGTGCCCTCTTGGAATCTCAATTGTAAACCCTTTTGTGGTGTACAAAACCTTTCTTGGAGTTTGTTTAGTATCTACATAATGTTCTCATGCCACTCAAATGATCAGCAGGCAATGATTTGGGAAACCCAGACTTAACTTTGTGATAATCTGATGCTACTTTCAATTATATGGATTATGGTCAACATTGGCCAACCCTGGTTATAATGATATAAAACATTACATGTGAGTTGTCAAAAAAAATTGAGTGTAGAATTAAAAAGTGCATCACTAACACTACGCCAAAAGTAATTTTTTTCCACAGCAGTACCAGGCTACAATCCAGAATAAACAAACAAATAATGGGAAGGGTGATTTCAGATGAAAAAAGAAAGCTGAGAACTGAGTGAATGAAGCAGTACTGGGCCAATACTTAACTAAAAACTGTTCTTACAAAATTGACTAAAGCAGCCCAACAAAGGCAGTAAAATGTAAATAAATAACTAAATATCTGATAAAGAAGGAATAATACACAATCAAAGAGAGAGAAAGACCTTAGTTTAATTTTTTTAATTTTGTTTATTGTTGTAAATCCAGTCTGCAATCAGAAAAAGAGATACACCAGGGAAGAATAGGTTGGAAATGAACAATGAATTACAGCAATGAGATACAGTAACCTGATAACTTGTGAGTGTGATACAAAATGCAGACAGAAAGTAGGAATGAAGAGAAGGAGAAAAAATGAAGACTAACGAGCATAATCAGGACTTTATTGTCTCATATAACTGTAACAGATTATACATCAAATACAATATTTATTATAATATACTACAAAATTTGAATTCTTATATGGCTTAAATGCTCATAATTTTCTTTTCATCAACTCAGTTCCTACAATTCAGAAATTTATGTCTTTTGACTTGTTGCATATTTTAATTCCCATATATTGTGGGATTGATGGAAAAGTATGAACTATTCTTTGTTCCTAGCTTAATATTTGTGCTGGAAGTTATATGGAAGATTCAGTTCAGGATTATGATTTGAAAAGATAATTATATCACATACCTACAATGAGCAAATACTTAGTATATTTAGGTCTCATAATAGTGGCTGACAAGATTCTCCTGGCTTTGCTTTGTACATGTCTCTGATGATTTTCTTCTATAAAGGTAATATTATTGTCAGCTGCTAGCATTTCTCCTAAAGACAACACCGTGTCTCACAACTGCTTCAAAGTAACTATGGTAAACTATTTTTTGTCCATCCCAGTTACACTGACTAAGTTTAACATAGCAAATGTCAGGATGTTTTATTTATTTTTTAGATAATCTATATGTGAGGACCATGGCAGATTTCTGTCCAATTGCATTCCTAAGAATTTACATGTTCTGCTTCATTCAGTTCCTCACTTTCGTGAATAATCTGAATATAATTTATTTTAGATCATTTTGTCTCAAGTTGTGTCAGCTGCATTTCTGAAACATTTAGTTTTATGCCATTACATCTACATCTACATATATACTCTGCTAGCTCTACATATATACTCCGCTAGCCACCAAGCGGTGTGTGGCGGAGGGCACAATTCACACCAAAGTCATATTTCCCCCCCCTCTGTTCCACTCGCGGATCGCGTGAGGGAGAAACAACTGTCTGAATGCCTCAGTACGAGCTCTTATTTCCCTTATCTTTGAATGATGATCATTACGCGATTTGAAAGTTGGTGGTAATAATATATGCTCTACATCCTTGGTGAAGATTGGATTTCGGAATTTAGTGAGCAGCCCCTTCTGTTTAACGTGTCGTCTATCTGCAAGTGTGTCCCACATCAAACTTTCTATGAGATTTGTAATGCTCTTGCGATGGCTAAATGTACCAGTCACGAATCTTGCTGCTCTTCTTTCGGCCTTTTCAATCTCTTGAATCAGACCCAACTGGTAAGGGTCCCATACAGACAAACAATATTCTAAGACTGAACGAACTAACGTATTGTAAGCTATTTCCTTTGTTGAAGGACTGCATCGCTTCAGGATTCTACCAAGGATGGAGCTACGCATCTAGTTTCTCTGTAGTATTTATGACTCTTTCAGGAATTTGTTCTGCATTTTTATTTTCTATCAGTATGAACATGTCATCAGCAAATAACAATGATTGATAATTTATATTTATGAGTAAGAAATTTATGTAAAAAAGAAAGATGATTGGGCCTAGGATTGAGCCTTGTGATACCTCCTGTGAAATAGTTCTCCATTTTGAGTAATACTTTCCTTTACTCAATGTTATGACAACCTGTTTCTTCCTCACTGTCAGATACAGAGTTGCGCTCTACCAAAAGTATGGTTTGGTAGTTTTGGTACAATGCATAAATGATATAGTAAATGGTAGGATTACTGGTAGTACTGGTAGCAGTGACAGGGAAAAAAAAAGAAACATAAATAATTGTGTAAGACAGAAACTGTAAGCGCCCCCCCCCCCCCCCACCACCTCCACCAGTTTGCTTGGTTGATACTTTTTCCACATAATTAGAACCACACATCATTCAGTATTCGTCCACTGTGTATTTTATATCCTTACAGAATATAAATTGCATTTTGTAAGTAATAAAAATTAGTCGATCATATAACTTCTGCGCTTTTACTTAATCAAAACAATTACAGTACTTTTGATGCAAGTAAAATTTATATGCATGAACATAAAAATATAATTATTGTTGTTATTTTGTACTCGACAGAACGTTCTTCATCATGATCAAAGGCAAGAGTTCCCTTTTATTATTGCTAAATGCAAAAGTAGTTTATAAATAACAGAAACATCTTTCACATAAGTTCAATGAAGTATTAAAAAAGAGTTTTTGATATATTTAAGTTTTGTAGATTTTTATTCTTCCTTTCGGTTGGGGAAATTGCATTTTCTAGTGCTATATGAAAATTCTGTATTGTTTTCTTTATTTTTACTACTACATCACTATGTTTCACTTTATAAATCAACAGTTTTTGAATAAAACCTGAATTAAACACTGACAGTTTCAGTTTTGCAATAAATATTGTTCACTCTAAAGAAACAGACAGGAGGATAACTATGTAGAGCAAAATTGTTCCATAAGTTACCCTGCTCTTTGTATATCTTCACTCAGTTTCGAGACAATTCTCTGCTTACCATTTTCAGGTGAAACTAGTAAGACACTAACCACATACATAAAGAAAGCAATTGTTATGACATAATGTCTGATATGTATGCAACATGCCTAATGTACAGGTAATGCGGGTATGAACTTAACTGACCAAAAATACAAGGAAAACTACCACAGTCTATGCTTATTTGTGGTGTTCTATGATAGCCTATGATAGTTTTACAACTCTAGTCAGATATGACTTACACCTCTAAAGTGCTATCCATAATTCCATGCTTTTTCATTTTATATACAATAATGAATGGTTTACACCAGAGGAGCATAATCAAATGGTTGGTAAAAGACACCTGATAGAAGGGTAACTGCTAAAGTAACAACAGAGCTGATACTTTCTCTATTTGTATTTATCCCTTCCTTTACCACATGATTAGGTAATTTCTACTGTCTTCCTATTACTTTGCCAGCTAAATAAGCAGTATGAAGGGTACATGTCAAGCTACAAAAATTTAATTATAAAAAAGAAAATAAATATCATATAGAAAATAGTTGTCATAAACATTGTAGTATATACAGGTTCAGCTTACCACAAATATCTGAGGCAATATTTCCTTCTCACGAAGTGGAACAAGATGTAAACCACGAAATTCAGGTTCACCACGATCCCTGAGCTTAAGCAATCGAAGGCGTGGATTGCTGTCTAACTCTTCTGCTGTGCAGAAGTCAAATTCAGATTGCAGTGGGTCCAGCCGAAAATATGAATTTTCTCTGCACGAAGTTTCATCTGTATTCTGTTACAAAGAAAATGTAGAAGTAAAGTATGCCATTATGACATAAAGACCAATCATGAACTAATGCTTGAACTAAAGAGATAAAATACACATAAACAATAACAAATGAAAATGCTTTTAATAGAAACTGACAAAAAAAGGGAACGATAATGACTTTAGACCATGGGTTTTCTTACCAATTATCTTCTTGAAGAAGTCTGCCTTTTTAACAGTTTTGAAATAAAAACTATCTTTAATTACGTGGAAAGATAGATACACGCATTCAAAAATGCTAGAATAATTTAGTTCATTTACATTATGGTCTGTCTGCAAGGCTAAAGCAAGATGTCTCAGCTATCATCCAGAGATTAAGCTGGCTTAATCTGAAGTTTGAAGCAATAGTCAAAAAGTAAGGTACCCCACTTACTTTTTAAAATACTCTTGATAAAGAACAAGTACCTGCTTAAAGTCTCATGTGCATAAGATAGGATGGTAATACAATGAAGAGAAGGGTAAGAGTTTAAGTAGAAAAGCATACTGTTATTAAAATACAATGGTTTATTTATTCCAATATCAACAGGAAAATTAGTTGGAAAAATTTTGATTCCTGATAACCCTCTCCCACATTATAATTTATATTATAATCATCCAAGGACATTACAATAAAATAAAAATTAGTCACTGCATATTAAATGGCATCCTACCTTCAAAAAATAAAAGAATGAAGCATTTCTAGGGTCATTAGGATCCAAATGAGACTTCTCTGCCCATTCTTTAAGTTTCTGAGGATCTAAATTTCCATCCTGGTTTCGCAATGAAACTGGGAAGTCTGCTGGCTCACTGTGTCTGGTTAAACATTCAGAGTCAGTTATTTCTGATTAATTATGAAGCATATATTACAAGATTGTAGTGCTTCAACAACAAAATCAGTGCAAAACAGGCTCTTTCTCAATAACAACAAAATCCAATATAAAGCAAACCATCTTTTCAGAAGTAACAATGTATATTATCCAAATTGACTTGGGGGGAGAGGGGGGGAGGAGATTTTGGAAAATCAGTCTATTTGGATAACAGAACTGGTATATTTTTATTTACCAATTTACTGATAAAAACTATATGTACTGACCATAACATGAATCTCTTTCATTATTACAATGGCAAGTACAGTAGGAATGTATGTAGTACAGCCTAGTAAACAAAAAATATGTAATACATACGCATTTTGCATGTACAATACATAAGTGTAGAATTAACATTTACAAATATTCCTTACTTTTGGTCTGCCGAGGCAAGCCCACTGCTTATAAGCCGCCAAGTCATGCATTTTCATGACAAATATCTAATGCTGGTCACTTTCATCTTGAGCTTCAAACCATTGCAAGGAAATAGCCAAACATGTAAAAACTTCAGATACAGTGAGTATATTTTTAGCTTCATTTTGCGAACCACTAGTTCAGTGATGAGGTTTACAATTTTACTGTTGTTGTTGTTGTGATCTTCAGTCCAGAGACTGGTTTGATGCAGCTCTCCATGCTACTCTATCTTGTACAAGCTTCTTCACCTCTGAGTAACTACTGCAACCTACATCCTTCTGAATCTGCTTAGTGTATTCATCTCTTGGTGTCCATCTATGATTTTTACTCTCCACACTTCCCTCAAATACTAAACTGGTGATCCCTTGATGCCTCAGAATGTGTCCTACCAACCAATCCCTTTTTCTATTCAAGTTGTGCCATGAATTTCTCTTCTCCCCAATTCTATTCAGTACCTCCTCATTAGTTATGTGATCCACCCTTCTAATCTTCAGTGTCCATATGTAGCACCACACTTTGAAAACTAATATTCTCTTCCTGTCTAAACTATTTATCATCCACATGTTTCACTTCCATGCATGGCTATACTCCATACAAATACTTTCAGAAAAGACTTCATGACATTTAAATCTATATTCGATGTTGACTAATGTCTCTTCTTCAGAAACGCTTTCCTTGCCAGAGCCAGTTTACATTTTATATCCTCTCTACTTCGACTATCATCAGTTATTTTGCTCTCCAAATACTAAAACTCATCTACTACTTTAAGTGTCTCATTTCCTAATCTTAATTCCCTCCACATTACTTGATTTAATTTGACTATATTCCATTATCCTTGTTTTGATTTTGTTGACATTCATCTTGTATCCTCCTTTCAAGATGCTGTCCATTCTGTTCAGCTGCTCATCCGGGTCCTTAGTTGTCTCTGACGAAATTTCAAAGTCATTGGGAAACCTCAAAGTTTTTATTTCTTTCCATGGATGTTAATTCCACTCCAAATTTTTGTTTCGTTTCCTTTACTGCTAGCTCAATATACATATCGAATAACATTGGGGATAGGCTGCAACCCTGTCTCACGCCCTTCTCAATCATTGCTTCCCTTTCAGTCCCCTCAACTCTTATAAGTGCTATATGGTTTTGGTACAAATTATAAACAGCCTTTCGCTCCATGTATTTCACCCCTGCCACCTTCAGAATTTTAAAGAGAGTATTCCAGTCAACATTGTCAAAAGCTTTCTCTAAGTCAACAAATGCTAGAAATGTAGGTTTGCCTTTCTTTAATCTATCTTCTAAGATAAGTCATAGGGTCAGTATTACCTTGCTTGTTCCAACATTTCTATGGAATCCAAATTCATCGTCCCCAATCTCAGCTTCTACCAGTTTTGGCATTCACCTGTAAAGAACTGGTGTTAGTCTTTTGTAGCCACGACATATTACACTGACAGTTCGGTAATTTTTGCACCTGTCAACGCCTGCTTTATTTGGGATTGGAATTACTATATCCTTCTTGAAGTCTGAGGGAATTTCGCCTGTCTCATACATCTTGCTCGCCAGATGGAAGAGTTTTGTCATGGCTGGTTCGCCCAAGGTTATAAGTACTTTTAATTGAATGTTCATGTACTCCCAGAGCCTTGTTTCAACTAAGGTCTTTCAGTGCTCTTTCAAATTCTTCACGCAGTATCATCTTCATCTAAGTCCTCTTCCATTTTCCATAATACTGCCCTCAAGTACATCACCATTTTATAGACCATCTATTTACTCCTTCCACCTTTCTGCTTTCACGTTCTTGTTTAGGACTGGTTTTCAATCTGAGCTCTTGATATTCATACAGGTGCTTCTCTTTTGTGCAAAGATCTCTTACTGAGAAGGCAGTATCTATCACCCCCCTACTGATATGTGCCTCTACATTCTCACATTTGTCCTCTAGCCATTCCTGCTTAACCATTTAGCACTTCCTGTCGATCTCATTTTTGAGATGTTTATATTTCTTTTTGGCTGCTTCATTTACTGCATTTCTATATTTTCTCTTTTCAACAATTAAACAGAATATCTCTTCTGTTACCCAAGGATTCCTACGAATCCTCATCTTTTTAGCAACTTGATCCTCTGCTTCCTTCACTATTTCATCTCTCAAAGCTACCCATTCTTCTTCTACTGTATTTCTTTCCCCTGTTCTTGTCAATCGTTCCACATGCTCTCTCTGAAACTCTCTACAACCACTGGTTCTTTCAGTTTATCCAGGTCCCATCTCCTTAGATTCCTATGTTTTACCAGTTTCTTCATTTTTTATCTACAAATCATAACCATTAAATTGTTGTCACAGTTCACATCTGGAAGTGTATTGCAATTTAAAACTTGGTTCCTATATCTTTGTCCTACCACTATACAGAGTGGTCCATTGATTGCAACTGGGCCAAATATCTCACAAAATAAGTGTCAAATGAAAAAACTACAAAGAACGAAACTTGTCTATCTTGAAGGGAGAAACCAGATGGCACTATGGTTGGCCCGCTAGATGGTGCTGCCACAGGTCAAACGGATATCAACTGTGGTTTTTTTTAAATAGGAACCCTCATTTTTTATTACATATTTGTGTAGTACGTAAAGAAATATGAATGTTTTAGTTGGACCACTTTTTCGCTTTGTGATAGATGGAGATGGCGCTTAGTCACAAACATATGGCTCACAATTTTAGACAAACAGTTGGTAACAGGTAGGTTTTTTAAATTAAAATACAGAACGTAGGTACGTTTGAACATTTTATTTCGGTTGTTCCAATGTGATACATGTACCTTAGCGAACTTACCATATCTGAGAACGCATGCTGTTACAGCGTAATTATCTGCAAATACCACATTAATGCAATAAATGCTCAAAATGATGTCCGTCAACTTCAATGCATTTGGCAATACATGTAACGACATTCCTCTCAACAGTGAGTAGTTCGCCTTCGGTAATGTTCGCACATGCATTGACAATGCGCTGATGTATGTTGTCAGGTGTTGTCGGTGGATCACAATAGCAAATATCCTTCAACTTTCCCCACAGAAGGAAATCCAGGGACATCAGATCCTGCGAACGTGCAGGTAATGGTATGGTGCTTCGACGACCAATCCACTTGTCATGAAATATGCTATTCAATACCGCTTCAACAGCACGCGAGCTATGTGCCAGACATCCATCATGTTGGAAGTACATAACCATTCTGTCATGCAGTGAAACATCTTGTAGTAACATCTGTAGAACATTAGATAGGAAATCAGCATACATTGCACCATTTAGATCGCCATCGATAAAATGGGGGCCAATTATCCTTCCTCCCATAATGCCGCACCATACATTAACCCACCAAGGTTGCTGATGTTCCACTTGTCGCAGCCATCATGGATTTACCATTGCCCAATAGTGTGTATTATGCCGGTGTACGTTACCGCTGTTGGTGAATGACGCTTCGTCGCTAAATGGAATGAGTGCAAAAAATCTGTCATCATCCTGTAATTTCTCTTGTGTCCAGTGGCAGAGCTGTACACAACATTCAAAGTCATCGCCATGCAATTCCTGGTGCATAGAAATATGGTACAGGTTCAATTGATGTTGATGTAGTATTCTCAAACCGACGTTTTTGAGATTCTCTATTTTCACGCAATTTGTCTGCTACTTATGTGCGGATTAGCCGCAACACCAGCTAAAAAACCTACTTGGGCATCATCATTTGTCACCGGTCGTGGTTGGCATTTCACATGTGGCCAAACACTTCCTGTTTCCTTAAATAACGTAACTATCCCACGAATGGTCCGGACACTTGGATGATGTTGTCCAGGATACCGAGCAGCATACATAGCACACGCCTGTTGGGCTTTTGATCACAATAGCCATACATCAGCACGATATTGAACTTTTCTGCAATTGGTAAAGGGTCCATTTTAACATGGGTAATGCATCACGAAGCAAATATCGTCCGCACTGGCGGAATGTTACGTGATAGCACATACTTATATGTTTGTGACTATTACAGCGCCATCTATCACAAAGCGAAAAAAGTGGTCGAACTAAATCCTTCATATTTCTTTACATACTACATGAATGTGTAATAAAAAATTGGGGTTCCTGTTTAAAAAAAACGTAGTTGATATCCGTTTGAACTATGGCAGCAACATCTAGTGGGCCAACCTTAGCGCCATCTGATTTCCCCTCTTTGTAGTTTTTTCGTTTGATGCTTATTTCATAAGATGTTTG
The DNA here is from genome assembly GCF_021461395.2 of Schistocerca americana. Classification (NCBI taxonomy): domain Eukaryota; kingdom Metazoa; phylum Arthropoda; class Insecta; order Orthoptera; family Acrididae; genus Schistocerca; species Schistocerca americana. Next base: position 113,540,914 of record NC_060121.1, read on the forward strand.
GCCTGGTCACTATCAATGGACCACCCTGTATAATCTATCCAGTTTCTCTAGGCCTCTTCCACATATACAACCTTATTTTTAGATTCTTAAACCAAGTATTAGCTATGATTAAGTTATGCTTTGTGCATTCTATCAGGTGGCTTCCTCTTTCATTCCTTACCCCCCTCCCCTAGTCCATATTCACCTATTCTTCTTATCTTCCTTTTCCTACTATCAAATTCCAGTCCCCCTGCCTATTAAACTTTCATCTCCCTTAACTATCTGAACAATTTGTTTCATCACATCAGACATTTCTTCAATCTCTTCATCATCTGCAGACTAGTTGGCATATAAACTTGGACTACTGTGGTAGGCATGGACTTCATGTCTATCTTGGCTATAATAATGGGTTCACTATGCTGTTCATAGTAGTTTATCTGTGCTCCTATTTTTTTATTCATTATTAAAACTACTCCTGAATTACCCTTATTAGATTTTGTATTTATAACCCTATATTCACCTGACCAGAAGTGTTGTTCCTCCTGCCACCGAACTTCACTAATTCCCACTATATCTAACTTTCCTATCCATTTCTTTTTTTTTTTTTTTTTTTTTTTTTCCCTGATAACAATGTCATCCTCACTAGTCCTCGCCGGGAGACCCAAATGGGGGACTATTTTACCTCTGGAATATTTTACCCAAGAGCACACCATATTCATTTAACCATACAGTAAAGCTGCATGCTCTTGGGAAAAATTATGGCTATAGTTTCCCCATGCTTTCAGCTGTTAACAGTGCCAGCACAGCAAACCCATGTTGGTAAATATTGCAAAATAACTGATGATGGTCGAAGTAGAGAGGATATAAAATGTATACTGGCAATGGCAAGGAAAGTGTTTCTGACGAAGAGAAATTTGTTAACATCGAATATAGATTTAAGTGTCAGGAAGTCGTTTCTGAAAGTATTTGTATGGAGTGTAGTCATGTATGGAAGTGAAACATGGACGATAAATAGTTTGGACAAGAAAAGAATAGAAGCTTTCAAAACGTGGTGCTACAGAAGAATGCTGAAGATTAGATGGGTAGATCACATAATTAATGAGGAGGTAATGAACAGAATTGGGGAGAAGAGGAGTTTGTGGCACAACTTGACTAGAAGAAGGGATCGGTTCGTAGGACATGTTCTGAGGCATCAAGGGATCACCAAGTTAGTATTGGAGGGCAGCTTGGAGGGTAAAAATCGTAGAGGGCGACCAAGAGATGAATACACTGAACAGATTCAAAGGGATGTAGGTTGCAGTAGGTACTAGGAGATGAAGAAGCTTGCACAGGATAGAGTAGCATGGAGAGCTGCATCAAACCAGTCTCAGGACTGAAGACCACAACAACAACAACTGAAAACTTTTCACAATACTCACAATTTTATTTTATCTTTATATTTTTAATTTGGGCCCTTTACACTAAACCGTGTTGCTCTGGCGATGTAGGAAGCATCTTTCAAATCAATGTTTTTATTATTTCTTAACTGATTTTCTTCACCCTGATCTTCTCTTTCTAACAATAAATTACACAAAAATTATTTTCTATGATACTGTTTAAAAGTCTCCATAACACCTAGATCCATGGGCTGTAATAATGAGGCTATGATAGATGGAAAAAACATCACTTTTATGAACCCACCATTTTCATTTAAGAGCTTACATGATGTCAAGGAGCAATAATCTTTTCTTGCTATCGTCATTTTGTAACTCTTTCAGAGGGCATAAATACTGCCATAAACCATTCCATGAAAATTGCGCTATGCATACAGGCACCCTTTTGTGAGGCATAAACTATAGGCATCAGAGACATATTAATATGTTTGAAACAATGAAACAACGTGGTTTCTTATTTTCACCAATGATGAGCATAGGCAACCAATGGCTACCAGTAGCATTAGCACAAGTGGAAGCTGTAACACAATCCTTGCTTATTTTTGGGCCAGGTGCTGCTAATCTCTATGTGAAGCAAGAGTTTTTCTTGGAAAAACTTTCCAGCTGAGCCCAGTTTCATTATCACTCTAAACATTTGTGAGAGCATAATCTTCTTCTCTCAAAAGGCTCTTAGTTTGATTTTCAAAGAATCAGCAGCTGAAGAAACAGCAGACAGCTTTTCTCCTTGTATTTGAACTTCATGAAATCTGTATCTTGACTTAAAACATTTTAAAAAACCCATTCCAGCTTTAAAATTTGATGAACCTCCAAGATTTTCACTCAATTGAATTGCGTTCTCACATAGATGTGGGAGTAGTGGTAGGTTCTCCCCCAGGATCATCCAGATGTGAGTTCATGGCAAGCTTCATAGTTTTATGACTTGTTGATCCATTTATAGAATTACACTTTGTCAAGCCAAGTGCATCTCTTAGCCAGGTTGTAGAGGATGTAGGTTCCTTGTGCAAGGGTTTCACAAAGCAGGATCATGTGGTGATAGTGGGTGGAGTGGGAAACAGTATTGATAGGTATCAGGGCTACAGTATTGAGTGTGACCAGGTGAAAATAGCCTCGGCAACAACCCATACCAATGTTGGGCTGATGCCTGCTTTCGTGCGGGATGATGAGCCCCAGTTGAACCGCTCTGTCAGGGGGGTAAATATGGAGTTGGATCAGTTGCGTAGGGTGATCACTCTGTCAGACATTGGATTGGTTCCTGTCGAGGCTATTGATAGGGGGGATTTCACAAGGCATGGTCTACACTTAAATAGGAAAGGAAAGGGTAAACTGGCAGGGTTGTTAGTGAAATCCATAAGGGGGGACACTAGTACTCATGGATGTACCTCTTTTTTAGACTAATGTCAGTGTCCAATGAGAAATCCAGGCAGGAAGGTGTTTAAGAGGTCCAAAACTCACAAAATTCTCACAACAGGAAAGTAAATAATAATGTTACCATATTTAACCAAAATATTGGTGGATTAAAGAAAAAAGTAGATTCTCACAAAAGTAAAGTAAAAAATAATGTCATCATTTTTCACCAAAATATCCTGGGATTGAAGAATAAAGTAGATGAGCTCCTGGTTTGTTTAGATGACACTGAATCTTATAATGTAATAGATATACTATGCCTGTCTGAGCATCACATTGTGTCTGATATGGAAAAGGTAAATATCAGTGGTTATAAACTAGCTGCACATATGAGTAGAGAGAATAAGGTGAAAGGAGGAGTTGCCATATATGTCAAAAGTTATCACTGTGTAAAAAGCTTAGATACAAAAAAGTTTTGTCGAAGCAACATACAGAAGCATGTGCCTGTCAACTTAAACTGAAGGAGGGCTCTTTTATAATTGTAACAGTATATAGGTCCCCTTCAGGAAACTTCCATTTATTCCTGGAAAACTTGGATGCCTTGTTGTGCTATCTCTCAGATAGGGGAAAGCAAATTATTATTTGTGGGGACTTCAAGGTTGATCCACTGAAAGAGTGTAATAGGCAGAATGACCTGGAACTCTTGCTCGGTTCTTTCAGTTTGACATCTGTCATTAATTTTTCTACTCGGGTAGTAAAGGACAGCAGCACATAGACAGATAACACTTTTATAGACCAAGATAGGTTTAAAAACATAAATTATTGTCCTGTTGAGAATGGCCTTTCTGATCACGATGCTCAGCTAGTTACAGTATATGACATAGCTCCATTCAGTAATTCAAAACTACCCTCCAAAGTTGTGAGTTCAATTAATGACTCAACAATTAGAAATTTCAGAGAAAAACTTCAGCAGTTAGACTGGGATGAGGTGTACAATGAACCCGATGCTAATTTAAAATATAACTTATTTCATGATACACTTGTAAGAGAATTTGAAAACTGTTTCCCCAAGAAAGTAGTTAAATCTAATTATAAGAAACCATGCAAAAAACCTTGGCTTACTAAAGGAATAAAAATATCTTGCAACCACAAAAGGGAACTGTATCTAAAAACAAGAAAGAGTAATGACCCAGAAACAGCCATATATTATAAAAACTACTGTGCTACATTAAGAAAGGTTATTAAAAAGTCCAGAAGCATGTGTATCATATCTGAGATTAATACCTCTGATAACAAAATCAAAACAATTTGAAATATTATTACAAGGGAGACAGGGCAAACAAGAGTACAGGATGACAGCATCACCATCAAAGCGAATGGAAACTTGATAAACAACAAGCCAGAAGTCGAAAACATTTTGAATAATCATTTTTTAAATGTTGTAGAGAAAATAGGATCTAAATTTTCATTAGACAAAGCAAGGCAGTTAATGGAAGAGGCCTTACCCACACCATTTGATAGAATTGAAATTCCACCCACCTCTCCTTCTGAAATTAGGAAGATGATAAACTCTCTCAAGAATAAAAGCTCACATGGAATTGATGGCATTTCCAGCAGGATAATAAAAGCTTGTTCCCAAGAAATAAGTGGGATTCTTAGCCACATATGTAATAGCTCTCTGAAGGAGGGTATTTTCCCAGATAGACTGAAGTATGCCATTGTAAAGCCACTGCATAAAAAACGGGATACGTCTGATGTCAACAACTACCGCCCAATCTCTCTTCTGACTGCCTTATCCAAAATTCTTGAAAAAGTAATGTATTGTAGAGTAGCTTCACACCTTTGTAAAAATAAAGTTTTAACAAAATGTCAGTTTGGTTTCCAGAAGGAGTTTTCAACAGAAAATGCTATATATACTTTCACTAATGAAATATTAAATGCTCTGAGTAACCGGAAGTCAACCGTTGGGGTTTTTTGTGATCTATCAAAGGCTTCTGATTGTGTAAATCATGGAATACTTCTAGATAAGCTCAAGTACTGTGGTATGAATGGGACAGTGCTCAAATGGTTTAAGTCATACCTAACTGGAAGAGTGCAGAAAGTTGAAATAAGCAGTTCACATAATATGCAAAAACCTGGTGATTTCTCAAACTGGGGAACAATCAAGGATGGGGTGCCGCAAGGTTCGGTCTTGTTCTTAATATATATTAATGACTTGCCATTCTATATTCATGAAGATGCGAAGTTGGTACTTTTTGCCAATGATAAAAGTATAGCTATCACACCCAACAGACAAGAATTAACTGGTGAAATTGTAAATGATGTTATTCAGAAAATCATTAAATGGTTCTCTGCAAATGGGCTCTCATTAAACTTTGACAAAACACAGTATATATAGTTCCACACAGTAAATGGAATGACACCATTAATAAATATAGACTTCGATCGGAAATCTGTAGCTAAGGTAGAATATTCAAAATTTCTAGGTGTATGCATTGATGAGGGGTTGCACTGGATAAAACACACTAAGGATCTGCCTGAAACGTTTGAGTTCAGCTACTTATGCTATTAGGCTCATTGCAAATTTTGGCGATATACATCTCAGTAAATTAGCTTACCACACCTATTTTCATTCTCTGCTTTCGTATGGCATCATATTCTGGGATAACTCATCATTGAGTAAAAGGGTGTTCATTGCACAAAAGCGTGCAAACGGAATAATTGCTGGAGCTCATCCAAGATCATCCTGCAGACACTTATTTAAAGAGCTAGAGATCTTCACTGTAGCCTCACAATATATATATTCACTTATGAAATTTGTTATTAACAATCTGAACGAATTCAAAAGTAATAGCAGTGTACATGGCTATAACACTAGGAGAGAGGATGATCTTCACTACTCAAGATTAAATATAACTTTGGCTCAGAAGGGGGTAAATTATGCTGCCACAAAAGTCTTTGGTCACTTACCTAATAGCATCAAAAGTCTGACAGATAGCCATATAGCATTCAAAAGGAAATTAAAAGAATTTCTTAATGGCAACTCCTTCTACTCATTAGATGAATTTTTGGATATAGTAAGTGGCTAATTTCCCCAAATTGCACAAAAAAAAAAAATATTATTAAGTGTCTTAATATTTTGTGTAATGTAATATCTTGTATAGACAACTTTTATTAACCTGACACGTTCCACATCATTACGAAGTGTCATATTCATGATCTATGGAACAAGTACTAATCTAATCTAATCTATAAAATTTGTGATGCTTGTCTTTTATTTTTTTCATGTCCATATGTCAACTTACTAACCTTGTACTCATTAGATAACTTGGTAGCAGATTCACCTTCTTCTAATCTTTCACTAATCTTGTCTTATCTGTCATAGAAAGGACATTTGAGTTTAGGAATTTCATTTCACAAGTTTATTTTACACAAGTGATCATAAAAGAGTGCAAATAGCTGCTGTTGTCAGTGGCAACTAGGTGTTGGTGCATGGGGGCTGGAGGGGGAGGGGGAGGGGGGGGGGGGGGGAGCAAGATCATAGTGGGGGCACAGTGGCATGCAGGAATGAATAACAGTTCGGTTAAGTGATCATTTGGTTGACTGATGTTCAGATAATTGACGCTCTACTGAAATAACAAAATATTTAGCACTACAGGCTGACTCATGTAAAAGTTTGTGGTACCATCTTAGCTTTCAGAACTACTAGTTCCTTCCTCAGGGAGGAGAGAAAGATAAGTTGGGGAAAGTTAAAAAGGAAGGGCAGATCACTCAGCTGAGGATGAGAGGGATCCAGCTGCTGTGAGGACAAGGGTTAGCAAAGTTAACAGGGACGCATCAGGGAGAAGGATATCAAATTTGATACATGAGTAAGCACTGTGCCAACGTCAGTCCAAAGATGATGAGGACAGAGTAAGAAATAAAGATGGATTAAGGGGAACAGAAATGAAATGAATAGTCCTATTAAAAGCTAAGAAGAAAAGGAGATAGGAAAGGGTGGAGGGTAAAGATTAAAAACATAAAAGCAATAAAGAAATGCATAATAAATAAAAAAACATGTAATGAAGAAAGATGATAATGAAAAAAAGGGGGCGGGGAGGTGTTATTGGTGGTTAAGTTTAAGTACGTGAAGGTATCAGGCTGCAAGGATATGTTGGATAGCAAGTTACCCTATTCAAAATTCAAGAAAACTAGTATTAGATTGGATGACCCAAACAATATATGTGGTGTAGCTGCCTTTCAGGACAACTACTCTTGCTGCAGAAGATGTATAGCTACTAGGTACTGGGTATTCCACCATCTTTCAAACATACATTTGAGACAGTTGTTCTGCATTCATTCTACATCCAGATCTGCATACATATGCCATAAGCCATCATATGGTGTGTGGCGGATGGTACCCTGGAACACTATTAGTCATTCTCTTTTCTGTTCCACTCACAGGGAATGAGGGAGTGAGGGGGGAAAAAAACAATTGTCTATATGCCTCCATACGAGTCCTATTTTCTCATACTTTATCTTCGCGCAAAAAGGTAGGAATTTAAGGAGATGGGACTTCGATAAACTGAAAGAACCAGAGGTTATAGGGAGTTTCAGAGGGAGCATTAGGGAACGATTGATAAGAACAGGGGAAAGGAGTACAGTTGAGAGATGAAATAGTGCAGGCAACAGAGGACCAAGTAGCTAAAAAGACAAGGGCTAATAGAAATCCTTGCATAACACGGAAGATACTGACTTTAAACAAAGAAAGGAGAAAATATAAAAATGCAGTAAATGAAGCAGGTGAAAAGGAATATAATAATCTCAAAAATGAGATTGACAGGGAGTGCAAAATGGCTAAGCAGGAATTGCTGGAGGACAAATGGAAGGATGTAAAAGCATATACTACTAGGAGTAAGACAGATGCCGCCTACAGGAAAATTAAAGAGACCTCTGGAGAAAAGACAACCACTTGTATGAATATCAAGAGCTCAGATTGAAAACCAGTCCTTAGCAAAGAAGAGAAAGCAGAAAGGTGGAAAGAGTGTATAGAGGGCCTGTACAAGGGTGATGTACTTGAGGGCAATATTATGGGAATGGAAGAGGATGTAGGTGACGAGGAGATGCATGAAGAATTTGAAGAGCAGTAAAAGACTTCAGTCAAAACACGGCCCCAGGAGTAGACAACATTCTGTTAAAACTACTAGAAGCCTTGGGTGAGACAGCTATGACATAACACTTCCATCTGGTGAGCAAGATGTATGACACAGGCAAAACATCCTCAGACTTCACGAAGAATGTAATAATTCCAATTACAAAGAAAGGAGGTTCTGACGGATGTGAAAATTACCAAACTATCAGATTAAATAAGTCACAGTTGCAAAACAATAACACAAAAGCTTTACAGATGAATTGAAATACTGGCAGAAGCCAACATCAGGGAAGTTCAGTTTGGATTCCATAAAAATGTAGGAACATGTGAGGCAATACTGACCCTGCAACTTATCTTAGAAGACAGGTTAAGGAAAGGCAAACCTATGGTTACAGCATTTGTAAACTAAGAGAAAGTTTTGACAATGTTGACTGGAATACTCTCTTTCAAATTCTAAGGCTTGCAGGAGTAAAATATGGGGACTGAAACACTATTTGCAATTTGTATAGGAACCAGATGGCAGTTATAAGAGTGGGGCACAAAAGGGAAGCAGTGATTGAGAAGGTAGTGAGACAATGTTGTAGCCTACCCTGATGTTATTCAATCAGCATATTGAGCCGGGGGTGGGGTGGAGGTGTGGGGGGAATTGGAGTAGGAATTAAAATCCTGGGAGAAGAAACAAAAATCTTGAGGTATGTCGATGACATTGTAATTCTGTCAGAGACAGCAAAGGACTTGGAAGAGCAGTTGAATGGAATGGGCAGTGTCTTGAAAGGATGATATAAGATAAACACCAATTAAATCAGGTAATGCTGAGGGAATTAGATTAGGAAATGAGACATTTAAAGTAGTAGATGAGTTTTCCTATTTCGGCAGAAAAATAAGTGATGATAGTCTAAGTAGAGAGTCCAAAACAATGATGGATACTTCTTAAAATAAATATTTCAGAGTAATAGTCTCCCAATCAGATCTCTGGGGGAGACATTTTGTGATGAATTTAACAAAAAAAAGAGGGTGTGAAAGAAGGAATGAAGTGCAAAATCAGAGTTGGAACTTTAAACATTGGGAAATTGAAGGGGAAGAGTCGAGAAATTGTAGACATGGTGTAAAGAAGGAATATAAATATGCTGTGCTTATAAGAGACCAGATGGAAGGGTGACAAAGCCAAACTATTGACAGAAGGATACAAGTTGTTCTATAGCAGTGCAGACAAAGAGTCCAGAAATGGAGTAGGGATTATTGTGGAGAAAGATCTAAAAGAGGAAGTCTGTGGAGTGGACAGAATCAATGACAGAATCATGAGCATAAAACTTACTATCAGAGGAGATGTCATCACAGTTCTAAGTGTGTACGTACCCCAGACAGGGTGTTCGGAGGAAGAGAAGGACGAATTTAGGAAAATCCTTGATGGAGTAACAATGGAAATACCAGGCAATGAAAGGGTGATAACTGGGAGAGATTTAAATGGACATGTTGGTGAGAGGAGGAGTGGGGAAGACAGAATTTATGGTGGATGGAATTATGGAGAAATAAATGCAGCGGGGCACAATATTGCAGAATACGCTGTATCTTTTGACCTAATGATCACCAGTACCTACTTCATCATAGAAGAGAACAACTTACAATGTACAGGAGCGGAGACCATAAAAGTCAGTTAGACTACTTGTTGTCCAGAAGGAAGCACATAAAGGAAATAAATAATACCAAGGTTATATACAGTGAAAGTGTGGCTGTGCAACACAAACTCATAGTGGCCGATTATGAAATGGTGGATGGAAAAAAACGTAAATGTATCAAGTGAGGAGAACACAGAATAAAGTGGTGGAAACTAAAAGAAGAGGTATTGTGGGAAAAATTCAAGGTAACAGTATTAAGAGAAGTGAAATTACCATGGGATGTACAGGAGTGGTGAAGTCATAACAGCAATGCAATTACAAAAGCTGGATAACATTTGCTGCCTGTAACAAAAGGAAAGGGACCACCAGAAGATAAAGAGGCATGGTGGTGGAATGAGGAGGCCCAGAAAGCGATAAAAGTGAAGAAAGATGCAGAAAACAATGGGACTTAACAGGAGGACAGGAGGATAGGGAAGCCTACACGACTACAAAAAAGATGGCAAAAAGAGCAGTGCCAAAAGCAAAGGCTGAGGCAATGGAAGAGGTGTATGAAGAGCTGGAAAGAAGACAGAATGGCAGGAAACTCCTATGCATTGCTAAAGCAAGAGATAAGGCGACCAAGGACATAACATCAATGAGGCAGATAAAGGATGAATCAGGTGTAGTATTACATGGCCTTGAGAAAATCCTGAATAGGTGGTGGGAGTACTTTGAAAGGTTGAACGAGGAAAATGTACAAGAGAAGTATGAGGATGGAGACATAAAAGAATGAATGACCCAAAGTATAAGTAGGGAAGAAGTTGAACACGCGATGAAGAAAATGAAAAATGTGGAGGCCCTAGGGACAGACCAAATCCCAATAGAAGCACGGAACAGTCTGGGAGAACAGGGAACTGATAGTCTCTGGTATCTAATGCAGAAGATATGGAAAGGAGAAAGAATGTCGCATGCGTGGAGAAGCAGTATACTGGTTCCCATATATAAAGGGAAAGGGGATATCCAAAACTGTGGCAATTATGAGGGATAAACATGATGTCCCACACAATGAAGATCTGAGAAAGGATAACTGAGAAGAGGTTGCATCTAGAAACTGAAGTATGTGAAGGACAATTTGGATTTATGCTGGGAAGAGGAACAACCAATGCAATATTTACACTAAGGCAACTGATGGAGAGGCGCAGAGAAGTACAAGCCGAACTGCATATGGCCTTTATCGATCTTGAGAAGGCATATGACAGAGTGCTGAGGCAAGAGATGTGGAGATGTCTGAGAAGTAAATGCCTGCCAGAAAAATATATCAGGGTGGTAGAAGACATGTATGAAGGTGCAATGACACAAATCAGGAGCAGTGCAGGTGCAACAAATGCATGAGAGTACGACTACATCAGGGATCTGCTCTCGACCCATATCTCTTTGACCTCGTCATGGAAATACCAATCAAAGATGTGAAAAAAGAGGCACCTTGGAGCATGATGTTTGCCGATGATGTAATCTGTGAACCCACCCAGGAGGCACTTCAAGACAAGCTTGAACAGTGGAGAAAAGCTCTAGAGGAAAGGGGAATGAGAATTAGCAGGATGAAAACAGAGTATATGTGTATAAAGGATGCCAAAGATCTATATATTAACCTGCAATGAGAACAACTGATGCTGGTCAAGATTTTTAAATACCTAGGCTCTTACATCCAAAGTGATGGAGCACTGGAGGCCGAAATACAGCACAGGATGGATGAACTGGAGGACACTGAGCGGAGTACTGTGTGACAAGGTTATCTACAGAATGAAAGGAAAGCTTTACAAATCTGTGGTGGAGCCTGCAATGCTTATAGCACAGAAACTTGTCCAATTACAAAAGCCCAAGAGAAAAAGATGGAAGTGGCAGAAATGAGAATGTTAAGGTGGATGAGTGTGGTTACACGAAAGGATAGGCTAAGAAATGAGTACACCAGGGGAACATGGAAAGTGGTAACCTTAGGGAAGAAGATCCAAGAAAGTACACTAAGATGGTATGGATATGTGCAGAGAAGAGGAGAGTACTACATGACGTGGGAAAAGGCTGAGATGATGATGATGGGTGTACGTAGAGAGGATATAAAATGTAGATTGGCAATGGGAAGGAAAGCATTCCTGAAGAAGAGAGATTTGTTAACATCAAGGATACATTTAAGTGTCAAGAAGTCTTTTCTGAGAGTATTTGTACGGAGTGTAGCCATGTATGAAAGTGAAACATGAATGATAAACAATTTAGACAGGAAGAGAACAGAAGCTTTTGAAATGTGGTGCTACAGAAGAATGCTGAAGATTAGATGGAAGGATCATGTACCTAATGAGCAGGTACTGAATAGAATTGGGAAGAAGAGGAATTTCTGGCACAACTTGATTTGTTGGAGGTGCTCGTTAGTAGGACACGTTCCGAGGCATCATGGGATCACCAGTTTAATATTGGAGGGAAGCATGGTGGGCAAAAAAAGTAGAGAGAGACCAAGAAATAAATACACTAAGCAGATTTAGAAGGATGTAGATTGCGAGAGGCTTGCGCAGGACAAAGTAACATAGACAGCTGCATCAAATCAAGACCACAACAACAACAACACCTTTGTGGTCCTTATATAAAATGCAGATTGGGAGCAGTAGAATCGTTCAGCAGCCAGCTTTAAATGCCAGTTCTCTAAATTTTCTTAATAGTGCCTTATGAAATTAACGTCTTTCCTCCAGGGATTCCAGTTTGAAATTACAGAGCACTTCAGTTGTTGTTGTGACTCGCCGATCATTCAAAGCGCCGCTGCGCAATTACGCGCGTCCTCTACGTGCGGCGCTCTCTGTCAGCCATGCAGCAGCTGCGCCACCTAAGCAGCCAGCCGAGCAGCGGCCGCTAGACTGGGACTCAGTGCTCATTCAAATGCTAACGTGTACACATGTCTTGCTTGTCAACTTACTCTGTGACTTATATGTGTTGTGTCGTTCTGAAATATTTGTGTTAAACTTGACAACAGTTGTGCTTGTGTTGGATTTTGTCTGCACAGTGTGGATATTCAAATTTGGGGGAGGAGGAGAGGGAGATGGAGAGGGAGAAGGAGAGAGAGAGAGAGAGAGAGAGAGAGAGAGAGAGAGAGAGAGAGAGGGGGGGGGGGGGGGAGATTCTTGAGAATTCCAGGTGTGTGGAGGAAGATGATGTATTAAGAAGCCCCTGACAAATCAATGGTAAGCAGGGTTGGGGGCAGGGTTTGGGAGGGAGGTTCGGAGAGTACCATAAGAACAACTTTTCTTTCCTCTCAGCTGATATATACTAGCCATAATGGTAGTTTAACTACAATTTTTAAGCATCATTAATTTGTATGATATAATATTCATATAATTAAGCAATTGAAAATCCAGGATGGGATGTAACCATCGAGGCCTCAACCTTCGTTAGTCACTGTGCTCACCCATCTAGCTCCTTCCTTGTTCCCATTCCAGCACTACACAGCTGTCATTCCACCATCACACCCAGCCTTTTTATTTCTCTTCTTTTCCACTACTTACCCCCCCCCCCCTCCCCGCCACTGCCCTCAGTCTAACCTGCAGCATTTCACTGTCTGCCACCTCCACCATATTATCCGTCCCTCTCCCCACCCCAGCCCCCTCCTTACCCACACCCAATCGCCACTCCCATCATACACTGCTGCTGCTGCTTGCAGTGTGGTTTCAGTTGCCTGAGACTGCAGTTGTGTGTGTGAGTTGCATTTTTGTGTGTGTGTGTGTGTGTGTGTGTGTGTGTGTGTGTGTGTGTGTGTGTGTGTCTACTGTTGTACCTATCTGCAATTCAGCATCTCCACTATATGATTCATATAATTAACAAACTTTGAAATATTAAGTATTTTTATATGTTTGATTTACGAAATTCAATAAAGTTAAATTTCACTGCTAGGTTCAAAAAACAGATTTCCCTGAGATCTTGTGAATGTTCTGAAATTACCCTGACTTTTTTAGGTAAAATGTAGTTCCATCAGAATTTCACGTTTTCCAGAAGAATCTAACCCTGCATCTGGTAACAAATCTAGCAGCTCACCTCTGAATTACTTTGATCTGACCTGATGGAGATCCTCAATACTCAAGCAGTACTGAAGTTTGGTTCACTCAAGTGTCCACACAGTCTCCTTTACAGATAAACCACACTTTCCTAAAATTCTCCCAATAAACTAAAGTCAGCCATTCATCTTCCCTACTATAATTCTTATATAGCAAGTAAATAAAATTCACCATTCTGCTCTTAGATGGACCATTTAGGCCTGACCCTTTGCCATATAATCCTCTGCCAGTGGCGTCAATGAAAGTGGTATGGAGGTGTATGTGGTCAGCACACCACTCCCCCAGTTGTTGTTATGTTCCCTGACCTTGTAACCATTAATAATCAGTTGATTAGCTACCCAGATGGCCTCATGAGGCTGAGTGCACACTGTACCAGTCCTCCCTCAATGGAAAAATCCCTGGCAGTACCAGGAATCGAACCCAGGTCCTCTGAATGGTAGTTAGCTGAGCTGAACACTCAACTACAGAGGTGGGCACCATATTTATGTGCTTGTTCCATGTCATATCACTTTCCAACATTGTACCTAGATATTTAATTAGGACAACTATGTCAAGCAGTACACAACTAATGTATTCCAACATTACAGGACTGTTTTTCCTACTCACCTGCATTGATTTAACTCCTGCACTCAGTCAATTTAGTGATGATCATTCTTACATTCTATGCAGTAGGCACAAGTTAGTTGGTAAACAGCATGCATGATTTTGTGAGACGATCTGCTTTTGATATTGTAGGTTTTACCAGTGATGGGGCTGGATTAGATGCTAGTGGATGGATGTGTGGGTCAAGTTTTATAGTTGAGTGCCACATTGTGGTACTTGACCATAAGAAATATGTGGCAAGGGGTCAGTGTCAGCTCATAAACACATAAATGTTCAAAACTGTCCCTAATAACCCCATTTCTTATATCCAAACTAAGCTGCAGAAAGTATTTAAAACAATATGATCATCACAAAGACTCACAACTACTTTAACTGTTTCCGTAAAACTCCTTATCCTTCTTGACCCCCCCCCCCCTCCTACTTTCTACCTAATTCCCAAAACATACTAAAAAAACCACCCTGGCCATAGCACTGTATATGACTTCAAAGCCCACAGCCATGTCCGATCAGCACTGCCTGATGATCACATGGTGCATACCTCCCACATAAAAGACACCAGTCACTTCCTCTGACAACTGAAATGTGTTCCCACCCTCTCCTACCCAGAATCCTCATCACTATTAATGTGACATGGCTCTCCACAAACATCCCACATGCACACAACCCCTCAGCCCTTGAACACTAACTCTACCAATGAACACTTGAAAGTCTTCCTAAAACCTTGTTTCCTGCCACCCTGGCCAACTTCGTCCTCATCCATAGCAATTTCAACTATGAACAAATCAGCAGTATTGTTATGGTAACTGGGATGACCCCACCCTATGCCACCCTTTTGATGTGCCACATTGAACTGGCATTCCTCACGACCCAGAGGCTGGGGCCCTTCGCCTGGTACAGATCTATGGACAACATCTTTGTAATCTGGGTTCACAGTAAAGGATTGCCTCCCCACTTCCTGCAAGAGTTTAACTCTTTTTCTCAACTCACACT
Source organism: Schistocerca americana (assembly GCF_021461395.2). Taxonomy (NCBI): domain Eukaryota; kingdom Metazoa; phylum Arthropoda; class Insecta; order Orthoptera; family Acrididae; genus Schistocerca; species Schistocerca americana. The sequence goes on from NC_060121.1 coordinate 113,556,077, forward strand.
CACTTAGTCCTTTTTGCAAATCCAAAGACACCTTCCTTGATGTTGACTCCACCTCACTGATGACATCCAAAACTCAGACCACATACGATGGGATGTTAAAAAATAACTGGAGTTATCGTTTTGAATTTTAATGCTCTAGTGCTTGATATTGGTGTTGGCATTACCAGAGAGGTCTCACTGTGAGTGACATAATATCATACATGGTTTGCAGTTGGAGGGAAGCAGGGAAAGTGTACGTGTGTGTTTGCTGTACCCAACATGGATCTCAAGTTGCAGCAGCAGGCATCAATTAGATTTTGCTTTCTTCTTGACAAATCTCCGTCACAAACATTAGAAATGTTGCAGCAAGCCTACAAATAGCAATCGATGGGGAGTGGCATAATTGTTTTCAGGAGGGTGAAAATGCCTTTGTGGATGCTCCTCACCCAGAAGGCCCTCAACTTCGAAGACTGAAACCAATGACAACACAGTTAATGTCATGTTGTGGGAAGACTGTCATTTATTGTTAACAAAGATTGAAGAGATTATGAATATAGTCTATAGATCAGCTGAAGATGTTATACAAAATGTTATAGGGTACAGAAAAGTTGCAGCATGGTGGGGGCCTCACGTGATCAGTGATGACGAGTCAACAACAGTAGAGAAGGCTTCAGCGAGAACCAGATTTTTTGGATAAAGTCACCACATGCAATGAATCCTGGTTTCATCTTTATGACCTAGAGACAAAACAGGACAGTACCCAGTGGAAATATCCCACAAATCCAAGACCCAAAAAGGCCAAAGTTCAACCAAGGGATGAAGCGTCACGCATTTTGTCTTCTTCGATAAGCAAGGCAAAGTGCACAATCATGTGGTGGATGAGCAACATAATGTTACTGCGAATTACTATTATGACATATTGAAGGGGCCATGAAGGAGGAAAACTGCAACAAAAAGATCACATCTTGCTCAAATGGAATGGATCCTTCATTACCAGCTCATCCCACCATCAAGACTTGAGAAACAATCGCAGAATTAGGCATTGAGGTGATAGTACATCCACCTTATTCACCAGACCTACTGCCGTATGACTTCTACCTATTTCCTGCAGCGAGAAAAGAGCTTCGAGGTCATTATTTTCAGAGTGATCGAGAGATAAACAATCAAATTTCAAATGGACTCAAGACAATCAAAAAGGGGCTTCAGGGGCTGTTTTGAACATTGGGCTGAACACTGGAATCATTGTCTGTGTCAGAGGGAGATTACTTTGTAGGTCTGTAATGGAATTTGAATAAAGCTGAGCAGTATTTTCTGCTAAATAAATAATTCAACTTTATTATGCTTATCCATTACGGATATTTTAGAACCGTGACTGTATATTAATGTAAATAAGATATACACAACTGCAACCAGTCTCTTTTTTCAATAATAATGATTACATATGCCTCATATACCTTAATGTAATAAAGCATTATTATTGAAAAAAGTGACTGGTTGCAGTTGTGTATAACTTATTTACATTAGGACTTGCTTGATTCTTTAAGAGGGTTTGATGAATATCCATCTAGTCTTCAGATGGATTTTACCTCATAGAATAGGCCCATTCAACTATAGGAAATTCTGTCACCTGATTATGTCCTTCAGCTCTTTGAGAAAGAGGGGAGACAAAGATTACGGGGAGAGTTCAGAGAGAGTAGTAGGTCACAGATAGTACACTGGTAAGCACAACACCAGCTTAAATCTGGATAGGATAACAGACTAACAAGAAAGATATGAACTGAGTGGTGCAGTTAGGAACTAGGAGGAAAAGAATATGGTTTTCCCACTTGCATACATAAAGGAGGGAATTGTGTTAACAACAAATGTTAAGTCAAGATGCGAGGGTGTGTCGGAGGGATGGACTCAAGACTATCAAAAAGGGGCTTCAGGGGCTGTTTTGAACATTGGGCTGAACACTGGAATCATTGTCTGTGTCAGAGGGAGATTACTTTGTAGGTCTGTAATGGAATTTGAATAAAGCTGAGCAGTATTTTCTGCTAAATAAATAATTCAACTTTATTATGTTTATCCATTACGGATATTTTAGAACCGTGACTGTATATTAATGTAAATAAGTTATACACAACTGCAACCAGTCACTTTTTTCAATAATAATGATTACATATGCCTCATATACCTTAATGTAATAAAGCATTATTATTGAAAAAAGTGACTGGTTGCAGTTGTGTATAACTTATTTACTTTAGGACTTACTTGATTCTTTAAGAGGGTTTGATGAATATCCATCTAGTCTTCAGATGGATTTTACCTCATAGAATAGGCCCATTCAACTATAGGAAATTCTGTCACCTGATTATGTCTTTCAGCTCTTTGAGAAGAGGGGAGACAAAGATTACGGGGAGAGTTCAGAGAGAGTAGTAGGTCACAGATAGTACACTGGTAAGCACAACACCAGCTTAAATCTGGATAGGATAACAGACTAACAAGAAAGATATGAACTGAGTGGTGCAGTTAGGAACTAGGAGGAAAAGAATATGGTTTTCCCACTTGCATACATAAAGGAGGTTGGTTGGTTGTTTGGGGAAGGAGACCAGACAGCGTGGTCATCGGTCTCATCGGATTAGGGAAGGATGGGGAAGGAAGTCAGCCATGCCCTTTCAGAGGAACCATCCCGGCATTTGCCTGGAGTGATTTAGGGAAATCACGGAAAACCTAAATCAGGATGGCCGGACGCGGGATTGAACCGTCGTCCTCCCGAATGCGAGTCCAGTGTCGAACCACTGCGCCACCTCGCTCGGTCACATAAAGGAGGGAATTGTGTTAACAACAAATGTTAAGTCAAGATGCGAGGGTGTGTCGGAGAGTAAGTGCCCATCTTCATTGTTCATGGAAAGTAATACCAAGTGAGATGATCCAAATAGTGCATGTGATGTGGCAGGCACTCAGTTCCAGTACATCATGATGTACAGCAGGTTCAGCAACTGGTTACTGAGTGTCCCCCAGATGGTCAGTTTTTTATGTCTGTTCATGGGCTCAGCCAGTTTAATGTGTCATTCCTATATAAAATGCTGTACAACAAAAAAACAAATTGATATTAAGAACATGACAGAATGCTACATTTGGTGGTGTGGGGAGGATATCAGGGAGAGAGGATCTTGTTTTATGTCTCGATTTAATATCACACTGGGTGCAAGGGGGCTACTTCTACAGGGTTTGGAAGCAAGAGCTGTGTTAATCAGAGAGTGAGAGGAAAACACTGCCTGCAAAATTTGTTTGTGGGTATGATCTGTGGGGTGATTGGGGGAGAGGAAAGCCTAGGTGAAATTGTTGGTGTAGGTGTTCAAGGATTCAGTAGTGAGCATATGAGTTTGCTGCTGATGCCTAGGATGTAGTGAAGGGAGTGTTTGATGTGCGTGGATGGCAGCTGTCAAGATGTAGATATTGTTGCTGTTTGGTTGCTTTTACCACAAGGAGTCAAAAAATAAGTTGAATTATGTAAATAAGTTATACAAAACTGCAACCAGTCACTTTTTTCAATAATAATGCTTTATTACATTAAGGTATATGAGGCATATGTAATCATTATTATTGAAAAAAGTGACTGGTTGCAGTTGTGTATAACTTATTTACATTAATATACAGTCACGGTTCTAAAATATCCGTAATGGATAAGCATAATAAAGTTGAATTATTTATTTAGCAGAAAATACTGCTCAGCTTTATTCAAATTCCATTACAGACCTACAAAGTAATCTCCCTCTGAGTAATCAGTCCTTCCATTTTTAACCTTCCCATTTTATCCCTTCTCAGCTCAAGGAAGGGACTACTAAAGTAAGGGTAGTATTGAATACTTTTATCTGTGTTCATTGGGTGTACCAAATATTTTGTCTCCTGAAAGCAAGCACTGGCCAGCAATTCAGTCTCACAACAGCAATCCAGTCTCACAATTGTATAATAAAATAAAACTTATTTCAAGAAAACATAACTATTGCTCTTGAATAGTACATTAATATCACTCATTTGCAGGTGTTTAGGACTTGCTTGATTCTTTAAGAGGGTTTGATGAATATCCATCTAGTCTTCAGATGGATTTTACCTCATAGAATAGGCCCATTCAATTATAGGAAATTCTGTCACCTGATTATGTCCTTCAGCTCTTGCAGCTGCAGTCTAGTTTGCCCTTCTTACAGACTATCTTCTAAGATAAGTGATAGTGTCCATATTGCCTTGTATGTTCTTCATTTGCCTGGATCTCAAACTGATGTTCTCCCAGTTCAACTTCTACGAGTCATTCCATTTTTCTGTAAATACACTGCGACCCAATAAAATTTCAATGCCTTGAAGATAGCATGTGACAGACAGCAAACTGACATGAAGGGTGCTACACGTATGGTTGTGCATATGATTAGCACATTTCATTGCATGCACACAAAGTAGGAGGAAGTAACATCATATACATTCTGTATATAATGAAAACTGTGCAGCCTGGGTTTCTCATTCAGAAACCACATTTTAATGTTAGTTATTTATGAGAATATTGTGTTATGCCTTGTCTAACAAGGAGAAATGTCTGCCAGACATATCAGAGCTTGACAGGATCATGGCCTACGAGGACTGTGGCTTGTCATTCTGCAATAGTGTTTAATCCCATAACTAGCATCCAAATATGTAATCACTGTGTTCTTGGTGGCCTTACCCAGTGCTTGGCTGGTTCTCAGAGGCCTACATGGCTAGCTCCAGGGACCATACAGATATTGTCTGTTCAGCTGTGCGGAACTGCACAGCTGCATCATGTGCCTTGAGTCAGGAAATGAGATTGTCTGCAACAAGACAGGAATCGACATGGAAAAAGTACATCTGGAGCAGCAAAGACTGCCAGCATTGCGACCATTCTCCATCTCCATCTATATTCAGCAAGTGTGGTACTTTCTGTAGTACTGTCACTTCCCCCCTTTCCTGTTCCAGTCGCGAGTGGTTCACAGGAAGAACAATTTCCGATAAGTCTTGGTGTGTGGTCAAATATATCTAATTTTATCTTCATGGTCTTTTTGTGAAATATGTACGAGGAAGCATTATATCTGTTGACTCTTCTGGGAACATAAAGGACTTTCTGAAAAATCCTCAACCTCGCCTATAGATCACGACACTACTCGCACGTCAAATCATAAAATTGCAAATCATTCCAGGCAGCAGTTGACTGTAGGCAGTCATTTTAAGCAGTTGTTGTGCTCATGGTGTTGAAAATGGAAAAAATCGAGTGTAGTGGAGTGATTAAATTCTTTGTAAAAGAAAGTTTAACACCAACTGAAAATCATTTGCAGCTTGTAAATATATATAGTGGGTCCTCAGCTTCAATTTCCACCATGAGGGAATGGGTGGCTTACTTTAAACATGGCCATGAAAGTGTCCAAGATGACCCAGATGAAGGACAACCAGAAAATGCAAGCACAGTGGAAAGCATTGTCAAAGTACACGATATGATTTTGGAAGATCAGCGAATAAAGATGCATGAATGTTCATGCTCTAGGGATATCAAGGAATATGCTGGTCACATCCTGCACCAGAAACCGAGCATGAGAAAGCTTTGTGCAATATTGGTGCCGCATGTACTCACTGTGGATCACAAATGCATTCGCACAACAATTTCCAAAAAGTGAATGGTGCATTTTAAGAAAAACAGAAGTGACTATTTGCATTGGTATGTGACAGTGGATGAAACATGGATTCACCACTACACACCCAGGTCCAAACAGCAGTCTATGCAATGGCTAGAAACCACTTCTTCACCTCCAAAGAAAGTAAGCACAGTGCTATCAGCGAGAAAGAACACAGTGCCGGTGTTTTGGGATACAAAAGGAATTTTGTTGATTGACTATCTTGGAAAAGGCAAAACCATAACTGGAGAAAACTACTCTCAACTTCTAACACAACTGGATGCAATCATTAATGAAAAGAGACCTAGCTTAGAGGAAGGAGAGAGAGAGAGAGAGAGAGAGAGAGAAATCTTCTGTCAGGGCAGTGCACCTGAACATAAAAGTGTCTTGGCTATGGGGAAATTGAGGGATTTGCACTATGAACTGCTGGAAAATCCACCATATTCCCCATATTTGGCTCCCTTGGACTTCCATCTGTTCTCAGAACTGAAGAAATTCTTTGCTGATCAACACTTTTTGCAGTCAAGAAGTTATTGTGGCTGTAGATGGGTACTTTGCAGCACTTCCGGAGAAACACTAGAGAGCAGATATGTGGGACTGGAACACTGCTGAATGAAATCTGTTGATATTAGAGGATATCATGTTGAGAAATAAAACTTCTTTGAAGGCGTAAACTGTTGTTTTCACTGTCATGATGCAGAATGCATATCTTGCAGCAGCTGCCACTAATGTTGGTAGGCAGCTTATCTCTGTGGTCCTTTCATGCTTACTAAATGAACCTGTAATAAAATGCTGCTCTTTTAGGATCTTTCTGTTTCTTCTATAAATTCTGTCTGGTACCAATCATATACCGATAAGCATTATTCAAATGTTGACTGAATGAGGCTCCTTTTTTGACAGACTACACTTCCAGAGGATTCTTCCAGTAAATCTCAGTATGGTATATGCTTTTCCTGTTATGTGGGTGTTACATTCTAAATTGTGCCATACACATACTCCTATATATTTTATGGGCATAGCTGTTTCCAGCAACTGTTCTGCAACTGTGTAATCATACAATAATAGACCTTTCTGTCTATGAATATGCAATATATTACACTTGATTATATTGATGGTCAATGGCACCAAGAGTCAGTCCTCTGCAGGTCTTCCTTAAAAAATGTACCAAAACTTTTCAACTGACTGACATCAAAGATCTAGGCCCTAACTCTGTCTGTCTGCCCAAGGATCCTTCTTGAAAATTGGAATGACCTGCACTCTTTTCCAATCATTATGAATGCTTCACTCCTCCAGAGATATGCTGTTAGAAGAGGAGCAAGTTCTTTCACATATTCTGTCTACAATAATACTGGTATCCCACGAGGCTCAGTGGCCTTCCCTCTGTTCAGCGATTTCAGTTGCTTTCTTGTCTCATGGTCAATTATTTCAATATCAGAAATTTTGTTGTTTATGTGCCAATTTAACGGTGGTACTACAGTGCAATCTTCCTCTGTACGATGTTAGTATTCTGGCCTTTTCTGTTTTGACCTCAGTTTCGATGTGGTTATGGATACAGAGTTGCTGTGACTTTCCTTGATGTGTCAGCAGAGAGACCAGCCCACTGGCAGTGACGCTCCCCATGAGACAGCTGGTTACAGGACTACATTGTCTTTTCACTTGCATTCTGGTTCTGTGTACGACATCATAATGGACATATTCATGTGATGAGGCTCTGGGGAGAAGAACATTGTCAGATTGTGTTTATCATCAAGACACAAGTCCTGCAACTTCTGTGATGATTTGGTGTGCCACTGGACACATGACATGATCATCTCTGGTTCATACAACTGTAAATTTGGCCAGTAGGCATTACATTTTTGATGTATTAAGACTGATGGCTGTTCCCTGTATTGAAGGCCCTGTTATGCTATCTTTCAACAAGATACTAACACAAAATTGACTACTGCCCTGGGCAAAATGTTCTCCAGATCTCTCCTCCATGAAAATACACTCCTGGAAATTGAAATAAGAACACCGTGAATTCATTGTCCCAGGAAGGGGAAACTTTATTGACACATTCCTGGGGTCAGATACATCACATGATCACACTGACAGAACCACAGGCACATAGACACAGGCAACAGAGCATGCACAATGTCGGCACTAGTACAGTGTATATCCACCTTTCGCAGCAGTGCAGGCTGCTATTCTCCCATGGAGACGATCGTAGAGATGCTGGATGTAGTCCTGTGGAACGGCTTGCCATGCCATTTCCACCTGGCGCCTCAGTTGGACCAGCGTTCGTGCTGGACGTGCAGACCGCTTGAGACGACGCTTCATCCAGTCCCAAACATGCTCAATGGGGGACAGATCCGGAGATCTTGCTGGCCAGGGTAGTTGACTTACACCTTCTAGAGCACGTTGGGTGGCACGGGATACATGCGGACGTGCATTGTCCTGTTGGAACAGCAAGTTCCCTTGCCGGTCTAGGAATGGTAGAACGATGGGTTCGATGACGGTTTGGATGTACCGTGCACTATTCAGTGTCCCCTCGACGATCACCAGTGGTGTACGGCCAGTGTAGGAGATCGCTCCCCACACCATGATGCCGGGTGTTGGCCCTGTGTGCCTCGGTCGTATGCAGTCCTGATTGTGGCGCTCACCTGCACAGCGCCAAACACGCATACGACCATCATTGGCACCAAGGCAGAAGCGACTCTCATCGCAGAAGACGACACGTCTCCATTCGTCTCTCCATTCACGCCTGTCGCGACACCACTGGAGGCGGGCTGCACGATGTTGGGGCGTGAGCGGAAGACGGCCTAACGGTGTGCGGGACCGTAGCCCAGCTTCATGGAGACGGTTGCGAATGGTCCTCGCCGATACCCCAGGAGCAACAGTGTCCCTAATTTGCTGGGAAGTGGCGGTGCGGTCCCCTACGGCACTGCGTAGGATCCTACGGTCTTGGCGTGCATCCGTGCGTCGCTGCGGTCCGGTCCCAGGTCAACGGGCACGTGCACCTTCCGCCGACCACTGGCGACAACATTGATGTACTGTGGAGACCTCACGCCCCACGTGTTGAGCAATTCGGCGGTACGTCCACCCGGCCTCCCGCATGCCCACTATACGCCCTCGCTCAAAGTCCGTCAACTGCACATACGGTTCACGTCCACGCTGTCGCGGCATGCTACCAGTGTTAAAGACTGCGATGGAGCTCCGTATGCCACGGCAAACTGGCTGACACTGACGGCGGCGGTGCACAAATGCTGCGCAGCTAGCGCCATTCGACGGCCAACACCGCGGTTCCTGGTGTGTCCGCAGTGCCGTGCGTGTGATCATTGCTTGTACAGCCCTCTCGCAGTGTCCGGAGCAAGTATGGTGGGTCTGACACACCGGTGTCAATGTGTTCTTTTTTCCATTTCCAGGAGTGTATATGGTCATGGGTTGCCGAGAGATTGGCATACCATCACCTACCAGCAGTTACAATTGATAAGTCTGGCATAGACTTGCAGCAGCATGGACTGACATTTCTCTCTCATTCATTTGTGTTAATTTGACTTGATTCCTTATTTAAGTGACAGTCATTGTTACTGGCAGAAGTGGCAGCTCTGTGTGCTAAATTTTGCACTACATTACTTCCTAATCACCTACACATCTAATCGTTTGTTCTTCCCAGCATATTTTAGATGCACAATAAGTAAAATTTCATTATTTGCTATTTTTCCTGATTTTGCAATTGTAATGGCCATCAGTCCAGTTTTTGTTAGTATTTTGCAACCATATCTTTTTAAGCAAATGGTTTGAGATCATGAGGGAACACACTGTTTCAGATCATGAAACCAATGGTTTGGAACTGTTTATGGCTTTCAGCACCTGCCTTCTTTAGAAGTATGGTTTTGAGATTCTTTTTGAAATCTGAGTGTATTTCACCTGTCTCATATACAATGGTCATTGCAAAGGTACTGGCAACTATTTTTTGTCTGAAAATTGTAATGAATTAAAAAATTCTGAAATGTGCAAATGGAATGTTAGTTCATATGTAAAAATTACATGTAGGGAGATGGATGAACATGCACACCCCCATAAAGATAAAGCATGAGAAAAAAGACAAAACAAATTTTGTTGTCTCAAACCTGTTTTACTGCCAATTGCGACAGAACACAGTAGTACAGGTCAGGAGCATGGACATGTTACATCTTAGAGTCCCTCAAAATAATCTCCCAATAAATATACCACATACTGACAATGTTGTGGAAGATGCTGAATACCCGTGGCCTAATGTGTTACTATTGTGGCAATGTCTTCATGTGTTTGAAAGCATGTCCCATGCAATGGCTCTCTCAGTTTTGGTATGAAATCACAATCACAAGCTGATAAGTCTGGCAAGTGTAGTAGATGCTTCAGTACTTCCCATTCCCACCGCATGAGCAGATTCTGTACACATGCTGCTGTGTGGGCTCTCATATTGTCCTGACAAATTAATGCACTGTGTAGATGTTCAGGACGTTTCTCCTGAATAGCCCATCATAGATATCACTGCAGGAAAATGTGACAGTAGTACAGAGCATCAACAGTTTGTCCATATAGGACGAAATAATATAAGATCACTCCTCTAATTTCATGGGCATTGATGACCACTATCTCAACAAGAGAGGGACTATGATGAAATTTCTGCCTTCATGGTGAACCTGGATGATGCCATTCCACAGACTGGTGTTTCAGTTCTGACTCATAGGCTCTGGCCCAAAAGTCATATATGGTGATGATTCTCGCAAGCATATTGTTTCCTTTCTCCTTATAACATGCTAGTTTCACATGACAAGTTCTGTAACATGTCCACTTTTCCACTTCACTTAGTGCATGAGGCACCCACTTTGCAGGAACTTTACACATGTGTAACTCAATGCTTAAGTACTGTAGATTGTACTCTTTTCAATACCAGTATGGTGCTGCAATTCCTGCAGTGTCCATCTTCTGTCATTCTCCAAGCAATAGGCAATCCGGCTATGAGCCCTATCCACATGCACATTGACAAGCTGCCTGGATCAATGCATGTCCATCATTGTAGCTCTGCCACGACTGAATGCATCTACCCACTAAGCAACCATTTGATATGGTACAGCAGCATTTCCTACCACTTCCACAAGCTCCTTGTGGCATTGTCATACATTCCTCCAGGTTGAACTGCAGTCTTTACATCTTTTTACAAAAGAGCACTGTTCAAGTCAGGTAACATCCATCCTGAATGGCTGTTCAACTCACACTGTGGTCTCTCTTCACACTTCATTCTCCTGGAAAGGACTGCCATTTGTAGTATTATGTTACATTATTATGGATTCTTGGGGAGGCTTTCTGATTCCATGGCATGTGCTTAGTTTGTAATGTACCATTGTGTACTGTTGTAATCGACAGTTAAACAAGTTTGCAATGACAATTTTTTTTCGTCTTTTTTTCTCATACCATATCTTTATGGCAGTGAGTGAGTTCATCCATCCCCCTATGCATAATATTTACATAGAACTGACATTTCACATGCATATTTCAGATTTTTTTAATTCATTACCATTTTCAAGATAAAAAATAGCTGCATGTAAGGTGGAATAGTTTTGTCATGGTTAGTTCCGTAAAAGATCTTAATAATTTTGAGAGAATGTTATGTGTTTCAGGTTCTGACTCTTTCCCCTATACAGCCCTCTCTATATTCCTTCTACCTTTCAGCCTTCTCTTCTTTGTTAAGTACCAGCTTGTTGTCTGAGTGCTTGGTGTTCATACATCTGCTTCTTCTCCTCCAAGGGTTACTTTAATTTCCTTGTACGTGACATACAGGCATGAAGGAAATAGAGGAGGAACTAAGCTAAAATACAAGGCAAAACACAAATCTTGCAATAACACACAAAATACTGAATTTAAATCACAAAAAAATGTAAAAATGTTACAAATTAAGCAGGCAAAAGGGAATAGGCACATTAAAATGAGACAGAGAGAAAGGGCTAAATGGCAAAGCTGCAAAATGATGCATGATGATGTTCACATTAATCTCAAGTACAAGTTTTATACCAGTGGTAATAATAATAATAATTATTATAATTATAATTATTATTTCCTTCACTTTCTCAGACGTTAAGTCCGGTTAAAAATGGAGTGACACGGACCTTGATCAAGCGTCACTTCGTTTTAACTGTGCAGTATGTGTTATATTGCATTTAGGAACTTTCGGGTAATTGAACATGTATCAATAATTACGGATTTCTGTAGCTGTATATATATGTTTGGATGTAGCTGTATTGCATTGATGTACTGGTGGATATTGTGTGGTATGACTCCTGTAGTTGATAGTATAATTGGTATGATGTCAACTTTATTATTATTATTATTATTATTATTATTATTTATGTGAAATGCATCTCGCACAGCAGCAAAATAAAAGAAATAATCATCTTAATTTATATGATAATGCAAAATTAAATTACTTATCAATTAAAAAGCACATCAAAAAAAATTTTTGCTGTTTTTGTGAGCAATGGTTATTTACATAAGAGGAAGTTTATTATGTCATACATCTCAATTACAAGTCATTAAGTCTTTTTACTGTGAAAAAATTGACACACAACACACACACACAAATAAAACAACAAAATAGAACTTATAAATATGTTGCCCATTCCAAACATGTAGGGAAAAAATAATGTGGACAACTGACTACTGGGACTTCAAGGGGGGGGGGGGGGGGGGAGGGGGAGGGGGGAGAGGGGGAGGGGAGGGGGGGGTATTTAACTACTATTACTTTTGTTAGGTTCTGGGTGCAGCTACTGCTGTTACAAGGGTCTCCAATGCTTTCTTACATCACACACACCATTTTATTGTACAACAAATTACAAATTCTGAAAGCTCGAACTTTTAGGTACTTTTCAATGTGGTCCCTGTCATGATTGATGCATGTTTGGAGACGCTCCAGAAGCTTTTTCATACCAGGGTCGTATCACTCTTCTGCCAGCTCTGCAGGAAGGAATGGATAGCTGTCTTCAGCTCTTTCATTCTCCCCAGGTATTAATTTAAGTTGGAAAACAAATAGTAGACACCAGAAGCCAAATTAGGGTTGTATGGAGGATGGTCAGTGATTTCACAACTGAAATTGGCAATGAGATCTGTCATGGTGCTGGAGACGTGAGGATGAGCATTGTCATGGTGCAAACAAATTCGCTTGGTCACCCGACCCCTCCTTTTGTTCTGTATATACCGGCGTATATACAGTGTCTTGAAATGAGGATATAAGATGAACATCAACAAAAGTAAACGAGGATAATGGAATGTAGTCAAATTAAATCGGGTGATGCTGAGGGAATTAGATTAGGAAATGAGACACTTAAAGTAGTAAGGGAGTTTTGCTATTTAGGGAGTAAAATAACTGATGATGGTCGAAGTAGAGAGGATATAAAATGTAGACTGGCAATGGCAAGGAAATCGTTTCTAAAGAAGAGAAATTTGTTAACGTCGAGTATAGATTTAAGTGTCAGGAAGTCGTTTCTGAAAGTATTTGTAAGGAGTGTAGCCATGTATGGAAGTGAAACATGGACGATAACTAGTTTGGACAAGAAGAGAATAGAAGCTTTCGAAATGTGGTGCTACAGAAGAATGCTGAAGATTAGATGGGTAGATCACATAACTAATGAGGAGGTGTTGAATAGGATTGGGGAGAAGAGAAGCTTGTGGCACAACTTGACTAGAAGAAGGGATCGGTTGGTAGGACAGGTTTTGAGGCATCAAGGGATCACAAATTTAGCATTGGAGGGCAGCGTGGAGATTAAAAATCGTAGAGGGAGACCAAGAGATCAATACACTAAGCAGATTCAGAAGGATGTAGGTTGCAGTAGGTACTGGGAGATGAAGAAGCTTGCACAGGATAGAGTAGCATGGAGAGCTGCATCAAACCAGTCTCAGGACTAAAGACCACAACAACAACAACATACCAGCGTAGCTTTGTTATTGTCTCGCATCACACTGCCGCATTGGTTGTTGTACCTGCTTCCAGGTAGTCAACTGGCAGAATGCCTTTCCAATCCCAGAATACTGAAGCCATCACCTTCACCACTGAGGGCATTTGCTTGAACTTCTTGACATTTGGAGAATCGGAATGCCATCATTGTTTAGATTGTTCCTTAGTCTCTGGTGTGAAGTTGTGGACCCAAGTCTTGTCCCCGGTTACAACTGAATCCAGAAATTCCTCATCCCATTCCCGGTAATGGTGAAGAAACTTGTGGGCACTTTTGACGCATTTCTTTTTTGTGTTCATAAGTGAGCATCCACAGCACCCACCTGGCACAAATCTTGTGACACTTCAAAATGTCCATCAAAATCTTGTCCATGGTAGTCTTAGAGATGGCCATGTCAGCTCATCATTCTCTTGCACAGTCACACCAACCCACAAGCAAAACTTCTTGACTTCTGTCACTGTCTCGTATGAACCTGATGGATGCGCACAGCCAGCCACGTCCTCCACTTTTGTACGGCTGTCTGTGAACTCCCTACACCACTTACGCACATTTTTTATGTCCATACACTTTTCTCCATACACATCAGTCAACTGGTGATGAATTTCAATAGGGGTTGACTCCTTAAACCACAGAAATCTAATCACAGAATGCAATCCATGCTTGGTGGGAGCGTCAATTTTCCCTTCCATTGTTAATGGCTGCTACGCCAAAAAGGAGCATTGCACAGAGTTGGGAACTGGGAAGGATAGTGGTGTGGGAAGCAAGGAACATCGCACTGTTCTTAGATTTAAGCGAGCTCACTCCATCCCGACAGGAGCTCATCGGAGACCTTACTTTATGGACAACCCTCATACTTAGTTTTAAGCCTCGTTTTCATATGAGGCACACCATTTACAAGATAGCAGACAATATAAGACAGTGATAAACACACACATGAGTAGAAGAATGAAGATGATCAAGGACACACCTCAATCCAGATTTTTCTGGTGGTGCCATTATTTCTCCAGAAATTTCATCCTTTCCCCATCCTGTTCTGCATTCAACTATTCCTGATGTGTACAAGCATGACAAAGAATTACTTGCTGACTGCATTCCTGGCAAGGGTGGGCAAAATGTACCACTGCCCACACCTGTGTGATTAAATGTGATCACCATATTGTTGCTAAATTCGTGATAACCTGTTTCACAATTCAGCAGAGTTGTTGCACTGAAACAAGAAATTAAACTTGTATACATATAAGTGTAACTCATGTTCCAAAAATGGGTTATTAATGATGCAAGAACTCATGAAATATCAACCAACACAAAAAAAAAAAACATTTAGTGATAAATATATGACATTCAGTTCGAAAGTGAAATAAAAAGAAGATGAAACATTATTCATTATTCATTGACAGTACTGTTGCTTATCCTATTCCTCTGTATTTCAGATCATCTTAGAAATGTGTAAATATGTGAAGAATTAAAAACCTTTGTAAACCAGTAATTACTTACAATAAAATGAGTATCATAAATACACAATAACAGTATCAAAGGAATAATTCTTGTGATAAAACTATAAAATTATAAGCAGGCAGAATGGCTGACCAACAGTTAACTCCAGGAGGTGGTAGTCCAATAATGCTGACAGACATATAAAAGTAGAAAATATGTACACATCTGCAACCCACATTACAATTTTTTTATATATTTTTCTTTGATCTCATTGTGTCTTAATGCCAATTCCAGTTGGTTTTCATCTTTTACCATAGGTCTGTTCCCTCAGATTTCATCTTGTTTCCCCTTATTTCATGAGTTTCATCCTTTTTAAGAATTTTCCCATGTGTTTGCATGTATTTTTGTAATTTATTCAGATATAATTCTACATTGTTTATGTATTTTATCCGTTTTTATCCACCACCATGGATCCTTGCTCCTTCCATCTACATCAATACAGAAAAGTTTCCTTATCCCTAGCCAGAACCCACTCCCACATACTGTTCCTGTGTTGTTGCTTGTCCCATGGTATCCCTCCAAATGGCCTTACCATCAAATTAGTCACCTCTGGCAGCCACCTTTCCTTCCACAATGAGCTCTATCTGCTCCAATCCTGCCAATCCTTAACACTCACCCACACAGTCCTACAAAACCATATCATTCAGTCTCAAACCTCCTTCCAATACCTTTTCTCCATCCGTAAAATTCTCATGCTAAGCAATCCCAAATTCCTGGATCCCATAACACACACTGAAACTCTTACACTCCACGAACTAGAGCAACATGCACACTGCCACCTCAAAAAACTCTCCACCCTGTTCACTTCCTACTCCCACCTTGGACTACCACTGTCCACTGCCTCTACAATAACCTTCAAGCCTTCCCCACATCCTCTCATAGCTGACAGAATTTTCTTACAGGTGTACTACATTTGCCCCATCCTCAAAAACTCCCTCCCACCAACACACAGAATCCAGAACCTAAACACAATCATGAACCTTTCCTCCAAAAGACTTAGCCCCACAGCAGTATCAGCCCTTTCCAAAGGCCTCACTTTTTGCCCCATTTCCAAATTCAATCATGCAAGATCTGTTAAAGACCTTCTCTCCTTCTTATGCTCCTTACAGTAGAAACACATTTTTGCCACCAACCCTACCAATCAGACTCAAACAAACACCAATATCGAACCCTGCCTGACTCAGTTCACTCCTCCATCCTCCTCAAATCCCTCAACATGCAATCTAACCTTACATCTACAGAAAAAACTGCAATCCACTACTTAAAAACTGATCCCAACCTTAAAATTCTACCTGCTGATAAAAGGCTTCATCACTGTTGTTTTGAACTACAACACAAGGATTACCTGACAGAAGGACTCTGCCAGCTGTCAGATTCATCCACCTACAAACACTTCCACACTGATTCGATTTCAGAAATCCAGCAGGATCTACAGTCTCTCATCGAATCCTAAGGTCCATCCCAGAATTTCTCCCCAGAATCCATCTCTCTCCTTACCCCTATCACTTCCCGCATTCTTACCTTCTACATGCTTCCTAAAATCTATAAACCCAACCACCTGCGATGCCCCACTGTGGCCAGTTACTGTGTCCCTAATGAGAAATCTCTGCTCTCATAGACTAACACCTTCAGCCTATTAGCTACAACATATCCTTCTATATAAAAGATACCAATAATTTCCACCAATGACTCTCCACAGTTCCTATTCCTTTGTCACATGGTGCCCTGCTCATCTTTATAGACCCACCTCCCTTTACACTAACATCCCTACTGCCTATGGTCTTACTGCTGTTGAACCACTACCTTTCCCAATACCTCATGTACTCAAAACCAACAACCTCCTTCCTAGTCACTATGGCCAACTATATTCTCACTCACAATTACTCCACATTTGGAGGCATTACATAAAAACAAATCTGGGTTCTGGTTACAGGCACCTGCACGACACCGTTCTATGTCGATGTATTCATGGGCCATCTAGAGGAACCCTTCCTAAACAGCCAGAATCCCTGACCCCTCACCTGGTTCAGTTTCATTGATACTCATTGATGACATCTTCGTGATCTGGATCGTGGTTGAGGGCACCTGACCCACATTCCTCCTGAACCTTAACACCTCCCCCATTTGCTTCACATCATCCTACTCCCCCCCCATGAACCATGGACCTTGCCGTTGGTGGGGAGGCTTGCGTGCCTCAGCGATACAGACGGCCGTACCGTAGGTGCAACCACAACGGAGGGGTATCTGTTGAGAGGCCAGACAAACATGTGGTTCCTGAAGAGGGCAGCAGCCTTTTCAGTAGTTGCAGGGGCAACAGTCTGGATGATTGACTGATCTGGCCTTGTAACATTAACCAAAATGGCCTTGCTGTGCTGGTACTGCGAACGGCTGAAAGCAAGGGGAAACTACAACCGTAATTTTTCCCGAGGACATGCAGCTTTATTGTATGATTAAATGATGATGGCGTCCTCTTGGGTAAAATATTCCGGAGGTAAAATAGTCCCCCATTTGGATCTCCGGGCGGGGACTACTCAAGAGGACGTCGTTATCAGGAGAAAGAAAACTGGCATTCTACGGATTGGAGCGTGGAATGTCAGATCCCTTAATCGGGCAGGTAGGTTAGAAAATTTAAAAAGGGAAATGGATAGGTTAAAGTTAGATATAGTGGGAATTAGTGACGTTCGGTGGCAGGAGGAACAAGACTTTTGGTCAGGTGATTACAGGGTTATAAATACAAAATCAAATAGTGGTAATGCAGGAGTAGGTTTAATAATGAATAAAAAAATAGGAGTGCGGGTGAGCTACTACAAACAGCATAGTGAACGCACTATTGTGGCCAAGATAGACACAAAGCCCATGCCTACTACAGTAGTACAAGTTTATATGCCAACTAGCTCTGCAGATGATGAAGAAATTGATGAAACGTATGACGAGATAAAAGAAATTATTCAGGTATTGAAGGGAGACGAAAATTTAATAGTCATGGGTGACTGGAATTCGTCAGTAGGAAAAGGGAGAGAAGGAAACATAGTAGGTGAATATGGATTGGGGATAAGAAATGAAAGAGGAAGCCGCCTTGTAGAATTTTGCACAGAGCATAACTTAATCATAGCTAACACTTGGTTCAAGAATCATGAAAGAAGGTTGTATACCTGGAAGAATCCTGGAGATACTAAAAGGTATCAGATAGATTACATAATGGTAAGACAGAGATTTAGGAACCAGGTTTTAAATTGTAAGACATTTCCAGGGGCAGATGTGGATTCTGACCACAATTTATTGGTTATGAACTGCAGATTGAAACTGAAGAAACTGCAAAAAGGTGGGAATTTAAGGAGATGGGACCTGGATAAACTGAAAGAACCAGAGGTTGTACAGAGTTTCAGGGAGAGCATAAGGGAACAATTGACAGGAATGGGGGAAAGAAATACAGTAGAAGAAGAATGGGTAGCTTTGAGGGATGAAGTAGTGAAGGCAGCAGAGGATCAAGTAGGTAAAAAGACGAGGGCTAATAGAAATCCTTGGGTAACAGAAGAAATATTGAATTTAAATGATGAAAGGAGAAAATATAAAAATGCAGTAAATGAAGCAGGCAAAAAGGAATACAAATGTCTCAAAAATGAGATCAACAGGAAGTGCAAAATGGCTAAGCAGGGATGGCTAGAGGACAAATGTAAGGATATAGAGGCTTGTCTCACTAGAGGTAGGATAAATACTGCCTACAGGAAAATTAAAGAGACCTTTGGAGAGAAGAGAACCACTTGTATGAATATCAAGAGCTCAGATGGCAACCCAGTTCTAAGCAAATAAGGGAAGGCAGAAAGGTGGAAGTAGTATATAGAGGGTTTATACAAGGGCAATGTACTTGAGGACAATATTATGGAAATGGAAGAGGATGTAGATGAAGATGAAATGGGAGGTATGATACTGCGTGAAGAGTTTGACAGAGCACTGAAAGACCTGAGTCGAAACAAGGCCCCAGGAGTAGACAACATTCCATTAGAACTACTGATGGCCTTGGGAGAGCCAGTCATGAAAAAACTCTACCATCTGGTGAGCAAGACGTACGAGACAGGCGAAATACCCACAGTCTTCAAGAAGAATATAATAATACCAATCCCAAAGAAAGCAGGTGTTGACAGATGTGAAAATTACCGAACTATCAGTTTAATAAGTCACAGCTGCAAAATACTAACGCGAATTCTTTACAGATGAATGGAAAAACTGGTAGAAGCGGACCTCGGGGAAGATCAGTTTGGATTCCGTAGAAATGTTGGAACACGTGAGGCAATACTAACCTTACGACTTATCTTAGAAGAAAGATTAAGAAAAGGCAAACCTACGTTTCTAGCATTCGTAGACTTAGAGAAAGCTTTTGACAACGTTAACTGGAATACTCTCATTCAAATTCTGAAGGTGTCAGGGGTAAAATACAGGGAGCAAAAGGCTATTTACAATTTGTACAGAAACCAGATGGCAGTTATAAGAGTCGAGGGGCATGAAAGGGAAGCAGTGGTTGGGAAAGGAGTGAGACAGGGTTGTAGCCTCTCCCCGATGTTATTCAATCTGTATATTGAGCAAGCAGTAAAGGAAACAAAAGAAAAATTCGGAGTAGGTATTAAAATCCATGGAGAAGAAATAAAAACTTTGAGGTTCGACGATGACATTGTAATTCTGTCAGAGACAGCAAAGGACTTGGAAGAGCAGTTGAACGGAATGGACAGTGTCTTGAAAGGAGGATATAAGATGAACATCAACAAAAGCTAAACGAGGATAATTGAGTGTAGTCAAATTAAATCGGGTGATGCTGAGGGGATTAGATTAGGAAATGAGACACTTAAAGTAGTAAAGGACTTTTGCTATTTAGGGAGTAAAATAACTGATGATGGTCGAAGTAGAGAGGATATAAAATGTAGACTGGCAATGGCAAGGAAATCGTTTCTGAAGAAGAGAAATTTGCTAACATCGAGTATAGATTTAAGTGTCAGTAATTCGTTTCTGAAAGTATTTGTATGGAGTGTAGCTATGTATGGAAGTGAAACATGGACGATAACCAGTTTGGTGAAGAAGAGAATAGAAGCTTTCGAAATGTGGTGCTACAGAAGAATGCTGAAGATAAGTTGTGTAGATCACGTAACTAATGAGCAGGTATTGAATAGGATTGGGGAGAAGAGAAGTTTGTGGCACAACTTGACTAGAAGAAGGGATCAGTTGGTAGGACATGTTTTGAGGCATCAAGGGATCACAAATTTAGCATTGGAGGGCAGCGTGGAGGGTAAAAATCGTAGAGGGAGACCAAGAGATCAATACACTAAGCAGATTCAGAAGGATGTAGGTTGCAGTAGGTACTGGGAGATGAAGAAGCTTGCACAGGATAGAGTAGCATGGAGAGCTGCATCAAACGAGTCTCAGGACTGAAGACCACAACAACAACAACATCCTACTCAACCCAACAAGCCACATTCATCGATGTTGACCTCCACCTGAAAGATGGCTGTATCAGTACCTCTGTCCATATCAAACCTACCAAACCTACCAACCACCTGTGATACCTCCACTTTGACAGCTGCCATCCATTCCATACCAAGAAGTCCCTTCCATACAGGCTAGCAACTGCCAACCCACAGTTGTCACATCTGTAGTGACAAGCAGTCTCCCTCGAAATACACTGAGGATCTCACTGAGATCTTCACGGACCATAATTACCCTCCCAGCTTTGTACAAAACCAGGTCTCCCAAGTCTTATCTTATTAGCCACCACCTCCCAAAGTCCCACTGTTCATCCACAGAGGAGCATTCCCCTTGTGACTCAGTACTGCCCAGTACTGAGAGTAACTGAATTACATTCTCTGCCATGGTTTCGACTACCTCTCATTGTGCCCTTAAATGAGATATGCTGCAGCTGTGTGCTCAAAATGTAATGGCTTATTTACGTTGATTAAAGTTACAAAGTCATTGGTGCCACTGTTCCCCACTTGCCCTAGGCATTTGCAGCCTCACTCAGTTCCTCGTTGAGAAGACTATCTATCTTTGGTCATAAGCTCTCTTTAGCTTAATACATCTCTACAGGGAAAATATCGTCTATGTGTAGGTGACAAGCTCTGCCCACTACCCTTCCCACCCCACCCTCAGTAGTACGCCGCCATCCACCAAACCTACACAATATCCTGGTCCATACCTACACAACCCCTGCTCACTACCCATTACCTCATGGCTCATATCCCTGCAATAGACCTACATACAAGACCTGTCCCATACGTCCTCTGACCACCACCTTCTCCACTCTGGTCACAAACATCACCTATCCCATCAAAGGCAGGGCTACCAGTGAAAGCAGACATGTGAAATACAAGTTAAGTTGCAACCCCTGTGCTGCATTCTACATTAGCATGACAACCAACAAGCTGTCTGTCCGCATGAATGGCCACCGACAAACTGTGACCGAGAAACAGCTGGGCCACCCTGTTGCTGAGCATGTCATCCAGCATGACATTCTCCATTTCAGTGAGTGCCTCACAGCCTGTACCATCTGGATCCTTCCCACCAACACCAGCTTTTCTGAATTGCGCAGACCCTCCCTGCAAGATATCCTATGTTCCCATAACCCTCCTGGCCTCACCCTTTGTTAGTCATTGTCCTCATCCATCTAGCCCCTTTCTTAATCCAATTTCAGCACTACACAGATCTCTATTCCACCAATGCAGCCATTCGTTTTACTTCTCTCCTTTCATGCTACCACTGCCCCTCTCCATACACTCTGTCTAACCTTCAAACTGCACCTAACTGCCCTACCCTCTCTCCATGTCGTCCACGCTCACTCCTGCAAGCAGCACTTTACTGTCTTACTGTCCCCTACCCGTACACTGCTATCCCTCCCCCTCCCTGACCCAGCCTCCTCCTTACCCCACCTAATTGCCTCTCCCATCATGGACTGCTGCTACTGCTTGTAGTGTGGCTTCATCTGCCAGAGACTGTGGTCACACGTGTGTGAGTTGTGTTGGGATGAGTGTGTCTGTGTATGTTGTCTATTTTTGACAAAGGCCTTATTGGCCAAAAGCTCACTTCCTGACAGTCTTTTTTTTTATGCCTATCTGTGACTCAGCATCTGTGTGTATGGATAGTAGCAAATAACGTTTTTATAACACTGTTTCACAAAATGCTAAAAGATTTTCAGACAAAACACTGTCCTGTAATTATACTTTGCTTTAGAGTTAAAACTTTTATGTAATATCATTTCACATTCAAACTGACCAGTGCACTATAATGTGTAAAAATAAAATAATTGCTATAAGTGGGGCTCTTGAACTGTTAAAAATTCCAGTCCCAGAAACTACACAATATGGCATTAAAATGAACACCAAATTAAAAAGTTGAAAACAGTAATATGGGGCTTACTTTACTAAGAGATTGTTGTGTAAAAATTTAGTACACATGTTATTACTCAATGTAGAAACTGTGAATAACAATTTTTTGGCTCGAACATGATAATTTTATATTGCACTTTAGAGTGGTTTCATTATTAATGTTATTGCAACGGATTTGGTAGTGTAATACTAGTACAATGAGTTAGGTTTTAGTATAAAACACAGTTCATCACCTAATTTCGGATTGCAACAATTTGAAAACTTAACAGGGAGACAAATATTTACTTTTAATTTCAAATATTTCTGCAGTTAATATATAGACTCAAGTGAAGAAACACATGCTAGACATTAGATTGCCATGTAACTAATAGTATATGTGGTTAAGAACAACAGAAAAAAACAGCTTAGCATTACCTGTCTGGAGGAGGAATATACACATCGGCAATAATGTTTTTGTTTAGAGCACTTGATTCTTCCCAGATCTCCAACTTCAAACTATCTGGGTGCTGCAGCACACAAATATTGAAGAGCTGTTCAAACTTCACTTCAAATTTATCAGTCAAAGATGCAATATTTGATTGGCATACTTCTTTCTCATTGTAAAAAATTTTTACGAACAATTTGGTACGCAAAACTGCTGATCTTCGTTTCTGCTCTCTGTGAAAAAATGAGAATATATTATTAATGTCTATATGTTGGTAATAGCTATGTTAAAGTGTTCTTGTTCATCAATTTTCTAAGAATTTAAACACTCACTGCTTAATTTTAGGTTATTTGTTTACTGTGCATATAAAAATTGCATCTGCAGTGCCACTACCTACTCTTTAAGTAAAAATTATACAACTTTAGCAAAAGCATTGAGAGGTAGTGTGGAAGCTGCCTTAGAGTGTTGCATTAACAATCACGAGCTGGTAGCTGCCAGTGTGGTGACATGTGGGTCACAATAACAGGTACACAAGTGGACTGCAAAACAAGGACAGTCAGGTGCAGCAGTAAATTGTACTACACAGTGATAACTATATAGCCAGCAGGACAATGTCACCACACCAGGGCAGGTCTCTTGTTATTGGTAATATGACTAGTTGTTGGGTACTAGTGAAGCAAATGCGTGCCAGAGGCATATATAGAAGTCAAGATTTTGAGCCACGGATCAGTCCTCAGCACTGGAAATGGGAAGCACCACCACCATGCCAGAGCTATGCCGGACAGTGAGATGACTGGGCACCACTAGCAGAAGTCATGGGTTCGAGACCAGGCTGAGCTTGCCACCAGCACTATGTCCTGCACCCCGCACATAACCATCTTCACGTGCCATAACGGTGATGCGAGTGGGGAGAGGGGTGATCAGGCCTCTACGATCTTGAGGAAAGTAGACATCAATGGCTGTGACCTCTAAGGGTTGCTAGTCTTCTACAGGCCTGTCATTAGCAATGCAGGGCACAAGTTCAGCAGCTAGTGCAGAAGCTGCAGCCCATATGTCAGTGCTGCTCAGGGACAGAAGAGAGAGGTGTGACTGCCTCACTCCATCATGTACTGATGTCAACAGTGTTTTCACAGTAGCGGGTATGGTACCCATGCACTACAATGTTCGAACCAAAGCCTACAGTGTCTTCATTTCGGGGTGAGTGATACTATTTTTGTTTTTGTGTGGTCATAGTCATGGGATTGAAGCTTCAGAGGCATGACTGTATGAGGGTTACCTTTATGAAACCATAGGAACCAGTGGATTTATACAGTTTCAGGGGAATTCTGGAGATGAATTGTTTTCATTCTATGAAGTGTAATTTGCTTGGGCATTCTGCCCTTGTGGCAAGTCTGTAGCAATTGTTTGCTTTACGTAATCATTTTGGACACATGGCCAGGCAATGCAGAGTTGAGGTGGCTCATGATTAGGCGAAAGAAATAGGTTGATAGAGTGCTCCATGACTACCTTTTCTATCTGAGTTATTAGTAGAACATTGTTTTGTGTTGTTTTGAGGCATTAATTTTGAATCATAAAGACGAATAAGGAGAAAGCAGTGACAAAATTGTAAATACAAAGTGTCACCAGAGAAGTGGCTATACAGTCATTGGTGAATCAGGTGGCTCAGTTAAGGGCTGATAAAGTGATTGCAGACAATAAGGTGGCAGAGAAAGATCACAGGCTCTTTGAGTGGATGCGTCAGTTGCTAACCTTGTTTCTCCTTTCTCTGATAGCATGTCTGAAAATGTGTTGGGATTTCTGGCAGATCTCGGGTCATAGGCCTACATATGGCTTTGTTCTAAATGTTTAAGGGAAGTTCTTGTAGAATGAAAATACTTTAGGATTAAAGGGGCCACTCACTGAAAAGCAGAGGCACTGAGTTGTAAATAGGAACACATAAAAAAAAGAAAACTGTCATTCTACGGATCGGAGTGTGGAATGTCAGATCCCTTAATCGGGCAGGGAGGTTAGAAAATTTAAAAAGGGAAATGGATAGGTTAAAGATAGATATAGTGGGACTTAGTGATGTTCGGTGGCAGGAGGAACAAGACTTTTTGTCAGGTGAATACAAGGTTATAAATACAAAATCAAATAGGGGTAATGCAGGAGTAGGTTTAATAATGAATAAAATATAGGAGTGTGGGTAAGCTACTATAAACAGTATAGTGAATGCATTATTGTCACCAAGATAGATACGAAGCCCACGCCTACCACAGTAGTACAAGTTTATATGCCAACTAGCTCCACAGATGAAGAGATTGAAGAAATGTATGATGAAATTTAATAGTCATGGGTGACTGGAATTCGATAGCAGGAAAAGGGGGAGAAGGAAACGTAGTAGGTGAATATGGATTGGGGGGAAGAACTTAAAGAGGAAGCCACCTGGTAGAATTTTGCACAGAGCATAACTTAATCATAGCTAACACTTGGTTCAACAATCATAAAAGAAGGTCGTATACATGGACGAAGCCTGGAGATACTGACAGTTTTCAGATACATTATATAATGGTAAGACAGAGATTTAGGAACCAGGTTTTAAATTGTAAGACTTTTCCAGGGGCAGATGTGGACTCTGACCACAATCTATTGGTTATGAACTGTAGATTAAAACTGAAAAAACTGCAAAAAGGTGAGAATTTGAGGAGATGGGACCTGAATAAACTGAAAGAACCAGAGGTTGTAGAGAGCTTCAGGGAGAGCATTAGGGAACGATTGACAGGAATGGGGGAAAGAAATACAGTAAAAGAAGAATGGGTAGCTTTGAGAGACGAACCAGTGAAGGTAGCAGAGGATCAAGTAGGTAAAAAGATGAGGGCTAGTAGAAATCCTTGGGTAACAGAAGAAATATTGAATTTAATTGATGAAAGGAGAAAATATAAAAATGCAGTAAATGAAGCAGGCGAAAAGGAATACAAACGTCTCAAAAATGAGATCAACAGGAAGTGCACAATGGCTAAGCAGGGATGGCTAGAGGACAAATGTAAGGATGCAGAGGCTTATCTCACTAGGGGATAGATACTGCCTACAGGAAAATTAAAGAGATCTTTGGAGAAAAGAGAACCACTTGCATGAATATCAAGAGCTCAGATGGAAACCCAGTTCTAAGCAAAGAAGGGAAAGCAGAAAGGTGGAAGGAGTACATAGAGGGTCTATACAACGGCGATGTTCTTAAGGACAATATTATAGAAATGGAAGAGAATGTAGATGAAGATGAAATGGGAGATACGACACTGCGTGAAGAGTTTGACAGAGCACTGAAAGACCTAAGTCAAAACAAGGCCCCAGGAGTAGACAACATTCCATTAGAACTACTGATAGCCTTGGGAGAGCCAGTCCTGACAAAATTCTACCATCTGGTGAGCAAGATATATGAGACAGGAGAAATACCCTCAGACTTCAAGACCAATATAATAATTCAAATCCCAAAGAAAGCAGGTGTTGACAGATGTGAAAATTACCGAACTATCAGTTTAATAAGCCACTGCAGCAAAATACTAACATGAATTCTTTACAGAGGAATGGAAAAACTGGTAGAAGCCGACCTCGGGCAAGATCAGTTTGGATTCCGTAGAAATGTTCGAACACGTGAGGCAATACTGACCCTACACCTTGTCTTAGAAAGTAGATTAAGGAAAGGCAAACCTACGTTTCTAGCATTTGTAGACTTAGAGAAAGCTATTGACAATGTTGACTGGAATACTCTCTTTCAAATTCTGAAGGTGGCAGGAGTAAAATACAGGAAGCAAAAGGCTATTTACAATTTGTACAGAAACAGATGGCAGTTATAAGAGTCAAGGGACATGAAAGGGAAGCAGTGGTTGGGAAGAGAGTGAGACATGGTTGTAGCCTCTCCTCAATGTTATTCAATCTGTATATTGGCAAGCAGTAAAGGAAACAAAACAAAAATTTGGAGTGGAATTAAAATCCATGAAGAAGAAATAAAAACTTTGAGGTTCACCGATGACATTGTAATTCTGTCAGAGGCAGCATAGGAGCTGGAAAAGCAGCTGAACGGAATGGACAACGTCTTGAAAGGAGGATATAAGATGAACATCAACAGAAGCAAAATGAGGATAATGGAATGTAGTCGAATTAAATTGGGTGATGCTGAGGGAATTAGATTAGGAAATGAGAGGCTTAAAGTAGTAAATGAGTTTTGCTATTTGGAGAGCAAAATAACTGATGATAGTCGAAGTAGAGAGGATATAAAATGTAAACTGGCTATGGCAAGGAAAGCGTTTATGAAGAAGAGAAATTAGTTAACATCGAATATAGATTTAAATGCCAGGAAGTCTTTTCTGAAAGTATTTGTATAGAGTGTTATCATGTATGGAAGTGAAACATGTGGATGATAAATAGTTTAGACAGGAAGAGAATATTAGCTTTCAAAATGTGGTGCTACAGATGGATACTGAAGATTAAATGGGTGGATCACGTAACTAATGACGAGGTATTGATATTGAGTAAAATTGGAGAGAAGAGAAATTTGATGCACAACTTGACTAGAAGAAGGGATTGGTTGGTAGGGCATATTCTGAGGCAGCAAGAGATCACCAATTTGGTATTGGAGGGCTGCGTGGAGGGTAAAAATTGCAGAGGGAGACTAACAGATAAATACACTAAACAGTTGCAGAAGGATGTAGGTTGCAGGAGGTACTGGGAGATGAAGAACCTTGCACAGGATAGAGTAGCATGGAGAGCTGCATCAAACCAGTCTCTGGACTGAAGACCACAACAACAACAAAAGAAAGAAAACATGCTAGCTTTTGGAGTTATCCTTTGTTGAGGTAGAGTGAAAACACACACACACACACACACACACACACACACACACACACACACACGTCAGAGGTTGGTCTGCTGAACAGTTGTTACAGATAGCAAAGTTATACCTGACAAGGGATGCAAATCATTTCAGTGGTGCATGGAGACACTATGCAATCTGCAAACTTTTGACCAACTAAGGCAGAGGCTAGAATAAAGGTATAGGAGACAGAATATTGCACAGTTTTTCCATAAGCACTTGATTATGGTTTTGAAGAGGTATAACAAAGTGGTTGAGAATTTTTTGGATATGGTTAAGAAACTGCATGTACATACTTAAGAGTTAACGCAGAGTGAGGAGGTGAACAAAGTACTGTTACAAGATGGTGAGCAACGTGGGCTCGATGCTGAGAGGTTTGACATGAGTGATGTCAAGGAGGGTGTGCACTGGGACACAGCAGTTATGTGGGCATTGGAGTATGAGGAGACTAATGTGTTGATGGTGTAAGGGATTAGAGAAGCATGTTTGCATCGAATGTAATAGTGGTCATGCAGAACATGTGCAAAGGCAATGCTACCAGCCACAGAGCAGTAATAGAGATGCTCTGGACTCCAGATGGTTTAAGAGAGATAATAGTAGGGACAATACGGACCAACAGCAGGGGTGTGGGGGAAATGGAAGAGGTGCTCTGGGTGGTAAGAAATATGCATTAAACTCAAGAGGGAACTCCAGAGCCTCTGGCTGAAGACGAATGCAGAGGCAGACTGTGCTACAGTCGGTGTGATAAGTGGTAGGAAATATAGGGCTCTGTTGAACACAGGGCTGCGTGTGTCAGTGGCTTTAAGGGAGTTAGTAGGTAGGAAATGAAGGAACCCAGCATATCGGAATTTGTGATGGATAGGGAATAATGATATACAATCATTTGGGTCAGCACTGATGAATTTTTCATTGGAGGCAACCAAGTTTAAGCAATTTATGGATGTCCATCCTATTTCATGGATGAGGGACTTCAGCTGATGATATAGATGAGAAAAAGTACCCCCACTGCTGTAGCTCTAGAATGTTGGTTCAAATGGCTCTGAGCACTATGGGACTTAACTTCTGAGGTCATCAGTCCCCTAGAACTTAGAACTACTTAAACCTAACTAACTTAAGGACACCACACACATTTACGCTCCAGGCAGGATTCGAACCTGTGACCGTAGCAGTCACGCAGTTCCAGACTGAAGCGCCTAGAACCGCTCGGCCACCCCGGCCGGCCTCTAGAATGTCTTTATTGTTTCACACAACTAGTTTCAGTGGCACATTACTGCCATCCTCGGGTTTCACCACTGCCAAAAGAGTATTAGAATTCCCTGCCACATTTATCATAGAGCCCTCGTTACTACTACACATGGGCTAGCTTTCCTCAGAGTCCAATCACTGGAGACAACATGGTGTTGAGGAGAGACTCCTGAGGAAAGCTAGCCAATGTGTACTAGTAACAAGAACTCCACAATAAACATGCCAAGGAATTATAATACTCTTTTGGCAGTGGTGGGACCTGTGAATGGCAGTAATGTGCTGCCGAAGCAAGTCATGTGAGACAATAAAGACATTCTCAAGATACAGTTGTGGTGGTATCTTTTCTCATATATTCAGTCTAAGCAATTTGTGGTAGTAGTGTCTTGTGTAAGTGAGGGCTAGATCCTAGGGTGAGACTTCCTGTATCAACATTATGTCCTAATCGACCTTTGATGTTGAATAGTGGAAACTAGTGGTATGACATTCAGGCTAGGGGAAACTGTTGCCAATGTTGATTTGCCACAAGGAATGTCTAAGGTCAACTGTAAGCAATAACATTGTGGTTTGATTCACATGACTGTCTGTCAGGAGGCACCAGAAAGTTGCTATGGGTGAATGTGGACCCTGCCTTCTCTTTTGATATACTGCATGTAGCAGAAGTGCTGGAAGGTAATAGATTATTGGATATAGCATGTTGTTTGATGAAATACAGTACTGTACATGTACAAGAGGTGGATGAAGGCAGAGTAGTACCGATCAATGGGGATAATTTTGGTGCTGAGGAAGTTAAGTTGTTGAAGGGAACATTATTGGATATTCTACAGATTCTGGATGAGGAAGACTGCCACACAGATGGTGTAGGCTACAAAAGGGCACAGGATACTGCTAGTGTTGAAGCATTTATAGGGCACAGACAGGACACATATGGAGAATCCGTTGCTAGAATTTCTGGATCTGTTTTGCCTGCAAGAGCCTTTGCCTTCCACACCAATAATTGAACGCAGGATTCTGACAGGAAATGAAGCTTTGGTGTATTGAAGACCATACAGAATGGTATGATGGCTGTAACCAGTTTTAGAGGACTTCATAAATCAACAACTGGCTGATGGTATAGTAGAAGAGAGTAGTAGCTGCTGGGGGAGCAGCAACCGTTGCTGTGCCCAAGAAGTCTACAGATGGCTCAGAGAAGTAGCAATTTTGTGCGATTACTGCCACTTGAATAGGAACACTATGATGGACACCTACCCAATTCTGAACATCACAGAGATAATAGATGACCTAGTGCAAAGCCAGTACTTCTTGACAGTGTATCTTAGGAGTGGGTACAACCAGTTGGAAGTGGCTCTGGAGGATAAACCAAAAATGGTATATGCTACACTCTGGGGACAGAATGATGCCTTTTTGGTTGAAGAGTGCTCCAGAAACATTCCAGTGGTTGCTGAACAGAGTGCTGTCTTAGAGTGTCTTGATGACATAATTGCTTTTCAAGAGATATGCAAGGGCATAGACAATGTCTAATGGAGGTGTTCAAGAGATTACGAGCAGCCCATTTGACACTCAGAATGGAAAAATGTTACTTTGCACTGGAGAAAGTTGGCTACTTGGACTATAACATTAATAAGGATGGTGTAAGAACTGATCCTAGGTTAGTGAAAGCAGTGCAAGATTTTCCAGTACCATGAGCAATCAAGGCATTACAATTCTTTCTGTGTCATGAATTTTTACAGGGAGTTAATGACAGGGTTTGCAGATATTGCAAACCCAATTATACAATTGTTGAAAATGAATGTTAAGTTTGTATGAATGGAGGTATGTTGGGAGCATTTATTGAGTTAAAAATGTATTAATGTTCTTCAAAAAGAATGTGATGTGTGGGCATGTTTTAAGTCAGAAAGTGGGGCATGAGGAACGTCCTATTGCCCTTGCATCAAGACAGGTGAACACAGTGAAAAGGAATTATTTCACAATGGAGAGAGAGATGTCTAGCTTGACATGGGGAGTAACATACTACAGGTGTAGCTTGTATGGTAAGAAATTCAAGGTAGTGAAACACTATACTGCTTTGAGGTTGTTACTAGGTTTGAAGGACCCATCCAGTAAACTGACAAGGTGGTCATATCTAGCCTTCATAATGAGCAGATAAAACTCCAAAGTACACAATAACACACAATCTTTACCATTTGAGCCGGTGTACATAAAAAAATATGCCACTGCCATTCAACATGATTAGCCAGAAGGGAGGTAGGAAAAGAGAGACGGTCCAGGAGATTACAAGAATGGTGAGGGAAGTATGGAGGAAGATCCTGTGAGCAAATACTAAGGCTCTGGAGAAGCAGGAGGAGGCAGTGAAGTGAGTGGGAATATTACCTCAGTACAGATTAAGCCAGTGGGTGATGTTGTCAAGCTGGCATGGTTCATAAACTCTGAAGGGAAAGGCAAAGAAGTTCGTAACGTGGCACCAGGACCAGTACCAAGTAACTGAAACTAAATCTGCAGTAAATGTGATACTGGGTGCCTGGGACCATTCAAGGGTGCACCGTAGGCAATTTCATGGGGGGGGGGGGGGGGTACTAGAGAAGGCAAGGAAAAGGTATAAGAAGAGGAACTGGAAGGATGAGCAACAGGAGTGAGGGTTTCAAGTACCTCACACTAGGTTTGCAATGAAGCCATGGACAATGTGTACTGTGATTGTGTAATTTTGGAATATTTTTCTTTTGTATGTAGTATAGGACACTAAAGTGGTTTTAGACAATGTTATATGTTTGTTTTAGGGTAGGTTTTATTGCTAGTGTGTTATGTATGGTGTGCTGTTCAGATAAACTAGGCTTCTGAGGGAGGGAAGGAGATATTGATCCCTGTCCTCAGGCTGCTATAAGGGCCATAAAAGAGGAATGCTAGTTTTGGCAGTGCTGTACCTCTTTGCTGGGGGTGAAGTGGCGGTACTGCAAGATCACTGGCTGGATGGAGAAGTTTTGTTTTCTGGAAACCAGATATGGTGTCATCCAGTTACAGATAGTCATTAAGTTAAGTGGTTAATGTGTGGGAGTTGTGGAATAAAATTAGGAGACCAAAAGAGATGTTTTCAGGGATACAACAGTTAGCAGTTAGTAGCAGCAGTTTATCAGAGGTGTTGAAGGAGCACAGGAAATTGCTCAGGACATATGCACAACTGAAGGAGCAAATTCAGGAAATAATTGGAATGGTGCTGACAAATCCAGGAGGGTGAAGAGGGGGTGGATAGATACTGGGTAGAATACTGAAAACTATATTTGGGACAGCAGATGCAAGCAACATAAGCCAACTGAAAGAAACAGTAGAAACCAGAAGGGGGTTAGCAGAGGCAAATAAAGTGACTATACAGTGACATTCCATACAGATTGTGTGTTAAATAAAGCACAGACTTTGAAAGCTGACAAAGGAAGTCATGGATTACACCAGGGCCTCATATAGCAGTCTGAATCAAGATTTGGGAGTGACACAAACATAGATACAAGACTAACTTCTCCCACTGTGAATGTGACAAGGAGTCAGAAAAACTGTGACTGTTCTTGTTTCCACTGGATCAGGGTGGACTTCACTGCCATTCGCTAGATGCCCCAAAATTGCTATTTTCATGGGTGATAAAGAGGCCTTAGTCTGAACATACTTCAATACAGTTGTCAGCTGGTTAAGATGTTCTTCAAACATTTTAGAAAAACAATATTGTCAAGCAGAGAGAAGAGACACATTGTCCATTTCAAGTGGTGACACAGGCTGTCCATCATACATCTGAAGGTTACTGGAGTATTACACAGCCCAAATGGCATGACTCTGTACTCTTAGAAACTTTCAGATGTTATGAAGGCAGTCTCTATTTGGTCAGCCTCATCAACCTTGATTTTCCAATAGCCTGTTTGAATGCCTGTAACTGAGTAATACTTTGCTCCTTTCAAGCAGTCTAGAGTGTCATCAATGAGCATTGATGGGTGGAGATTTTTTTTCATGCTTTTGTTTAATCATCACTAGTCAATGCAGAAACACCATGTGCCACAATTCAGCTCAACAAGGACATCAAGAGAGGACCAAGGAGTCTCTGAAGATCAAAGTTGTGATCACATAGCATCTTCTCC
Organism: Schistocerca americana; assembly: GCF_021461395.2. NCBI lineage: Eukaryota > Metazoa > Arthropoda > Insecta > Orthoptera > Acrididae > Schistocerca > Schistocerca americana. The sequence continues at coordinate 113,589,159 of NC_060121.1, forward strand.
ATTTCCTTCCAAATTATGCATCAGTCAGCTGGTGACATTCTACACACATGCTGGCTAATATGTGGACGATACTCAGTATTGGAATGGTATTTTACTATGGGCTGCTTGGTCTGAATTTTCTTTTCCCTCTGTATTTGAAAGCATCGGAAAATTGGTGTTGAATGGCAAATACTAATGACATTGTTGCTTCGTCAGGCCAGACTCTATTGGAAGTCTGATAGTAGCTTCCTTCTCTATTTTATCTGTATGGGTAGTGGAGCATGATTCTTCATCAATGGCACTGAGCTACCTTTCCTGGACTTGTTGGGATGCCCTTCTGCACACACCTTTAGGGATGAGTTGTGGCTGCTCATGATAATTAGTGATTCAAAGTTCTCCTTGATCACCTGCAATGTTTATGATCATCACTAGTACATATATTTCTTTTGTGAGCCTGTGTAGTTTTTTGCAATCAACAAAAGCTTCACAGTTTAACTGAGCATATACATGGTGATTTTTTCCACTGTGTACAAACTCTAGGTATTGATCAAAGAGAGGATATAGAAAAAAAGTTCTACTGAACTTATGTCTGGAAATGTATGGTTTCTATGCTAGAGACCATTTATTCAATCATACTTTGTCACAGAGGCTGCGATCTAATACATGTCGTATCATACAACCACAGTTACAGTATGCATAGGTTCCTCCTAGAGGGCAATACTGTTCCTCATATGTCATTCCCTAGTGCCCTCTCCTGCCATAGTAATTCATAATGTTATTTCCGGTTCACTTCTCTTGCTGACTCACCTTGTAGTGCATGTAATACAGCATAGTACACAATAGACCCATATTTGAATCGAGAGCTTGCCGACATGGTGTTTACTTATGCAAAGGCAAATGGCAATGTGCAGTGGGAAGCAAGGTTGTATCAGGAGATCTATCCCCACCAAAAACAACCACACCTGCTATTTGTCTGAGACAGGATTGTTTCAGGAAGCAGGAAATCTTGAAGGATGTACCCAAAATGTTCAGACACTAAACTTGGAGGAAAATATGATTAACACTGAGGAAGGCAATTGCTGTGTCAGTACCAGGCATTTTGACCACCAGTACAGGGCAAGCCAGACATCTGTGTGGAACATTCTCCAAGACAATTGTTATTGCCCTTATCAATTACAGTGTGTGCAAGGCTTATTAGCGACAGACTTTCCACATCAGGAGCAGTTTTGTCACTGGTATCTTTACAAAGCAACCATGATTCCAGGATATGTGTTATCCATCCTATTCACAGATGAGGTGACCTTTATGCAGAGTGCTATCTTCAACTTTCATAACAGTCATCTGTGGGATAGTTGCAAAACCCCAATGGTATGGTGACAGCGAATAATCAGCATTCGTGCAGCCGGAATGTGTGGGCTGGTGTAATTGGCGACCATATTTTGGGACCAGTCTTTCTTCCACATCGCTTAACAAGCCACAACTATCAGTGTTTCTTGTGGGGTGACTTTGCCACCCCTGATGGAAGAAGTGGATGATGGCAAGGGTTATGTGGTTGCTACATCATGGTGCTCCAGCCTACTTCACCATTAATGTCCAGACACATCCCAATCGTATCTTCGCTGGTTGATGGATTGGACGAGGGAGTCCATTTGCATGAGCTGCTTGTTCTCCAGATCTCAAACCATGCAATTTCAGGTTAAGGGGCCATCTCAAAAATATCATGTATGCAGAGTCCATTCCAGATGTGGAGACAGAGGAGCAGTGTATTCGTACTGCCTTTGACACTGTTCGGATGCAGCTTGGTGGATGTGAACATGTGAGATAGAACATGCTACGGCACGCACATGCATGCGTTGGGGCACATGGGAACAATTTTGAACACATACTATGGGTGCATGGTACAGCGCATATTATACCACAGTCTCTGTAACAACGTATGATTGAATAAATGGTCTCTAGCATGGAAACCACGCATTTCCAGACAAATTCATTAGATCTTGTTTGTTCCGTATCCTCATCAATCAGTCCCTAGCATTTGTACAAGATGGAAAAAATTACCCTGTAGATGGATGACTGGAACTTTTCTTGTTGATGCTGGTGTGATAACAGCATCTCCAATCACAAACAACCACCCAGAGAAATCTTTGTTATGACTGCTTGTTGGGATAGCTTAGTCAATCTAGAGCTCTGATTTTCCACAGTCTGATGGCTTGTGAAACCTGCAATAAGTCCCACCTGAGGACAACATTATGACTCATTCTGCTAAAATGAGGATTTCAAAGGGCTGTGTTCTGTTGTTGATAGTTATTCTTGTAATACAGGATGGAAAAGAGCCACCGTGGTACAACAATCGAGTTAGAAAACTGCTGCGGAAGCAAAGGGAACTTCACAGCAAACATAAATATAGCCAAAGCCTTGCAGACAAACAAAAATTACGCGAAGCGAAATGTAGTGTGAGGAGGACTATGCGAGAGGCGTTCAATGAATTCGAAAGTAAAGTTCTATGTACTGACTTGGCAGATAATCCTAAGAAATTTTGGTCTTATGTCAAAGTGGTAGGTGGATCAAAACAAAATGTCCAGACACTCTGTGACCAAAATGGTACTGAAACAGAGGATGACAGACTAAAGGCCAAAATACTAAATGTCTTTTTCCAAAGTTGTTTCACAGAGGAAGATTGCACTGTAGTTCCTTCTCTAGATTGTCGCACAGATGACAAAATGGTAGATATCAAAATAGACAACAGAGGGATAGAGAAACAATTAAAATCGCTCAAAAGAGGAAAGGCCTCTGGACCTGATGGGATACCAGTTCAATTTTACCCAGAGTACGCGAAGGAACTTGCCCCCCTTCTTGCAGCGGTGTACCGTAGGTCTCTAGAAGAGCGTAGCGTTCCAAAGGATTGGAAAAGGGCACAGGTCATCCCCGTTTTCAAGAAGGGACGTCGAGCAGATGTGCAGAACTATAGACCTATATCTCTAACGTCGATCAGTTGTAGAATTTTGGAACACGTATTGTGTTCGAGTATAATGACTTTTCTGGAGACAAGAAATCTACTCTGTAGGAATCAGCATGGGTTTCGAAAAAGACGGTCATGTGAAACCCAGCTCGCGCTATTCGTCCACGAGACTCAGAGGGCCATAGACACGGGTTCACAGGTAGATGCCGTGTTTCTTGACTTCCGCAAGGCGTTCGATACAGTTCCCCACAGTCGTTTAATGAACAAAGTAAGAGCATATGGACTATCAGACCAATTGTGTGATTGGATTGAGGAGTTCCTAGATAACAGGACGCAGCATGTCATTCTCAATGGAGAGAAGTCTTCCGAAGTAAGAGTGATTTCAGGTGTGCCGCAGGGGAGTGTCATAGGACCGTTGCTATTCACAATATACATAAATGACCTTGTGGATGACATCGGAAGTTCACTGAGGCTTTTTGCGGATGATGCTGTGGCGTATCGAGAGGTTGTAACAATGGAAAATTGTACTGAAATGCAGGAGGATCTGCAGCGAATTGACGCATGGTGCAGGGAATGGCAATTGAATCTCAATGTAGACAAGTGTAATGTGCTGCGAATACACAGAAAGATAGATCCTTTATCATTTAGCTACAAAATAGCAGGTCAGCAACTGGAAGCAGTTAATACCATAAATTATCTCGGAGTACGCATTAGGAGTGATTTAAAATGGAATGATCATATAAAGTTGATTGTCAGTAAAGCAGATGCCAGACTGAGATTCATTGGAAGAATCCTAAGGAAATGCAATCCGAAAACAAAGGAAGTAGGTTACAGTACGCTTGTTCGCCCACTGCTTGAATACTGCTCAGCAGTGTGGGATCCGTACCAGATAGGGTTGATAGAAGATATAGAGAAGATCCAACGGAGAGCAGCGCGCTTCGTTACAGGATCATTTAGTAATCGCGAAAGCGTTACGGAGATGATAGATAAACTCCAGTGGAAGACTCTGCAGGAGAGACGCTCAGTAGCTCGGTACGGGCTTTTGTCAAAGTTTCGAGAACATACCTTCACCGAAGAGTCAAGCAGTATATTGCTCCCTCCTACGTATATCTCGCGAAGAGACCATGAGGATAAAATCAGAGAGATTAGAGCCCACACAGAGGCATACCGACAATCCTTCTTTCCACGAACAATACGAGACTGGAATAGATGGGAGAACCGATAGAGGTACTCAAGGTACCCTCCGCCACACACCGTCAGGTGGCTTGCGGAGTATGGATGTAGATGTAGATGTAGATGTAACCTTCAGCAGGATCACTTTCATATCATGGAATATATAGTCTTCTTTAGTTGTCGGCCGAGGTGGCCAAGTGGTTCTAGGCGCTACAGTCTGGTACCTCGTGACCGTTACGGTCGCAGGTTCGAATCCTGCCTCGGGAATACATGTGTGTGATGTCCTTAGCTTAGTTAGGTTTAAATAGTTCTAAGATCTAGGGGACTTATGACCTCAGAAGTTAAGTCGCATAGTGCTCAGAGCCATTTGAACCAATCTGCTTTAGTTGGTAACAATAAACATTTGATGTCACAAAAAAGAAGTCCCTGAGTAGACTAGCACCTGGATAATTGGCCATCAGTGAGATTTCCTGGTATCCTAGTAGCTGTCATCCATGGAGGATTTTCATCTGTCGTGGCCTCACTCCATTGATGATTATTGTACTTAGTTTTCCTGTATTTGGCAGCTATGTGAGTGGCTGGTACTTCTCTACAGCAGCAGGAAGCAACTGTGACATGTTGGGGAGTGATTTCCTGCATGGTATAGTGATGCATTTCATCCCTCAGGTTGATTATTACCAACTGCAATTGAATAGTGTGAACAGCACTGTTGTGATCGTTGAAACACTCATTTTCTTTATCTGCAATAGTGTGCAAGGGTGGTTTGAAAAGTTCTCCGAATCACAATGAGAGATCAGTGCTAGCACGATGAGTTTTTCACGTGACATTCATTGGACTGTTGCCTGTAAACATGAGCCATGTCAGTGCTCTTGGAAGACAGCTGTGGTGGTCACATGGCACTGTTGTTGTTCCAATGTAGTGATCTGTGAAGATGGAAAAAATTGAGATTCAAGCAGTGATTAAGTACTTCATAAAGAAAGGTATGAAAGCAAAGGACATTCATGCCAATTTCCAGAATACACTGGGGGACTCTGCTCCTTCATATTCAACTATTGCCAAGAGGACAAATGAATTTAAATTTGGTCGGGAGAACTTTGATGATGATACATGCAGTGGTCAGCCAAGACGGGTCACTACTCCAGAAATCATTGCAAAAGTGCACAGAATGGTCATGGAGGATCACCGATTGGAAGTGCATGAAATTGCTCACGCTTGCCAGATGTGATCTGAAAGGTTATATCACATTTAACTGAAGAATTAGAAACAAAAAAAATTTTCTGCAAGATGGGTGCCACGACTCTTGATGCTGGATAAAAAATGCATGAGAATGGACATTTTGGAACAATGTTTGTCCTTTTTAGGGAGAAACAAACACGATTTTTTGCACTGGTTTGTGACCACAGATGAAACTTGGGTGCACTACTATACCCCAGAGACAAAACAACAGTCAAAGCAGTGGAAACAATGCTGTCATGGCATCAGTGTTCTGGGATCCGAAGGGGATTATGTTTGAAGATTATCTCCCCATGGGGCAAACAATTACTGGAGAGTACTGTGATAACCTCCTGGACAAATTACTACAAAAGATATACGAAAAAAGGCCACGTTTAGCAAGGAAGGATGTCATCTTCCATCAAGACAACACGCGCCCACACACATGTGCTGTTGCCATGGCAAAATTACATGAACTAAGTAAGGTATGAATTGTTGCCACACCTGCCTTATTCACCTGATATGGCTCTGTCAGACTTCCATCTCTTCCCAAAAGTGAAGATTTTTCTTGGTTGATGAAGATTCACTTTAAAAGAAGAATTGATAGCTGGAGTTGACAACTATTTTGCAGGCCTGGAGCAAACTCATTTTTAAGATGGGATAAAGGCAATGGAACATCATTGAATCATGTGCATTAATCTACAAGGAGACTACAATGACAAATAAAAAAAGTTTCAGTGATGTAAATACTTTTTTTCTACTCTGTTCTGAGAACTTTTCAAACCACCCTCGTAGAACATGTCCAGAGCATCAACAATGGGAAATATACTGGCATGTTGTCCTCTGTCCTCAAAATGTCTGTTCTTCTGTAGCGCATTGTGCTTAGTAGGGAAATCATTGTGCTGTGTTGGTCAAATGATGGGTTGTTTTTTGTTGTCTGCAGAGTAAGTTCAGCTGGCAAAGTGAATTCTTCTTGACACATTCGACTGTTGGTGGAGATTGGTGCTAAAGACTAATATACTTCTTCTTCAACATTCTCTACTACCTCCTGGAGTAAGGGGTTCACATTTTTTACTGCTCTCTCTTGCTTACTCAGTCCAAGAGTTCTGGCTGCCATAAACTTCTGTATCTCTTCTCTTACCATCTGGCGTATGAAAGAGACAAGATCATGTTGGTCTTCCACAACTGTCACACAGACTACATTCAAGAGTTGGTCATAACTCTTTATTTTATTTTATTTTTTGCTGCATCTCTTCAATGTGTTGACACCACCTGATGAGTGTATCTCTTGTTGTCACATGTTTACCAGAAGAGCCTAGTACATAACTTACACGATTCCTTTCATCAGGTGTGAGATTTTGCTGGCCTCTGTCACATGCAGCAAATGGCCAAAATATTCTGTATGTAGTACTGTGTCACTTCCCCATGATGTTGGGTTCTGTTCTTTAATTATTCTTCTATTAAGTGGTCTTGCTGCTGACTATTATCAAATGTTTTCTTCTTATTTTTCCTAGTTTTTGGGCTTGTCTTCATTCTTCTAGAACCACCACTGGGCTAGGCTGTCCCAGTAAAAGTACACATCTGGCAAACACATCATGTCATCATATCTGTCGTATTGGACAACCTCAGCCATTTCATCATGCCCTGACCTGCATCTCCAGAAAACACTGATGCATGCCTGATTCGCATTTCTTACTACTGTTTTGGGTCAATTGGTCTCTGGAACATATGAACCTCAGGAACAATATACTGCTTGTATTTGGTTCCTGTTCATGTAGGTGATGGTTTTTATTTTGCCTAACTGGAGCTATGGTGCTGTAGATGCTTTGAAGTACCTGATGTCTCCACCAGACAATGTCATGACATAACCACACTCAAGTCCAAATCCGGAAACAATCATCAATGAATTACAATACTTTGCACTGTTAGCACATTTATTACAGACAGAACAACCTCAAGGACACAGAGTGCCACTGTTTACATGAACATCAAATTTTTCATAATATGCTAACATTACAAACATAAGAAAACAGAGGAAAAATGCTCCCATCAGAGCACAAAAATGGTATGTTCCCTTGTAAAAAGACTGACTGAGAAATGGGGTACCAGCTGCCTAATTCTATTTTCCTCAGCAACTTTAAAATTTTTCCAAAAATTTTGGCCTGCGGACCTATCCACTCTTTCTAACATGCAACTCACCTCTCCCACCCACAAGCTACTCTCACTGAAACTTGCTCACACACACTAGTCCATCACTGTAAGTCACTCATACCCATCCACTCCCAGTCACTGGCTTCTGTCTCACAGCCACAGTATCCTTCATTCTGCCCAACTACTACTGTCTCCTCTCACTATAACTGTTTCCGTTTTGCTCCGTTTTAACACTCATTCATTCCTTCCCACTGCTGCTGTCTCTTATTGCTGTCACTATCTCTCTCTTCCTCATTGTCACTGACATAGATTCTGTCTCTCATTACTACTTTCTCTCATCCACTTCCACTTTCTCCTTCTCTTTATCCCTCTCCCACTGGGACTTTCTCCTTCACTCTTTTCCTAGCACTATTCTGTCACTGTCAACTATGTTCCACTACCACTGTGTACCTTTCTTTCTCTCACACTACCATTGTCTCCTTCACTCTTTCTATATCACAATCATTCTCTACTATCTTCCACTATTGGGTTGCTGCATAAGTTCGTAGCGTTTCTCCATAAGTTTAATAAACACAACATATACACACAATAGAGACTTTAGTCATTAATAATATGTTCTCTTTCAACATGTACAACATTCTGCCAATGCTGGGATACATTTTCAATTCAACTACTGTAGAAATCGCATAGTTTTGAGGTGAAGAGTTTGATGAGTAATGTTTGGAGCACATTTTCATCCGGAAATGAAGTTCCTTGAGGGTTGTCCAATAGAGAGCGGAAAAGGTGAAAATCTGAGAGCGTAAAATCAGATGAAGAAACTAGGTGCAGAATGACTTCCCAACCCAATTTCTGTTCAAAAGGGAGCAGAAAAGGTGAAAATCCGAGGGTGCAAGATCAGGTGAGTAAAGTGGTTGCAGAATGACTTCCCAATTCAACTTCTGTATAGTGTCTTTTGTTAGTCTAGCAGAATGTTGGTGGTCATTATTGTGGAGAGGCATCACTTCATGCAGTCTTCCTGCTCACTGTTCTCACACTGCATCTGCAAGACACCTTAGTTGTTGACAATAAATGTCAGCAGTGATGTTACATAAGAGGCAGCAATTCATAGTACACCACTCCATCGCTGTTCCACCAGGTCTTTCTATGGGGAGTTGCTGCTTTGTTTCGGCTCAACAATACATTTCTTTTCCTTCCATTAGCATAAAGACACCATCTCTTGTCACCAGTAATGATACAGGATAGGAACAGCTGGCATTATTCATGAGCCAACTGATGACAAGCAGAGATGCACATACAGCTGCCCATTAATTTTGGTGATTTTGTCTTACAGTGTGTAGTACACATACACCCAATTTTTGAAATTTCCCCACAGCATGCAAATGTTGCATGATGGTGGAATGATCACAGTTTGTCACATTTGCCAGTTCTCAGGTACACTGACATGGATCATTGTGGACCAATGCATTTAAACTGTCTTCATCAAACCCCAAAGGCCTTCTTGAGCATGGAGAGTCACTAATGTCAAAAAATTCTGCTTAAAACAAGAAAATCATTTTCATATCATGCTCAGTCTAATGGCACTATCCTCATAGAAGACGTAAATGTTTCTGACTCCAGAAATGTTCTGATTTCTGCACTTGGCACTCCATTGTCTAGTATTCACAGCTCTGATCACCATCTCCAAATGGCAAAATGACAATATGTAAACTCAAATAGCAACAATGAACTACAAATAAAAAATGACAATTGATAAATAAACACGAGGACAACATGCAAACAAAAATACTAAGAACTTATGTGCCAATCTTATATTTATTGCTCTTCCATCTCTTTTCCACTGTCATCATCTCCTTTGCTCTAAGCATAAAAAAGAGTAAATATGAAACTTCCTGGCAGATTAAAACTGTGTGCCACACCGGGACTCGAACTTTTGCCTTTAGTGGGCAAGTGCTCTACCACCTGAGCTACCCATGCACAACTCATGCCCCATCCTCACAGCTTCACTTCTGCCAGTACCTCGTCTCCTAACTTCCAAACTTCACAGAAGCTCTCCTACGAATTATTCAGAACTAGCACTCCTGGAAGAAGGATAACAAAAGTGTCCATCAATATCATTGTCATCTGCATAATTACTCTGCAGTTCCTATTTAAGTGTTTGGCAGAGGCTTCATGCACCAATTGGCAGACTGTTTCTCTATTTCTCTACCATTCTACTCTTGAATAGCATGTGGGAAAAATGAACACCTGAATTTTTCAGTGTGAACTCCATTATTTATACGTTTGTCATAATAATAGACACATCAAAAAAAATTTTGCATCACCTCAGTTCTGAGAGTGCTGGAACCTGTACAGGAAATTGGAACAGAGCTCAACATAAACACCATTTCTGCCCTTTTTATTGCTAATGAAAACCACACATTGCATGTTGTATCAACACACAGCAAGACCTTCAGAGCTGGTGGTCCAGATTTCTGTACACACCAGTACCTCTAATACCCAGTACCATGTCCTCTTGCACTGATGCACGCCTGTATTTGTCGTGGCATACTATCCACAAGTTCATCAAGGCACTGTTGGTCGAAACTGTCCCACTCCTGAATGGCGATTCAGTGTACATGTCACTCTACTTGAACTACTTCGTTATCCTGAAGGAAGTTGTTCACAAGATGTGCATGATGGGGGCGTGAATTGTTGTTCACGAGGACGAATGTCTCGCCAATATGCTGCTGATATGGTTGCTCTATCGGTTGGAGGATGGCATTCACGTACCATACAGCCATTATGGTGCCTTTCATGACCACCTGCAGCATATGGCAGCCCACATAATGCCACCCCAAAACAGCAGGGAACCTCCACCTTGCTGCACTCACTGTACAGTGTGTCTAAGGCATTCAGCCTCACCAGGTTGCCTCCAAACATGTGTCCGATGATTGTCTGTTTGAAGGCATATGTGACACTCATTGGTGAAGAGAAGATGATGCCAACCCTAAGCAGTCCATTCGGCATGTTGTTGGGCCCATCTGTACCATGCTACATGGTGGTGTGGTTACAAAAATGGACCTCGCCATGGACGTTGGGAGAGAAGTTGCGCACCATGCAGCCTATTGCACACAGTTTGTGTCATAACACGATGTCCTGTGTCTGCACAAAAAGCATTATTCAACATGGTGGCATTGTTGCCAGGGTTCCTCCGAGCCATTATCCGTAGGTAGTGATCATCCAAAGAAGTAGTAGCCCATGGGCAGCCTGAGTGAGGCATGTCAGTGACAATTCCTGTCTCTCTGTATCTCCTCTGTGTCTGAACAACATCGCTTTGGTTCACTCCGAGATGCCTGGACACTTCCCTTGTTGAGAGCCCTTCCTGGCACAAAGTAACAATGTGGATGTGATCAAACAGTGGTATTGACAGTCTAGACATGGTTTAACTGCAGACAACAGGAGCTGTGTACCTCCTTCCTCGTGGAATGACTGGAACCGATCAGCTGTTGGACCCCCGTCGTCCATCTAATAGGCGCTGCTCATGCATGGTTGTGTACATCTTTGGGTGGGTTTAGTAACATCTCTGAACAGTCAAAGGGACTGTGTCTGTGATACAACATTGTCACGTAGAAGGAGGTGTGTATATATAAACACACACACACACACACACACACACACACATACACAGCTACAGACCATTCCAGTACAGTGATACTTGATGTTTGTGGATACTTCTAGAATGTATTCAAACCGAATATAGAAATTAAAACTGTACAGTTCAAATGAGTTTTGAACTCACGACTTCCATGCAACAGGTAAGTATCATAACCACTAAAACACGGTGCTATTCAGCTTCTTCTGCAACATTGCTCCCTCCTTGGCAGCATCTCGGTGTTACGTCCTAGACCAGGAACGAGTCATTGGTCCAGAATACTCTGACTCCCGATGGCCGATTCTCACCCTGGCGGTGATCTTCTTAGAACTTCTTTTGCCGCTACGTTCTTCATCACCTTGTTGCCTGTCACTGGAGCTTTGAATTTACGCTGGGTTGCAGGATTCTTATAGGGCTTCATTCGAAGGACGTGGACCATATCTCTGATCTTTCATCATCTTGTATCGGAGATGAAATCTTCAAGTTCATAAGTAACATCAGACAACTGTCTTACAACCAAAGTAGTGCCTGAGGATCTTCTCAGAGAGACCAACCTTCCAAACAGGAGTGAAGACCCAGACGAGGTCATCAGGCTGGTAGACAAGAGTGCGGTGACTCATGTCATACCTTAGGCGATCGTTTTCTTGAGCCTGCAGCATGCGGATTTGAGCTAACTGCCAAGCTTCCTCAGCTCTGGTTAACATCTGGCCGATGTAGTCATCACCCAAGTCATCAGGATGTATTGGAAACACAGTGTCCATCATCGTAGTCGCCTCATGCCCATGCACCAGGAAAAATGGAGTAAATCCTGTGGCGTCTTGTTTGGTGGTGTTGTAGGCAAACATCACGAAAGGTAGCACCTGCTCAGCTCTGCTCAACACTGATGAACATTGATAGCATGTCGGCCAAGGTCTTATTAAGGCGATCTGTAAGCCTGTTAGTCTGCAGATGGTAGGCAGTCATCATATGAGGAGTAATGTTGCACAGACTGTTTATCTCTGTCACAAGATTTGATTGAAAAACTTTCCCGCGATCCGTAATTAATGACCTTGGGGCACCGTGTTTTAATACAATGTCTTCCATGATGAATTTGGCTAACTCAGATGCTTCAGCTCTTTTCACAGCTTTTGTAATGGCATAGCGTGTCAGATAATCAGTGCAAACAATAATCCATCTATTGCCAGTAGCAGATGTTGGAAATCGTCCAAGGAGGTCAATCCCAACACACCGTAAAGGCATTTTGGCTGGTGGAATTGGTATGAGTTGGCCAGGTGCTTTCTGAGGAACTGCCTTTCTCCTCTGGCACTCTCAACAGTATGACACATAGTGATGGACACTCCTAAATAAACCTGGCCAGAAAAATCTCTTGCAGATTCTATCATATGTCTTCATAAATCCTAAATGTCCAGCCTCAGGTGTGTCATGGAATTTCCGTAGAACATCTAAGCGCATGTGTTTAGGAATGACTGGTAGCCACCTATTTCCAAACAGATCAAAGTTTTCTTGCAAAGTAATCCATTAACTACATTAAATTTACCTTTCACATCCTCTGACCAATTTAAGGAAAGCATAATTGGAGATATCTTGGCGTCCTTCTTCTGCTCAGCAGAGAGATCCTGGAGTGCAGTGAGACAGTCACTATCTTCATCAAAGTCTTGATGGTCTTGCGCAGGATTTCTTGAGAGACAGTTGGCATCTCGGTGTTTTCTTCAACTTTTGTACACTATGGTAATGTCATACTCCCGAAGACGTAGTGTCTACCTGGCGAGTTGTCCTGTTGGATCCTTAAGACCTGTCAACCAACAAAGTGGATGATTGTCTGTAACAACTGTGAATGGCCTTCCATAGAGATACTGTCAAAATTTGCACATGGCCGATATTACATCAAGACATTCTCTTTCTGTAGTTGAGTAGTTTTTCTCGGCTTGTGTAAGTGTCCTAGAAGCATAGGTTATAACCTTAACTTTTCCATCCAAAATTTGCATCAGAACAGCACTGATCCCATACCCGCTAGCATCTGTGTGTAGTTCTGTTGGTGCTCTATCATCATAAAGACCAAGTACAGGGTCAGTCATCAGAGCTTTTGGCCTGGCTTTGATAAAATGAAGGTAAGCTTCTCACATCTCTAATACTTTTAGGAATAGGAAATTCTGTTATAGATCTCATCTTTTCTGGATCTGGCCGCACACCTTCATTTGACACAAGGTGTCCACATATTTTGATTTCTTTGGGTCCAAAGAGACACTTTCTTGTATTAAGTTTCAGTCCGCCTTGTTGGAGACACTTAAGAGCGGCCCTCAGTCTTTCTATATGTTCATCAAATGTCTCTAAGAACACTATAATGTCATCTAAATGACAAAGACATATCGTCTACTTCAGGTGCTTTAGAAGATTATCCTTCATCTGTTCAAAAGTTGCTGGTGCATTACACAGACCAAACAGCTTTACCTAAAACTCATACAGGCTTTCATGGGTGATGAATCCAGTTTTCTCACGATCAGCCTCATCTACTTCGATCTGCCAGTATCCCGAGTACATGTCCGTGGTTGAGAAAAACTTAGCCCCCTTCAGGCAATCTAGTGTATCGTCAATTTGTGGAAGCGCTTTTTAATTATCATATTAAGCTTCCTGTAATCAACACAAAAGTGCCAACTGCCATCCTTCTTCCTAATGAGGACCACTGGTAATGACCATGGGCTCTGCAAAGGCTGAATGATGTCGTTCTTCATCATTTTCTCTACCTTGTCATGAATTATTTGACATTCTGTTGCTGACACACAGTATGCTCTCTGGCTTATTGGTTGATGGTTTTGAGTGCTAATCCGGTGCTCCACCGTTGATTTGTCTAATTTGTCTGCACCTGTGGACTGAAGCATTCAGAAAACTCTTGAAGAATGGCAAGTAGCTTCTTCTGTTGTTCCTTAGAGAGATCTGGTGATAGCCTAGATAGAAGATCTTGTCTCGTAGTGGTAGTGCTAATTTTGCCCACAGACACGGCATGGGAGGTTTCTATGATGCTCAGCTGTTCTTCAGTTAATGGCTCAGCGTTTGCTACACACATGCGTCTTGGAAGGATCTGCGGTTCTTGGCGACAGTTAACTATCCACAATTCACCAAATCCGTTCTCAAATGAGACGACAGAGGCTGGGATGACCAAGTTATTCTTCAGCGATATGCTTCTCTTGCATTCCACTACAAGTTCCATGGGTTTATGCATGGCATGACATGTGACAGTTACCTTTCTAGCGCTGACTGCAGGAATGATCACTTCATGCAGCACACATTGTCTCCATACACTCAGATGTACATCTTCCTGTCCACAGTATCTCATCTTGTCTAGCATAATCTTCGAGTGACCATAATCTATAATTGCCTGAGAAGTTTTCAAAAAGTCCCATCCGAGAATGACATCATGACTACACTCTTGAAAGACAATGATTTCTAAGGGCTGTGTATGGCCACTTATACCCATGCAAAAGGTACATCTTCCTGTAGGTTTTACATATTTCCCATTAGCCTCCGTCAGCAGAGATGTTTTGTTGTCGACGAATATGGTTTAGTGCAACTGGCGATGATACTTCTCCGAAATGACAGAATATGATGCTCCAGAGTCCACAAGAGCTTGGGCTGGTCGGCCATCCATGAGGATATCGACATAGTTCCCTATCATTTTTGTAGTGATCAACAGCAGAGGAATTTTGTCTTCGGTGGCCTCACCTCCAAAGAAGGTCGCACCCTTTAGTTTTCCAGGTTGCAGCAGCTAGGTGATCGGCTGGAGCTTCTGTACAGCAATGAAGACCTCGATTAGCATGTTGGGGAGCGTCCTCTCCAGCAGCTAGCTTGCGGCGATGGTGACCTACGTCGTACTGCACCCACATCTTCATGTTCATCTTCGTCGTCCCAGAGTTGGCGTCAGTTAAGATCAATCAGCTGTCTTCTGGTGTGGGCATCATCAAATATCCACCACCTTTTTTGACAATAGTGCACCACATGTCCCGGTCATCCACAGGGGAAACATACTGGTTGGTTATCCTGGGTCCTCCAGACATTAGCCTTCCTTGGTGCCCAAACAGGTTCCTCATGCGGCATTGTAGGAACGTAACTCCGTCTTGATCTCAACTTTTTCAATGTTTTGAAGGGAAATGAAAGACGAGACATTGGATTCAATGTCTGTTCCACTTCCTCCCTTATAACCTCTTGAAGCATCTCGGTTTATTGCTTGCCGTGCAATCCAAGTACCTTCTGAACTTCCTCTCTCACTATCTGTGAAAAACACTTGTGAAATCAGTCACTTCCTCCATCACAGACATCGATACGACATTTGGAAGCCATTCAAACTTCTTCCGTGTAATTCTTTTTTAATGCATTGTCTCGATATACTGGCACCATTTTATGAAGTCGTCTGTTGTCGAAACCTTGAGGGCTTGATACATGTCCTCAGCAACATCCTTCATGAGATGTGCAACCTTATCTTCCTTCTTCATTCTAGGATCCACTATCTTACACAGCTCCAAGATGTCTTGAATGTAGGATGCTGTAGTTTCTCCTGGATGCTGTGCCCTGCACTTTAATTTATCTTCAGCCTTGCACTTCTGTCGTGTCACCGAAATACTTGTGCTGTTCCGCCTGGAATACTTCCCAACTTGTGAACTTCTCCTCATTGTTCTCATACCATTGCTTGGCAGCGCCCTCCAAATAGAAAAATGTGTTAGCCAAAACACACGGTCTCATCCCACTTGTTAAATTTGGCTATACACTCATATACCTTCAGCCGCTTGTTTGGATCTTGGCCTTCATCACCAGAGAACCTGGAAGGATGCCTCGTGTGGTAGCACACAGTTGCTGCCATCATAATGTCCTCTTCTTCTTCTGTCTCCGATAGATTGCGATCTGTTGAATATGGCTCGAACTCAGGTTTCACGCCACGTAAACGGCGGTGCTGTCGTGGCCTGATGGGAGCCACTGTGTCGTCAATAATGAGCGCTATCGCAGGTTCAAATACCCAACGCCTCCATCAGAATAGTGTCACACAGAAGGAGGTGTAATTAGATGAGTGACGAACACTAACTTCACTTAACGAAGGTTTATTCAACACCTGCACATACAAGAGCACGGAGGAAACTGCCTCCGGCCAGAACACATACAGTTTATACAGACCATTCCAGTACAATGATTCTTGATATTTGTGGATACTTCTAGAATGTATTCAAACCGAATATAGAAATTAAACTGCACAGTCCAGAGGAGTTTTGAACTTATGACCTTCCATGCAACAGGTTAGTATCATAACCACTAAACCAAGGTGCTACTCAGCTTCTTCTGCAACAATATCCACAGTCAGTGTCTGTCTTCAGGAGTTCTGGGTACCGAGGTAATGCAAAACATTTTTGATGTGTGTATAACATAACTGGAGAGAGAAAAAAAAATCTACTCACCAAGTGGCACCAGGAGAACAAACACATGAAGATGGTTTTACTTACGCAAGCTTTTAGAGCCAGAGACTCCTTCTTCTGGCAGAAGGGTTGAAGGGGAATAAAGACGTGTGAAGTGAAAGGACAAGAGAGGTTTAGGAAAGGACAGGAGAGATGTAGGAAAAGGGGTAGAGTTCCTTCCTTCACCCCTCTTCCTTCACCTTCAACTCTGCTGGACGAAGGAGTCACTGGCTCCAAAAGCTTGTGTAAGTAAAATCTATTTTATGTGTGCATTCTCCTGCCACCACTTGATGAGTGGATTTCTTTTTACCTATTCAATTAAATTATGCTGTCAAAATTTATTACTTTCATTGTTGTATTTTATGATGAGGATCATTTCTCCCTGTGTAGATTGGAGTCAACAAAATGTTTTGCCATTTGAGGGATAAAGTTTGTGAGTGTAATACCATGAAAATAGCTCATCACAAGGAAAAAACCTTTGTTTTAATGTTTAGCATATAAATTCACTTATCATATCCATGAATCTCTCTCCCCTTTTCATGATTATACAAAACTAGCTTAGCAACTGCTGCTTTGGTCACATAGATTGTATGGTCTACAGGGATTTTTTTCTGTTTTTATTTAATCTAATTTTTAAGTTGTTCACAAATTTCAACATCTTCTAAGCTTTTCATGCTAATTAAGGCCATATAAGTATGGTCTTTTCCAAAAGTACTTCTGACCAACAAATGTTTCTGGTAGTTGGTGTCAAATGTTTTTGTTAATTATGCCTTTGAATGGCAGTATTTCCACACCAACTTTCATCCCCTCACAAATATTTCTTTATGTCTAACTAAGACCAGTCGTCATAAATTTAAGTTTAAAATGTTTTTAATGTAATGAAATAAACCAACTTTTATTGCCTTTGTAGACCTGGAAAAGGCATTTGATAATGTTATCTGGCAAGAGATGTTCAGAGTGCTGAGGAAAAGTGGAATGAAGCACAAAGACATCCGTGTGATATTCAGTTTCTATAAGAATGAGGAGGCAGTGATTAGGAACTGTCACCAGGAACAAGAAGCAAATATTAGAAAAGGGATAAGACAAGGATGTGCTCTCTCCTCTTATATTCAACGCTTACATCCAGGAGGCTATAGACCAAGTTCGAGAAACTACTGCGGTAGGGATCAAAATTAATGGGCAGAAGATAGACATGCTATGTTATGTAGATGATATTGCTATAGTCACAGAGACAAAAGAAAATCTAGAGGAAGTCCTCAGAACAACGGAAAGAATTCTATGCAATCAGTATGGAATGAGAATAAACAATAAAAAGACTAAAGTGATGTATGCAGTACAGGAGCAGAATTTGAACATTTGAGAATGAGAATTGGAAGAGAGGAGCTGGAAATGATAAAGGAATTTACTTACCTGGGAAGCAAAATCACAAGGGATGGTAGAAGCCAGAAAGAAACTGCAAGCAGAACACAAAAGGCCAAAATTGCATTTAATCAGAGGAGGAACTTACTCACCAGCAAGAACATCATCAGCCTGAAGATAAGGGAACATATCACGAAAGCTTTAATTTGGAGTGTGGCCCTATAAGGATGTGAAACTTGGACAATTGGAAGAGAAGAGAGAAGGCCCTGGAGATGTGGTGCTATAGAAGGATGACGAAGATCAGCTGGAGAGACAAAGTAACAAATGAAGAGGTGCTTACAAGGGAACCTCCCCATCGCACCCCTTCAGATTTAGTTATAAGTTGGCACAGTGGATAGGCCTTGAAAAACTGAACACAGATCAGTCGAGAAAACAGGAAGAAGTTGTGCGGAACTCTGAAAAATTAAGCAAAATATACAAACTGAGTAATCCATGCGAAGGATATGCCACATCAAGGATATCATAAGCTCAGGAGCGCCGTGGTCCTGTGGTTAGCGTGAGCAGCTGTGGAACGAGAGGTCCTTGGTTCAAGTCTTCCCTCGAGTGAAAATTTTAATTTTTTATTTTCAGACAATTATCAAAGTTCAGGCACTCACACATAATCAACTTCGCTCTCCAAAATTCCAGGACATGTTCAGATTTGCTTGGACATGTGCAGGATTTGACGATCTACACACAGAAAAATTTGAAAACGTTAAAAACATATGTTTTAACAGAGCACAAGGAAAAGTGAGCGACTGTGAAACTGTTGGATTCATTTGTTGCAGTTTACGTGACAAACTCTTATGTTTTCATCACTTTTTTGGGAATAATTATCACATCCACAAGAAAACCTAAATCGGGCAACGTAGAAGAATGTTTTTACCCATTCGCCAAGTGTACAAGTTATGTGGGTCGACAACATATTCCTGTCATGTGACGCACATGCCGTCACCAGTGTCGTATAGAATATATCAGACGTGTTTTCCTGTGGAGGAATAGGTTGACCTATGACCTTGCGATAAAATGTTTTCGGTTCTCATTGAAGAGTCACGTCCTTTCGTCTACTAATCGCATGGTTTTGCGGTGCGGTCGAAAAACACAGACACTAAACTTATTACAGTGAACAGAGACGTCAATGAACGAATGGACAGATCATAACTTTGCGAAAACAAAGAAAAATTTTTCGCTCGAGGGAGACTTGAAGCGAGGACCTCTCGTTCCGCAGTTGCTCACGCTAACCACGGGACCACGGCGCTCCTGCGATCAGCTTATGCTTGATGTTGGCTATCTTCGCATGGACTACTCAATTTGTATATTTTGCTTATTTTTTCATAGTTCCACACAACTTCTTCCTGTTTTCTCGATTGATCTGTGTTCAGTTTTTCAAGGCCTATCCACTGTGCCAACTTATAACGAAATCTGAGGGGGGTGCAATGGGGAGGTTCCCTTGTTAGAATAGTACAGGAAACCAGATCTCCGTGGAGGCACAACCAAACAAGAAAAGACAGACTTGTAGCTATTGTTACAATCCATCCTGGATTTTCCATTTTTTGAAATGAAGAGCAAGGCAGACAGACAAGAGAAATGGTGTTCTGCTGCAAATCAACCTCAGGGTCAAACACTATAAGAAGAAAAAAATGAAATATTTACTTAAAATTTTCATCCCCTATTGCACTCTACTAGGGGTTGAATTCCCAGAAACACTGAAACATGTGTCCCCCCCCCCCCCCCCAACCAAGAAGTCAAACAGCGATATAGATGTAGCCTTCAAGTCCTTTAGTAATTATTTATTTTCAAAAAAACTTTCACCCACTTTTTAACTGAGAAACAAAATACCAGTTTTCATAGTTCTAGCTCTAAAATTCCCATAATAGTGATATATTTTCAAAAAGCCTTTCAGCCCCTATTTCACCCTCTTAGGAGCAGTATTTCAGACAACCTCTTGTTAAAAGAGGCCTACAGTGTAAGATCCACACCTTCTCCAAACTTCAAGTTTCTATCCGGAGCAGTTTGGGCTGTGCGATGATGAATCATTGAATCAGTCTGACACTGTTTCACCCCTTAGAGGTTGAATTTTAAAAACAATGAAACACATATTTTTTCATCTCCCACCAAAATGCCAAACACCAATTTCCAAAGATTTAACTTTCACCCAATATTTCACCCCCTTAATGACTGAATTCCCAAAAACAGTGACAAGCATACGTTTTATTTCTAATTGAGAAGCCACATACAAATTTTCAAAGATTTATTTTCAAAAATGTTTGCACTATGAAATATTTCCATAAAAATTTTCATCCCTTATTTCACCCCCACAGGGGTTGAATTTCCGAAAACAGCGAACCACACACTTTTTTATTTCTAACTGAGAAGCCAAATTTAAATTTTCATAGATTTAGCTTTAAAAATGCTTTCATAATAAAATATTTTCATAAAAATCTTATCCCCTATTTCACCCTCTTAAGGGTTAAGTTTCCAAAAACACTGAACACATATTTTTTAAATTTGCAACCAAGAGGTCAAATAGCAATGTTCAAAGATGTAGCTTTAAAATACTTCAGTAGTTCTTTAGTGATGATATACTTTTAAAAAAAGCTTTCACCTGCTATTTCACTCCCATTGGGTTAAATTTCCAAAAATGCTCAAACAGGTATCTTTTTATTTCTGACCAAGAGACCACATACCAGTTTTTGTAGGTCTAGCTTCAAAATTGCCTTAATAACAACATTTTTCTAAGAAACCCTTCATACCCTACTTCGCCCCCTTAGAGTTGGAATTTCAAAAATTCCCTTGTTAAATGATGCCGTGTAAGTTGTCTCTTTAATAGATTTTTTCCATCTTCTAATTGTTCTGCCAATAAAATAC
Source organism: Schistocerca americana (assembly GCF_021461395.2). Lineage (NCBI taxonomy): Eukaryota > Metazoa > Arthropoda > Insecta > Orthoptera > Acrididae > Schistocerca > Schistocerca americana. Next base: position 113,609,962 of record NC_060121.1, read on the forward strand.
AATCTTTATTTCACTTCCCAACAACATTTTCTATTTCATAGCTCTGATTTTAGTTGCTCATAATTGTTATCCCCAGATATTTTGTTGAATTGGAAGTCTTTTAAGTTTGCATGATTTACCGTGAGACTGACATTAAATAGATGTGCAACCACCAACTGTGACTATGACCATTTCTAACCATGTCGACAGCAGTGTGCCCTAGAGTGACAGACCATGTGCTTTCTCTTGTACCTTCCTGGAGCTGTGTTTATAGAGTGACAATTCTTCTCATAGAAATCTACCACAAGTCCAGCCCCTCATCCAAGTTGTGGGAGATGAGCAACGGCATGAAGTAGGGGATTGCTTGTAGAAGTGAGGTACAGTCAGTGGGGACTGTGTGTGCCCTGGGAACACTACAGTAACTGTGGAGGTCCTACAGGAACCCTGAAAAGTGATGGCTAATGAGGCTCTGGTGAACCTACGATGGGCCCAGCAAGCCAGTAGTAGATTATGATTTCTGCTTTCAAAAATAGAATGGGCCTTGGACAGAACGGATTTAATCAAGAACTAAGATTTGGAACATTAAATATACAAACATTGACTAGAAAGGTGGAAGAGATGGTAGACATTATGTAAAAAAGGAAGTTAGACCTATTGGGGTTAGCTGAACTGAGATGAAAAGGAGAAGGAAGGAGAGAACTGAGGACAGGCTACCAACTGTCGTGGAGTGGGAATAAGGAGGGACAGAGAAATGGAGTGGGAATAGTAGTAAGAGATGGATTAAAAGAGAATGTGAAGGGAATAAGTGATAGGATGATGAAGGTCAAAATATCATTCGAGGGGATGACCATAGAGGCAATACAAGTGTATGCGCCGCAGGTAGGTTGCACTTCTGAGGAGAAACAAGAGTTTGAAGAGGAAATGCAGAAGCAGGTGGGAAGGAAGAATGTGATAGTAATGGGGGATTTAAATACTCATGTTGGAAGAGAAGTGTGCTTGGACCAGAGGGTTGGGGCTGCTGAAATGAGGAAGGTGAAAGACTGGTGGAGTTCTGTCAAAGAGAGACAGATGAGACGCTGACACTAGGAAGAAATGGGCAGAACAACTAGAGAAAGAAGAGAGAAAAATACTAGGTCCCAAAAGAGGTGGAGAGAGGTGGATGCGAAGACCTAGGGAAGAATTGTACTGGAACATGAGAACAATATCCGGGGAAATCAGACTCAAAAGGGCAAAGTTTGCTGGACATGTAGTTAGGATGAGTATGGACAGAATGATGAAGAGAGTGTGGGAAACAACATGGAGGACAAGGGGAAAGACAGGAACAAAGTGGGTTTTTGAACTTCAGAATGACTGGTTGGAACTGGGGATCAAGGTCGAAGGAAAGGAAAATTGGAGGAACAAATATACACCGACCAATATGCCTGAGATCAATGACAGAGAAGAATACAGGAAAAGATTAGAGTGTCACCAATGGAGTCGACAGGAGAAACAGACACTGAAGATCTCGGAAGAAGAGCAGGAGAGAAGAAGAGAAAGAACGAAGATGTTCTGGGAGAAGAAGAGGAAAATGCAGTCCACGAAGGGGCTATCTGTGGTCCTACAGAGGCCGTAACGCAAGAAGAAGAAGAAGTTCTGTCAAAGGAATGGCTTGCTGGTTGGGAACTCTTGGTTCAGGAAAAGAGAGAGCCACAAGATTACCTGGTACAGTCAAAACTTAAAGAGAAAGTCATTCCTGTATGATAGTGAGATGAACAGAAACATCATTGACATTAAGGTAATACCATCAGAGGCCTTGGATAGTGATCACCATTTGCTAGTAATGGACCTGAGAGGGACTAAGGATAATAAAGGGGCAGAAAATCAGGAAAGACGTGTAAGGGTATGGAAGTTGAAGGAGAAAGAAAGCAGGCTACAGTACCTACAAGTAATAAAGGGAAGCATCCCAAAGGGTGAACCAAACATGGTAGAAGAGGAATATGGTAGATTCATGGGAACATCAGCAAGTGCGGCAGAAGCAATATGTGGGAGGACAAGCAACAAAAATAGATGGAAAGAAACACCCTGGGGGAATGATAAAACAAAGAATACAGTACAGAAGAGGAATAGAGCCTTAACGGTATGGTTCCAGAAGAGAGCAATAGAGACAAGAGAAGAGTATCAAGCCAGAAAGAAAGAAGCAAAAAGAGTGGTCGCGGAGGAGAGAAGAAAGTGGATGAAACAGTGGACCAGAATGATGGAGGAGGATAGTAGAGGTTCAAAAAAGGTGTTGTATGGGATGATTAAAAGTAAGAGGAAGAACTGTACGACAAATTATAACTGAATGGTGAACAAAAGTGGCCAAAATGTAGAGAATAAGGAGGAACTCAACAATATGTGGAAGGAGTATTTTGAAGAACTCCTGAACCTGAATGGAGACCTGCATGAAGTGGAACAAGCTAAGGAGAGAGAAAAGAGAGAGAGAGAGAGAGAGAGAGAGAGAGAGAGAGAGAGAGAGAGAGGGAGAGAGAGAGAAAGAGAAAGAGGAGGAACAGCAAATAGAACATGGGGAGTAGCGGAAGAGGCATTGGGCAAGATGAAGGGAGGCAAGTCACCAGGTCTGGATGAGCTAACTGTAGAGATGGGTGAGAGCAGCAGGAGAGGTGGGGATACAATGGCTATATCGAGTAATGAAAATTGTGTGGAGACAGAAAATGATCCCAGAAGACTGGAAGAAGGGAATAACTGTCCCGATCTTTAAGAAGGGAAATAGAAAAGAGTGCAAAAACTATCAGGGGATAACACTGATGAGTCACTGTGCAAAGATTTTTGTGAAAATTCTGGAAGCATGAATTTGGGCAAAATTAGAAGGAGGTGACAAGAGAAGAGCAACATGGCTTCAGAACCAGATGGTCTGTGTTGGATCTAATTTTTGCTGTAAGACAACTGCAGGAACAATTATGAATATGGAATTGATCTACTAATGACCTTCCTGGACACTGAAAAAGCATATGATAGTGTTCATAGAAGCAAAGTGTGGAAAACCCTGGAGAACAGAGGAGTAGCAAAACAGATTATTTGGAGGAGAAGGGAAATGTACCATGGAAGTGTGAGCTGTGTAAAAGTGAGAGGAGAGAGATCAGCTTGGATTGAACAAAAGAATGGCTTGAGGCAGGGAAGTGCACTTTCACCATTACTCTTCATTGCAGTGATGGATGATATAATAAGTACAGTAGCACAAGTAATTGGTGAAGGAAAGATGAAAACTATGGTGTCCGCAGATAATCTGATGACTTGGGGAATAGGGAAGAGGAAGTACAACAGCAGTTGGACATGTGGGAACGAACAGTACAAGAATATGGGATGAAATTTAGTATAAGTAAGAGTGAGATGATTATCACAACAAGAACGAGGGAGAGAGTAACAACTGGAATAACAATTGGTGGGGAATGATTGAGAAGAGTAGGGAGATGGAAAAAATGACAGAGAAATAAACAAGCAGGGGAGAAAAGCAGAAGCATTTCGGAAGAGTGTCAGAAGCCTGATACGGAGCAAGGATGTACCCCAAATCAGTGAAAAGGTTATGTACTGGTCATACTATGCCCCAGTCCTAAAACACGCATCCGAAACCTGGGTTATGAAAGGAAGAGAGAAAAGCAAAGCACAAGGTAGCATGATGAAATTCTTGAGGAACAGTATTGGAGTGACAAAGATAGACAGATTAAGAAATGAGAGGATCAGAGAGTTAATGAAGGTGGAACCATTGCAGGAGGAGATAGAGAAATCAAGGCTGAGATGGTAAGGGCATGTTAAGCGAATGGAGGAGCAGAGGATAACCAGGAGGATACATGAGATGAAACTGGAAGGAAAGAGACCAAGAGGAAGACTGAGAGACAGATATCTGAAAGGAGTGGAGGAATACATCCAGAAGAAAGGAGAAGACTGGACCAAGGTGAAGACGGAGAGATGGTGGCAAGATAGAAGACGATGGAGAGGCTTATGTTCTAAACAGACCCGGCCAGAGGCTGGAATCTGCCCAAGATGATGATGATGATGATGATGAATTCGTCTCTGAGATCAGGACAATCTCTTACGTTCCTTTCAGGGAGAATAAGTTTTCTGTTGTTCATATTTTCTTGTTGCTTTCTTATAGAAAAAAAAAACTTCTAATGTACAATGCTACCTGGGTGCAATCTTGTTTTCAGCACGCACCGTAACGCATTGAGATACTTTATGAACAATATTTGCACATATATATTTAAAAATTATTTGTATTGTTACATAGTGACCATTTAAAGGTGGGGAACTGTTTACTTATTTCTGTTGAAGTATCCAGCTGTGAGCTGGATAATGCTGTCAATGATAATTTTAATCTACATCTGAAAACAGTAATACTGCCTGACAAATGTTTATTTTTGCTGGTAGAGTCTAGAAGAGATTTGTAGCAATATGTTTTAGACATAAGTAGGATCAGTGGGGGTAATCAAATAATTTTCCCTTCAGCATTGTACTGTTAAATATCAGTATTACTCTTACAGCAAATAATTTGCTGACAGTTTCATTGAAGTATAAATGCATTGCATAGCCATATTGAATATTCTAAACAAACATGCACACAAAATGCATATATGCACTAAATTCAATGAATTATTCCAAACTGTAGTTAAATACACAGGGAGAAAGAAATGGACTGTCAAAACAAAGCCATCACATTTAATTATGCAAGTACTGTGTACTGTAACAGGAGCCAAACTGTCCCAAAAATCATTAGAGATCACATAAGTTGTTATGTCACTGAAAAGCAAAAACAGTTCTGTTTACAATCATATTTCAGTTAGAGTATCAAAATCTTGTGCTGGCTTTATAGCTCCAGTCTTGTGTTATCTTTGTCATGAGTCAATGGGACAAGGTATACTTTCTAAAAGAGTGCAATACACAGCTGCAGCATCTAATTATAAAATATTTTTGTAAAATAAAAGAATACTCCTGTTGATGAAATACAATACATGTATTTCAATGCGCCAATGGAGATGTCATTTAAATGATGTGGTTGTTTTATCTCAGTAAGAGATTTTATGGTCTACTTCAATGGGCCCAATATATGCAACACATTTCTAATATTTACATCCTATTTACATTGGATTCTAATTTCATGGGTCAGGATTTTATACAATGGTACTTCCCTTACCTGGAAAATGAAGGATCTTGATCCACAGAATTATTATTGTTCAAACTGATGACAACATCTGGTTCTCCAGGAGGGCGAAAGCTCTCACGAAAACTGTTGGCAAGGTCTGAACGTACAGCTGCATCATCTAAATCAGTGTAAGTTTCTGTTTGTGACTCATGTTCATTCTCATTCTCAGTACTTCCAGAACTATTTGTCGGTTCACCTTTCCCTTGTAACTTCTTCGATATATGCTAAACAGATGCATTGTATATTTCAGTATAGCTTATTTACCAATGACCAAAATATTGTTGCCCTTATTGACTAGTTTTGATCAAGGAAAAATTTAAAATCAAAAGAAATAACAACATTCTGCCAGAGTCTGGCTTCAGCTGCCAAAACTGTGATCATATGTATGTGAGTTGCATTTGCATGTGTGTGTGTGTGTGGGAGGGGGGGGGAGGGGGGGTGTGTGTTGTCTATTTTTGACAAAGGGATTGTTGGCCAAAAGCTTATTTTGTGACAAGCTTTTTGTTGTACCTATCTGCAACTCAGCATCTCCGCTATATGGTGAGTAGCAACTATCCCTTTTATAATATTGTGAAATAAAAAGGTCTCATTTTTACTGGTGTCACCTCATACAGACTGCACTTCATAAAATTCTATTGGGAAATAAAGATGGAAAATACTTTCATTTAGAAGCTGGTAGCAGGGAGAGGTTCAGCTAAAAGCAAACAGAAACATAAAATGATCTCACTTTTACTGGTACAATCTTATTACACTTTCATGTGACTGCACTTCATAGAATTGTGTTATGCACCAGAGCAGAAAAGGGGAATGAACTCAACTCAATTTTTCTTAAGTACATGCCTGCATAGCCACAGATGACAGCATGCAGATATGACACAGCTACGCAGCAGAAAGAAACAATCAAACTTTAAGCTCCTCAGATACATGAGTGCATTTTGCTTCATTGGCATCAATTACCAAGTACGAGTTACACATTCAACAAAATGTCCACTGAGAGAGAGACAGAGATGTATTTTTTAGGTCTTGTGACATGAAGCAACAAGCGTTACCTCTGACAGAATAACACATTTTAGACACCTGACAGTGCAGTTAAGAGCCTGTAACAAATTGTAACCCTTTTGTGGGCACATTTTGTTGTAGCAACTCAGCAAAGATATTTTTTTGTTATCCTACATTAATTCTGATCAACTGACTATATTTATTTTTTGATAATTTTATTTTTGTGATTTAGGACCAAAAACAATGGTTGTAAATGGATTTCCAACTTCTCTTTTGTGAGTTGTTATGTTTTGCCATTACAAGTAAAAAAATTAAGATCAGTGTTTCCTGTTTTTATTTTATCTTTCCTTTCACTTTATTCAAAAAATAATTGTTCCCAATATTAAAGTTTACTTACCACAATGTGAAAACAAGCCTTGAAACTTTATCATGCAATAAAGGTATGAGCTAAAAATAATTGTTTCCAATATTAAAGTTTACTTGCCACAATGTGAAAACAATCCTTGAAACTTTATCATGCAATAAAGGTATGAGCTAATACTGGTCACTGTAACGTGTATTGCAGAAGTGAAGGAATGTGTTCCGACAATAGTAGTGATCCCATGACAAACAGAACCTATTTGTTGTGGCAGTTTTCATACACTTGGTGCAGAGTACTACCATGTTAGGCAAAGACAGAGGTAGTAAGATGTATTTCCAAAAGCTTTGGGATACCATTAAGTTGGTGGTAAGTATGTTCTCAAGGACCACAAATGATAGATTAATTTTGTGGTACGTATACTTCCCACGTCCCTCCAGAAACTACTTTGGTGGTAACCATGCTTCCCAACAACCATTAAAACACCATTGTTTAGTGGGACATATCCTTCCCACAGTCCTGACGGCTATATTTCACAACAAACAGAAATTACAGCTGGTGTAGTAGACTGCCACTAGATGTCAGGAGTATACAGAAGTGGTAACACATATTCCCTTAAACACTGTAAAGAAATATGTTTGCTGGGAAGTATATCCTCGAGGGCCTGCAAAAGGGTTAAACAAAAATGGTGGAATGAGGACTGCAGATGACTGGTAATGAAGCAGGTCACATTCAGTCATAATAAACAAAGCCTCACGTCATTACCTTGAACATGCTGCTTCCCATTCCCGAGATGGCAACATTCAAGTAACCACCACCTGCCACTCGTAGCACTTCATATTGTGGCTGCCTACCACATCACTGAGGGTCTTCCACCATCAGTACATCTCACAGTGTTTATCATATTAACATCATTGTCAGTCCTGGGTGAGAGGGCCATTCAGCACCTCTATTCCTGCTCGTCACTGCAAGCACTTCCTGGTGCCATGGTGCGAGTCGAAAGAGTTCACTGCACAATACTGAAAAAGCTAAGCCATTACATTTAGACTGGGATACCTATTTAAATTTTGTGGTGGGTATGTATAATTTGAAAGTTCACACAGGAACTGGTCATTCACCATACAAACCAATGTATGAGAGGTAAATTCTGTCACTTTCTGACATGATTCAGCCAAAATTAGGGACACAAGGTTAATCAATGAAACTGTTTGTCAAGCAGTTAAGAGAAGTTTGTCAGGGAGTAAACTATGCCAACACAAGGGCTGTGGAAAATAAGGAACAGTTGGTAAATGTGCTAGTAAAACACCGCAATACAGTACAGGGCAGTGAGTACTGCTAACAAACTCTTATACCCTGAAGGGCAACACTGGAGTTCTTAATGCTTCACTGTTACAGATGAGCTCTTTGCATTCTGTGCTCAGGCTGCTTTTATTATAGCTGTACTGCTTGCCAAATGCTGGTGCCTGTACTGAGAGTGGCATTCTGCTTGAGGGGGGGAAAAAAAAAAGAAATGTGTTTTCGAAAGATCTTTGATGAGCAGCATCATGTACACTGCATATTTTCGTATTACAATATGCTGCATATTTTCATATTACAAAAATATAAATTCGACTTCTGCCAAACACAGCACGTTAGTTTCCAAAGTGTTGGAATAGAGACTGCAGTGCACTTTTTTAAGCCAATCATAGCTCATGTCATGTGATCTTGCCAGCCAATGACAGCAGATATTCAGAGCATAGGACTCGTGATGCAGTCAAACAATAGCAACATCACTGTTAAGTAGCATGAACACACAAATAGGAATTACTGTACATAGTGTAGCTACAAGAAAAGCTAAGGTTTCACACATAATACTGGTCTTTTTAGTGTGTGTTACACTTCTAAGATACATTACATAAATGTGCCAGTAAAATTTTAAACAACGACATTAATGTCTCGTCTTCTGGACTTGAAATTATTCTAAGTGGCTGCTCCTCAAAGTGTTAAGTCTTAAATGAGAGTCAAACGCTCTGTGATTTAACAAATCATCTTGCGTGTAAGGAAATTTCCTTTGAGAATAACGCTTTTTAAAGAACCATTCGCAATATTTTCCCACGACCTCTTAGACATGGGTTCGTTACAGCAACTGCCAGATAGCAGCCAGAAAACAGCGTTACTGTGCGTAGGCAGCTATGATGATGTAGAAATCCCATATGTTCATACATATATGGCATTAAGAGATCTTACAAGATGTCATAAAAGAAATATGACATCAGAGGATACACCAAGAGCATAGTAATTCCATATACCATACTAAAATGCATAATTCGGCTTAACGGGCACATTCATACGTCCAGATTCACAATGAAGTAGCTCACAACCTGATATTACACTTTTCAGTGTGCTTTTCAGAATGCAAATTTTCTTGGAGCACCATTACTGCATTGTCTCATGTTTGGTCCTTTATTATGACATAATGCCATTACATGCCAGAAGATGAAAATGTGCACTTGAAATTCAGTGAACAGTTGAAACTAGTCAAAAGTGTGGAATGAAAAACTTTGTTTCTTATAAATTAACTGCACCTGTGGAAAAGATTACCAAAAGCCACATTTATTTAGAAAAAAAAAGAAAAAAAATTGTTGTGCAAAGCAATTTATGCTTGACTGCCAAAAACATGGAAATAAAATAAAATCAGAAAACTGAAACTAATAACATACTTTAGCATTCTGTAATTATGTGAATGTATTTTAATTCACTTGATAGCTCCAGTAAACGAAGAGGAAAAGCAAAATCTCTAAATGTAAACAGGCGTCACTATCCCCCTTCCCACTACAATTCAGACTGCTCTGCGCATGCATGAATCTGGCAGCCTGGCACACCAGAAAAATTTTTCTGGGTAGCATGACTGCTTCTGGGTACTGCTGCAGCCACGCTTCTAGTAGCCAGAAGCGGGAGAAGGTACTGCTCATACGAAATGCAACTGCACATGCACATGAGCCCGCTGGCAACTGCTCAAAACGAACTTAAAGTAAACTGTTGTGACGTTGCACTCATCGGGAGCAGTTTGGTGTTATGAAGTATTCCACAGTCCTCATCCTAAAGTGTTTGACACATTTTGATTTTGGCAGACGCTTGTGGGTGCATTGTGTTTTGTTGTTGTAAATGGCGTATTTCCTTCGCAACTTAAGTTTTATTTTGGTTTTATTATCTTGTTTATATTTTATTGCTGCAGTATTATTCTGCAGTAGCAGGATACAGTAAAATTTTGTTAGACTATCAGTCTTACCAGTCAAAATTACAAAAATTTAACTGAAGACTAAAACACCCGCATCTAGCCATCCTGATTTAGGTTTTCCGTGATTTCCCTAAATCACTCCAGGTAAATGCCGGGATGGTTCCTTTGAAAGGGCATGGCCGACTTCCTATCCCATACTTCCCTAATCCAATGAGACCGATGACCTCACTGTCTGGTCTCCTTCCCCAAACAACCCAACCCCTACTAAAGCAACGAAAAATTCCCAGAATACTAAATAATTCCTGGATTTTTCCCAGTTTTCTCCTGCATAAAAAATTACTGTTTTTTTCCAGATTTCCCAGTGTCCCAGACTGTATACATCCTGTTAAATTAAGTAAAACAACGCACAAAACTTTAAAGATTTTGCCGAGGTAAAAACACATTGCGTAAACTTTGCACATGGTTGATTTCAGCTCATACATTGCAGTGAATGAAATGTAGATATGATATTGAAATTTAGAGCAGAATGATTCCTCGTTTCATTCTTGAGTTGTTGTTGTGGTCTTCAGTCCTGAGACTGGTTTGATGCAGCTCTCTATGCTACTGCAACCTACATCCTTGTGAATCTGTTTAGTATATTCATCTCTTGGTCTCCCTCTACGATTTTTACCCTCCATGCTGCCCTCCAATATTAAATTGGTGATCCCTAGATGACTCACAATATGCCCTAACAGCCAATCCCTTCTTCTAGTCAAGCTGCGCCACAAATTTCTCTTCTCTCCAATTCTATTCAATACTTCCTCATTAGTTATGTGATCTACCCACCTAATCTTCAGCATTCTTCTGTAGCACCACATTTCGAAAGCTTCTATTCTCTTCTTGTCTAAACTATTTATTGTCCACATTTCACTTCCATACATGGCTACACTCCATGCAAATACTTTCAGAAACAACTTCCTGACACTTAAATCTATACTCGATGTTAACAAATTTCTCTTCTTCAGAAACGCTTTCCTTGTCATTGCCAGTCTACATTTTATATCCTCTCTACTTCGACCATCATCAGTTATTTTGCTCTCCAAATAAGAAAACTCCTTTACTACTTTAAGTGTCTCGTTTCCTAATCTAATTCCGGCAGTATCACCCAATTTAATTTGACTACATTTCATTATCCTCATTTTGCTTTTGTTGATGTTCATCTTATATCCTCCTTTCAAGACACTGTCCATTCCATTCAATTGCTCTTCCTGGTCCTTTCCTGTCTCTGACAGAATTACAATGTCGTCAGTGAACCTCAAAGTTGTTATTACTTCTCCATGGATTTTAATTCCCACTCCGAATTTTTCTTTTGTTTCCTTTACTGCTTGCTCAATATACAGATCGAATAACATCAGGGATAGGCTACAACCCTGTCTCACTCTCTTCCCAACCACTGCTTCCCTTTCATGCCCCTCAACTCTTATAACTGCCATCTGGTTTCTGTACCAATTGTAAATAGCATTTCGCTCCCTGTATTTTACCCCTGCCACCTTCAGAATTTGAAAGAGAGTATTCCAGTCAACATTGTCAAAAGTTTTCTCTAAGTCTACGAATGCTGGAAATGTAGGTTTGTCTTTCCTTAATCTATTTTCTAAGATAAGTCGTAGGGTCAGTATTGCCTCACGTGTTCCAACATTTCTACGGAATCCAAACTGATCTTGCACGAGGTCGGCTTCTACCAGTTTTTCCATTCCTCTGTAAAGAATTCGTGTTAGTATTTTGCTGCAGTGGCTTATTAAACTGATAGTTCGGCAATTTTCACATCTGTCAACACCTGCTTTCTTTGGGATTTGAATTATTATATTGTTCTTGAAGTCTGAGGGTATTTCTCCTGTCTCATACATCTTGCTCACCAGATGGTAGAATTTTGTCAGGACTGGCTCTCCCAAGGCTATCAGAAGTTCTAATGGGATGTTGTCTACTCCCGGGGCCTTGTTTTGACTTAGGTCTTTCAGTGCTCTGTCAAACTCTTCACGCAGTATCGTATCTCCCATTTCATCTTCATCTACATTCTCTTCCATTCCTATAATATTGTCCTTAAGAACATCGCCATTGTATAGACCCTCTATGTACTCCTTCCACCTTTCTGCTTTCCCTTCCTTGCTTAGTACTGGGTTTCCATCTGAGCTCTTGATATTCATGCAAATCGTTCTCTTTTCTCCAAAGGTCTCTTTAATTTTCCTGTAGGCAGTATCTATCCCCTAGTGAGATAAGCCTCTACATCCTTCCATTTGTCCTCTAGCCATCCCTGCTTAGCCATTTTGCACTTCCTGTTGATCTCATTTTTGAGACGTTTGTATTCCTTTTTGCCTGCTTCATTTACTGCATTTTTGTATTTTCTGCTATCATCAATTGAATTCAATATCTCTTCTGTTACCCAAGGATTTCTATTAGCCCTCATCTTTTTACCAACTTGATCCTCTGCTACCTTCAATATTTCATCTCTCAAAGCTACCCATTCTTCTTCTACTGTATTTCCTTCCCCATTCTTGTCAATCGTTCTCTAATGCTCTCCCTGAAGCTCTCTACAGCCTCTGGTTCTTTCAGTTTATCCAGGTCCCATCTCCTCAATTTCCCACCTTTTTGCAGTTTCTTCAGTTTTAATCTACAATTCATAACCAATAGATTGTGGTCAGAGTCCACATCTGCCCCTGGAAATGTCTTACAATTTAAAACCTGGTTCCTGAATCTCTGTCTTACCATTATATAACCTATCTGATACCTTCCAGTATCTCCAGGCTTCTTCCCTGTGTACAACCTTCTTTCATGATTCTTGAATTATTTGGTTTCATATCCAAAGGATGGTTGCACACGACATGCACATTTGTTCGCATCCTTCTGCATTGCAAATCGTTTGACCATATCAGTCATCACATATCATAAATGATTCAAGATATCAAAACGGGGTTTTCTGTAAATAACAGCATGCAATGAGGGACATATGTTGTATGACAAACACTCAATTTTTTTTTAAATTCGATAAGATATGGTAGTAACGGGTCTGCAGCAGTGAGAGGTCAGCATCTCAGGATCCATTCAGATGTCCACAGTACAGCAGAAAAATCCAAGCTTTGTGCATCTACATTACCAAAACACTTGGGAACAAACATAGCAGGATGTGTATACACACCCACAGCAGTGAAAGAGTTAACAAAGTATCAGAGACCATACCATACCACATCACCCAAATGACTTAGCCAGTAAACGTAAAACTACAACCACTGACTAAAACATGTGCATGTCATTACAGTGAAGTCATTTAAAGGAGCAATTGACACATCACCACATGTTCCATCACTTCAGCAGAAAAGGAGAAGTGGCCTAAGAAAAGAGAAGATATATGCAATGTACCATATGAAGTTAGATCTATGGGACAAATAGGGTGATTCAACATGTTTTTATACTCTAGATGTACATGGGTTATGTTGGGATACATGTTCGGGTAACTGGGTAAACATTTTTCATTTGCTTGTCTTTGATTCTTTAGGTATACAATGATCCAAAGGAGGGAGGGGGCTGATGGTAATTCATTTTCTCTTAGGTGGTGTACCAGTGATGATGTCCAGAAGGATGGTCATAATACTACTACACTTTTGCAGAGGAAGCATGATTCAGGACCAGCCTCTGAACACTGGGATTTTGTTCTCAGGGCAAGCATATGTGAGACTCACAAATCACAAGTGGACAATTAAATTGACATTCAACATTTGAAAGGTGTGAAACGAAGTCTCAGGACAGCAGAACATGTCCACAGAGTTGCACAAAGAGGCAATGAAAGGAGAAATACAGTATTAGCTGAAGTGCAAAATGAATATCACAAGTTAAAGCTTTCCTATGAAAAGTTAAGGGCTCATTTACAGTAACTGATGGAAGTAGATCCATGATCACTACTACAGAAGACAACAGGATGGCTGGATGCAGATGGGAAGCTATTAAAAATGGTGCTCAGGACAGCAAACGACAATGGTACAGAAAGCAGGAACAACATAAAAGGGAATCATAGAGGAGACGGCAGAAGATACAAAAGCAATGGTCTGTTTGTATGTGACACAATTAGCAAATGTGGAACAAGGAATACTGTATATTATCAAGACAGTGGAAAAGTTAATGACAGAATTAGAGCAGTACATGTGGAGCACCATGAATACCCTGATTAGTGATTGAAAGGAGGTGCACTTGATGAAATGATAGTAGTATTGAAGTTATTTATTGTAAACATTAGTAGACAGTTTGGAGGGTGTGAGGACTGAAATTGAATTGTTGCAGGAAGCAGTTCATCATGTCACCCATGTACATATGAGTGTGATACTGCTAACCCAGCCCATGTGGAGTTGCTAATCTCCCATGGGCATCTCCCCACATGGCAGATAGGGGAATGTTTACCAGTGGGAAAATAAAATACCTGGAGCAGACCAGAATTGGCAACTGCTGCTTTGGGTCTCCATAGGCCAAGGGAAGAAATCCCTGAATAAAAACTACCTGTCCTCAGGTAGAGATTGGACCTAGGGTTGACAGCCCACTCTGTAAAGAATACCTGTTATGAAACTTCAACAAAGAAAAACAAGATGGATAAAAGATGACAGATATGGCATGGACAAGGTTATGGTGGGTGTGCAACAAAATGATGGAGACAAGCAAATTGAGAAAAGAAAGAGAAAAATATGAAGCACAAATCAGATTTATTTGTCAGTACTTGGAATATGAGATCATTATACCACTCTGAAGTGATGCAAGGCCAAATAATGAACCTGAAGCAGAGCCTCAGAGCATTGCAAGAAGCAAGATGAACTAGGAGTGGAAACCTACAAAAGAAAGAAGCAAACATATTTTATAGATAAAGCAAAAGGAACCATGTGTTCAGGACAGGATTTGTAGTGCATCACCAAATAAAGCACTTAGTAACAGGACCATCCCTTTAAACCCAAGATACCAGCACTTAGGATAAAAGGTAAATTCTTCAATTATTCCATAATTAATATCCACGTAGCAACTGAAGAATCAGAGGATGAGGAGAAAGAAGCTTTCTATGAATCTCTGGCAAGAACATATGATGAATGATCAGGGCACAATACAAAAATACTACCCAGACACCTAAATCCCAGGTGGGAAGAGAACAGATATATAGACCAATAATTGGTATCTATAATAAACATGCAATAAGTTATGACAACAGGACAAGTTTGATACTATTTGCAGCATCTAGAAACATGGTGGCTAGCTTCATATTGTTCCCACAGAAGGAAATACATAAGGGAATACCAGATGGAAATACAATAAATCAGATCAACCATGTACTAACTGATGCAAGGCACAAGTCAAACTTAATGGATGTAAGGGGCTTAAGGGGTCCAAATATAGACACAAATCACTTCCTATTTTGGGCACAGGTGAAGGCAAGAATGTCTAACACAGTGAAAGGAACCCAGCCTAGGACAAATAAATGTAACATCATAGCTTTAAAATCAGAGGAAGCAAGGGAATGATAGCAGAAGAAAATAATTCAGGCTCTTGAAAATGCTGGAGAACGTAACAACATTGAAGACCAATGGGAAAAGATAAAAAAAAGTGCAGATAGCGGCAGATGAGATAATTGGAAACAGCGTGTGGCAGAAAAGAACCTTGTGGTTCAATACCAAATGTGAAACAGTAACAAACAAAAGAAATGAAGCACACAAAAGATCAGTACAACCACATTAAACCATGAGGATAATGGATGAATATAAAGAAAAATGGAAAATTGAAAAAAGGACCCACCAAAGGAAAAAGAGGGAATGGATGAAGAGAAATACTGAAGAAATGGAGCTTCTGAGGGGTACAAATAAAGCAAGGAAATTTCATAGAGAGGTGAATACGACAGGGAAACATTTCCGAGTCAGAACAAGTTTAATAAAAGATAGGAAGGGGGAAATTATTAGTCAAGAGAAGGAGATATGCAAGAGGTGGTGTGGCTACTTTGATAAACTTCTTAATTTGAGATCGATTGTACCAAGGAACCCAACAGAAATACAAGAGGAAGAGGATCCAGATAAAAATGAGGACCTATTTGATGTACAAGAGATGAGAACTGCAATGAGAATAATACAGAACAACAATAGAGAAGAAAATATCTTGGTGAGAGGAATGACTTTTCATAAATCTGTGCAGATAGTGGCCTATGCGGATGACATCGTCATAGTACCAAGAACTCTGATGGCAATGAAAGAGACATTCACCACACTTGAACAGGCCAGCAGGAATAAAGGACTAAATATTGACAAACAGAAAACAAAATAACTAGCTGCTGGGAAAGTGCACAAGGAGAATATGGCAGCCAAAATAACGAGGGTTGTTATACCTTCGAAAGAGTCAATCATTTCAAGTACCTGGGCTCAACTCTACCCAGTCTAGATGATAGCTAATGTGAAATAAATACACTAATTGCACCCAATAAAGCTCATTTCACCTTAACGAAGCTTCTATCTTTGAGGCTCATGACTAGAAACACAGAATTAACCATTCATAGAACACTGATCAGACCCTTGCTTACGTACACCTCTGAAACTCGGCCTCTGACAGCAAAGGACACTGAATTGCTGGATCCATTTGAGAGAAGGATACTCATAGAACAATCAACCCAATTTGTGAAAGGGGAAGATGGAGGAGGCAATATAACCATGAGTTGTATGCAAAGATCAGCCGATTAGAATAATTGCGAAGTCATCTACGCCGAGATAGGCTGGACACGTGGTATGGCTGAATGACATGGAAATACTAAAAAGATTTTACAAAGAAAGTCAGGTGGACAGAGAGGATGTGGTCAACTGAAAACTAAATGGGAGGATGGAGTCACATAAGACCTTCAGAAGATGGGCTACAGAAATTGGAAAATGCTCGCAAGGGACCAGGATAAATGGAAGGAGATAGCAGAAGATGCCAAGACTCATCATGAATTGTAGAGCCACAGAAGAAGAAGACTGCTAACTCAGCAGCAATTTCTGATAGGGTTACAACAAATACAGAGGGTAGCACTGACTGAGCTAGTTTCGACATCACCCATAAAGTTTCTGGTAGCAGTCAAAAATGCAAAATACTGATATTTTATAATCCATCCATACCCAATTAAGTGGAACACCATCAATAAACAGGTACAAGTACAGACTCACAGAGTGTTATTAGTCTCAGAATAAAAAGATTCTCATGTACTTATGTCTGTAGTAGATCTAAAGAATGGTATCACAAAGAATGTTACTATTTATCCAGTCACAGTAGTGCAGACTAATGAACAGGCATTTCAAATGAAACAATTTCTTGGGAAAATGGAAGTGGCAGAGTGTAAAGGGAAGCACTAGCCCCATAGCATGTCATTCTCAATGGAGAGAAGTCTTCTGAAGTAAGAGTGATTTCAGGTGTGCCGAAGGAGAGCACTGTAGGACCGTTGCTATTCACAATATACATAAATGACCTTGTGGATAACATCAGAAGTTCACTGAGGCTTTTTTCGGATTGGAAATGGCTCTGAGCACTATGGGACTTAACATCTGTGGTCATCAGTCCTCTAGAACTTAGAACTACTTAAACCTAACTAACCTAAGGACATCACACACATCCATGCCCGAGGCAGGATTCGAACCTGCGACTGTAGCGGTCACGCTATTCCAGGCTGAAGCGGTTAGAAACGCACGGCCACACCGGCCGGCTGCTTTTTTCGGATGATGCTGTGGTATATCGAGAGGTTGTAACAATGGAAAATTGTACTGAAATGCAGGAGGATCTGCAGCAAATTGACGCATGGGGCAGGGAATGGCAATTGAATCTCAATGTAGACAAGTGTAATGTGCTGTGAATACATAGAAAGAAAGATCCTTTACCATTTAGCTACAATATAGCAGGTCAGCAACTGGAAGCAGTTAATTCCATAAAATATCTGGGAGTAGGCATTAGGAGTGATTTAAAATGGAATGATCATATAAAGTTGATTGTCTGTAAAGCAGATGCCAGACTGAGATTCATTGGAAGAATCCTAAGGAAATGCAATCCGAAAACAAAGGAAGTAGGTTACAGTACACTTGTTCGCCTACTACTTGAATATTGCTCACCAGTGTGGGATCCATACCAGATAGGGCTGATAGGAGAGATAGAGAAGATCCAATGGAGAGCAGGATCATTTAGTAATTGTGAAAGCATTACAGAGATGATAGATAAACTCCAGTGGAACTGCAGGAGAGACACTCAGTAGCTCGGTACCGGCTTTTGTTGAAGTTTCAAGAACATACCTTCACTGAGGAGTCAAGCAGTATATTGCTCCCTCCTATGTATATCCCGCGAAGAGACCATGAGAGATTAGAGCCCACATGGAGGCATACCGACAATCTTTCTTTCCATGAACAATACGAGACTGGAATAAAAGGGAGAATCGATAGAGGTACTCAAGGTAACCTCCGCCACACACCGTCAGGTAGCTTGCGGAGTATGGATGTAGATGTAGATGTAGACAGCCACATTTTCAGAAAATTGGATACTACTGGATTTACTCCATATTTTCACCAGAAACAGTGATTGTCAACTGTTACAGAAGTGGAAGACCAACAGAGATGACAAAATTAAAATTTTAAAACAGCAGATAACTAATCATCAGAGTGAAGTGTGACATTTGTACTGGCTGGAAGAATCATTATGCATACTATCTGTACAGACGTAACATTCCTTATCAACACCTGGATTCCAGCCTATTACACTCTTTAGATCATAGAAAAAGGAAGAATTTCAGTTGACTAGATGCTACAACATGTAAAGCAATATCATGAGAAATGCAAGCAAAACATAATAATTGTTAATGTAACCACAACAAGCATTATCCTGAATCTGCTACTCATTTGTGCAATTTACTTCTGCTTAAATGTAAAATATTCCATTCAAATGAATCACCAATCCATCAAATACTCATGGAACATTACACACCAGTGATAAGAATTAAGAATAGAAACTGTAAATTGTATTAGAAGTAGGTAACTGACCAAAAACACAATATAAGTTTAGGTAGTTAATTTACACAGACTAAGCTTAGGAGCCTTACAGTTCAATTCAAGAAGCAACCAAGTGATTGATCTCAGAGTAATGTAAAATTGTGAATAAAAAGCATATATGGTGCTGTAACTACGAAATTTGTATATGTTCAACTTCATAGTTTATGTATGAAGTTTGTGTGGTGTCACCGCCAGACACCACACTTGCTAGGTGGTAGCCTTTAAATCAGCCGCGGTCCATTAGTATACGTCGGACCCGTGTGTCGCCACTATCAGTGATTTCAGACCGAGCGCCGCCACACAGCAGGTCTAGAGAGACTTCCTAGCACTCGCCCCAGTTGTACAACCGACTTTTCTAGCGATGGTTCACTGATAAAATACGCTCTCATTTGCCGAGACGATAGTTAGCATAGCCTTCAGCTACGTCATTTGCTATGACCTAGCAAGGCGCCAGTACCAGTTACTATTGATACTGTAATGATGTACCGTCAAGAGCGACGTTCACCATTAATGGATTAAAGTTAAGTATTCCACCAACTACGTCCGTTTTTTCTAAATTCTAATTTCCTTGTCCTGTTCCAGACCTCACGCCAACCTGCGTGAGCTAAAATGCATGCCTTTCGGCTTCCTCTAGTAACACGGTGTTGGCTCTCCTGCCAACCACAACAGTTTGTGCCTGATTTGGCTACTAGAAGTCAGCTGGCCTGCTAGTCTGACAGCAGTTGCATGTGCAGCCTGCCAGCTGCACCCCAGTTAGAATTAATAACTATTCAGGCAGGAGTGCAAGGTTCCACTGGCCACTTGTGTGTTGTCTGCTGCACATACTTTGTCTCTCATGTGTTTATGCCTTTTCATTCTTGGGTTAGAATATAGAGACTAGTTTGGTAATGGACAGAGAAAGCAAATTTGGGCTAAATTTCTTGCAGAAGAGGGGATTAACAAAACAAGAAACATAATCAGTACAGCCAAAAATACCTATCCCGGATCCAAGATAGTGATAAGTGGAATTTTACACAAAAGATCAGTTAGTGATGGCTACATAGACAGGATAAATGACTGGATGCAAAATCTGTGTGATACTTTAGGGATAGTATTTTTACATCTTAATAAGTTTGTAACCAATAAGTGTCTAGGACAGGATGGACTCCACATGAATAGGTTAAGCTCTAAAACTTGCAGTAAAGTGTTGGCAGATGTGTGTGCCTTAATAAAAAAACATGGGTAACTGACTTTTAGTAAAGGGGGTGATAATTTAAATAAGGCTACAAAAAATATTAGATGTGTTTCTGCCAGTAAAACGGATCATCTAATGTACTAGAAAAAATTGAAAAACAGAAATCAGAAAGCAAAGCAAAGGTAAGTGCTCAATCAAATAATCCAGAAAAAATGGTTCATAATTTTATGCTGTTCCATCAGAATGTTCAGTCTCTGTGCAATAAATTAATAGAATTGCAAATAATGCTTTCAAATGAATTAAATGATGCTTCTGTGTTATGTCTTAATGAGCACTGATTAAGAGAGGATATATTACAAACAGTAAACATAAAAAAATATGAATTGGCAGCCTACACTTGTAGAAAGCAACTTCAATGTAGAAGAAACTGAGAAACTGCATCTTTGTCAGAAAAGGAATACCTTACAAAAATACAGAACAACCAAAGACACTAAATAGGCAAAAGGATTTTGCAATATCATCCACAGAATTACTATCACATAAAACAACTGTAGTATGCCTTTACAGATCTCCTGAGGAAGACATAAAAAACTTTCTTCAACATATGGAAAAAACTTTAATTCTAACTGTAAAAAATAAACAAATACTCCTTATATGTGGTGATTTCAATATAGACTTTAGGAAGCCCCATAAAATAAGAATAGAACTATTGAATCTCTTATTTTCTTGTAGCTTGAAAATCACAACACATTCCCCAACACGAGAAACTAGCTCTACAAAATCCACGATAGACCAAATAATAATTAACTATAATCAACAACATTACATAGCAGAAATAATAAAGACTGGACTTGGAGACCACTATGGACAAAACATGAGTTTCAATATTGAATGTGATAAGGCCAACAAACTGACAAGTACATATGAGACCCGATCTTACAATGACCAGAATGAAACTTCCTGGCAGATTAAAACTGTGTGCCTGACCGAGACTCGAACTCGGGACCTTTGCCTTTCGCGGCCAAGTGCTCTACCATCTGAGCTACCAAAGCACGACTCACGCCCGGTACTCACAGCTTTACTTCTGCCAGTATCTCGTCTCCTACCTTCCAAACTTTACAGAAGCTCTCCTGCAGGAGAGCTCTCGCAGGAGAGCTTCGGTAAAGTTTGGAATGTAGGAGACGAGATACTGGCAGAAGTAAAGCTGTGAGTACCGGGCGTGAGTCGTGCTTCGGTAGCTCAGCTGGTAGAGCACTTGCCCGCGAAAGGCAAAGGTCCCGAGTTCGAGTCTCGGTCGGGCACACAGTTTTAATCTGCCAGGAAGTTTCATATCAGCGCACACTCCGCTGCAGAGTGAAAATCTCATTCTGGAAATGACCAGAATACTGAAATACTTAGAAATCGTTTAAAGAAAGAATCATGGGAACAAATTTATGGAGCTGGAAATATACCTGACAAATATCTTTATGGATACAATTAAATATCATTTTGATGTTGCATTTCCACTTAAATTTAGGAGGTCAAAACTCACTCACACAAACAAATGGATCACTACATGTATCAGAAAATCATGTGCAGAGAAACGATTCCTCTACAAAGTTACAAAAACATGTCACATAACACCAGAATTTGACAGGTATTTTAAAAACTATAAAATAATTCTGAAGACAGTAATAAAAAGTGCCAAAATGCTGGAAACTGACAGACACATAAGAAATGCATCAAATAAAATGAAAGCTGTTTAGTATACTGTAAAGATGGACACAGGAAGTAACAAAATAAAAACTAATAACATACATTTGATAAAAATTTGCACATTATCTGCAAATCACAGGAGTTGGCTAACACATTTAACAGTTATTTTGTAAATGTAGCAGAAAAACTTATTGAGCAAAATGTCACCCATAAACATCCCCCACAGGTAACACCAAAAATTGAACAGGTAGAAAAAACAATATTTCTCATATCAACTAATACACGAGAAGTACAGCAAGAAATCAAGCTTCTAAAATCAAAACATTCATCAGGAAAAGATAACATACCAGATTTTGTTGTAAAAAATGTGTAGACTTATTTTCTGAACCACTGACATATCTTGTAAACCTATCCTTCTCAACTGGCAGCTTTCCAACATGTTCAGAAATAGCTGAAGTTCAACCACTTCACAAGAAAGGAAACCAGGAAGAGGTGTCAAACTATAGACCAGTTTCTCTACTGTCTGTGTTTTCTAAAATTCTAGAGAAACTCTTTTACAAGAGACTGCCAAATTCCATAGATAAATATAATATGCTAACAGCATCTCAAAATGGTTTCAGGAGAAATCACTCTACGGAAACAGCTATCTTTTCTTTGCCGAGCCCTGCTTCTGTACAGTAAGCGAATACCTAACCAAACAAAACAAAACTGCCTTACCAATTAGGGCTGTTTTCATAAAATGTGTAGAGTAAGAAAATATTGTATAATTTTATCTTTTCTTAAAATGATGTCTGAAAAAAAAAGAAAAGTCAAGGAATGTGTATTGTAATTAATTAATGGTCCAATATCTTTTGTACACTGTACAGTCCTAGATTCACAGGACCAATAAATAAATAAATGACTGTTATGTCCCAGAACAGAAAAGGGAAGGAAATTAAATTTTTCTTAAGTTCACACCAGCACAACCACAAGTGAACAAGGCACAGGTGGTGACATAGCTAAAGCAGCAGAAAGAAACAATCAAACTGTGAGGTGGTCACGTACATGAGCACACATTGCTATATTGGCATCAATTGCCAAGCATGGGTTAGACATTCAGCAAAATGTCAACCGAGAGAGGGGATGGAGATGTTAGTTCGTTAGCTCTTGTGAAGCAACATGCATTATCTTGGATGTAATAACACATTATAGAGACCTGACAGTGCAGTTAAGAACCTGTAACAAATTGTTCAGCAGATACAGGAGAACAAGGACTGCTAACAACTAGTAAAGAAGTAGGCAACATTTGGTCATAACAAACAGTCATTACCTCATGCTAGTGTCCATAACACTCCAGTTCTCCAGTTCTGAATTCAGTTAGTCATTAGGATCAATGGCATTTACACTTATAGCACTCAATTCAATTATTATTACGGTGTAGTGATAGCCATGTGTTAGATGTGCCAGCACTTCTCATGAATACATTGCTTGCCATTCCTGAGATGTCAACATCCAAGTTACCACAACCTGCCACTCATGTAACTTTCCAACGGTCACCACCTACCACACTTGTGATGGGGAGACGAGGGTCTTTCAACACCAGTCCAACTTGTGGTGCTTATTGCACTAACATCATTGTCACTGCTGGATGAGAGGATCATCTGGTGTCTTTCTTTCTAATCATCGCTCACTTCCAGGTACCAGGGTCTAACAGCCCAGAGGGGCCAGGATCATTGACTACACAACTTTTGACAGTGTAGAACACCCAATCGGTCATCACAGGTCATTGCCATCTTCCAGAGCGGGTTCAAGGACACTCTAAAACAGTGTGGGGCAATCATATATGCTACAGCTTTGCCTGAAGACTGCATGATGGCAACTGACAAGTATTCAGCCAAACTGATGGAGTAGCGGCTTTGGTGACCAGTGGAACCAAGCTGACAACAGGAGTCAGCTGAATTCCACTGTGTCACTGGCATGAGGTTTCAGCTGAGGCTGACAAGAAGATACAGAACTGTAAATCTGAACCAATACATGTTAAAATGCTAATCATCCTTTATTCATGCTGAAAGACACTCTAAAGGTCCACATCAGCATCCTAACAACATAGTGGTGTCTCTACTCGGCACCCCTACAATTCTCTTGGAAAATAAAGATAGAATTTCATTTAACAGTTAGCAGCAGGGAGAAGTTCAACCAAAAGCTAACAGAAACATAACTGCTCTTCCTAGAATTATATTGGAAAACAGAGGTAAGAAAGGTTTACATTTACCATTTGGCAGCAGGCTGAAGTTCAGCCAAAAGCTATCATAAATGTTAGCATGCAGAACATACTGAAGGAAATGTGCCTATTCTGAGATAATTTAAATCATGAAGTACTAATGATGTGTGTTACCAAGTTACAGCACTACTGCTGCAACTCAATAGCTGTGATGCCATGCCCACTTCACCATGAAATCAGTCTGGACTTTACCTCTTGTTACAAGTGAAACCCAGTGTGCAGTAAATGTTTGTCTTTAATTGTCCTCTTGAATCATTTTCCCATTAACCACTGTTGCTGTTGTTAACCAGTTTTCATCTTCCTCAAACCTGCTGCCATCTCCTTGCTTCTGCACATTTACATCTTTTTTTCTTTTAATCTCTTTTAGCTTTTATTGTCACTCTGTCTTCATTACTTTCATCTTCTCCACCTAATGTTTATTATTTTAATTCTATCTATAACTGCTCATTTTTAGTTTTGGTATAACCTTTTCTTATCTGTGGCATGCTCATTTTGTAACACATCACTTTTAAATATCCTCATCCAGTGCAAATGTTTGTGCTAGTCTTGCCTCATTGTATTTCCCTTGATGGAAAATTCTGTGTGACTTCTCGGCTCAATTTCTGAATAGCCACAACTACAGTATGTCAAATCCATTATTCTCTTTTTGGATGGAAGAATTTCTAGTTACAAAAACTAAAACTTGCATCTGTGCTTGGATATATTCATTGCCAGTCACCATTTTTATTTGATTTTAGTTTAATTCCAGGAATTATTTTCTCACTAGATGTTCCTACCCATGGGTCTCACGCTAATTATGGAAGAGTGCTAGTGATTTTGTAGTTTAAATCAGGAGATTAACAAAACAATAACTTGATCATTGCAAAGTGCATGGCAGAGGGTACTCAGCACAGTAGAACACATTAGGGTTTCTTCCCATGAAACTGAGTATAGAGTGCAGGGAGAATGACAGCTGAAATATGGTTTCAGCTAAACTGGTTGAATCTAAACATATCTAAGATTCATACGATGCAAATCAAATCCAAACTGCCAAATTTTTGCAGATTAAGATTATGCACAACCAACAAGGTATAGAAGAAATCAACTCAGTGAAAGTTTTAGGTTTAAATTTGGATAAAGCTTTGAGCTAGCAGGCAGACACTGAGTAGCTAGTTAGCAAACTAAGCAGCTTAGCATTTGCAGTGCAAATATTATCAACAGCAGTTGACATGGACATGGAAAAAGTAGCATATATAAGTTATTAAAATTTTATTTTTATGGGGATCTGCAGACTCTAAATGATTAATAAAAGAAAACACAGTCTGTAGTAGGCTGTAATGTAGCAGATCTTTATTTAAATCATGTGATTAGCTTGTTGTGATGACTTGTCATTTTCAAGCACATGTGTAATATTACATATTACTTGTCAAACTGTCAAATCATTTTTCACTACACGTAAGTAGTAGATGTTATATTCAGGCCTTACATTGAAGATGGATCCACATTAACGTGACAACTTTAAACATCCTATTGGGAACTTAGAGCCAAGTCTCAAACTCTGCAACTACACTTTTGTGGAATTATTGGCTGCCTTCAAGCATCTACTAATTCAAGTTTTCAACAGTTCTGTAATGCTCTCCTGTGAGTTAAACAAACCTATGACCACTCAAGCCATCTATCTTTGTCTATGTGCAACTTCCCTTGTTACTAGTATTAGGTAAGGGTCCAACACACTTAGCAATTTTCTGAGACGGTGCACATAAGTGATTTGAAAGCAGTCTCATTTGCAGACTGACTAAAATCTTTGCAATATCCTGCCAATGGACAGAAGTCTATCTTCTGCTTTACCTTTGGCTATGCCTCTGTGAGCATTCAATATTATATTTCTACAATTTGTTATACATAGATATTTGTACAAGGTGACTGATTCCATTGGTGACTCATTGACACTTTAGTCATAGATTACTACTTATTTGCATTTTGTGAAATGCAAAATTGCATATTTCTGAACATTTAGAGTATGTTGACAATCTTTACACCACTTTGGAGGCTTATTCAGATCTGATAAAATGCAGGTGCAGATTTTTTTCAGACTGTAATTCATTAGAGATAACTGCATCATCTGCAAAAAGTTGGAGTTGTTCTTAATACTGTCTGTCAGATAATTAATATAGAATATGAACAACAAGAATACAAACACTCTTTCCTGGGTCACATCTGAACTTACTTTTGATTTTACTTTTGTTGATGACTTGTCATCCAAGGCAACATGCTGTGTCTACCCTACCAAGGAATCTTTAATCCAGTCACAATTTTTGTTTGATACTTCATACAATCAAACTAACAATGCACCTGTGGCCTAGGGGTGGCATCTTTGATTAGTATTCAAAACGTCCTGGATTCCAGGTTTGAACCCTGACACTGCTTAAAGTTTGAATAGAAATCATCATAAATGGCAACTGAAGACTTCCAGCAAAAAAAGTCACCCTCATTCTGCCGCTGGCATTGTCAAAGAGGGTGGAGGAGGAGACAGAGTGTCAAGGCACTCTTTGCCATTGGGTTGAGAAACTGCCCCTATAAGATGGAAGAATCAGCAATGATCAACAGCATGAGGATGCAGAAGACAATGGCAACCACTGCATTAAGCATACATAATGTGTATTTGCACGACATATGTCCTGTAATTGAAATGGTATCATGATGATCTCTCCAATGGCAAAATATTCCAGACTAGTCCTCCATTCAGATCTCCAGGAAGGCACTGCCATGGGGTAGGTGATCATGAGAAAAAAGATAATATTCTGTGAGTCATGACATGGAGTGTCAGAAATCTGAGGATGGTAGGGAAGCTAGAAAATCTGGAAAGAGAAATGCTAAAGCCCAATCTATATACAGTGAGGATCAGTGAACTGAAATGGCAAAAAGAATGGTAAGATTCACTGATGACTTTGCTACCCTCAGTAAAAGTGAAGAAGAATTACAGGATCTGTTGAATGGAATGAACAGTCTAATGAATACAGAATATGGATTGAGAGTACATCAAAGAAAGACTAAAGCATAATGATGAATATCAGAAACAAGAACTGCAAGAAACATAACATCAGAGTTGGTGATCACAAAATAGAGAAGGTTAAGAAATTCTATTACCTGGGTAGCAAAATAACCCTTCATGGACAGAGCAAAGAGGAAGTAAAAAGTAGACAATCACTAGCAAAAAGGGCATTTGTTGTGGTATCCTAGTCCAATGAGTTTGAAAGCCCACATAGTAACACTTGGCTCTAGACAACAGCCGCTAGCCAGCATTCCTAATACTTGCAAACACCGTTGCTGCTGCCTCAGTGAGAGGTGAGGGCCATATCCCACGCTCCAGCCTGTCAGCACCTGCACCCATTCTATAAAGCTCACAGCATAGGGTCCCAGATCTCAGTCCTCTTCCAACTGCACTTCAGTATCACTCATAGTATGCAGCATTGCTTGGTTCCAGATACTGTTATGTCTAGGCTCTCGATTTGGTTTAAACTCCAGACTTGTTATTCTGTTGTGTTGTCTTGTTCATCCATTGCTGTTTTTCCCTTTTGTGGTTTTCAGCAACTCACTGTCAACACCATTGGCCAGTCAGCTAGTGTCTCTTGGCCATGTCCAATTCCAGTTACTATAATTGGTGACAAAAAAAAGTTAACAGTGTCTTATGGATGCAAGACTCATGTACCTTGTGGAACAGCCACAGCAACAGCTGCTTCTGCAGTGACAGTTCAGTTCCCCTCAGAGGGGAGGGCAGCATACAAGAAGGTTACATGGCCAAAAATGCAGTTTGTTGTCAATAGTAATTTGGCTGGCACCACTTCTGGCTGGGATGGTTTCTCAATGTTTGTGTTTTCCATCAAGGACAAAGTTAAGGTCATCTCAGACACAGTTTCCTTTCACGAACTTGACAACCTCTGTGCCTCTATTGCATCTCTGTTCAAACCTGGTCTGGAAAGTGTTACCAATTTTGAGGTGTGTATTTGTCTATGTCCTGATGCAGTGCTCCATGTCTGTTAGGTATGTCCACTTCAGGTCTCTCTGTAGATGGCGGTTAAGCTTGAACTCAATTACCTTCATGAAGCTGGGGCAATTGAACCTATCAAAGCTACTGCTTGGGCCACATCCCTGATAGTGGTTAAGAAACCAAATGGCTCCCTCCAGCTCTGTGGAGATTTTGGGTCAACAAGCAGTGCCCAGGCAAACATGGAAACCTATATTATAGTGCATTGAGAGGACCTCCTCACAAAACTTGTCAGCAGTGAATATTTTTCTAAGCTGGACCTTGCTGATGCTTATTTAGAGATCCCACAGACTGAGGAATCGCAATGCATTATGGTCTTCAGTACAAACTTTCACCTCTATAAACATAATCATTTTCCCTTTGGGATATGTTCTGTTCGGCAATTTCCCAAAGATGACAATAACAGTTAACCATGTTCATTCCCACTTGTACCAATTATTTATGACTTAACAGTTATGGGTGATATGAGCCAAGACCAGCTGCACAACCTCTGCACCCTCTGTAGTATGTTGTATGATGCAGAGCTCAAGTGCAGTCTGCACAAATGCCAGGTTTTTTGGAGCAAGTGGAGCACCTTGAAAATTAGGTCAACAAAGATGGGATTCAGCCCACTGATCACAACATTTCAGTTGATGAACCTCTCCCATGTCCCCAAAACCTACAGGAACTGCAAGCTGTTTTGGGTAAAGTGAATTATTATTCTAAGTTCCTCCCACAAGCAGCACACATTATGCACCCATGCAACCAGTTGCAGGAGGAGGGCATTCAGTTCTGGTGGTCATCTACCAGTGAGCCTGCTTTCACCCAGCTTAAGCATACGTAAAGCTCGGTGATCTGCCTTTTACCCTTTTCTCCATCACATCACCTACTTCTCCTGCTGACATTTTCCCGTGTGGCTATGGCATTGTTGCAGTACTGACACACCATAATGATGATAGTATTGAGCAACCCATCACTTACACATCAAAGAGACTGACATGTACTCAAAGAAACCACTTATAGGTTGAGAAACAGGCTTTAACGATCATATGTACCTCTTTGGGAATAAGTTCACCCACATTACTGACCACAAACCATTGGTAACACTCTTTGAGCCACACTTTTGGTTTCACTTTGGCTCCAGCACAGGGCTCTTTTCCTTAGTTCTTAGAATTACACCATTAAGTACAAGCCTACCAAGCAACAAGCAAAAGTGGATGTGCTCTCTCATCTACCCTCAGGACTAGACTTGGCATTTAACCAACTGAAGATCTGTTTCCACACTGGCATAGAATGTCAATGCACCTTGGTTGAGTTTCCCATTACTGTTACTCACATACACACAGACACATGCTGTGACACTACCTTATGGCATGTCATCCACTATGTGCTACAACAGTGGCCCACTTAAGTTTTCCAAATATGCTGATCCAGAACTTTGGGCCCAAGCTCACCTTACTCATCCTTTGACTATTGTCTCTGATGTTCTCCTGCTGTATGTGGAGGAAGATACCTACCATGTTGTCATCCCACTTACCTTTCACTGTAATATCTTGAAACTCCTCCACTGTGGGCATTGGGATATGCCGTAGATGAAAACCCTTGCCAGGGAACATGCCTAATGACCAGGACTGAAGAAATATGTAGAAGTCATGGTGCACAGCTGTTCTGAATGTGCCCAACATCGAGCTGCTCCTCCTTAGTCTCTTGCCCCTGGCCCGCTCCCCACTGAACCTGTGACCACATTCATCTGGAATTTGCTGGTCCCTTTCTGGACTCTCTTTGGCTCATTCTTGCGGACCCTTATTCCAACTTCCCCTATGTGATTAACATGGCATCCATGGCTCCCACTGGCACACTCAAAGCACTTATCCAGATTTTAGCCATTGAAGGTCTTCCCTGTACTCTCATGTCTGACAACAGGCCCCAATTCACGGTGATGGCCTTTGAACAGTTCTGCAATGCCAGTGGCATTAAATACCTGTTTAGTCCACCTTAGCACCCATCCTCCAATGGCAAAGTGGAGCAGATGGTGCATAATTTTAAACAATGATGTTGAAACCAGTGGCCACATCCAGCACTGCACCAGCACTCACAATGTTCCTGAGCACTTACAGGATCACCCTCTCCATGACCACAGCGTGAGAGAGCTCCTCCACGGGTCGCAGCCAAGTACATTCCTCCACCATGTGGAACCACAGCCCTTTGAACCCCAGATCCGTCACACTGGACGATAGTCTGGGTTCAGCAGTCTGCATGCATTTCTATTGAACAAAACCTACATGGATGCTGTCTATGGTGGTGTCCACCCAAGGGTGGTGTTTCATGATGGTTGATACTTCAGAGGATTTGGAGTATCAGCACACCAGCCATCTCCATTCTCATCTACTGACTGCACCACCATCAGTGGGTCACTCAGAAATGGAGTGGCCACCCTTGCAAACCCCTCACCCACTTGGGGGTACAATTGCCCCCCCCCCCCCCCCCCCCCCCCCGTGTCCCCTTGGCGGTTTCCATGGATGAAGGTTTGGGGATGAGGCCTCATCGTCACACCCATCCCCTGACTGTTGACAGTTGTCTCCCACACCATCATTCCCTGACACATTGCCCAACATCCCATGTTTCTTCTCCCAGCTTGCAGGCTCCTCTGCTTGTACACCCATTTCAGGGGGAAGGGACCTGGTATCCCAGTCTGATAAGTTTGAAAGCCCATCAGAACACATGGTCCTAGATGGCAGACACTAGCTGGTACTCCTAATATATGCGAATGCTTCTATCGCCGCCTCAGCACTAGTCACGGGCTATGCCCCACACGCCAGCCTACTGGCGACCATAACCACAGTATAAAGTTTGCAGCATAGGGGGGCTGGGTCTCAGTTGTGTTCTGACTCATCTTCCATATTGTTCCTTGTACACAGCATTGTTTTGTTCCAGGTACTTCTACGTCTAGGCTCTCAATTTCATTTACACTCTGGACTTGTTGTGTTGTTTGTCCATTGCCATTGTTGTATTTTGTGGTTTTCAGCATGTCACCATTGACATCCTCAGCCAGTCAGCCAGCATCCCCTGGCCATGTCCAATTCCAGTCACTACAGGATTGCCACAAGTATCCCCAAGTGAAATTCCCTGATATTTCACTGATTTCCAGACAAGTTTCAGCATTTTTCCCTGACAAATATTGAGATTCAAGCGTAAGTAAAGACGTAAATTGACCATTGATCTTTGCAGCTATGGTAAAAGAAACAATAGTGCCAAACAAGGAAATATCTAAACAAAACTTGCAAACAGATGGCATTTCCTAATGTCAACAAAAATCTTAAGTACTAACATCAACATCTTTTCTAATGAACTGTTTTCAGATGGAGAAAGCAAGCTGAATAGTATACATGTTTCATTGAGACCACTGATGTTATTTAGCTTCAATAAAATGAAACACATTTGGTGACAAAAATACACATTTCCTTGGTGTTGCAAGACAGATCTAAAATACTTTCACTGATTTTAGAAATAACCTCAGAAAAAAATAAGCCTCTTGAAAGAAGTGTAAAAGGGAAGTTGTGTAAACCAACAATATAGGTGACAACCACTAAAAGGTTGGTTCTACTATGTTCATTACTGTCGGTTATTACCCAATGTGTTACATCTATTATTTTACAGGTATTATGTGATTTTCTTTTGAGAAATATTAGAGTACATAGCATAAAAACTGCCAGCGACTGCCACAATTTTATTCTTCTTGTCGTCCCTACTCTCTAATATATAAACTACTTTTGACATGCCAAAATGTACTAGAATAAAATGTCCATAAAACACCACACCTTGCAACATACTTGCGATGAGATAGTAGCAATTTCTGAACTCCATTGCCCATGGCCTCTGGCTGCTGGGGAGCCCTACAGTCCTGGGTTGATAGATAAACCATGAAAATCTGCTGCAATATGGTTCAAATGGCTCTGAGCACTACGGGATTTTTCTGAGGTCATCAGTCCCCTAGAACTTAGAACTACTTAAACCTAGCTAACCTAAGGACATCACACACATCCATGCCCGAGGCAGGATTTGAACCTGCAATTGTAGTGGTCACGCGGTTCCAGACTGTAGCGCCTAGAACCACTCGGCCACTCTGGCCGGTGCTGCATTATGCCACAAACAAACAGACCCACCCTGCAGGCAGGTCGGTAAGACTAGATCTGATGGGCAGGAACTGCACATTAGTGGGGAACAATGGGCTCCAGATTGGCAGGCCCAATCTGTTAGAGATACCCACAGAAATGGCCTGCGGTTTTGGCCTGTCATGGAAATCCACTAGTGTAGTCTGTTATTCAAGAGTCACTGTTAGCATGTTGATGAAATGGGACCACAGTGAGCATCCATGCAACAGTTAACTATATAACTTGCGCAAATACTCTGAGAACTAATAATAATGATAGGTAGCAAATCACCATAAAGATGATCACTGAGCCACAGACAGACATGTAGAAAAGACACTCACAGTCTCACAACTAAATTTTCGGCCAACTAAATTTTCGGCCATAGCCTTTGTCAGAAAATGAGAGCACACACACATTCACACAATCACTCAGACATGACTTGTGCACACGTGACCACCATCTCTGGCTGCTGCATCTACAGTCTCTGAGAATCAGGTCCAAACTGACCACTCCTCACACCTCCCTGCCTCTCATCTGCAGCTGCTAGGCTAGCAGCGACAAGTGGTGGCAGCACTGACTGCAAGCTGAGGGGAATGATAGGAAGGGGAGAAGCAGTAGTAATCAGGGAGTAGGTAAATGGCGCACATGCTCAGCTGCACCCAACCAGTGATGATGCATGACGTCTCAGTAAACAAACCATTTCATCTACTGAGAGAAAAATGAGATTTTTCCAGTGTTTCTTTCAAATTTCCTAGATACTTTACTGATTTCCATGAAATGTTAGAAATTCCATGATTTACAGAACCTGTGCTGTGTTCTTGCCTAAGAGAAGTCTACTTGGATCAAACACAAGCCTTAATTTGAGGAAGAAATTTCTGAGAATGTATGTTTGGAGCACAGCAATATACGGTAGTGAAGCATGAACTATGGAAAAACTGGAACAGAAGAGAATTGAAGCATTTGAGATGTGTTGCTACCAAGGAATGATGAAAATTAAGTGAAATGATAAGGTAAGGAATGAGGAAGAGCTCTGCATTGGCAAGAAAAGCAATGTATGGAAAACACTGACAGGAAGAAGGGACAGGATGATAGGACACCTGTTAAGATATCAGAGAATAACTTCCATAATACTAGAGGGAGCTGTAGGGGGTAAAAAATGTAGGAAAAGACAGAGACTGTGATACATCCAGCAAATAACTGAAGACTGCTGCTCTGAGATGAAAAGATTGGCACAGGAGAGGAATTCATGGCAGACCACATCAAAGCAGTCAGAAGAGTGATGACTCAAAAAAATTGTCAATAATTGTTGCCACGATAGTGGGTTAAACGCTTTCCAAAATATTGTAAGTATTGTATGTACCTGACTGATTGATCCCTGGCTTTTGCGATTTCATTTTAGAAAAGCATGAGTTAGTTCTCACATAACTATTTTCTAATCCACGTTGGTTGGCATGGAGGAGGTCATTCTGTTCAAGATACCTCATAATGTTTGAGCTCACAAAATGATCTAGGATTCTGCAGTGAAACAGAATGACAGTTTTATAGATCACTACGTGTGACTATTTTCTTCCAGTCACTGAGTGTAGTATTTTGTTCAACAAATCTACACTATATTATGTTAAAATTGGAGCTACCTCTACTGCATATTTTGTGGAGAATCTATAGGAATTCCATTGGATCCTAGAGCGCTGTTTAATTTTAGTGATTTTAGTTGTTTCTCAGTGTCACTGACAGTAACACACCTCTCATCTCTGTAGTGGTATGAGAATTAAACTGCGGCAGTACTTCTGTATCATCTTAGTAAAGCAACATTTGAAAATGGAGTTCAGCAATTCTATTTTTGCTTTGATACCAATAATTTCAGTTTCTGTGTCATCCATATGTGCCTGTACACTAAATTCGATGCTTGTGTGTTAGCAAAATTTTTTGTGATTTGTGAGAGATCTTTCAATAAGATTCTCCTTTGATAGTCATTGAATGCATGAAGCATTACCCTCTTGATAGCCAAACACGTTTCATTCAGCACATCTCTAGCTATAGCCCTATGCTTTGTTTTGCACCTATTAAGCAGTGATTTCAGGTTCTTTAGTTGTTTCTTTGCAGAGGCTGTATACCATGCAGGACAGCTTTCATCACAAGTCATTCTACTTGGTACAAACTGTTCTGTGCATTGTCAATTATTCTTTCGAACTTGAGCCATAATTTACATTTGATGCTTCATGATTTGAATTTAGAATTATCTGCACTCCATTTGTTTACCTCTTCAAAACTTTCATCTTAGTTATATGGTCAATGGTATTTTTCCTGTATTTTACTACTGTTACAATACTGATTTTCTATCTAGGTAAAAAAATATGCTTAAAGGAGTTTTAATTGGCCACTTACAAACTATTACTGATACCTTTTGATGTACAATTCTCTTTAAGAGAAAACCACAAATGAGACTATCTCAGACACAGATATGGCACTGTCAAACAATGTGCCCTACTGAACTAACAAAGAAACTCACTGAGACACAGCAGTAATCCAAAGATTATTACATCTAAAAGAATTCCACCACATATTAAACAACAATTAAAAATACTTTCAAACTGACAAACTTCAAGATCAGTCAGTCTATCTTCTATACAATTCACTTGATATTTGTGAGTACAATTTCCCGTGACTATGTTGCAGCATATTTGAACAACCTAAACTGCTGCATACTGTAGTGTACAAGAAGGATAAAATTATTGGAAAATGTCACACTATGTTAACCACATCTAAGCAAGGCCACATGAATGTTTGAATATGTATTGGCCAATGGTGGGGCAACAAAATAACACACAGATGAAAAAGTTACAAAGAAGCAGAAGAAGGGAATGACAAAAAAAAAAGACTAGTAGCGAGGTGAGATTATGTATACCGTAAAGTAAACTGAGAAAGCAGAGTCTTGCAGGCTAGGTGATTTGATTTTAGAGACTAGAAGGGTATCCAAATAAGTTAAATGATGAAAAAAGCCTTCAGTTCACACTGTTACATATTAAATAACTTACAAACTGATTAAAGCATATTGCTATGCTCTTTTTGGATTGCTGGACAATTTGTGGTGGCTGTAATGATGCAGAATGTTGATTAATGGCTAATTTGCCTGATGTGTACACAAAACATAGATGCTTCAACTGCTCACTCACCCCAAAGAGGTAAAGACACTGTAAATAATCACATCTGACAGTGTCGAGCAGGGTGTGCTTAACAAAATGTTTGAGCTTGACATTTTGTCACTTATGAATTTTCTTTTACTGTGCCATACTCTCTGTCTTCCTGTCCCATATCGCGGCATGCCACATTGTCCTGGCTGCCCACTAAGGCCCAATCTGTTTGATGCCCAGGAAGAATTGTGTTTTTTCCACTTGCCATGGAAGCATTGATGCTTTCCCTATTGCCATTTCCAGGATTACCACCTCAGTAGATACAGATCCAGTGCTTAAAAACATCGATCATGAGGTGGAATGCTTGGTCACAGCCTGCTGCAAGTGTTTAGATCAACAGTTGGCTCTGCACACTGATTTCCCTCTTTGGACACCATCTTGGAACAGAACTGCTAGACCCTTTTTAGGTGCTTTTTAAATGTTTCCTTATATTGTTTATTGCTTATCTTTGCAACAGGTGTGGTTCTCACATCCCTGTCTCCATTTTTTCTGTTGAAGGCCTCCCTTGCACAGTGGTTTTTTGGCTCAACTCTTTTTATAATTTTTGCTTCCACAAAGGCATCCACCGGCTTCACAGTTCACTGTGGTAGCACACCACCTCAGCCATGTTCACCAACTTTCCTGCCTGGGGACTGCTGATATGCAGAAGACGTGGTTCAGCTGCTTGATGCATTCTGTACTGATCTGGCCACTTCCAGGCAACTC
Organism: Schistocerca americana; assembly: GCF_021461395.2. Taxonomy (NCBI): domain Eukaryota; kingdom Metazoa; phylum Arthropoda; class Insecta; order Orthoptera; family Acrididae; genus Schistocerca; species Schistocerca americana. The sequence continues at coordinate 113,645,908 of NC_060121.1, forward strand.
CTGCATTGACATGGGCACCACCTACCCTGATGCAGGTGCCTCCTGCACTGATGCAAGTGTCTCCTATCCTGCTGCAGGTGCCTTTTGCACCTTTGTGGGAGCCTCTGGGGACTTTCAGTATTGATGTGGGTGCCTCCTACCTTGCCATAGGCGCCTCCTGCACAACTGTTGATGCCTCCAGGTGCCTCCTGCACCAATGCGGGCACCTGCCTCACTGACACAGGCACCTCTTGCACTGATGTGGGTGCCTGCCACTTCCTGCTGGCTCTGCCTACCCTCCCACAAAACATCACAGGTAGCGGCAACTGGCCGAGATAGGAGCAGCAACAGGGAAGTAACTGATTTTGCGACTTTTACGAGTTCCTAACCAGGAGTGAACTGTATAACGTCATCTTAGTGCTTTGATAGTTTAGTTTCTTGAGTTTCTGGTGGTAAATTAATCCGTAATAGACTCAGTTCTCACAGTTTCATTTGCGTCGGAAAGTAAACCAATTTTATGACATGTTACAAGTTCCTAATCAAGAACGAATTATTGAGTCTCACCTAAGTGCTTTGGTAGTTTAGTTTTTGAATCTCTGCATGTTATTCTAATTTACTTGACACAGTTCTAGTCTTTTTGTCAAGGTCTACTGCAGAGTTCCGGTCGATAGACCGTTTGTCTGGGTACTCTAGTTTTCCATGCTCTTTAGTATGGATAGGGACTGTGATTGTTGCGTGTGGATGCAAGTTGAGTTGGTGACACTTTGCTCTCAGCTCCAGGCTGTGACGGCTTCAGTTACACAGCTTCAATCTGCAGTGGATGGGCACAACTGTTGTGAGCCAGCCGTGGGGATCCAACAGATGTCCAGCACGTCAGAGTCCTCCAATCGGTACTCACCCATGGCCAGCTCAGTTACTGCTCGCACTGAGGTTGACCCCTCACCTGTGGAAGAGTAGGAGGTCACCTCAGGGCATGTCAGCTGGAGAAAGACTTCCCAGGGGACCGCACGTAAGGCCACCCTCGTTAGTCTGACAAACAGGTTCCTGGTGCTGCCTATGGCTGATGCTTTTGCTCAGCCACATGCAGTCACCCGTCCTGTTTCAGAGGGAACATCTCAGCCTGCAAGATCCAGGCAATCACAGAGGGTGGAATTATTGGTAGTTGGGAGCTCCAATGTTAGGCACATTATGGGGGCCTTTATGGACATGGCTGCCGAGTAGGAGGAGAATGCCAATGTGCACTCTGTGTGCATACTGGGTGGGCTCATTCCAGACATCGAATGGGTTCTTCCAGATGCCATGAGAAGCACAGGGTGCAGCCAACTGCAGGTGATGGCTGACGTTGGTACCAATGATGTGTGTCACTTTGGTTCAGAAGAGATTCTCTCTGGTTTCGAGTGGATAATAGGAATGGTAAAGGTTACCAGTCTTGCTTGCGAGATGAGAGCAGAGCTTACGATTTATAGCATAGTCAACAAGACCAATTGAGGTCCTCTGGTACAGAGCCGCGTGGAGAGTCTGAATCAGAGGCAGAGATGGTTCTATGACAATGTAGGCTGGAGATTCCTCAACTTGCACCGTAGGGTGGTTGGGTTTCAGGTTCTGCTGAACAGGTCAGGAGTCCACTACATGCAAAAGGTGGCTACATGGGTAGCAGGGGCTGAGTGGTGTGGACTGGGTGGTTTTTTAGGTTAGACAGTCTCGGGAAAGATCAAAAATGGCTCCAGTCAATGAGTACAGGGCAAAGAAACGAAAAGAATCAACCAAGCAACAGTCAGTACTGTAGTTGTAAATTGTCATAGTTGTGTTGGAAAAGTACCAGAGCTTCAAGCGCTGATAGAAAGCACAGAAGCTGAAATCGTTATAGGAACAGAAAGCTGGCTAAAGCTGGAGATAAGTTCAACCAAACTTTTTGTGAACAACCTAACAGTGTCGTGAAAGGATAGGCTAAACACAATTGGTGATGGCTTGTTTATTTCTGTTAGAAGTAGTTTAGCTTGTTGCGAAATTGAAGTAGGTAGTTCTTGTGAGCTGATATAGACAGAGGTCATTCTTGGCAACTGGAATAAAATAATAATGGGATCCTTTTACTGAACTTTCAATTCGATGACACAATTGCTGAATGGTTCACGGAAAACTCGAGCTTGATTTCAAAAATTTTCTTTTGATATGTTGGCGAAAATACATGTTTAATTCTGGAGGTATACATAAAACATCATCCAAAATTGTGTTAAATGCATTTTCAGAAAATAAATTTGAGCAGTTAGTTCCTGAGCCCATGAGAATAGTAAAATGTTGTGAAAACATGCTTGACCTCTTACCAACAAATAATCCTGAGCTAACAGCGAGTGTCAAAATGGATAGAGGGATTAGTGAACACACGGTTGTCCTAGCAAGATTGGGTATTGTAATCCCCAAATCCATCAAAAATAAACAAAAAATATACCTATTCAAAAAAGCAGATAAAAATTCACTTGATGCCTTCCTGAGACACAATCTCTACTCCTTCCAAATTAACAATGTAAGTGCAGACCAGATATGGATTGAATTCAAAGAAATAATATTGGCAGCAACTGAGAGATTTATACCAAATAAATTAACAAACAACAGAGCTGATACACCTTGGTATACAAAATGGGTCAGAACACTGTTGCAGAAACAACGAAAAACATGCCAAATATGAACAGGTGCAAAATCTCCAAGATTGGCGATCTTTTACAGAAGTTTGAAATTTAGTGTGGACTTCAATGCGAGATGCTTATAACAGTTTCCACAATGAAACTTTGGCTCAAAACCTGCCAGAAAATCCAAGGAGATTCTGGTCATATGTGAAATATGCTAGCGGTAGAAACAATCAGTGTCTTCTCTGTATGACAGCAATGGAAATACTATTGACGACAGTGCTGCCAAAGCAGAGTTACTACACAAAATTCCTTCACCAAAGAAGATGAAGTAAATGTTCCAGAATTTGAATCAAGAACAGCTGCCAACATGGGTAACATAGAAGTAGATATCCTTGGAGTAGTGAAGCAACCTAACTCACTTAACAAAAGGAAGTCTTCTCGTCCAGACTGTAAACCATTAGGCTCCTTTTAGAGTACACTGATACAATAGCCCCACACTTAACAATCATATACAACCACTTGCTTGACAAAAGATCTGTACCCAAACACTGTAAAGTTGCACAGATCAGACCAATATTCAAGAAAGGAAGTAGAAGTAATCCACTAAATTACAGGTCCATATCATTAATGGCAATTTGTATTCAAACATTATGAATTCCCATGAAGAAAATGGTCTATTGACACACAGTCAACACGGATTTAGAAAACATCATTCATGTGAAACACAACTACCTCTTTACTCACATGTAGTGTTGAGTGCTATTGACAAGGGATTTCAAATTGATCGTATATTTCTAAATTTTTAGATGGCTTTCAACACTCTACCACACAAGCGGCTTGTAGTGAAATTGCGTGTTTGTGGAGTATTGTCTCAGATAGGAGACTGAATTCATGATTTCCTGTCAGAGAGGTCACAGTTAATAGTAACTGGTGGAAAGTCATCAAGTAAAACAGAGGTGATTTCTGGCATTCCCCAAGGTAGTGTTATAGGCCCTTTGCTGTTCCTTACCTATATGAAGGATTTAGGAGACAATCTGAGCAGCCGTGTTAGGTTGTTTGCAGATGACACTGTCATTTATTGAATAGTAAAGTCATCAGAAGATAAAAAAATGCAAAACAATTTAGAAAAGATAACTGTATGGTGTGAAAATTGGCAACTGATCCTAAATAATGCAATGTGGTAGGACATCCATATGAGTGCTAAAAGGAATCTGTGAAACTTCAGTTACAGGATAAATCAGTCAAATCTAAAGGTCATAAATTCAACTAAATACTTAGGAATTACAATTATGAACAACTAAATTTTCAAATCTCGTCCAATACAGTCCCCAACAATGTCTTTCCTTCTCATCCCATACGGTAATCTCTCCTGACCCATGGTTCTGGGTGACATTCTTGAAATCTACCCTTTTCCCTCGACCTCTCCAGTCCTTTTTCTCCATCCTTCTTTCTTCCCCTTCAATCTTCTGCCTGAAGAAGGAGCCACTGGCTCCAAAAGCTTGCCAATCACAACAGTCTTTTATGTGTGTTCTACTGCTGCTTGCTGAGTAGATTTTTTGTCTAGCCAATTAAATAATTTTAACAACTGCACTGGAAGGAACACACGGAAAATGTCATGAGGAAGGCTAATCAAATACTGTGTTTTATTGGCAGGACACTTAGAAAATGTAACAGTTCTATTAAAGAGACTGCCTACACTACACTCGACCGTCCTCTTTAGAACACTGCTGTGTGGTGTGGGATCCTTACCAGGCAGGACTGACAGTAGATTGTGAAAGTTCAAAGAGGAGCAGCATGTTTAGTATTATCACGAAATAGGGGAGAGAGTGTCACTGAAATGATATACGATTTGGGGTGGACATCATTAAAACCAAGGTGTTTTTCATTGCGACAGAATCTTCTCAGAAAATTTCAGTCACCAGTCTTCTCCTCTGAATGCATAAATATTTTGTTGATGTTGACCTACATAGGGAGAAACAACTACCATAATAAAATAAGGGAAATCAGAGCTTGCATGTAAAGATACAGGTGCCCTGAATGAGATTGGAATAATTGAAAATTATTGTGAAGGTGGTTTGATAAGCCCTCTGCCAGGAACTTCAATGTGATTTGCAGAGTATCATTGTAGAGGTAGATATACATCACAGCTACCCAGCTTATGGCACCTAGTGACAACTGTTACATTGCCCAGGCCCTGCCTCTAGGGTTCCAGTTCCATCTGTTGGCATTTCCTGGAGGGGAGGCAGGCACAGAACTGCATTCCCTCTACTGCTGCCACATGGACAAGGAACTGTACTATGAATGAGTCACCCGCCCACATGTCACAGAGGAATGGGCATCTCATTGCTCTTCCCCCAAGGAAGGAGATGTGTAGTAACCTTCACCACTCTTACTGCAGTGTGCACCACGCAGCTTGAGTAGCATACTGTAAGGCTACTCTAGGCACCAACCAAAGGGCACAGATCATGGTCTGGTGCCTCAATCACCTGCAGCAACCAGTAGCCAGTAGTCAGTAGCCAGTAACCAGTAGCCAGCAGCCAACACTCTTTATATTCCCATGCACTGGCTCTGGCTTGCAGCCTGTGTGCGTCAAGAAGTCTGTACGTACCACTGGGCTTGTACATGTGCTTAAACTGAATTATCATGCTGTCATGCCATAACATAATAAATAGTTATTTTTTTTTTTTTTTTTTTTTTTTTTTTTATGACCGTGTCTTTTATTGTGTTTGGAGACACAACAGATGTTCATTTCAATTATAGACCACATCACACAAGACTTGCTGTGGAACATACTTAGGCCATGCTCTACAATCTGGTCATCATGATGGCAAATCAAAACACTTCCGTTCTATGGTAACACATATGCTGCTTTGGGTAATCAGCATTTATCTACTTCATCTTGTGATGAATACCAGTATGCAGTAGACGCATACCAGCTCACACTACAGGCAAAAAAAAAAACTGAACACTAGTTGTACTGACATGGACATATCCTGTAAACAGCACCTCTGATTGTTGCCAAAACTGCATACAACCTGAAAACTGTTATCAGATGTCCATGTGGACAACCTAAGAAAGATCATCAGATATCATTAATACATATTTTCAGTTTTTATGACTCTGCTAATTCCATGATCCAAGATGAAAAGGAAGTAAGATTAAGGGTTAATGTTCCACTAACAATGAGGTCATTCAAAATGGAATGCAAGCTCATATAGGACAAGGTTGGGGAAGGAAAGCAGTCATCATTTTTTCTCAAAGGAACCATTCAATTTTTACTTCAATCAATTTATGGAACCTCGGAAAACCTATATCTAAATGTCTGTCAGGGATTTAAACCTCACTCTTGCTTTAACCACTGAGTGACTTCTGTCATCCTAAGGTCTAAGGAAGCATATGGTGCTAAAGCAGGGAAGTGTTGAAATAATGGTTATGATGATCATAATAATGACAAAAGAAATCATGTATTGTAGGCTCGAAACCACTGTGACATAGAAAATAATAATAATAATAATAGGAACTGTGCAATAATTCAGAATAATTCACTCGATGCCTTCCAGAAAGACAGTTTCCATTCCTTCCAAATTAACTAAGTAAGCAGAGACTAAATGTGGCTTAGAGTCAAAGAATTAGTACTGATGGCAGTTGAGAGATTCTTACCACATAAATTTATAAGGGACAGAACAGAGCCCACATTCTACATGGAACAGGTCAGGACACCTTTGCAAAAGCAACAACGAAACCACCCCAGATTTAAAAGATCGTAAAATCTCCAAGGTCTGTGATGTCTGCAGAAGCTCCAAACTTAGTGCAGTCTTTAGTGTGAGATGCTGTTAACAATATCCACGATGAAACTCTGTCTCGAAATGTGGCACAAAATCAAAAGAGATTCAGGTTGTATGTGAAGCACACTACCTGCAAGACACAATCAATACCTTAACTTTGTGATAGCAATAAAGCCTTTTTGATAGTCAACAAAGTGGGGTTACTAAGCACAGTTTCCCAAAATCCCTTCACCAAAAAAGATAAAGTAAATATTCTACAATTCGTATCAAGAACAGCTGCCAACACAAATAACTTTGAAGATACCTTTGGTATAGCAAAGCAGCTTAAGTCACTTAACAAAGGCAAGTCTTCTGATCCATATAGCATAGCACTTAGGTTCCTTTCAGAATATGTTGATGTAACAGCTCCATATTTTACAATCATACACAATCACTTGCTTAATGGAGGATCTATAACTAAGTATTGGAAAACTGCACAGGTAACATCAACAGACAAGATAACAAACAGAAGTAATCCAACGAATTGCAGACCTGTACCACTGACATAAATTTGAATTAAGACTGTGGAATACATACTATGTTTGAATATTATGAAATGCTGTGAAGAAAACACTCGACTGCACACAGTCAGCATGGACTCAGAAAATATCATCCTTGTGAAACACAACTGGCTCATTATTCATATGAAGTAATGAGTTCTATTTATACATGAAGTAATGAGTTCTATTAACAGATATCTCAAATTGACTCCATACTGCTAGATTTCCAGAAGACTTTTGATGCTGTTCCTCACAAGTGACTTCTAACCAAATTGTGTGCCTGTGTAGTACAGTCACAGTTAAATGACTGAATTCATCATTTCCAGTTTGAAAGTTCACAGTTTGTAGTAACTTGTGGAAAGTCATAGAGTAAAACAGAAATGATATCTGGTGTTCCCCAAGGAAGTGTTACAGGCCCACTGCTCTTCCTAATCTATACAAATAATTTATGAGACAACATGAGCAGCCCTCTTGGATGTTTTTGTAGGTGATGCTGTCATAAACCATCTAGTTAAAGTCATCAGAAGATCAAAACCAAATGAAAAATGATTTAGACAAGATATCTGTATGGTATAAAAAGTAACAATTGGCCCTAAAAATTAAAAGTGTGAAGTCCTCCAAATGGGTACTAATTTTCAGTTACATGACGAATCACAAGAATTTAAATCATATCAATTCAAGTAAATACTTAGGTATTGCAATTATGAACAATTTAGATTGGAACCACCGCACAGAATATGTTGTCCAGGAACTGAACCAAAGACTCTGTTTTATTGGCAGGTACTACAGAAACTGAAACTTCCTGGCAGATTAAAACTGTGTGCCCGACCGAGACTCAAACTCGGGACCTTTGCCTTAGTTCTGCTAGGTTCGCAGGAGAACTTCTGTAAAGTTTGGAAGGTAGGAGACGAGATACTGGCAGAAGTAAAGCTGTGGGTACCGGGCGTGAGTCGTGCTTCGGTAGCTCAGTTGGTAGAGCACTTGCCCGCGCAAGGCAAAGGTCCAGAGTTCGAGTCTCGGTTGGGCACACAGTTTTAATCTGCCAGGAAGTTTCATTTCAGCACACACTCCGCTGCAGAGTGAAAATCTCATTCTGGACTACAGAAACTGCCTACACTATGTCTGTCTGACCTCTTCTGGAGTACTGCTGTGCATTATGAGATCCTTCCCCTTCCCCTTCATTTTGTACTATCATGAAAAAGGGGAGAGAGTGTCATGGAAATGATACATAAGTTGAGGTGCCAGTCATTAAATAAAACCCTTTTTTGTTGCTGTGAGATCTTCTCACGAAAATTTCAATCACCAACTTTCATTACCAAACATGAAAATATTTTGTTGACTCCCACTGACATAGGGAGAAATGATCATTGTATGCAAAGGAAGATCTAGACATTCATTTTGCCCATGTGATAGTCAAGAGTGGAATGGCAGAGAAATGATGTGGAAGTGGTTTGATGAATTCTCTGCCAAGTTTTTAAGAGTGAATTGAAGAGTAGTAATGTAAATGTAGATAGCTTGATGATACACTACACTTATTGCTCCACTGTAATCATTCAAGAGAAAAATGAAATATGATTGCTCTACAGGCCTTGAAATGTTTTACTTCTCCTCACAATTTCAGCCTAAAATCTGAGTATCTCATAAATTCACCCAGACCACTACTTTAAAGATCATTTTACCCCTTACTTTTTTAAACCAATCTCCTTCACACCCTATTGAGTATAGCTGAATAATAACTGTTTGCATGAGGATCACACCTACGGTTAAACTGAATTAAACAATAGCCGCTTCTGCTCCAGTTATGAAATGAGCAGTTACTGAATACAGCAAGAAATTATAGCATACCATTAATGAAAGGCATGTCACAAATGGAGCAGGAGACACTCTTGACATACCACAATGATTAAAATTGAGCAAGACTTTCATAAAAGCTTAGTGGAAAAGTTCCAAGTTGATATCCATTCCAAGAGGATAAGCCTACTGGCTCAAATCTGCACAGAAGACTTAAAAGAATGCTCAGTCGGCTATGAGTACATGTGGAGACAATACAGAGCAACCTTGAACATGGAGTCTGAAGGATGAAGATGAAATCCGCTGTTACTGTGATCAGGTCTTCTCCATTCCAATACATCTTTGAAAATCTATAGGGAGAACGGAAGATTAAGAATTAAATGTTCTATTGATGATGGATCACTAGAGATGGAGCTCAAGCTTGGATTGGGACGGAATGGTGAAAAAACTGGCCATGTCCTTTTCAAAGCAATGCTCCCAGAATTTGCCATAAGCAATTTATGGAAACCACAGAAAACCTAAATATATGTGCTCAGATGGGGAGTCAAATTACCATCCTCTTAAGTACAATTGCTGTGTCTTTATCACTTCATCACCTCACTAGATGAACATTTGGTGATGCAGCTCAGTATTGAGCCACTGGAAAAAAGTTCATGGTTTGTGGACATGCAAAATTTAAAAAAAGTTCTGGTTAATTGTCATCATGAATGAGTTTTAATCAAAATACACTAACCACAAAAACTGATTTAAAGGTGTCCATTTCTTTTTGAAATTAAATAATACGGACTTTATCTATTCCGCACATTCATTTTAAAAATTATAATTGTCCTAAATCTCGAACAAAAGAAGAAACACTGAATGCAATATTCTTACCATTTTCTGCTGGGTGTTGCCACTCTGACCCTGGCTTTTCAGTTTTTCAGATAACAGCTCCTTAGTCCAGATGTGCAGCCTATGCTCCCACTCCCTCTGCTCCTTTTCTCTGTCACCAGGTGGCTGGCACATGATTCGCAGCTGTAGTGGTGTGCAGCTGTAACCTTGTAACTGACGCAAGGTGCGTAAATCCTTCCACAGTGACAAAATACGAGCTAGCAGGTGACGGCATGCACGACCCTCCTCAAGTAGTTTTAACTGTGTTTGCAGGATCTCTTCTTTGTATCTAGGGGAAAAGAGATGACATTCAGTATATTTTTTCTTTCCTGTGTATTTATTAACACAACTTTAATGCCAAGTTACTTGTTTAAAACAAAATTAATAAAACTGATTTCAAACTCTGATGTTGTCTGTAAAAACCCTTCAAGATGTTTATGAGACACAATATATACAATTTCAAAAATGTTTTACTTTTTATGTTCACCTTTGAGAACTTATTTGCAATTTTATCTGCAAAATAATGTATTTTTTAGTTTTAAGTTTATTTATATATTTTATTTGTGTTTACACTACATTCTGGACTGATGACCTCAGAAGTTAAGTCCCATAGTGCTCAGAGCCACTACATTCTGCAAATCACAGAGAATTACTTACTGGGTAAACTTTTCAATATAGTTATTAAATATTCTTCTCATTCCTTCCATATACAGAAATTGGGAAACCACAGACTACATTTTTCTGGCTATGTTTTGATTAATTATATCATCTAACATAATACTTGTTTGAATTATTTGCAGCCTGTAGCTGCAAGCAGCATAAAATCCTTTAAACAATTTGTCATAGCTGCAGACCCAAGCTCAATGAAGATCATCAGCATAATATTTCACTAACATTTTCAACTGACATGAACAGATTATTCAGCAATCACAATGCTTGACTTATTACCTTACTACCATTTTGTGTTTAATGAAATACTAACAGAAGACATAGATACTTTAGATCATCAGCACTTTTAGTTGGTACCCAGAGAGCACTAAGTAAAATTTGGGAATTTTAGAAGGAAACAGAAGGGAAAGACAGATGACAGAGCAGTGCTGACAACCAGTGGACAATAATTGACAGAAATGTGGATCAGGATGAATTAACAATTGAACCAAAATACACCCTAAAACTAAAAGTTTACTACTGGAAAAAACTGGAATGCCCTCATAGTCTACCTAGAACTAAGTACCTACTGCTAATGCACAAGTTTTACTTACTTGTGGAATAAAATAATGTCTGATGATATGAAAAAAGGGTTGCTATAATCAGCATTAACAGAGTAAAACGCAACATTAAAAACAAGACTGGTCTATTTGACTAAAACAAAATCAAAACAACAAACGAACGCATCTAATGAGGACCTGCGTTGTGGTAGTTGCTTCAAGGCAGTTACACCTGGGACACAGGTATACCAGAACATAGCAAAAATGGCTTTGGAGGGGTATCTGTCATTTGAGAGCATGATGAAATGTAACTTTAAGGTCTGACACAGGATACTGTTCAGCTGTCCCCACCCTGAGTGATACTGTAAAAAATGAGGGTGCCCTTTATGACTGATTACTCAGTGGAATATCAGGAGCAAGGAGAGATATTGTATGGGATTTATGTTTGTGTACCAGATTTAGAAGCCAAGTATCTTTCTGTCAGGACATTGGCAACACTTTCAGCATGTTCCGACAGGAACAGCTTACTGTTCAAGATGTGATGTCTGCATGTAGCAAAACTGTAGTGGCTGACTATTTTAGTATTTGAAGTACTGAAGATATGATAGTGGATGTATTATTGGTGACTGGTTGATGTAATATGGAAAGAGGATCCATAAAGCCATCAGGTAAGTATATGTCAATATCCTGGAAGCTAGTTCACTGATGAGAAGAGAGCTAAGTAAAATGGATTGGAGGGTACATGCAGAGTATTTGAAGAATAAGTATAGGATCTCTTGATCCTAATTCCAAAGTAAACAGATGTTGCCAATGAACCTGAATTAGATGAGTGGTTTTGTATTTTGGATGGCCAGGAAGATGCATAAGTGACAAGATACATAAGTGACAGAAGGTAACTTACCATTATTGATGTGTATATATCAGAAAAAGGGTGAAAAGGAGAGAGAGAGAGAACAATTTTAGAAAATATCTTCAGAAGTTCATAAGAGAGACAGATTAAAAAGTCTGTATGCTAACAAGGAACGATTTTAATGCTATAATTGGTAATTAATTATTAGTGATGCTAAATGGCATTCACTGGAAATAAATTACAAACTCAAATAACAAGGCACTTTAGGACTTTGTAAGTCAAGAATAGTTGTTCCTCAAGCACACAGACATATAGAAATAGTATAGCTAAAGAAAAGTAACAAAAGCTGTTCACACATACAGAGTATACAGGGGAAGTGATATCTGGAAGCTAAAATACCATTAAGAAATCAATAGTCTTAGAGACATTGAGAAATGCATGAGGAAAACTAACTTCTTATGACAATAACCAATGTGGCAACAATATGGAAAGGACAGATTGCTACTCACAACATTCGGGTTCCGCTAAATAGGTCAGGTGTCCACTACACACAGGAGGTGGCTATACGGGTAGCAGGGGCTGTGTGGTGCGGACTGGGCAGTTTTTTAGGTTAGACAGTCTCGGGAAAGATCAAAAAGGGCTCCAGTCTCAATGGGTACAGGGCAAAGAAACGACAAGAATCAACCAAGCAACAATTGGTATTGTAGTTGCAAATTGTTGTAGCTGTGTTAGAAAAGTACCAGAGCTTCAAGAGCTGATAGAAAGCACTTAAGCTGAAATCGTTATAGGAACAGAAAGTTGGCTAAAGCCGAAGATAAATTCTGCTGAAATTTTTACAGAGGCGCAAACTGTGTTCAGAAAGGATAGATCAAACAAAGTAGGTGGTGGTGTGTTTGTGTCTGTTGGTAGTAGTTTATCTCGTAGTGAAGTTGAAATAGATAGTTCCTGTGAATTACTATGGGCAGAGGTTATACTCAACAGCCGTACCAAAATAATAACTGGCTCCTTCTACCAACCCCCTGACTCAGATGATATAATAGCTGAACGGTTCAAAGAAAACTTGAATCTCATTACAAAGAAGTATCCCACTCATACAGTTATAATTGGTGCAGACTTCAATCTACCCTTGATTTGTTGGCGAAAATACATGTTCAAAGCCGGTGGTAGACAGAAAACATCTTCTGAAATTGTACTATATGCTTTCTCTGAGAATTACTTTGAACAATTAGTTCATGAGCCCACACGAATTGTATATGGTTGTGAAAACACACTTGACCTCATAGTCACAAATAATCCTAATCTAATAGAGAGCTCCATGACGGATACAGGGATCAGTGAACACAAGGTCATCGTAGCAAGGCTCAAAACCGTATCAACCAGAACCACTAAAAATAAATGCAAAATATATCTATTTAAAACAGCAGATAAAAATTCTCTTGCTGCCTTCCTAAGAAAGAGTCTCCATTCCTTCCAAGCTAATTATATAAGTGTAGACCAGGTATGGCTCAAATTCAAAGATACAGTATCGACAGCAATAGATAGATTCATACCGCATAAGTAATAAGAGATGGGACTGATCCACCACGGTACACAAAACATGTCAGAACACTGTTGCAGAAGCAATGAAAAAAGCATGCCAAATTTAGAAGAACGCAAAAGCCCCAAGACTGGTTAAGTTTCACGGAAGCTTGAAATTTAGTGCGGACGTCTATGCAAGATGCTTTTAATAGTTTCCACAATGAAACATTGTCTCAAAATATGGTAGAAAACCCAAAGAGATTCTGGCCATATGTAAAGTACACCAGTGGCAAAAAACAGTCAATATCGTCACTGCATGATAGCGATGGAAATGTTACCGATGATGGTGCCACTAAAGCGGAGTTACTAAATACAGTTTTCCATAATTCTTTCATGAAAGAAGATGAAGTAAATATTCCAGAATTCAAAACCACAACAGCTGTTAGCATGAGTGACATAAAACTAGATATCTTAGGTGTTGCAAAGCAACTCAAATCACTTAAGAAAGACAAGTCTTCCGGTCCAGATGGTATACCAATCAGGTTCCTTTCACAGTATGCAGAAACAATACTGCCTTTCTTAGCAATCATATCCAACCACTCACTTGACGAAAGGTCTGTTCCTAAAGACTGGAAAGTAGCACAGGTCACACCAATATTCAAGAAAGGAAATAGGAGTAACCTATTGAATTACAGACACATATCACTGACCTCAATTTGCAGTAGGATTTTGGAGCATATACTGTAGTCGAAAATTATGAATCACCTTGAAGAAAATGAATTATTGATACATAACCAACACAGATTCAGAAAATATCATTCTTCTGCAACACAGCTAGCTGTTTATTCCCACGAAGTAATGAGTGCTGTCAACAAGGGATCTCAGATCGATTCCATATCCCTAGATTTCCAGAAGGCTTTTGATACCGTTCCTCACAAGAGACTATTAATCAAATTGTGTGCATATGGAGTATCATCTCAGTTGTGTGACTGGATTCATGATTTCCTCTCAGAGAGGTCACAGTTTGTAGTGATAGGCGGCAAATCATTGAGTAGAACAGAAGTGATATCTGGCGTTCCGCAAGGTAGTGCCATAGGCCGTCTGCTGTTCCTGATTTACATAAATGATCTAGGTGGTGATCTGAGCAGACCTCTTAGACTGTTTACGGATGATGCTGTAATTTACCATCTAGTAAAATCATCAGACAATCAATTCCAATTACAATATGATCTAGAGAGAATTTCTGTATGGTGTGAAAAGTGGCAATTGGCACTAAACAAAGAAAAGTGTGAGGCCATCCACATGGGTACTAAAAGAAATCTGATAAATTTTGGGTATATGATAAATTGCACAAATCTAAGGGCTGTCAATTCGACTAAATACCCAGGAATTACAATTACGAGCAACTTAAATTGGAAAGACCACATAGACAATATTGTGGGGAAGACGAAACAAAGACTGTGCTTTGTTGGCAGAACACGTAGAAGATGTGACAAACCCACTAAAGAAACAGCCTACATTACGCTTGTCCGTCCTCTGCTGGAATATTGCTGCACAGTGTGGCATCCTTACCAGGTAGGATTGACAGAGGACATCGAAAAAGTGCAAAGAAGTGTAACCCATTTTGTGTTATCATGCAATAGGGGTGAGAGTTTCACTGATATGATATGCGAGTTGGGGTGGCAATCATTGAACCAAAAGCAGTTTTCTTTATGGCAAGATCTATTTACAAAATATCAATCACCAACTTTCTCTTCCGAATGCGAAAATATTTTGTTGACACCCACCTACTTAGGGAGAAATGATATCATAATAAAATAAGAGAAATCAGAGCTAAAATGAAAGATTTAGGTGTTCCTTTTTCCCACGTGCCATTCGAGAGTGGAATAGTACAGAAGCAGTATGAAAATGGTTCGATGAACCCTCTGCGAGGCACGTAAGTGTGAATTGCAGAGTAGCCATGTAGATGTGGAGGCATTGAGTCAAGAAAGGCACAAGAAAAGGAATATTAGAAATATATCAACTTTCAGACAACATCCTTCTTCAGAAATAGAATTCTCACGTATTCCCACAACGACTCACACACACATGGCAACTGTTTCTGTGCACTGAGGCCCAAATGTCACTCTGCCTGAGCAACAATCCAGCTGCTCTGGATAGTGGGGGTATGGAAGAGGTACGAGGTGAGGAGGGGTAGAGATACTAGGGTAGGGGTTGCGAAGATGCTAGTGCTGCCTGTGGAAGTATGAAGGGATGTAGTGAAGATAGGGTAGGACTACTAAGTGCAGCATTGGGAGGCTGTGACTGGAGGAGGTGGAGGGGTGTAGAGGAGAGATGAGAGAACTAGAGAAGAGGAAAGGACTTGTAGGTGCATTGCACAATGAAGCCATGTGTGAGTGGAGTGGAGTGTGCCTGTCTGCTAGTCAACTCATTATCTAAATGGTGAGTAGCAGTCTATCCTTTCCATATTGTTGTTATTCCATCTTGGGCTTTCCATTGTTTAATCAATTTCAGCAAGGACTTTGAAATTACTTAGTCCTGAAGATAGTATCTCTTCACACTAAAGAATAATCTCAGAACTCCAATCTTTAAAATGATAAAAAAAACCTGTTGTAAAAATGTTGAGAACTAGAAAAAAATAAATCAAAACAAAAGGGTTAAAAACTAGAAATGACAAAATGAATCAAAGTATGTCTTGGCTTTTTGTGCAAGTGTTTGAACTTCGCTTTCTGACATGGAGTTATCAAATACATTGATTCCATTTGTTAGTATGTCACATTGTCATCCCATTCTCAAGAATCTGTAAAGAGTGTAGCCAATATGTTAAGATGGAGATGAAAAATATTTTTTGAATTGACATCTAGCATTTGTCATGTGTAAAAAATTCTCTCTTGTACTATTGCCACACTTGCACAGTGCTTAATTCTTTTGGCTGCAGGTGCATTAATATGGTGTCTGATTTAGGTGAACATCTGTAAAACTAATTCATCTTGATATCTTGTCAGTAAGAGCTGGGAGATGCTGAGAGAACGTGCATTTCACCGAACATCAGTGCAGGCTCTGGAAAAACAAAAGAGCATCATAGAGGATAGTGGGCAGTTCACAATCAGCTATAAGCAGTGGCACGAAACTAACAATAGTTCACAGTCTCATTGGAGTCCAGCCAGTGAGTTCACATAACAGCAAAACTCGCAGCAACTGCAAAAGATGATTACATTGGTTGTTGAAATATTGTGCATAAAATGGAAACATCAACTTGACTGACCTCCATGAAGTACACCACTACTTAGGACAACAGTATTAGGAAAAGAATGATTGCTACTCACCATAAAGTTCACCTGTTGAGTTGCAAACAGGCCCAACAAAAACACTTTTACACATCATACTAGGCCTACAACTTTGCTTCCGCCGTTTTTTCACAAAGTTCAGGGCTTTATTGTGTAAAACTTACAAAAAATTATGATTCATAGTATTGCCCATTGCTGGCCACTACATTCTCCCATCTTTCGGATAGCATACGAATCCCATGGCGGAAGAACTGGGCATCTTTGTGGGGATCCACAAATCAATTCAGTTTTGCACTTGTTCATATGATCGGAAGTACTGGTCAGCCAGACTGTATGCAACTGATCAAAAAAGGTGGTAGTCAGAGACAGCAATGTATGGAGAATATGCTGGGAGGGATAGGACTTCTCATTTCATTGTTTCCATGTGTATTTTGACAGGTTTTGCAACATGGGGTCAAGCACTGACCTGCTGCAAAATTACCTATATGTGTCTATTGCTGTATTGTGGCCATTTGTGTTTCAGTGCTGGTCTCGAATGCATCAGTTGCTTTCGATAATGATATCCTGTGACTGTCATCATCTGTTTCAAGCAGCTACGAAAACGTTCTGTCTTCCACCGCTATACCGGTCTTCAACATCAATATCACCATTCGTAAGGTGTTGAAAACATTCTCTGCTCATTCTTCCACTAACAGTTCCCTCACCATTGGTCTTACCCAGCATTTTAAGAGCCACAAGCTGCAGATCTCTTCATGCTAAAGCAAAAAATTAAAACTTCCCGTAAATGGCGAGAAATGGGTACATAAGTTGACATACTTAATCGAGAATAACCTTACGATGCAATCACAAATCAACTAATATTTTTAGGGCATTATGTTTACAGATGCCTAAGTTTATTGTTTTACACCTGAACCCCACTTACCTCTACTGCTGTCTATTGCAAAATGGTGGAAGCAAAGTTGTAGACCTAATAGTTTCCAGCCAAAGCCTTCTTCTGCAAAGAAAACACACACACACACACACACACACACACACACACACACACACACACACACACACACATTCACACAAGCAAGCACACCTCACACACATATGGCGACTACCACACACAGCTCCAACTGGAATGCAGCTGACATGTGAATAAAAATCTGGAGCGGAGCAGGAAAAGCGAGGGATAGCAGGTTATGTGTGGGGGGAGAGAAGAGTGCTGTCTGGTGGGTCATGCATGAACTAGAGAAACAGGGGCAGTGTTTCAGTCAGAATTGTCAGTAATAGTGGCCATGTGTGCATGAGATGTGCTTGCTTGCATGAATGTGTGTGTGTTTTCCTTACTGAGGAAAGCTTTGGCTGAAACCTATAATGTGTAACAGTCATTCTGTTGTTCCTGTGTGTAACTCAATGGATCATCTTTACGGTGAGTGGCAATCTATCCTTTTCTTAATATTGTTGATATTCCAACCTTGAGTTTCCATTGTTTGATATTAACTAGGACAGGTATATTTCAGTCACGGAAGACAAGTAGCAAAGTACTTGAATTAAGAAAGTACATATGTATCAGTTACAGAATTAATCAATGAAGAAACATGATTACAGTACTCAGATAAATTGCAAGCTGAAACCAGTAGGAAGATCTTGGGCAGTGTGCCAGACTGCTGGTGGAGCAGGAAGTGGAAAAGGAGAGGAGCTCTTCGTCGCAGACTACTCTGTGGCACAACATACAGCTGAACATAACATGCTCAATTTCACTGGCTGCTTCACAACCCAGGCCATCTGGATCTTCCCCTCCACAACCAGCTTTTCTGAACTGTGCAAATGGGAATGATCCTTACAATACATTCTCCACTCCTGAAATTATCCCAGTCTCAACATATGGTAACCTACTATCCCCACATCCTCCACATAACAGTTTCCAGCCCTTGTATTATCACCTCCTCCATTTTCACATTCCCTCACCCTCTTTATGTGCCACCCTCTACCAATGTACCCACCCATCCTTTCCTCTTATCTGCTCCTCTACTTTTCTACTCCTCTCCTGTTCTGGTCCCCATTTTTCCCCCACAACCCACTTCCTGATGCTGCACCTGGCAGTCTCTAGTCCCTGCATGTCCCACCAGACAGCATGTTTCTCTTTCCTCACCCATACCCTACTATCTCTCCCTCTCTTCCATCCTACTTCAGATTGAAATTCACATTACAGTTGTGTTTTGGTCAGAGTTGCCAGTAATAGTGGCCGTGTGTGCACAAGGTGTACTTTCTTGCATGAACGTGTGTGTGTTTTCCTTGGTGAGGAAAGCTTTGGCTGAAAGCTATAATGTGTAACAGTCATTCTGTTGTTCCTGTATGTAACTCAATGGATCATCTTTATGATGAGTGGCAATCTATCCTTTTCTTAATATTGTTGATATTCTAACCTTGAGCTTCCATTGCTTGATATTAACTAGGACAGGTATATTTCAGCCATCAACAGTCACATTCATCGAAGGCAAGTAAAAAAGTACTTGAATTAAGAAAATACCTATGTATCAGTTACAAAGTTAATCAATGAAGAAACATGATTACAGTACTTAGATATATTGCAAGCTGAAATCAGTAGGAAGATTGTGGGCAGTTTGCCAGACTGCTGGTGGAGCAGGACATATATTTGTTCAATTGGAAGTGTTAACCAAGTGTATGTTTACATACAGCTTATTTTTAGTGGCAATGAGTATCAATTTTTATGCCTTAAATATCTTGGCAGTTTGTTTAAACAAGGTAGACATCTCTGAACTTGAAACAAAGATGCAAAACTCCATGGAATTCCTTCTGATATCTTACAATCAAACAATGTGTGTTACAGTTTGTCTGAAATTAATAAATAATATTATAATTAAAGGTAAAAATTGAACATGCTTGAAGCATCTGCATCAAGTGTATCAATTAATTTAATGTAACAGTATTATGAAAAGGATAATTGCTACTCATGATGCTGAGTCATAGATAGGCACAACAAAAAGCCTGCAACAAGGCCCTCTTTGGAAATAGGCAACATATACACACTTACGCAAACACAGCTCACACACACATGACTGGTCTCTGGTTGATGAGTCTGGCCTCAGCAGCCAGAGACTGTAGTCATGTGTGTGTGAGCTGCACCTGCATGTGTGTGTGTGTGTGTGTGTGTGTGTGTGTGTGTGTGTGTGTGTGTGTGTGTGCTGTCTATTTCCAACAAAAGCCTTGTAGGCCAAAAGCTCACTTTCTGACAGTTTCGTTGTGCCTAACTGTGACTCAGCATCTCCGCTGTATGGTGAGTAGCAACTATCCTTTTCATAATATTGTTATGTTCAGTCTTGTATTTTCCATTGTTTAATTAATCTAATATTGATTTTTTTAAATGCTCATTTATTTAGGTAAGTAGCAACTATCATTTTCATACTATTATTATGTTCTGTCCTGGATTTTCCATTGTTTAATTAATTTAATATTGATTTATTTAGGATAAATAATTTACTAAGTTTTGCCACACCACCTCAAAAAATTATCCTACAGGACAATTGCAAAAATGATTACATTTTATTCTGGAAGACAAAACAGTAGCAGATAATTATAATTTCTGTTCTAAGGTATACTGTGTGCTTTATGAACATGGAAATTTCTTAGTTATAATATTAAGTGCAAGTGAAGACATGCGGGGAAAGAAGGGCAAACTCCCAAATTTAAAAACTTAGAGATAACTGTTGTCATCTGTTGCTGGGTACAGGAACTATCAAAATTGACATTGGTCTCATCTCTAAATATCCTAATGTGATATTTAGGGGTGAGACCAATGTCAATTTTGATAGTCCCCATACCCAGCAACAGATCTCTAAGCTTTTACATTTGACAGTTAGCCCATTTTTCCACACGTCTTGAAATTGATCATAGGTTTAAAACAGCAATTTCTACTGATTTTACTGACATTAGAAAATGACATTCTTAATTACCTCTGAAGCCTTTCTTTGTGGCTATCTTCATTAGGTGACTCATCTTGTGCAGCAACACAGCTGTCCCTTGCCCTGCGCAAAGCATCTAGTTTTCTAAATAGCCTGTTGATGGAGTCTCGTTCCTGTTGTGCTGCATATTGTCTGAACAATGAGGTTAGCTGTTGTGACAACACATGTTCACGGCTGAATAAAGGATGATGTGTGAATGTTATGGATAACAGTTGAACCTCTAACAGGTAACAACTACGGGACTCTTGTGTTCCAAGTAGCTTGTGATCATTGCCAAAATTTTGTGATCTAGCCTGAAATGGGCAATCAAAGAGATGAATGCAATAAATTTGTAGTAAATGTAATTAAAATGATATTCCAAAGGGCAAGATATGTTCTAATATCATGTTGTCAAACACACTTACATCCACTATCACACACATACACTGCATCCCCAAAGATATCCTCAATATGAATCCAAAGAATGCACAATATATCTTATCAAAGCAAAATAGGAACAGGTTTCCTAACAAAATGTCTCTTAGAAAGAACCAAGTAAACTTTAGTACACAGTTGCCAATACTCATAGAAATGCATGTACAATAAACAGATACTGAATTTAAGTGAGTGCTAAGTTCCTGTTGTAAGCAAAAATAAATAACTTTTTATGTTTTATAAACAGTAGGCCCAATTTTTGCTGCTCATAAATACTGAATATTCATGTAGTGTGAAGCTTGTTAAGCAATTTAATTCTGTTTTTAAGCATATAATCTGTCTTGCAATGCATGATAAGTATGGGTGTTGCCTTATGATATAAAAAAAAATAATAAAAAAAAAATTAAAAAAAAAAAATTGCTAAACAGGAGGAAAAGATTTGAGCCCTTCAGGCAGAATTAGATCACACAAAATTGGAACTAGATAGATTGAAGGGCAAAAAAGGTCATGGGGACTCGGTAAAGGTAACAAGCAATAGGCAAAAGGGGAACAGCTCATCAACTTCTTCTACATTTGAGCTATCAATATCGAATAAATTTGGCTTGTTACCTGAAGTAGGAGGAGAAGAGCCTCATACAGCTGTAGGTTACAGTAGGGTGCAGCAGGATTCTAGGGAGAGTAGGAAGAGAAGACTCTTGCTGCTAGGTAATAGCCATGGGAGGGGTGTAGACCAGATGGTGCAGAAAAAGTTAGGAGCAGGGTACCAGGTCACAAGTATTGTGAAGCCAAGTGCTAGCCTTAGCCAGGTGACAGAGGACACAGGAAAAATGTGGAAAGGTTCTGGCAAAAAGGATCAGGTCATTATAGTAAGTGGAGCATTAAATAACCCGGCCAAGCACAGTAATTATAGCATTAGTGGTGACCTGGATAAAATAGGAGTAGCAACTACACACACAAATATGTGTTTCATTGAGGTCCTGCAGTGCCATGACCAGCTCTGGGATAATACTGCTGTGAGCTGTGTTGACTCTGAGTTGAGCAGGTTATTGCTGACTAAAATGAATTCTCATATGAGCGCAGCGCCCATTGCTACAATTGGGAGATGGGGTTATACGAGGCATGGCCTGCATCTGAATGGGAGAGGGAAAAGTAGGTTGGCTGAACTTCTTGCAGGAAAAGTACGGGGGCCTACCATCACACAATGCAAGATCCCTGTGGTTACTGGTGTCAGCGGGCACCTTTTTTAGGTTAGAATCAAGTTTCAGGCACCCTGTTTCGAAAGAAGTCACTGTAACGGAAGAGCCCCACAAGTATGCACAGAAAAGTAAGGTTAGCTGCGCCACAATATTAGAGAATTGAGTAATAAGGTAGAAGAGTTCCTTAGCTGTTTGCTAAATTTATAGGAAAAGATAGACATCCTGTGCCTGTCTGAGCACCACATAACCACAGGGTTAGGTAAGTTACATATAAAAGATTACAATCTAGCAGCTTACTTATGCAGAACCAATATGGGAAGAGGAAGAGTTGTTGCATATATTAAGACAGAACAAAAATTAAAAAGCACTGACATAAGTAGATTTTACATATAAAAGATTACAGTCTAGCAGCTTACTTATGCAGAATTAATATGGGAAAAGGAGGAGTTGTTGCACATATTAGGACAGAACATAAATTCAAAAGCGCTGACACAAGCAGATTTTGTACTGATCAGCACATAGAAGTGTGCGCTTGTGGATTAATGCTGAAAAACAGTTCACTTTTAAATGTAACATTATATAGATCCCCACTAGTAAATTTTGAATTATTTATGAGGAACCTGGCTTCCTTACTGTGCTGTCTGTCAGACATCAGCAAGCAATTAATAGGCTGCGGTGACTTCACTGTAGATTTTCTAAAGGATTCTGATAGGAAAAATGATCTGGAAACATTATTTGGATCCAAAAATTTGCTCTCAAACATGGATGGATAAAGACAGTAGGTCCCTAATTGATAATGTTTTCTTTGATGAGGCACAAAGCAAGAAAATAACTGTTCACCCAGTAACAAATGCTCTCTCTGATCATGATGCACAGTTAGTCAGGATAAATGACATAGTGTCTTACAGTGTGGATACACCTCAGTGGAAGTCAATCAGAATCATTAATGACTAAAGGCCAATTGTTTCTAAGAGTACTTTACAATAAACAACCTGGGATGAAATTTATAAAGAACCAAATGCCAATATAAAATTTAATCTATTCCATGATAAATTCATGTTAGTATTTGAAAATAGCTTTCCATATAAGCTAATTAGATGGGACATTAAACAGCCATGTAAAAGACCATGGATCACTAAGGGGATTAAAGTATGTTGTGAAAGGAAAAGGGAAATGTATCTTTTGGCAAGAACAAGTAGAGACCCTGCAGAAGTTTTGCACAACAGAAACTACTCAATATTACTAAGAACGGTCAGTAAAAAATCAAGAAACATGAACATAATGTCAGAAATCAGTATGTCTGACAACAGAGTTAAGGCAATATGGAATATATTGAAGTAAAAGACAGGGTAACCAACCAGGATAACCAACCACAGAAGAGAATAACATTACTGTTGAATTGAATGAAAGGGTTATAAATGACTAGTCACAGGTAGAAAATGTATTTGATAATCATTTCTTAAACAGAGCAGAAAGCAAAGGGATCAACAGTGCAAAAGAAAGATCACAGCAATTTGTGAAGAAGTAACTCTCATAAAATTACATCATATGAATGTACCACCAACTTCAACTTCTGAAATTAAGAGGGTCACACATTCTCTCAAGAATAAAAGGTCTTCTGGTTTTGATGGTGTTTCCAATAGAGTACTAAAGATTTGTTCCCATATAATAATTTTCCAGAGAGACTAAAATATGCTGTTGTTAAACCCCTCTTTAAGAAAGGTGATAAGAGAGATGTAAGTAACTACCAACCTATTTCACTGCTGACATCATTTTCCAAAATTTTTGAGAAGTGATGTATTCTAGAATTGTATTTCACCTTGGCAACAATAATATCCTCAGCAAATCACAGTTTGGGCTTTAGAAGGGTTGCTCAACTGAGAATGCTATTTACATGTTCACACACCAGATTTTACAAGCATTAAACAACAAAATAGCACCAGTAGCTGTTTTCTGTGACCTATCCAAGGCAATTGATTGTGTGAATCATAGTATAGTCCCAGATAAATTGAAGTTTATGGGATTGATGGTATAGCCAACCAATGGATCATGTCATATCTAACCAAAAGAATACAGAAAGTTGTACTTAGTGGTGATTCAATCAACAGAATCCATGGACATAATTCTGACTGGGGAGCAATCACATATGGGGTTCCCCAAGGCTCAATCTTAGGTCCCTACTGTTTCTCGTATATGTAAATGAACTACTGTATAATTTACAACATGCAGAATTAGTTCTTTATGCAGATGACACCAGTATTGCAATCACTCCAAGTATACATACAGAAATGGTGAACAAAATTCTCAAAAGTATCACTGACTGATTTTCTGCCAATGGTCTCACCCTGAATTTAACAAAGACACATGATATTCACTTCTGCACCTCTAGAGGTACTGCATCAGTGATAAGTGTAATGCATGGTGATGAAATAATATGTAGGGTGGAAACTTCAAAATTCTTGGGTGTCCATATTGATGAGAATTTAAATTGGAAAAAACACATTTTGGAACTCCTAAAACAACTTAGTTCAGCAACATTTGCACTTAGAATTATACCAAATTTTGGGGAGAGAGAAATCAGTAAGCTGACATATTTTGCTTATTTTCATTCAGTAATGTCATACGGAATAATGCTCCGGGGTAACTCATCTTTAAGTAAGAAGATCTTCCTTGCCCAAAAACATGCTGTAAGAATAATATGTGGTGCTCACTCACGATCATCTTGTGCACATATGTTTAAGGAGTTGGGCATTCTGATTACTGCTTCACAGTATATTTATTCCCTCATGGAGTTTGTTGTAAATAATCCTCTACAGTTCAAAAGGAACAATGAGGTGCATAATTACAATATTAGAAGAAAAAATGACATTCATTAGTCAACATGAAGGTTGTCTTTAGCACAGAAAGAGGTGCACAATGCTGCAACAAAAGTTTTTGACCTATTACCCAGTGATATAAAATGTCTAACAGACAGCAAGGTAAAATATGAAAATAAATTGAAAACATTTCCCTTTGACAACTCCTTCTATTCAAGGATTTTTATGCTTGTAACGTGTAAATGGTGCTGGATCTGTATATCTTGTTTTCATTCGCAGGAGAGCAGGGGGAAGGGGGGGGGGGGGGGGGGAGATAGTGATATTTAGAGTACAAATAGATGACAAATTAATTTGCATTAGGAATGTAAAATGACTCGTTCCACATCATGGTGAGTTCGGAAAAGTCACACAGAACTCTGGGTCACATGAGACTTACTGGATGAGATGAGACAGAAAGAATGATTCAGTCAGGGGAGACTTACCAGACAGATTAGTCTTTCCTTCTCATCCCATCCAGTAAGTCTTTCCTGACTTGAGGTTCTGGACAACTTTTTCAAACTCTACCACTTTTCCTAAACCTCATCATTCCTTTTCCTTCACCTCTCTTCCTTCCCCTTTTACCTTCCTGCCAGAACAAGAAGCCACTGGCTCCAAAAGTTAGCAAACTGTAATATCTTTTATATGTATGTTCTCCTGGCGTTGCTTGGCGAGTAATTTTTTTAAATTTTTTTTTTAAGCCAATTACTTACATTTTCAAAAACTAGGTACTTTCATTGGTATGTCAAATACATATGCCATTTTAAGTCCCCTGTACAAAGGAAAATATCTTATTTTCAAACCTACCACTGAACATCCACAAACATAATTAATGAACACTACAAATTTTAAAAGTAGGCCTTCATCTTTTTTTCACTACATTTCTTTTATTCTGCTTGAAGTTAAAATGCAGTCCCTTTCTAATCTAACTTCTGAAAATTTTTATACAGCTTAGTAGCTATTTTCAGTAGCTGATTGCTGTGATTGGATTTTGGTCATCAAAGTAACAAATTCAACCTGTTCAGAATTTGAATGGAATATACATCCAAAATTTTTGACATGTTTAATGTCACATTAAATTACTTTGATCCTTGCAGCTATGATAGCAACTTTATAAATGAGTGTTTTAAGAAGTAAAATTCAGAAATATGGATGTAACAACTATTACTGCCAACAACTCTGTGCTAATTTAAGGATAACAGAGGTAGACTAGCTGATGAAAAGTATTTGGACATCCATTAGTGATCATTAATACATTGTCTGTCATCTGCTTGCCTTTATGATGACTTGAACTCACTGATGACAACTTTCAATGAGGTGTCTGAATGTTTGTGGAGAAATGCTGGTCCACTTTTCCTCAAGAGCTAAAACCAGAGAAGGTAGTGAAGTTTGATACAATGATCTGGAGTGAAGTTGACATTCTGACTCATTATACCGGTGTTCCATTGGATTCAAGTTGGGTGATATAAACTGAAGTGGATGTACATGTCTCTGCATCTGGAAGATAATGTATATTCAAATCTAGAACCTCTATGAGGATGTCAATCAGGATTGTTTTAAATACAAGCTGTAACAGTTGTGATCATCAGTCACTTTTGAGAGTGGATGTGGTGGGTTGATGTCAGTCAAGAATGCCTTTAACATGACAAAGACGTCATTATCAACACCTTACTGAGTTTAAACAAGGTCGTGTAACAGGACTACGAGAAACTGGATGTTCCTTCTGTGATATTGCAGAAAGACTTGGCAGGAATGCAGCCACTGTACATGTTGGCAGAATGTATGGTCACAAGAAGACGGAGCTTCAGATGGCCACATGGCACTACTGAGAGAAAATACCATTGTGTTCAACATTTGCTCTAGTGCCATTTGAGCAGCAGTTGGTACAAATAGGTTACTTCAAGGACAACTCTGAGCCAGATGCCCTACAGTGTGCATTCCACTGACCCAAAATCATCATCATTTGCGACTTCAGTGAGATCAAGCAAGACCTCATTGGAGGCCAGGGAGTACGTCTGTTGTGTTTTTTTATGACAGTTGGATCTGCCTCAGTGCCAGTGATGGCCATGTGTTGGGTAATGCATGGTCACATACTGTTGTTGTAACCCAAAATGCTCTACAGAGTGCCAACATGTTGCCTTGGCCTGCTTGATTACCAGATCTTCTCTAATAGAGCATGTATGGGACATCATCGAAAGACATCTCCAGTGTTGTACACAAACATCAGCAACTGCCCCTGTGTTTGACCAACCAGAGTGCACCAGACATGGATCTCCATCCCACATCTGGCAGATTTTGTAGATTTAATCAAACAAAGAAAAATCCAGGACAAAACAAAAAGACTGTCAAATAAGTAAGCTTTTGATCAAAAAGGCCTCCATCAGAAACATACACACACACACATACACAAACACAGTTCAAAAAAACATGACCACAGTCTCTGGCTGCTGAGGCCAGACTGTGAGCAGAAGCACATGACGGGAGAAGCAATCTGGGTGGTGGGGGTACAGAGAAAGATGGGGCAGGAAGGGAGAAGGATAGCAGGGCAGGGGTGGAAAAATGTAACATGTTGCTTGTCGGAGCATACAGAGACGAGGTGGGGAGAGGGTAGGGCAGCTAGGTGCACTCAGGAGGTTAGACTGAGGGCGGGAGAGTGGGGGGCATAGGAAAAGAAGTAAAAAGATGCATTAGTGGAATAGAGGGTTCTGTAGTGCTGGAATGGGAACAGGGAAGGGGATAGGTGGGTAAAGGACAATGACTAACAATGACTGAGGCCTGGAGGGGCACAGGAATGTAGGATGTATTGCAGGGAGAGTTCCCACCTCCACAATTCAAGAAAGCTGGTGTTGGTGGAAGGACCCAAATGACACAGGCTGAGAAGCAGTCACTGAAACGAAGAATGTCGTGTTGGTCACCCTGCTCAGAGACTGGGTGGTCCAGTTGTTTGCTAGCCACAGTTTGTCAGTGGCCATTCATGCAGACAGATAGCTTGTTGATTGTCTTACTCATGTATAATGCAACACAGTGGTTGCAGTGCAGCTTGTGGATCACACGACTGGTTCCACGGGTAGCTCTGCCTTTGATAGGATAGCTGATGCTTGTGACTGGACTGGAGTAGGTGGGGGTGCGACAATGCATGGAACACACCTTGGATCTTGGTCTATTACAGGGATATGAGCCAAGGGTCAAGTGGTTGGGAGCTGGGGTTGTGTAGGGATTGATGAGGATATTGTGTAGGTTGGTGGGTGGTGGAACACTGCTATGGGAGGGTTGGAAGTGTAGAGGGTAGGACATTTCTCATTTCAGGGCATGACAAGAGTGAGTTCAAACCCTTCTGGAGAATGTGGTTCAGTTGCTACAGTCCTGGGTGGCATTGAGTCATGATGGGAATGCTCCTCTGCATCCAGATGGTTGGTTGGTTTGTGGGATTAAAGGGACCAGACTGCTACAGTCATTGGTCCATCCAGATGGTGGAACTTAGGGAGATGGTGGGTGGCTAGAGAGATAAGGCATGGGAGATCTGTTTTTGTACAAGGTTGGGAAGGTAATTACGGTCTATGAAGGCCTCAGTGAGACCCTTGGTATATTTAAAGAGGGACCACTCGTTGATACAGGTGTGATGGCTATGGGTGGCTAGGCTGTGTGGAAGGGGGTCTTCTTGGTATGGAATGGGTGGCAGCTGTCGAATTGGAAGTATTACTGGTAGTTAGTGAGTTTGCTATGGATGGGGGTACTAATGTAGCCATCTTTGAAGTGGAGGTCAATATTGAGGAAGATGGCTTGTTTAAGTTGAGGAGGACCAGATGAAGCAAATGTGGGAGAAGGTTTTGAGGTTCTAGAGGAATTAATGTGGACAGAGTGTCCTCACACTACATCAAGATCATGAAGATGTCATCAGTGAAGCTGAACAAGATGAAGGGTTTGGGACTCTGGGTGATTAGAAAGGATTCCTCTACATGGCCCATGAATAGATGGGCATACGATGGTGCCATGTGAGCACCCACAGCCATACCCCAGATTTGTTTGTGGTGATGTCTTTAAAGGAGAAGTAATTGTGGGTGAGGATATAGTTAGTCACAGCAACTAGGAAGGAGGTTGTAGGTTTGGAATCTGTTGGGCATTGAGAAGGTAGAGTTCAATAGTGGTAAGGCCAAGGGCATTAGGGATCTTAGCATAAAGGGAGGTGATATCAACAATGATGAACAGGTTACAATGTGGTACAGGAACAGGATCTGTGGAGAGTCGGTGGGGAAAAAGATTGGTATCCCCTACATGGGAGGGTAGGTTGAGAGTAATAGGCTGAGGAAGCTGCTGTAAGACAGCAAAGATTCTCTCAGTGGGGGATAGTAACTGCCCACAATGGTGCATGCTGGGTTGTTTGGTTTATGCATTTTAGGAAGCATGCAGAAGGTAAGAGTGTGGTGAGTGGTAGGGGTGATATGAGAGATGGACTCTGGGGCAAGGTTCTGGGATGAGCCTAAGGGTTTGAGGAAAGACTGGAGATCCTGCTGGAGATCTGGAATGGGGTCATCATGGCAGGGTTTGTAGATAGATTAATCTGACAGCTGGCAGAGTCCTTCTGTCAGGTAATCCTTGTGTTTAAGAACAACAGTGGTGGAACCCTTGTCAGAAGGTAGGATAGTAAGGTTGGGATCAGTTTTTAGAGGTGAGATTGTGGTTCTTTCTGAAGATGTAAGGCTAGTTTGTATCTTGAGGGATTTGGTGAATCATGGTGAGGCAAGGTTCGAGGTTAGAAAATTCTGGAAAGCTAACAGGGAGTGATTTGGGTACAGTGGAGTTGGGTCATGGTTGAATGGAGGAGTGAGCTGAGTCAGGCATGGTTTATTAGTGGTCTTTGGTTGAGTCCAATAAGTAGGAATCATGGCAAAAATGTTTTTCTGCTCGACGGACTGAGAGAAGAAGGGAATGTTTTTAGCAAGTCCTGCACGATTGAATTTGGGAGTAGTGAAAAGTTCATGATTGAATTTGGGAGTATGGAAAAAGGTGAGGCCTTTGGAAAGGATTGATACTTCTGTAAGGCTAAGGCTTTCAGAGGAAAGGTTCATGACAGCGTTTTGGGTCTGTTTGGATTCTGGATTATGTATGATGGTGGGAGAGAGTTTTTGAAGGTGGGGTAAATGTAGTAGGTCTGCTAGGCAGGGTTTGTCAGCTATGAAGGGATGTGGGGGAGGTCTGGAGGTGTTTGTAGATGGTGGTAGTTCAAGGCAGGAGTAAGAAGTGTACAGGGTGGAGAGTTTCTTGAAGTGGCATTGAGCATGGTGCCCTAGTTCCTAGTTACTGGAGGGCAAGAGTTTCAGTTGTGCATGGTGCCCTAGTTCCTAGTTACTGGAGGGCAAGAGTTTCAGTGTGTTTTATGGGATCCAGGAATTTGGCATTGCACAGAAGGAGAATTTTATGGATGGATAGGAAGTATTGCAAGGAGGTTTGTGCCTGATTGTCTTGGTTTTCCAGGTCTATGTTGGTGAGGGTTAAGGACTGGCAGAAACTGAACACTTGGAGATCATTGTGAAAGGAGGGGTTGCAGCCAAAGATGGGTAATTTGATGGTAAGACCATTTGGAATTGGGGGGGGGGGGGAGGGGAGGGTCCATTCCCCTCACCTGGTTCACATTCATTGATGACATCTTTGTGATCTTAACCAAGCATGAGGACACCCTACCCACATTCTTCTAGAACCTCAACACCTTCTCTCCCATTTGCTTCACCTGGTCTTCCTCAACCCAACAACCCACCTTCCTCAATGCCAACCTCCACTTCAAAGAGGGCTACATCAGTATCTCCATCCATAGCAAACCCACCAATCACCAGTAATACGTCCAATTTGACAGCTGACACCCATTCCATACCAAGAAGTCCCTTCCATACAGCCTAGCCACTCATAGCCATCACACCTGTAGTGAACAGCAGTCCCTCTTTAAACATACCGAGGGTTCTCATTGAGGCCTTTACAGACTTTAATTACCCTCCCAACATTGTACAGAAACAGATATCCCATGCCTTATGTCTCCAACCATCCACCATCTTCCTAACTTCCACTATCTGGACACAGAGGGGCATTCCCCTCATGATTACCTGTTGTCATGCTCTGAAATGAGAAATGTCCTGCCCACTATAATTTCCACCACTCCCACAGCAGTATTCTGCTGCCCACCGAACCTAACCAATATCTTCATCCACCCCTACAAACACATACGCCCAACCCCTTGCCTCATGGCTCCTATCTATGTAATAGAGCTAGATGCGAGACCTGTTCCATAAATCCTCCCACCACCATCTACTCCAGTCTGGTCATAAACATCACCTATCTCATCAAAGACAGGGCTGCCTGTGAAACCAGTCATGTATCTACTAGTTAAGCTGCAGCCACTGAGTTGCATTTTATACGGGCATGACAACCAAAAAGCTGTCTGTCTGCATGAATGGCCACCAATGAACTGTGGCCAAGAAACAGCTGGACCACCCAGTTGCTGCTGCTGAGCATGCTGCCCAATACAATGTTCTTTATTTCAATGACTGCTTCACAGCCTGTGCCATCTGGATCCTTCCCACCAACACAAGCTTTCCTGAACTGCACAGGTGGGAACTCTCCCTGCAATGTATCCTACATTTCTGTATTACTCCTGGTCTCAGCCTTCATTAGTCAATGTCCTTTACCCGCCCACCCCATTCCCTTTTCCCATTCCAGCACTACACAGCCTCTACCCCATCAACACACCCACAACTTCTCTCCTTTTCCACTGCCTCCCCCCCCCCCCCCCCCCCCTCGCCACCATCTAACTTCCTGACTCCACCTAGCTGCCCTACCCTCTCCTCATCTCGTACCTGTATGCTCCCACAAGCAGCATGTTACTGTCTCCCACCCCTACCCTGCCATCCCTCCCCCTTCCTTCTGCAGCTTTCTCCTTACTCCCGCCACCCAAATTGCTTCTTCCATCATCTGCTGCTACTCACAGTCTGGCCTCAGCAGCCAGAGACTGTGGTCATGTCTTTTTGAGCTGCATTTGTGTGAGTGAGTGTGTGTATGTTTCTGATCATGGCCTTTCTGGCCGAAAGGCCACTTGTTTGACAGACTTTCTCCTGTGCCTATCTGCAACTCACCATCAGCATTACATGGTTTGTGGCAGCTACCCTTTTCATAATAAGACTTTGTGGGTTTGTATGTTTCCTCTACTACAAAACTGTAAAACACATATAACATAAGAACACTGATTTTTAAATATGGTGCAACATTTCAGTAACTGACAAGTGAGAACAAGTGGACTAAGATTATGGCACCATTGTAACAGTATGATTGAAATTGGATTGTTTAGGATGAGGAAAAAATCTTGGCTGCTTAGGCATTGTCTGCAACATAGAAGTATAGAGGGAAAAGTGGAAGGAATGAGAGGAAGGGGTAGGAAGATAATTAGAATGATGGTTGACATTAAAATATGATGAATGTACAAACAGAAGGAAAATGCTCAGAACATGAGAGCATGGAGAGCCTCCAGCTGAAACCTGTCATAAGACAGACATACTAAAGAAATAAAAATGAACCTGTCATAAGACAGACTCACTAAAGAAATAAAAGTGACTGAAATAACTTTGAGGTTAATAAATGGTGCAACAAAAAGTTTCCCAGGAAGTAGGTACATAGTGATCTGAAGTCATCATTCATTGCAAGCAAGATAATATTCTTAATAATTATCATCTTTTTTATGGTTGTGTCTTGTGTAATTATCAGTGTATGGTATGGCAGTTACTAGCCTGGGTGTGGCAGCTGCAGCAGAGGCAGCTTCAGCTACAGTGCATTAAATCAGTACTGTAACACTTGTTAGATACCAAATAGTATACACAAGACAAGTTTTCAGTTGTGCACAGTGGGACTTATGAAGCAATAAATTAACTTTACCAAACTAACAAATTATAACAGACGAGTGATTTGTTACACTCTGTATATGTACTTTGAGTTCACACTTTCAGTCTGTGTAAAAGAAGGCTACTGGAGGTTTGATACCCCAACAGGTGTGAGGTTATTAGAGAAGAGTATTAGTTAATATTGGCCAAGGGCAGGGGGGAGGAATCAGTGCTTGTTGCAGGACCTATCCTGGCACTTGCCTGAAGTCATATAAAAACACTGTAGGAAGCCTGAGTCTGCATGACCAAACAGGGGTTTGAAACCTACTCCTCTCAAGTATTGATCCAGTGTCATGGCTACTGCACCTCCTCACTAAGTTTTATTTTGAGGAAAGGAGCACAGGTATGCAGAGAAATTTTTCTCAAGAATGTGTGGACTACCATTCTCAAGAGCCAGTAAATCAAAACCAAAATGTAGTAAGTTGCTTTTAGGCCCAGGGGACTCAGTGAAGGCAGAAATCCTGGCAGGTATTATGTCTACCTCTTGAGGCCCAACATTTGATGTGCTGGTTCATTTTATATTATGGTTAGAGTACATAGCTGTCAGAGAAGAAACCACTCATGTAGTCTCACTTTTATATCTTTCAATGAACATATTTTCAGTGACTACAGTTGTACACATAACAAATGCACTGAATGTAACACAGAGATGTATCTTCCTCATCATCATGCTTACTGTGATTCTTTGCACCACAACTAACCCCTCCCCCCCCCCCCCCCCCCACCTATTCCACAATAAATAAATAAAATGGGAACACAGAAATTATTTGAAACCTGAGGAGTAACTGTCAGTTATAACTTGCTCCCATATTCAGTTAAAAAGAAATTTTGGAACATTTGTAATTTAATAACGAGAAGATAATCCTCAAAACCATTAAATAAACAGTAAAAAGAAAGAGAGAGAACATAAGTGATTTAATCACTTAAGCTGTGAGAAAGAGTGTCAATGTAGTAATAAATTAAGAGTTACTACATACTGTATAGTCAAGAGTAATACAAAATAACTGGCAATAAGATACATATAATAAGATGTAATCCAATAACAGCAGAAACATTGTACATCACACCTTAACTGGATTTCAATCCAAGTTCTGTGACCAATTGACTCAGAGTTGTATTGCGTGCAATAGAAAATGCATCCTGAAGCATGACATCTTTATCTCTGCCTTTGTTGTCACTGCTGATATTTTAATCACTAAGGTAATAAAAAATTCAAGAGGCAGTCATGGTGAAACAGTGCAGCAAACTTTTACAGCACCCAGTAGATTATTAAGGCACATAACATGTGCAGTTCTTCATTTATACATTCACAGGAATCTGCACAGCTCATGGCACACTGATGGAAAGTTATGAATTCCGAAAAGGAATGATGGTGGTTGCCAGATGGAAGTAACTTTCCAACTCCAAAATGGTGAAAATACTGAACTTCTTCAAGTCAAAGTGTCATGTATGTGCTAGGGATACTACACCGAAACAATGGTCATACCCTGTTGGTTTGTCTGCAACAGAATTTTGGCCAGTAACTGAGGGAAATGTGACTTTAACAGAAAAATAAAATGATGATTATCTTACAAGAGTTGGGGAAACATCAAGGAACCCAGCAGTGTGTGTATGTTATGGCCATAATTACAGGTAATGGACTTTTTTTCTTTGGCTTTTAAAATTGCTCACTGGATTATAGAATACTGGAAACCTTTGGCTGGCTCCATCAGATAAGTCAACAAGCCAGCACTTTCAAGTTTACAGTTGAATAAGGGTGTGCTGCAAAGATATCCATGTGTAACAATATGCAACAGGATTTATGGGATCAATAAGAATCGGGTTAAATCAAATGAGTCATAGATCCTAGTTTTCAAGAAACAGTTAGTGGTTCTGGACATAGTGGTGTTCTGTCATGGCATGGATAAGGTCTAACAGTCTATGTACACAGATCACTCAGTGGTGTCCTCCATGAAAAGCTGCATGGAAACTATTTGTAGACCTCTACATTGTATACACATTTTTACCAGATGGAAAACATATCCACCCATTAAGTAAAAGAAGTACAGGAACACTATGGATTGAAATTTCTTTGGAAATATCCAGTGTAGTTGTTTACTTAATATCACACAAGTGGTGCTTTTGTTGAGCTAGAAAGAGTCCACAGAGACATTAAGCCCAAGTGTAGAACTTATTCTACCAATAGGAAAGATGGTGGATAGATAGATAGATAGATCGATAGAGAGAGAGAGAGAGAGAGAGAGAGAGAGAGAGAGAGAGATGGATGGCTACATTAACAAACCATTGCCTTTCACATCTGATGATGAATAGCTCCATCACTCATGATCTCTGAGATCACAGTTTCTAAATATTTCCTGCCCTGAAAACCATTGGATTTGAAATTAAACCAATAATTTATCCTTGCCTTCTTCAGTGGATATTTAAACCTTTGCAACATAGATCTATGTCTTTTGCAGTTTTTTAAAATAATTTTTGCTAAACACAACAAACTTCTTCATGTTCCTAGACCATTCAGCAAATCACTTTTTCAAGTCTCTTATAGGAGTAAACAAATAATCACCATATCACACATGCAGGAACCTCTCATCTACAAAAGAACTTCCATTCTTTCAGCATCAAGGAGGCCCCATGTATAAAAAACTGTGTCATATGCCAAGCTAACTTTCTACCCCCACCTCCTTAACTAGGTGAGCATTGGAAGCAGTAAGGTGAATGTTAAGCAGTACATGTTATCTATTTAAACGATTGTTACTTTTCATTCTAGATGGCATTAGTAACAAGTACACAAGTGGTTTATTCAATAATAAACTTCTTAATACCTGTTATTCCTTCACTGTTCCTACTAGCTGGAAATGTTTTTCACAGGGTACTAAATTTGTCATAATGTCTGAAGACCACTTGAGGATTTAAGTGGAAAATAACAACATTTATTTGAAAACTGTGCAGATCGAGACAGAATTTTCAAATAAATACCTCTTAATTTGCTGATGAATTGTTTCACAGAGATCTTGTTTAAAATAATTAGTATTTTACTATGTTGGGACGGAAACCTCAGCAAGTTCACAGACAGTTCATTACTCTGCATCAAAACTCAACTACTGTTCCAGCTATAAATAGTTTAATGCAAAGACCACCATTTTATTTGGAACACATTCACTCTCTCAGTTCTTAAATGTTTTTGTGTCTTCCTATTTGGTGTTATTGCCTCTGAGTACAGGTCTTGCCTTCACTGTACCTCTGTTTGCATTTGCTTATAACTGTTGGACTCTTTTACAGACTTCCTTTGACTGCTCAGTAATTTTGTATGTCACGTTGCATTTCTAACAGACTGGATTTTGAGTCTTGATGACAGCATTTCAGTACCTGTTTACCAGTTACCACACGGATCACATTTTCACTGTAGTATTTAAGATCCTTACAGTGTGACTTTTGTAACACTTGAAAATCTGTCTGTACATCTACAGACATCCTCTGCAGACCAATGTGAAATGCATAGCAGAGAGTATTTACCACTTTCAGCTGCAATGTTGCACTGTTAGTCACAGTAATGTCACCACCTATCACAAGCCTGAATCACCACACTTTACACAGCAGACCACTGAGAGGCAAGCAGAAAAAGAGTTAATGAGGCTCTGAAAGGTACCAATAGGTATGTGGAGCCAAACCGACTCTAGTGCCACAGCCAGCTGCACTAGTTTTCTCCAATGAGGATCCAAGGTGCGAATAGCCCCATTGAGGTGGTCCCACAGATTCTTTATTGGGTTCAAATCTAGGGAGTTTGGTGGCCAGGAGAGTACAGTAAACTCATCATGCTGCTCTTCAAACCACACATGTACACTGCCAGCTATGTGGCACATTGCATTGTCCTGCAGGCAGATCCCACTGTGCCGAGGAAACTACATGCACATGTGGACATGGTGCCCAAGAATAGATGCATACATTTGTTGATCTACTGTACCTTCCACAATGACGAGATCACCTAGGAAATGCCACAAAGACATTGTCCAGACCATAATGCTCCCTCCTCAGGGCATGACCATTCCAACAATTACTGCAGAGTGTTTGCTTTCTGTCCAATGGAGCATAAAATGTAATTCACCTGAAAAGTTCACCTGTCACCACTCAGTGGACATCTAGCTGCAGTATTAGCATGCCAGTATTAGCCTTTGTTGCTGATGGATAGCAGTCCGCATGGATGGATGAACTAGACACCCACTGTGGAGGCCCATACGCAGCAATGTTTACAGAACAGTCATTGACGAGACTCTGTTGGTGGCCCCTTGGTTCATCAGAGTGGTCAGTCATTCAACAACTGCATGTCTGTTTGCCCGTACACATCTCCACAGCTGTCATTCCCCTGTCACCTATGGCTCATGACACACCACAGTTGCCTCGATGCCGATTTTGAATGGTGTCATTTTACCATACATGGTACACTTTAATCACAGCAACACATTATCAATTTACAATCTTAGCCATTTAGGAAATCCTTCCACCCTTAGCCCAAAAGCCAATCATCATGTCCTTTGGACATCAGATAAATTAATCAATTTCTGCATTATGACAACTATTGCACTGTTTTCTGCATCCCTCCAATATGCTTTATATGTCATCCACTGTTAGTGCTGCCACCTGCCACCATCCTCGAGTGGTTATTGGGCATTGACATCAAACATAGGTGGTGGTCTCATCAATGTGTCTATACCATGTAATATTGTGTGTTAAAAAATTTCCCACTTAACTTGTCCTATAAACAAATGAAAATTCTTGTAAATCACTCACTTTACTGCAGTCTAATTGTGGTAATGGACTGCTGTATCATTCAGCACTAGTGCTTGTGATGTATTATTATAGCGAGGAAGCATCTTCTGCACCCCAAACAAAGCAAGTGATTGCATCACACTTTTATAATGTAATACTGTTGCTGTTTTTGTTGTGGTCTTCAGATCCGGTGCAACCTTCTTCATCTCCAAGTAGCTACTGAAACCTACATCCTTCTGAATCTGCTTAATGTATTCATCTCTCGGTCTCCCTCTATGATTTTTACCCTCCACGCTGCCCTCAAATACTCCAATACAATGTAACACTATGAACCATAAACTAAATGAAATTCTGTAGTCCAAAAGTTTTTGCACTAACAAAGAGCACATCCTGACTGGATGTTTCCAGCTAAGAAGAGATTTACTACAATGAGACAAGATGTAATTTCTGCTGAAGTTCACGCAGAATAGGAACCCTGAGCTCCCAACAAAGAGGATCATGAGACTTCACTGTCCCCAAAGAGAAATGCATAGGATGCAGTAGTATATTTCTAGATTCTTTGCTTAATACTGGTACCCAAAAGTTTGTAAGTAGGAATTCCCAGGACAGATGGTGCCTGTATTCAAGCATTTGGCAGTTCAGACTTTTTAGTATTTCTGCGATCCTCTCCCATGCATCATATGCAAAAAGGCTGAAGTTACTATTAACATTGTCTGCAGATCATTCATATACAACATGAATGCTTGGGTCCCACTGCACTTCCCTGGGGAAAAACTGTAGTTACTTCCAATTCTGTTGATGGCTCCCCACCCAATGTAACATGCTATGTCCTCCCTACAAAGAAATCTTTAATCCAATCACAAATTCTGTTTGGTACTACATATGATCGTACACCTGTTAATAAACTTTCATGTAGTACCAAGTCAAATGCTTGTTGGAAGTCAGGAAATACTGAATCCATCTGACTGCCTTGATCAAGAGATTTAAGAATGTCATTTGAGAAAAGCAAGAAAAAAACTTGACCATGTTTGTGTATGGTTCAATTTGTACTTATTATACATTTTTAATTAATAACTGACCTCAAGCGATCATAAAACCACAAGAACAATAGATAAATGAATAAATAAAAGCTTTAAATTTCACCTACTAGTTTATATTCCAGTTCCAGCCTAGAATGACATTCTTCAGATGGTGGTGGATTGTATGACTTATATATCTGTGGATCAGGCATAGTTATCAGTTTCCCATCCTCACCAAACCATTTTCTGAAAGAAATAGAACCTCTAAGTTATAACGACATTTTCACAACTGGAAATTATAAGAAGTGGCAGTTTCAGCTACATTGTGTTTCATCAATTCTTATTCTAAACCAGTCAGTATTACGGCATTTATGAATCAGAGATGACTACCAGAATATGTATGACCCAGCCACTGCGTATCTCAGTGAAAGTCTCTCACTTTATCAAGATCTCCAAACATGACACAAAGCAAAACTTAAAAAAATACACAAGAAATTGGTTAACCATCTGCTAGAATTAAAGGCATATACAAAGTGACCTCCCATTACACACAATTAAACTGTGGCTTACTAATATGAAAACACCACCAGCTATGTACTGCATGATAAATAAACTGTTATCATCAAACTGAGTTGGACTGGCCTTAACCTGCTATTTACTTCCTTTGTAGACCTGTGCAGAAATTTTCCCCTCAGCAGATAGGACCTGGAGTGAAGCATCTCAATCCTTTGTGCTACGGTATGTTCCACTTTTCTGTTTGCTTACTTGGCTGTTGTATTAGCTTCAAGCTCTTCACAGAATGGGAAGTATTGTCAACATCCTGAACTGTGTAATTTGTTGTATTCATGTTCTGAATATCCTCAAGAATAATTCCACAAAAGGGACCGATGACCGTCGCAGTCTGGTCCCTTTAATCCCACAAACCAACCAATTCCACAAAAGGAGTACATGTCAAAACCATCTGCTCCCCACCTGTTTACACTCACCTTATGTCCAGACCTATTCACTGGCTAGTTCTTACCTTTCCCAGTGTCCTCAGAATTGAGAGCACTGTATCAAAAATTAACAGTTGGGGCACAAATCCCAAGGACATACAAGGATGACTCAATATTGATTTGGCAACTGACAGAAGTTGTGTTTTGACAAATGACCAATAGTTAGCAGCCTGCTGTTGCATCACAGAAAAGGAAACTGTGTCAGTGCAAATATGGCAATCCTATTGTCAACTTGCATGGTGCTGGAGCAGTGATCTCTTATATGGTTTTCAAGGAGTGACGCTGTTAAACTTGTTGAAATGCGTTGGAGAATGAAAGCATAGTGTAGTGATTTATGTACATCTCTGCATGAGTGGTGCAGAAAGGTTAAAAAGGGGTAACATATGTGGAGGCAGTCTGCACCTGAACCAGGCACACCACTTAGAGATGAATGAAAGTACTGCCAGAGTGGAAGAGCTTCTGAAGGAAAACAAGGATATTACTGTACATGAGATACCCTCTATTTTTGATGTTGGTGTTAGTTCAACACACACTATTGTCCATGATGATCTGCAGTTCAATAAAGTGTTCTGCACATCTGTTGACAACTGAATTGAGAAATCATCATATCCATGACAGCAGTGAGGAATTTTTGTGTCACTTCCAGACTGAAGCTAATTGATTACTAGGCAGAACAATTACATGAGACAAAACCTAGGTGCACTGTCACAAACTTGAAACTGAAAGATCAAGCATGGAATGGCATCACAGTTTTTCACCAATAACAAAAATATTGTTCAATCAACCACTGGTAGGAAAAGTCATTTTCACTCCCTTTTTAGGCATTACATGGAAAGGTTATTAACAGTGACCTGTAATACATACTCAAATCTGCAACAAAACACCTTTGCCTTGCAATCAAGAGTGAACAATGAGGACTTCTTGGTACAGGCATTTTGTTGTAACACATTAATGTTCATTCCCATACTGCCCATTCAATTATAGCAACAATAAAGGAGTTGAAATTTGAACAATGTAAGGGACAGATAGATTGCTTCCTTACATTGTTGATGTTCCAATCTGGAGGTTCCATTGTTGGATATGAAATCTGAATGTCTCAGACACCCATCTTACTCATCAGATCTCACTCTGTGTGACAGTCATCTATTAGAATAGCTCAAAGAGGTGCTGGAAGGCAAGTGACGAAGAGGTGAAAACTGCAGTGCACAAGTGGTCACATTCGCAGGCCACAAGAATTCTTTGTATGAGGTATCTATGCACTTCTGAAGCAGTGGAATGCATGCATTGAAAGCCACGTGGGCTATGTCATGTGTTTCTGAGTTCCACACATCGATCCACTATAGGTGAGTGGTTACCTTACCCTTATTTTATATACAATGTCAAAAAATGGTATATCTCTAATTTTTATGTATTAATTAACTTGCACATAACAAACATTTACGGTTTTCATTTGAATCACCTTCCTAATAAGAAAAAACCTGTCTCCAGCCATCCTGATTTAGGTTTTCCGTGATTTCCCTAAATCGTTTCAGGCCAATGCCGGGATTTTTCCTTTCAAAGGGCACAGCCGATTTCCTTCCCAATCCTTCCCTAATCCTAACTTGTGCTCCATCTCTAATGACCTTGTTTTCAACAGGACGTTCAACACTAGTTTCCTACTGCTCCTCCTAATAAGAAAAGTGACTAGATACACATCCACCTCACCCATTCTAGATCCATGAACGTAACTTATCAGTGCTACGTTAAAATATTACTTTACAAAAACATAATAACTTGCTATGAATGCATGTCTGTTATAGGCCTATTTATCATTAACAATCTGGTTGCTAGGTTATGAAAGGTACTACATAAACTAAGTCTGGAAAACACTGTTTATTCTTATCTCAGCAGCTAAAATTCTCGAAAGCCTTGTTGATTAAAAATATTGTAAAAGAGCTATTTTACTGACAGACAAATAATTGTGAGCCACACAAGTGACTACTGCACTAACATGTTTCATAAGTTTTATTTCAATTCAGCTACAGTGAGCAACATGGTGTGAAGTTTGTCCCTCAGCTCATTCTCTAACCAAGAATCTCATGCATACGCAGCATCTAAAGACAGTCATGCTATAAGAAACTAAACCAAACAACTCTAGCAGGCAAGGTTTGTTTAAAAAAAATTAAAAAAAAGAAAGAAAGAAAACCTTAGAAACTCAGTAATGCTAACAAATCCAGCATAAACAGTAAGTTCTTTGGCTCACACTTGTGTTAGTGTGTGTTAGCAAACATTTTATTCTACAAAAGTGTTAAATGAACATCCTAAATCATTTCCTCTAGAAAAAAAAAAAAAAAAAAAAAAAAAAAAAAAAGAAGAAGAAGAACACACACACACACAAAATCCTAATGAGCAAAATAGATGTATGCAGGAACATAATAAGTTATGTTTTTTTGTTTATTTATTTGCAACATACTCCATTACTATATTTCTATCATTATATGTGTGAATTGCACATTTGTGTGAGTGCAGTGTAGCACAATGATACGGATTATGATAATAATTCTGATGAGAGAAGGGAGAGGGTGAAACCTGGTGCCACCACATAGCCTATTCCTTGCAAAAAGCACCAAGGGGGCTGCCAAGCCTAATGTCCCATATGGCAATCCAACAGACAGATTACCAGTACCCAAGTGCAGCATCTGGTGATCAGGAACTGTACACCTGCATAATGCATTACCCTGACATCATTTGATATGTGTCAAGTAAGATGTTGATATACCGACCTTCCTCCTGCAGCTATTATGCGTTGCTCCATGAGGTTTCTGAGATGGCTTGGAACACGTAACTGTGAACCCACATATAAACCCTCTTCTTCTGGATAGCGTGGCTCACAACCTGGAGCCAACTTATTGAACAAAGGAACTGAAATACAAGTGGTTTTCATTCAGAAGTAGCAAACAGGGAAAAAATTATACACAACATACAAATGAATATTAACAAAGATTTTAATTACAAAATGTATGTACAATGCCTGATGAAAAAATTAAGCACTCAGAAGGGGCAGAAGCAACAAAATAAAACTTCATGGTTTGAGAGGGTGAGTGATGTTATTTCAGTGATTACAAAACTGAGTCAGATTTGTAAAGAATGTGGCAGCATGAGCCCGTTTATTGGTGTGACACTGCACACACCCTGGCCTGGATGCATGTAGTAATTCAGTTGGAAAGAGTGTCAGAAACACATTGTATCTTCTCCCGGAGCAAGCTGGCCCACATCTGTTGTGACTGAGCCTTGATATCCTTGATAGACTCCAAGCTGACCCCACGCATGTTCTGTGGGGGCCAGATCTGGGGATCTTGCTGAGTGTGGGAGTACCTCAACATCATACATACACTTCACACATTGTCCTGCTGAAAAATGGTACCACAATACTGTCTCAGAAAGGTAACACATGAGGACACAGGCTGTCCATGATGTACCATCGTGCTGTCAGAGTTCCCTCAGTCACTACTAGCTATGACCTGAAGTCATACCCAATGGCGGCTCTCCACACCATAATACCAGGAATAACACCACTCTGCCTCTCCAAAACATTGGAAGAGTGGGACCTCCCTTCAGGTGGCCATTATACTTGCTGATGATGGTCATCTTGGGTAGTGTAGAACCGTAGTACTTTTCTGAACAAAATGCAACACAATTCATCAGCAGTTCAAGCTTCCTGGTCATGGCACCATTCCAAATGCAGCCATTTGTGTTGTGGCACTTACGGCAGCTGCATGTGAAACAGTACTTCCCTAGTCTGAGTGCTAATAGTCTGTGACCAGGATGTTGTAGGGAATCAATTACTTGTCCTTGGATGGCAGGTGCAGATGTAAAGGGGTTATGACATGCATGGTCCAGTGACCCTCTACTGTGGTAGTCAACTGGAATCTTGACAATAAATATGCCTACCCCCACATTTCCTGTGCAGTCCAACATTGGTCACTGTCACATACAAGTCTGGATATTGCACAATTCAATCAGCTGGGCAAAGGCAGACACACAATGAAGCCCCTTTCAAATTCTGTCAGGTGCTGATAATCTGACTCACACTAGTATGCAGTATCTCGGTGTCCTTCACGGTGATCACTCAACATCTGACTCTGCTCATGCCCCTTATACCAGGCCTGGTAATAACACTAAACATAAATAACCCTAATTCTCACTGTTCACTTGAGAATGTAATGTTTTTTCAGTGGTTACAAAACTGAGTCAAATTTACTAAGAACTTACCAGTATGAGCCCACTAAATGGTATGATGTTGCATATTCTCGTACTCTGGTCTCGATGCAGGCACATACAGACACCTCTTGTGTTATTAGTGTACAAGGCTACATTGATATCTGACCATGTCTTCTGAGTGCTTCACCTTTTTTTTCATCAGCCAGTTTAATGCTTTAAAATATCATACATCTACATCTGCATCTACATCTATATTCTTCAAACCCCTGTGAAGTACACAGCAGAGGAACATTCCACTGTACTGGTTTTTTACCAGCCCATTCATGTATGGAGTGTGGGAAGAATGATCATTTAAATGCTTGTATGTGTGCCATAAGTAAGCTAATCTGGTGCTCATGGCCCCTCTGTGAGCAATATGCAGGGGTTTGTAGCATATTCTTAGAGTCATCAATGCCAATGCTTGAAATATTTTAAGTGTCTTTCTTTGGGTAGTATACGTCTATCTTCAAACAAAGCTGCGGCCATTTATGCTGCCCTTCTCTATATATGTTCACTATCCCCTGCTAGTCTTATTTTTATGGTCATCACACACTTCAGACACATTCTAGAATTGGTTGAATCCTGAAGTAACATCTAATGCATGTGATACACAGCCACAATACATCGATGCAATAATCTGGATGGAAAGTACTCCTCCTATTTTATTATGTAACAGTTCACACTTATATTAGTTAAATGAGAAAGGGTGAAAACCACATTTCAGTTCCATACCACCATTAAGAAGTTTAAGATTCCATTTCAGTGTTTAGACTTGAAAAAAATTATGAATATATAAAATAAAAAGCCATTGACAATAAAATTGTAACACCATGAGGGTGGTATGCAACAAACATAAAATTACTATGAAGTGTACTACATGCTTGGATATGCAAATGATTAGCATTTCAGTGCATCTGCATAAAGCACACAGAATAGATGCCATCTGAATAGAAGAAAATATTACATAGTGTGTTTCTAAT
The DNA here is from genome assembly GCF_021461395.2 of Schistocerca americana. Lineage (NCBI taxonomy): Eukaryota > Metazoa > Arthropoda > Insecta > Orthoptera > Acrididae > Schistocerca > Schistocerca americana. Next base: position 113,690,699 of record NC_060121.1, read on the forward strand.
TCAGAATATACATTTGAATATTAGGCCCTTCCCAGAATATCTCCCCTGAAACAATTTCCCTCCTCACCCCTATGACACCCCACACACCCATCTTCTAAATGCTCCCCAAAATCCACCAACCCAACAATCCTGGATGCCCCATTGTGGTTGGTTATTGTGGCCCCACTGAAAGAATTTCAGCACTTACTGACCAACATCTCCAACCAATTGGCCTTAATCAAGTCTCCCATGTCAAAGACACCAACCACTTCGTTCACCAACTCACAACCATCCCCACCCCTTTACCTCCTGGATCCCTCCTCATCACTGTTGACACAAGCTCGTATACACCAACATCCCTCATGCCCATGGTCTTACCACCATTGAACACTACATTTCCCAATGTCTACTGATTCCAAATCAACTACCTCATTCCTCATACACCTTACTAACTTTATCCTAACCCATACCTACTTCTCATTTGAAGGGAAGATATATAAACAAATCTGTGGCACAGCCATGGGCACATGCATGGCACCCTCCATTGCCAAACTTTTTATGGGCCATCTAGAGGAGACCTTCCTAGCCTCTCAAAACACCAAACCCCTAGGCTCTGGAGTGAGGGCCAAGACACCCTACCTCTGTTCCCTCACAGCCCCAACACCTTCTCTCCCATTTGCTTCACATGGTCCTCCTCAACCCAGCATACCAACTTCCAAGATGTTGACCTCTTCTCTCTGATGGCTACATCCACACCTCTGTCCACATTAAACCTACCAACCATCAACATTTCCTGCCTTTTGAAAGCTGTTATCACTTTCACACCAAAAAATTCCTCCCGAGTAGCCTGGCTTCCTAGGGACGGCATGTCTGCATTGGCAAAAACTCCCATGCTAGGTATGCTGAGGGTCTCACCAAGGTCTTCACAGAAAACAATCTGCCAGACCTAGTCTGCAAACAGATCTCCTCTGCCATTTCCTCTCACAATTCCCAATCCTCCCACCACCCCCAAAAACCAGCCGCAAAAGGAGTGTCCCATTTGTCACCCAGAACCACCCTGGACTAGAACAACTGAACCATATCCTTCATCAGGGCTTTGATTACCTATCACTGTGTCCTGAAATGAGGGACATCATACCTGAGATACTTCCCACCCAACCTCCACACTATCCTAGTCCATCCCTGTGGAAGACCCAGGTGCTAAATCTGCCAACCCACCCACCCAGCACTTCCTATTCCAACCCCACCACGGGCCGGGCTACCTGTAAAAGCAGCCATGTCATTTACCAGCTCTGCTGCAATCATTGCACAGCTTTTTGTATTGGTATGACTACCAACCAGCTGTCCATCAGGATGGATGGCCACTGCCAAACTGTGGCCAAGAGGAAAGTGGACCACCCTGTGGCACAACATGTAGCTGAAAATAACACACTTGATTTCAATGGCTGCTTCGCTACCTTAGCCACATGGATCCTTCCCTCCAGCACCAGCTTTACTGAGCTGCACAGATGGGAGTTACCTAACAACACATTCTCTGCTCCCATAATTATCCCAGGCTCAACCTACGGTGACATACTGTCCCCACACCCTCCACCCAACACTTTCCACCCCCTCTGTCCTATCATCTCATCCCCATTCTTGTCTCCCATCATGTATATTTGTTGCCCTCTGCCAATGCATCCACCGGTCTTTCCCCATTCCTCTCCTTTTTTGTTCCTTTTTTCTCCACCTTCCTGCCCCATAACCTCCTGATGCTGCACCTGTTGGCAGTCTAGTTCCTGCACACTCCACCAGACAGTGTTTGTCTCTCTACCCACCTGTACACTACTATCCCTTCTCCTCCCCCTTCCAATCCCCCTTATCATTGCACTTCCCCACCCCCTTCAGATTGCTGCTTGCATCCCATGTGATGTTACATTCCGGCCCGACATGGTGGAGTTGGCAGTCATGCATGAATGAGGTGTGCTTGCTTTTTGTTTGTGTGTGTGTGTGTGTGTGTGTGTGTGTGTGTGTGTGTGTGTGTGTGTGTGTGTGTGTTTACTGATGAAAGATGTTGCCGAAAGCTATATGTAAGTGTCTTTTAACTGTGCCTGTTTGCAACTTGACATGTTTCTTTATGGTAAGTAGCAATCTATGTTTTCCTATAGTGTTGAGTATTGGATGTTTCTGGCAAGACAGTATTATGTTTCATGTAAGGAGAAACATCTACAAACAAATGTCAGAATTGGACAGTTGCAGGATTCTGGGCTATTGAGGCTGCAGTTAATCATTCTGCAGTAGTGCTGCTCATACTGACCAGAAGCCCCACATCCATCACACAGATATCGAATCAATGGGTTCAGAAGGGCCTCATTCAGTGCCCTGCAGGATCTCAACAAACACACAACAAATGCCCAATAGGACAGACATATTGTTCTCTTGACCTTGTAGGATTGTTCAGCCCTGCGTATCTTGAGACAGGAAATGGGCTTATTTTCAGCAAGACAATTCTTGAATCTCACCTGGATAATGAGATCGATTTTCACTACAGAAGAAATGAACATTATCAGGGAAAGAGGATGTGGTACATGGCAGCTCAGGATAAGTGGCAATCCCAGTGAATCACTTGGTCTCACCAGTGAAGGGCACAATGCCTTTATAAGCAGCTGCTGGGAGCTCCACTGACACATCGATTTCTGAGTGAAGACTGCTGACACCATCCTTGTGATGCACTACTGGAAACCTGGTTCCTCTACTGGATTGGACTATCATTGCTATAAAGACTATTAGTTGCTGTGCTGATAATGACTCTGCAAGTGCCTATGGACTTTCTGGTAACATTCTTCCATTGCCAAGTTCGCTCACTCACTCTGACCCAGCTCAATGAGGTGTTGTGGACTTTTAACTGTGTTCTATAGTTGTTTGATTGTGGATGAATAAAAGCTGTACACATTGGTACCATTCAAAAGAAATTATGCCATATCCTGCATGCATCTGCAATTCTGATGCTGCCTTGTAGTCAGGGAAAGATTCAAATAGCGTTGTCAAAACAGAATCACCCCTTTTAAAATTTTTCACTTCGAGAATGATGACAGTTTCCTGCCTGTTGCTGATATACTTGCTTCACACCCAAAAAATTTCTTATAAGAGAGATTAGTATTAAATGCTGTAAGATGGCAGATAAGGAGAATATTATTAATACATAATAACTCAAGGCAACCTCAAGTGATACAAGGATCATTTTTTAGGAATTCATTAGTTCATAACAAGAGGATGCATATTTCCTTACAACAAACTGTGACTTGATAAGAAAGGGTTACAAGTAATCTCTACATATAAAAGGCAATGTCCTGACTGAGTGACTCATCATCACCCAGCCCAAACTGTTAAGGGTGGATCTTATACTGTAGCCATTGTTTAAGAAGTGATTTTTCAAAATTCCAACAATAAGGGGGGGGGGGGGGGAGGGTGAAGAATTTTTTTGAAAAAGTCACTATTAATGCAATTTTGAAGCTAGACCTACAAAAAATGGTATTTGGTTCCTCAGTCAGAAATAAAGAAATACATATTTCAGCATTTCTGGAAATTTAACTCTTTGGAAGGAAATAGCAAGTGACACCTTTTTTTTGAAAATATATCATTCTTAAAGAACTCTAATGTATACATCTATGGACATTGTTATTTGACTTCTCAGTTACAAATAAAAAAATATGTCTTTCAGTGTTTTTGGAAACTGAATCCCTAAGGGTGTGAAATCGGGAACGAGATTTTTTATGAAAATATTTTATTATGAAATCATTTTTAAACGTAAATCTATGAAAATTGAAATTTGGCTTCTCAGTCAGAAGCAAAAAACATACTTCATTCACTGTTTTTGAATATTCAACCCCTATTGGGCAAAATGGGAGATGAAGGTTTTAATAGAAATATTTTATTGTGCAAGCATTTTTGAAGCTAAATCTATGAAAATTTGTATTTGGCTTCTCTGTTAGAAATAAAACAAATACCTGTCACTGTTGTTGAAAATTCGACCCCTAAGGGGGGTGAAATAGGGGGTGAAACGTTTTATAAGAATATTTCATTGTGAAAACATTTTTAAAGTTAAATCTTTGAAAATCTGTGTTTGATTTCTTGGTTAGAGATGAAAGAATATGTGTTTCACTGTTTTTGGGAATTCAACCCATAAGGGGGTGTAATAGGGTCAGGCTGTTTGACTGAATCACTATCACACAGACAAAACCACTAAGAACAGAAACTTGAAGTTTAGGGAGGGTGTGGATCTTATACTGCATGCATCATTTGAGAAGGGATTGTCCAAAATGCCGTTCCTAAGAGGCTGAAATAGTGGATGAGAGGCTTTCTGAAAGTATGTCTCTCTCAGGGAATTTTGAAGCTGGAACTATGAATACTGGTACTTGGGTTCTCAGTCACAAAATTAAAAAATACATTTTCAGCAGTTTTGTAAATTCAGCCACTAAGAGGGTGAAATAGTGGGTGGAAGTTTTTTTCAACATAAATAATTACTAAAAAACTATGTAAGGCTTTTTAAGGCTACATCTATGACAACTGGTGTTTCTGGAAATTGAACTACTAAGGGAGTGCAATAGAGGATGAAAATTTTTAAGAAAATATTTCATTATGTTAAAAAAATTTTAAAGCTAAATTTATCAAAATTAGTATTTCACTACTTGGTTAAATATAAAAAATATTTGTTAGGGGATGAAAATTGTTATGGAATACAAAGAATGCAAAAGGCATGATTGACAAAAACTCTGGACTCCACCTGTAAGTATCACTTTCTGGCCAGAAGCACATTTGGAAAAAATCTCAATTAAATAAAAACATAAAAAAATCTCTGCAGGTCACACAGTGTATGCAAGCAAAGCAGTGGGTAAGCTAGTTTACTTATATGTAAGGCTCCATTTGAAGGTAGAAAGCATCTCACCGTAGCAACTAAGATTTATTTCAGATTACAAAGTTACGCAGTAAATGAAGCAGGCAAAAAGGATTACAAATACCTCAAAAATGAGGTAGGCAAAAAATACAAAATGGTTTTGTAAGTAAGAATGGCTAGAGGACATGTGTAAGAATGTAGAAGCATATATGACTAGGGGTAAGATAGATGCCACCTACAGGAAAACTAAAGAGACCTTTGGAGAAAAGAGAACCACCTATATGAATATCAAGAGCTCAGATGGAAAACCAGTACTAAGCAAAGAGAAGGAGTACATAGATGGTCTATACAAGGATGATGTAATTGAGGGCAATATTATAGAAATAGAAGAGCATGTAGATGAAGATGAGATGGGAGATATGACACTGTGTGAAGAATTTCACAGAGCACTGAAAGACCTAAGTCGAATCAAGGCCCCATTACTAAGCACTACCAAAAGCCTTGGGAAAACGACCCATGACAAAACTCTTCTATTTGGTGAGCAAGATGTATAAGACATGCGAAATACCCTCAGACTTCAAGAAGAATATAATAATTCCAATCCCAAAGAAAGCAGGTGCTGACAGGTGTGAAAATTACCGAACTATCAGTTTAATAAGTCATGGCTGCAAAATACTAACACGAGCTCTTTATAGACAAATGGAAAAACTGGTACAAGCTGACCTTGAGGAAGATCATTTTGGATTCCATAGAAATGTATGAACAAGCGAGGCAATACTGAGTCTTAATGAAAGGCAAACCTATGTTTATAGCATTTGTAAACTTAGAGAAAGCTTTTGACAATGTTGACTGGAGTACTCTCTTTCAAATTCTGAAGGTGGCAGGGGTAAAATACAGGGAGTGAAAGGCTATTTACAATTCATACGGAAACCAGATGGCAGTTGTAAGAACTGATGGGCACAAAAGGGGAGTAGTGGTTGAGAAGGAAGTGAGACAGAGCTGTAGCCTGTCCTTGATGTTATTCAGTCTGTACATTGAGCAAGCAGTATGGGAAACAAAAGAAAAATTTGGAGTAGGAATTAAAATCCAGGGAGAAGAGACAGCAAAGCACTTGGAAGAGACTCAGTTGAACAGAATCGACAGTTTCTTGAAAGGAGGATACAAGATGAGCATCGACAAAAGCAAAATGAAGATAACGGAATGTAGTCGATGCTGAGGGAATTAGATTAGGAAATGAGACATTTAAAGTAGTAGATGAGTTTTGCTATTTAGGCAGCAAAATAACTGATGATGGTTGAAGTAGAGTGGATATAAAATGTAGAATGGTGATGGCAAGGAAAGTGTTTCTGAAGAATAGAAGTTTGTTAACATTGAGAATAGATGTAAGTGTCAGGAAGTATTTATGAAAGTATTTGTATGGAGTGTAGCCACGTATGGAAGTGAAACATGGACAATAAACTGTTTTGACTGGAAGAGAATTGAAGCCTTTGAAATGTGGCGCTACAGCAGAATGCTGAAGATTATATGGGTAGATCATGTAACTAATGAGGAGGTACCGAATAGAATTGGGGAGAAGCAGAATTTTTGCCACAACTTGAACAGAAAAAGGGATCATTTGGTAGGGAACATTCTGAGGGGTCAAGGGATCACCAAAATAGTATTGGAGGGAAGCATGGAGAGCAAAAATCGTAGAGGGAGACCAAGGGATGAATACACTAAGCAGATTCAGAAGGGTGTAGGTTGCATTAGGTACTGGGAGATGAAGAAGCTTGCACAGGACAGAGTATCATGGAGAGCTGCATCAAATCGGTCTTTGGACTGAAGACAACAACAACACATAGTTATTCAAGAAATGACTGAAAACAAAAAAATGGATGATTAAGTGTTTATATTAAATGATGCTACATGAAATGGTGTTTATTCTGTGCAAACAGTCATCTAGTGAGTTGCATGGGTTGGGGTTCAATATCCTTTACAGTTAGACTTTAAATTTTGCAGTGGGGAGTGATGTGACTGACCTTGGTGATGTGTTGGCAAGCCTTACTACTACATACAGTGAGTTTCTTTGATAAATTGCAGTTCCATGGCTTATGAGATGAAACCAATCTTTTTTGTCGGTTTGTGCAGGTCAGAGTATACATTTTATTTAAGTATCCGGGCCAACACGAATTATTAAAAAATATACCTATATAACAGTTAATACCCCAGCATATGGCATGAGTCTCTTGGCTTTGCACTGCAAATTATTCTTACAGCCCTCTTGTGTAACTTTAAAAGCTTGTTAAGGTTTGCTTGTGTTGAGGCATCCCTTACTTCTCTTCCATAGTTTACACTAAATGATATCAACACATGTTAAGTAGTTCATAGTACATGGGTATCATTGCAGTATTTACTAAGCATGTTTATTGCAAATATATTTTTAGTCAGTTGGCCTGCCAGAGACTGAACACACATATTCCACAGAAGCGAATCTTGCATGATTATTCTCAGGAATCTCACATAATTTTCTTTGATGGCAATATCAGTTCTGATGTAGAACTGAATCTCAAAATCTGTCTGCCTTGTGGGGTTAAAACACATTACCACTTTTTTCTTGGTGCTGACACTGATATTACTTTCATTGAAATAGTGAATTATTTAATTTGTAATCCAGTTGCACAACATTTGTAATTGGTCATAATCTTTATATGCTTGCACACAATACATGTATCATCAGCATATAGAATTATATTTGAATTTGCAGAGCACTGTTATATGTCATTTACATATTAGTAAACTGTGGTCATAATATGTCAAAGTGAGACATACCGCAAGATGAAGTTTGCTTAGAAATGTGTCCTGTTACGAATCTAATCTAAATAGTTTAGGCATAATCCGTATCACTTCAGGTGGGGGGTGGTGGAGGGGGGGGGGGGGGGGGGAGGGGTGGTTACATTCATAGTCTTGGATGTTATTGAATTTAGCATATGTTAAAATTCAGAAGTAAGTAAGAAACACATATTTTTTTTATTTTCTCCAAAAAAATTCCTGTCGAGAGATAGGCCTCCAAAGATGACACTGTGAACACCATTCTGAAGAAGAAAATTTTGGAAAAAGTTTTAAAATGCTGTATATCTGTAACAGTTTTGTTAGATTTTTTTTATTTGAAAGATAATTGATTTATGATTACAATGGTATCCTGCATTTGGACATACCTGTCAAAGTTCTTTTACTGTTGACTTTTGAATTTTTTTTTATAATTTGCAGAATTTTTTTTTTTCAAAAATGCCAATCCAGAAAAGTTAGATTTTTTCTGGAAAGGAGAGCTTTCACTTTTAAGTTGGACAGGTTTTACTTTAAAAAATCATTTCTTTTTAACTTTCAAGGGTAATGGATGTCATCACTGAAGTTGTTTCTTACTAATTTCTTTGTTACAATATTTATTTCTATTGTCTTTGGTGCAGCTATTTCTTTTCACTTTCTTCATTACACTTATTTCCTATTACTTTCTTTGCTGCTGTTATTTCTTTTCACTTTCATTGCTGCAGATATTTCTTACACTTTGTTGAAGTATCTTGTCAGTTTCTTTGTCATGGTAGTTCATTGTAGGTTTCTGTATTGCAGTTGTTCAGTGCTAATTTGTTTACTGAAGAGGCTTCTAAGAAATCTGAGACCATCCAGTGAGTTCTGTGTTTTCGTGAGGAATTTCCCAGTTGACATAGTTGTAGTGTGTTTGTGAAAAGGGCTGCTTGAAATGTCTTCTAAGAGTGACGTGTGCTGACTATTTGCATATCCATAAAAGAGTGATTAAAAAAAAAAAAAAAAAACACTTTGTTCAGGTTGGGGATAAGTGTCCTCCTTTGAAGACTGTTTCAAAGTGAAGATGTTCCCAGTGATGACTTTTTGTGTTCTATATGTTTTGACAGAATAACAAAAATGATAGTATCTGGACAAGGTGAAGCCTCCCATGGTGCAGATGATGCAGATTTTGCATCAATAGAGGAAGAATTAAATACCCTGAATCAGTCAACTACAGCGGTAGGTATTAGTCCTGTTAAGTAAGTGTGGTCAGTGAAGTTGATTCATAAGCTCTATGCACCAAGAAAGTGCAGAGAAATTACTAAAGCTATGGATGAATACACTACAGCAAAACCGACCACAGTCTTCAAAGTAGAAATTCCATCTTCACAAGAAAATGAACCAAAGCACTCTTGCACCTCTTGCCAGGAATTTTTCACAAATATCAATTCAGCTGTTGAATATTGTGCATCCTACACTGATAAGGTGCAAGTTTTAACTATTATTCCAGAGACATTTTCAAAGAACATGACTTTGAACCACATTCCATCACTATCAAAGTACCTGGTAGACAAATCAAGAAATTTGAGGTCTGTAAAAGGAGTCTTTGGAAGACCAGATCGCTATTATGGTCATCATGTTGAAGCAACTCAAGTTCAAATAGTGCAGTCGTTTTATTGGGAAGATAAATGGGACTGTTCTCACCAGAGTTCCAACAAAAAAGACACAAGACACTTTTTGCAATTTATAAGAGCAACTATACAACTTCACATACTGGAAGATCAAAATTTTATGCAGTACAACCTAAGTGGGTTGTTCCACACTCATCTGTCTGTTTATGTGTGTACTGCGCAAATTTTGTACTTTGTGTGGTAACTTTAAAGAACTTACTGGAGCACATGACATACGATACTTTGGTTGGGCGTACGAAGGCATTAGTAGTCTGTGACGTAAAGCGAGAGACTTGTTTGTTTCAAGAATATGGTGACTGTCCTGGAAAGGGAGGACTGCCTTTACAGACATTTGGCCTGGAAGATGTAGCAGATAACTGCAGAAATTACATATGTGACATGGGAGGAAAATAAACTAATTAAGGAAATTGTTGCCTTTGACAGTTTCATTGATGAATTTGGTAAATGGTCAGTGAAAGCAGTAACACACCAGCATCTGAAAAAATTGCAACAAAACAACACATTGCAGAAGTGAAAGGGTGTTTGCAGGCTGAAGAATTATGTTTAGTGCTTCACTGTGATTTTGCTGAGAACTGATCTGTAATTCTCCCACAAGAAATAAAAGTGTATCATTCGAGTAATGACTAGGTTTCAATGTTTACAGGAGTGACATATTTTCAAAACAAGACCACAAGTGTTGCAGTTATAAGTGATGATGCAGGACATGACTCAGCACATGCTTTGCTAGCAATTGTGCTAAATTCATGGGCAAACATGGGCAGAGAAGATCATCATTATTTCTGATGGTGCTCTTAATCATTTTAAAAATCATTACCAGCTGTTTGAATTGAGTAAGTCGCTTGTGCCAACTGACTGGGTGTACAATGCTACTGGTCATGGGAAGGGGCCCTGTGATGGTGTAGGAGACCTGCTGAAGCACCATGCTACAAAACATAATCTTTCCAGGCCAAATACAGCTGTAATTCAGAATGCTGAGGATTTTACGAGAGTTGTGAAACCTTACACATCCACAGCCATGATTCTTTTGTCCAAAGAGGAAATCGAAGAATTCCGTGAGGAGAAAGAAAGAAGAATGGTCCAAACAAACTGCTCGTGTGAAAGGAATTCAGAAGACACATTTTTGGACTCAAAGTGATGGGCAAACTCATACTGCACAGGCTTTAAAGAGCAAGAAAGAAGAAATTCCGTTTGTTCAGACAACACCTCAGAAACAGCAGGACAATATTCAGATTCAAAACCTGAGAAGGGGGATGTTTGTTACATGTGTTTATGACTGTGACTGGTGGATTGTACAGATTATAGACACCACTTATGAGTTAAACAAAACTGCAGTGAACTTTATGCTACCACGTGGACCAGCTGTTGGATATAGTTTTCCAGCTGAAGAACGGCAACAACACCATCAATGTTCACTTCCTCTTCACAATGTTTTGAAGATTGTAAGTGCCTCAGTTCCTATTGGTTCAACAGGAAGACATCATTCTATATCAAAGGAAGATACTGAAGCAGTGGAACACATTTTTAGTTCATTGACTGGCTAATTTCAGTACAAAACAGAGTGCACAGAAGTTGTATAAATTGAAAGGTTTAAGTCTTTGCACCTTTCACATACATTTTGGAACCATTTAAAATGCTTGAAAAATGAGTCTCTTACTCATCTTTCAAAACTAAAATTATGTTAAATAAGCCTTGGTTTTGATTTTTATGGGCCTATTATGTGATTATGTAGTAATAAAACAGGTTTTATGTATGGCAAAAATTTCAATTGTATATAAAACCTGTTCAATCTAAACGTGGAAGCTTTCCTTTTCAGGGAATTTAGAACCATGTGGTACTAATCAACAGAAAAAAATTCAAAATTTTATGGATTGGGATTTCTGAAAAAAAAAAAAAATCCGTAAATTACAGAGAAAGTTCAGAATGGTATAGTAAAAGAACTTAAACAGATAAGTCCAAAGGGAAGATTTTTTTGTAATCATAGAACAATTATCTTTCAAATAAAAAAAAACCAACAAAATATCTAGAACTGTTCCAGAGACATAGCATTTTAAAATGTTTTCCAAAATTTGCATCTTCAAAATGGTATGCACAGTTTCATCTTTGCAGGGCTGGATCTCAAAGCAGAAATTTTTTTGGAGAAAACAAAAAAAATTCATGGTCTTTACTTAGTCCTTCATTTTAGCATATGCCAAATTCAATAACATCCGAGGCTGTGAAGGTAAGTTTTTTTCCTAGCCTGCCTGAATTGACATGGATTGAGCCTTTAGCAGTAATGCGGAAGACAACAGTTTTTTGCTATCAAAAAAAAGTGGTAAACATATAGTGTGAAACAAATTTTCTCCGTTGCCTGTTTGTCATTTGTTTCTGGAGGGAATGAGAAAGTCAAACAGGTAGCTGACTAGTCTTGCTGCACAGAAGTGAAATAGCTTAGTTAATACTTGTTTCCCTGATAAATGTGCAATATTATGCATAAATATCCACTGCCTGGCAAAAAAAGTAAAGCACCTGGAAGATGGTTGGTTGTCAATGTAACTACGTACGCACCATCGGTATGTTTGCAAATGATTAAAGGTACAATTCTATGTCACGGGCACAATGGCTACCAGAGTGCATTAGATCTTTTCTCATTTAGTGTTGTTACCAGGCCTAGTATTGTATACACCAAGGTGACAAAAGTCATGGGATACCTCCTAACACAGTAGTGGACCTCTTTTTGGCTGGTTTAGTGCAGGAACTCATTGTGGCATGGACTCAACAAGTTGTTGGAAGTCCCCTGCATAAATATTGAGCCATGCTGCCTCTACAGCCATCCATAATTGTGAAAGTGTTGTCAATGAAGGATTTTGTGCATGACCTGACATCTTGATTATGTCCCGTAAATGTTCAATGGGATTCATGGTGGGCAATCTGGGTAGCAAAATCATTCACTCAAATGATCCAGAATGTTCTGCAGCCCAGTGACATGGAGTATTATCATCAACAAAAATTCCATCGTTGTTTTGGAATGTTAAGTCCAGGAATGCCTGCAAATGGTCTCCAAGTATCCAAACACAACCATTTCCAGTGAATGATCAGTTCAGTTGGACCAGAGGACCCAGTCCACTTCATGTAAACACAGCCCATACCGTTACGGAGCCACCACCGGCTTGCACAGTGCCTTGTTGACAACTTTGGTCCATGGCTTCATGTGGTCTCCACCATACTCAAACCCTAACATCAGGTCTTACCAACTGAAATAGGGAGTCATCTGATGAGACCACGGTTTTCCAGTTGTCTTGGGTCCAACCAATATGGTCAACAAGCTCAGGAGAGGCACTGCAAGCGATGTCATGCTGTTAGCAGACGCACTCACATCGGTCATCTGCTGCTGTAGCACATTAATGCCAAATTCCACAACACTGCCATAACAGATAAGTTTGTCATGCATCTCACATTGATTTCTGTGATTATCCGTTGCACTGATACTGGTCTACTGGCACTGACAACTCTACCTAAATGCTGCTGCTCTCAGTCATTAACCGAAGTCCACTGGCCACTGCATTGTCCATGATGACAGGTACTGCCTGACATTTGATATTCTCGGCACATTCTTGACACTGTGCATCTCAGAATATTGAATTCCCTAATGATATGCAAAATGTAATGCCCCATGCATCTAGCTCCAATTACAATTCCATGTTGAAAGTCTGTTAATTCTTGCTGTGTGGCCACAATCATATCAAAAACCTTTTCGCATGAATCACCTGACAAATAAGTACAAATGACAGCTCCGTCAATGTGCTGCCTTTTTATACCTTCTGTACGCAATACTACCACCATCTGTATATGGGCATGTTGCAATCCCATGACTTTTGTCACCTCAGTGTATAAGGGGCCTTGGACAGTGTCAGATATTGCATGATCAATTTGAAGATCATGGAAATGCCGTGTACTCATGTGAGAGAGATTTATCAACATCTAACAGAGTTTGAAAGGGGACTCATTGTGGATCTCCATTTTGTCGACTGGTCAAATCATGCAATATCCAAATTTGTGGGGCATTTGATTGTGACAGTGGGCCAATGTTGGAGTGCATGGGAACGTGATGGTAGGCATACTTGTCGCCAAGGTTCCAATTGATCACATCTGATCAACACAAAAGATGATTGCCGTAATGCACACTAAGCACCTTTTAATCACTTCATATCTACACCTGCCATCCAAGATCAAGTAATGGACTCCCTGAAACATTGTGTGATCTCCCACACAACTGGTTGGAGACTAGCTGCAGCCACACTAGTAGCGTCACATGGATAGACTGCCATTAACATCACAACACTAACAGCTGTATTTGGAATGGTGCTGTGGCCAGGAACCATGGACTGCTGATGACTGGTACTACGCTGTGTTTGGTGACAAATCAAAGTTCTGCATTATTCCAGCTGACCAACATCAGCAAATATGGTGGTACTACTCCTGGCATTATGGTGTGAACAGCCATCAGGTGTAACTTCAAGTCACAGCTAACAGTGATTGAAGGAACTCTGTCAGCAGGTCACAGAAATCCTATGTCCTATTTTGTTATGTTTCATGCGACAGTATTATAGTGCCATTTTAAGAAGACAATGCTCATCCCACAAATGGCTTGTGTCTCTGTGAACTGTCTGTATGCTGTTGAGATACTCGCATTACTTTATCACCAACAAGGGGGCGGGGCTGGGAGGTTGAGGGGGCATTTGACTGTCTCCACCCCCCTACCTCCCCTCTGGAATATGGAGTACAGAGGTTACAGTCATATATTGACAGGATAACCATCAATTCTCTACAGTATAGTAAGTTTTTATGTGTCACCTAGAAAAATTAGTTCTTTCTTCAAACTGACTAACTCATTTACACTAAAAACTAGAATTTTAGAGTCTATCCCCTGTCCTCCGCCAGAAAAACTTATGCATACACTCATTCCTGTGGCCAGTACAGTCCCCTGTTATGTCCCCAATAGAATATATACAGGACTAGCTCAGGCATCAGATGTGAACTCAGTCCCAGTGCCTGAGCTAATCATGGGGTACAAATTATTTAATAATCTTCCTCAATCTGTTCAAGAATTACCTGAACAATTATTCAAACAAACAATTCATGACTGGCTAGTCCTCCACCCATTTTATGACAAGAGAATTTATCAACTGTAATGTAATACTATAATGTTAACAACAAACCTGTTGTTTCTTTCAAATTATTAATTGTATTTTAGTATGTATATGATGTTGTCTATTGCTGTAATGGCCGAATGACAATAAAATTATTGTTATTATTATTATTATTATTATTATTATTATGTATACCTGAGACCAAGGCCCAGTTACAACAGATGCGGGTCAGTTGGCATTGGGAGATGATACAATGGCTTTACGCCACCCTTCCCAACTGAATCAGTGCACTCATCCAGTTCATCCTGAGAAGTGGTCTCATATTGCCCTGTTCTTTATAAATTTGACTCGATACTGTAATCCCTGATATAAAATCACATACCTTCTCAATCTATGAAGTTTCATTTGTTTCCTCCCCCTTTTCGATGCTTCAAGGTCTTTTTTCTTATTTTTCCTTTTTTTCTTTATGCGTTGTATTTACAGTCTCTTTGGAATTAGAGAACTTATTTGTCTGACTGGCCATCCCTGAACACATTTTCATGTTTCAGACAGCTTGTTTATCGTTACAATTCTGATACCAGTCATTTGAAAGATGTTTAATTTGAAAATATGGATCCAAAAGGCATACTGCAAAGGAATGTACGTTTGCCTCATTATACCAGGAATCAATGACTTGGAAGTGATTTTAAGATCTTGTCTTGCCTTTTAATTGTCAAGATAATTAATTTTTGCTCAAATTTCGAGAATGTGAAATGTGTAGCCAATTTCTTCTTCATACACATCTTCCTTATTTTCGCTAATGGTCTGGGTTGGTGGCTCTTCCATGGGTATAGATAAATATTAGGTTGAATATGTTCATTTCTTTCTCGTTAATTAATCAAAATTTCTCTTGGAGTCAGACTACATTATTTTCAAAAGTGTAAATGTAGACTTGCCTGGCGTAGCCCTGTATTATTGTCGCAATTTTTTTCGGATGGAGCCTGCTAACACTGTTGAGATCGCGAAAATTGACATTAAAAAAGTCCATAAAGAATTGCTAAGTTTGATTACAGGCGGTCTGATTAATGTGCAACATGTTCTGTGAAAAGAGCTCCAAAATTAAAATAATATTCTTGAAAATATTAACAACTGTACAGAATCCTATGGAAACTTTCAGAAATCGCTGTCAAAATTGTCCTTCAAATCTGTTACTATGGACAACAAGAACGCAGACCCGGGATGCCTCATGGCGAGATACGGCAGCATCATGCAGGTTAAATACTTTTAATTACTTAAGTGAATATGTCGAAAACACTAGCAATGGCATAGTCGTCTGTAAACACCGAGCATAAAAACTGCTTGAATCGTAAGGAATCATCTGTGATATCTTTAGCGAGAAATTTCTTTCCACCAAATCCAAAGTTGGTTGCTACCAAAAAAGTTGTCCTCCCAGAAACATACTATGCAGTTGAGACATCATAATCAACCAGACAACCAACAATATCAATGCCACCGAGAAAAATGTAACGGCAGATTATTCTTGTTATTCTTTCTTTTCCCATTTCTCTTCAGTGCATAAAAGCGATACCATTGCAAACATTACGTACAGGTATCTTACTGAGAGGGAAGAGCACGAAATAAATTGAAGCACAAAACAGTTCCACAGCAGACAATAATGGCTATCTCACGGAGCACTGTCAACGGGGTAATATGCAACCAAAAACAGGATTGCTCGCTGAAACCTATCGACTTCTACTGATTCGGGACTTACAGTTAACACACTGTAGAAAGACGATAAATTCATGGCGAGAGGATAAAGAAGTTCTGTTTAGAAGGCAAATGAAATATTAGAAACAAAGGAAAAAACTAGATAAATGACTGTTACCTGGCTTGGAGCTCGGATAGAAGTACAAAGCTGCCTCTTTTTGGAGAAGCTCTGTCGTCTTCAGGGGCCGCCGAGCAGCAGTTTGTAAGACAACTTCCCAGTCCTCATCCTCCTTCAGACCAAGGTAATCGGCAGCCAATAATTTGGTATCGTCCTCTGTTTCTTCAGGTAGCAAGTCACCTCTGTCTTCTTCTTTATCTGTAAATTTTGTTAATCGAAGGCACCAATCCCTAATTTCCATAATTTTAGGTGCCGGAACGCATCTCTTCAAGCATACCATCCCCCCCCGCTCCCCTCTCCCATCCTTCCAGCCATAAAAAAATCACAAGTTTCGAGTTTTGGAAACTCGTGATAAAACTTGCAATGATAAATCATTTTTTACAAAAAACTGTTCTGAAATTCCATTTTTAGAACAATTTCTTATGATCACAACAACAAAATCACCAGATAGTATAAACAGCAGGGGCTACTACCAGACACTGTAGCAGTGACATTTTGCTCCCGACTTCTGTTCGATACATGTCGGCGCTAGTGGGTAGTCTTTGCGACTATGCCATCATGTTTTCAATTGCTACCAGCCACACTCTTCGAACAGTTGCAGCTGCAGGGTGAACTTTTCTTGACATTGCGATTTGATACACGTGTACTGTGTTAAATCTCTGGTGCCGAGTTGTTCCAGTGAGCAAAAAGAAAAAAAAATCCCTGGGAGACGCTGCCCTACCCATGTATTATCAACATCTACAAACCGTTTATATATTTCTGGTGCGACCCGACTGCATAAAACGCTTCCACGCGAAACCTGAACAACGATCGCCCTTGCCTAGCATAAAGCACTATTTCTAAATCACTTGGCTGCTGGACTCCTTGCTTCTAAAGTGACAGCGGAAGACTTCAGGCTGGCAATTCTGTATGTCTGTGCACTGCCACCAGTAATAACAATAATAGTAATAATAATAATGGTGTGTAGGCCTCACAGCAATTTAACAGCAGTACCATAGCTACTGTTGTGTTGTGCTGTCAATTATTTCGTTTATCTGTTGCAAAATGAGTAATGAAGCAATTTCTGAACCACTGCGAGAAATACCGTATCTACACTCGAAGATGGCATTTTGATGAGTTATTTAAGCATATATGATGTATATGTCTCAGTTTTACTCTCAACGATGCGTGGTACAAAGTGTGTGTGTGTGTGTGTGTGTGTGTGCGTGTGGACTATATGAGAAAGACGTTATTCATACATTCGTTTCACACGCTACAACATCCACCACATTGTGTCACGTGTTAAAGTTAGTGTTTGAAACTTGTGTACTCGATATTACAGTCTTATGAAAAGTGATAATAGTTATGATCATTTACAAATACTTATATCTTACCCACATGTTGGGAACCACAGATCTAGATCTAGAGTTTGGGATGCGATTTCGTGTGACAGCTAGAGCAATCTCGTGATTATCCCACGCGCCTTGGCTGCAGATTTGTACGTCAGTCTCGTGATTCGACCTGTTGTGCTGCCGCCATCCATGAACAGCGTTCAAGGAGGTGTTTTCCAACACGATAACTCTCGCCCACATACAGCTGATGTAACTCAACAGGTTCTACACAGTGTCGACATGTTGCCTTAGCCTGCGCGATGACCAGATCTGCCCCCAATCGAGGACATACGTCACATCACTGGACGACAACTCCAGCGTCATCCGCAAACAGCATTAACCGTCCCTACATTGACAGACCAATTGCAACAGGGATGATACTCCATCCCACAAACTGACATTTGGCACCTGAACAACACAATGAATGCACGTTTGCATGCTTGCATTCAACATTATGACAGTTACATCAATCATTAATGTACCAGCATTTCGGACTTCCAATAGCTTATCTTGCACTTACATTAACCCTCGATCTTGCAATGTCAATCACTTAAATATGTTACCTAGACAAATGTATTCCCGAAATTTCATAATTCTACATTAATTTTTTTATCAGTGTATTAAAAATAGCCCCCCCCCCCCCTACAAACTATCGCAAGGGCGCCCGTGGTACGACTGATTACGTCATACCACCATCGATAGTCGCACCCCTCACAATCTAATAATCGCTCATTATTTGTGACGTTTTGTAATAGATTTTGTCTATTTACGGATCTACACGCCTAGGCTTAGCCACGAAATATCTCAGTTTTAGAACGATATGAGTGATTTTCTGCAATATTTAAGAATGATTGGTTTGTACTGCAATTTCGCACTTGTAGGAAAGAAGCACGACGGCAGCCTTCAACCTTAATCAAATATTAGGAGTCTTAGCAACTTTTCCTAGCGCTGGAAGGGGCCAGCAGTGTTTAAAGGTTACCAGCCATGGTGCAAAAAAGGAGTCATTTCTGTATGACGTACAGTTACGATTTCATTAAGTCTGAGTGCGGCCGTTTTGGCATGCGGTGATTCGTCTCCTTCCTTGTCATTTTCGGTATTACTTTTACTTTTACTTTTCTTAAAATAGCATTAGCAGTCTTCCTACTGAACACTTCCTAACAAAAATCAGATAATAGTCACAGAGAGGTGCATAGTGCACCGTCTCTGACAGTGGCACCAGCCTTTCCGTTTATATTCGTGATTACTTGTGTCGCCTTGTTGCGATATTTCTACGGTCTAGGATACTCTCTTTGAGCATCTATATCGCCGTTGTCTGCGTTTTCGTCACCTTCCTCACGTGTATTCTCGAAGACAAGAAATTGTACCAAATTGTTCTTACTTGGTGCTGATACACCATGCTTTCCATTGCATTGCAAAAAGCGATTAGAGGTAAGTTCTATTTATATGGGAAAGCATTACGAGTCTGTTACGTAATTACTAACAGACGCAATTACATTTTATAACATCCCTTGTCGACGACGCCAGGCCAAAAAAGTTTTTTTTAGATTAGGCGAAAAATAACAGAAATGCAAATGGTTCAAATGGCTTTGAACACTATGGGACTTAACACCTGAGGTCATCAGTCCCCTAGAACTTAGAACTACTTAAACCTAAATAACCTAAGAACATCACAAACATCCATGCCCGAGGCAGGATTCGAACCTGCGACTGTAGCGGTCGCGCGGTTCCAGACTAAAGCACCTAGAACCGCTCGGCCACTACGGCCAGCAACTGAAATGTAGATTTCGCAAGAGTAGTTGGTAATGTTTTCGCCACAAAATAGCGAATTGACGAAAGAAGAGAGTGAAACCGCGTCACCTACATTGTATTTACATACTATGGTTCAAATGGCTCTGAGCACTATGGGACTTAACATCTGAGGTTATCAGTCCCCTAGAACTTAGAACTACTTAAACCTAACCAACCTAAAGACATCACACACATCCATGCCCGAGGCAGGATTCGAACCGGCGACCGTAGCGGTCACGCGGTTCCAGACTGAAGCGCCTAGAACCGCACGGCCACACTGGCCGGCTTACATACTATGGCAAAGCCTTTGAAAGAGTACTCAGGAACCTAATATGGGACAGAAGCGGAATCCGCAAGGACATTATAGTAGTACTGAAAAACCTCCATGACATGACGTTAAGACACTGACGACATTATGACCACTGCCCATCCCGAGATTGAATGGCAGCTGGTGGTGACCCGATATTGAAAGGTATATTGGGTGAATCATCTAAAACTCGCACCGCAAATATTGTGGAAATGGAAAGTGCTACTGATGTGAGGTTTTCACGGAATGGATTGGTAGTCACGATTCATATTTTTAGCCAATCAATAGATTGTAATAATCCTTAGAAAGCGTATTTTTGTGCAAACATACACTTTTTGAATAGGAGGAGGTCTATTGACACTAAACAAACTAAAAATAGGGTAAATTACAATGTCAGCGGTATTTGTTTCACGATTCTAGTGCGGGTCGTTTACGAGGTATCTTAGTTTTAAAAGTTCCCACACCAACACTTGTACTATACCTGTGGTAGCAGACACTAACGAACAACAGAAGTGCACACCTTAGTTATGTGGATTGTGTCCAGTAACGAGACAACTGTCTATCAAAGGTGTGGTCAAAATGACCACCAACAGTGTCAATGCACGCTTCCAGTCTGGTATGGAACGAATGATGCACACATGTTAGCGTTTCAGCGGAGATGTGCGAGCAGGTTGCAGTAATACATCATTGATAATCATCGCGGGTAGCTGGTATGTTCTTGTAAATAGCGTCTTTCAGCGTTCCCCATAGAAAAAGGTCGACAGGTGTCAAATTCGGGGAACAGGCTGGCCAAGTTACAGGTCGTCCGCGTCCAACCCAACAAAAATGTTCAAATGTGTGTGAAATCTTATGGGACTTAACTGCTAAGGTCATCAGTTCCTAAGCTTACACACTACTTAACCTAAATTATCCTAAGGACAAATACACACATCCATGCCCGAGGGAGGACTCGAACCTCCGCCGGGACCAGCCGCACAGTCCAGCCTTAGACCGGTCGTACAACTTCGCGTCCTATGGGCTGGACAACCATCATGTTGGTACCACAGGTTCCTGCTAGTCTTCACAGGAACGTCTTCTACCATCCGTAGAAGATGGTTTGTTAGGAAGCTGCGATACTTGAGCGCGTTCAGCGTTTCATCTATGAAAAAAGGGGCCTATGGAATGATGGCTCACTATCCCACACCACACCTTTACACTCCGTGAACGCTGACGTTCCACCTGACGAAGCCAGTGGGGATTGTCAACAGACCAATAGTGCGTATTTCGGCGGTTTACCATGATACATCTGGAGTATCTTCTCTTAATACCCATGTACAGATGTTTACAAGATTCTCATTATCGTGGATGGAACCTATGTTGCTGCATAATGTGTAGGACACTTGCCTGGCTCATGCCACTTCCTAGTACGACTGCGCTGGAGCTAACGTGCGGATGAATTGCAACAGCAGCTAGAACATTGATTTCCCCTCTCTTCTGTCGAAACTTGTTTCCACGTTGTCTAATTGTTACACCATGACTTCACGTAACTGATAAAAAATTACGAAGGTGTTTCACGTGTACTGGGATAACCTGCCGCATACTCCGTACAAGAATGAACTGCATTCTTCCTACACTCTCAATGCACCATTGAGCATATCGGCTTTTTTTGCATCGGTAAATCTCATCGCCCACTCACGACCTACTACTTGGTCGCGCACTAACGGACTAACAAGCCGCAACGCACTCAAGGAGCACTGCGTAAGCAAACATAACAACATCGCACCTAGGAACTACGAAGGTTGAATGGCACAAACAAGTGTCGGTGTGTAAACTTTACGATATCTCGTGAACAACTCGGACTAGAAGCCTGCAACAAATACCACTGACATTCTCATTTACCCTACTTTCAGTATATTAATGTCAGTAGGCATAGTTCCTTTAAAAAAGTGAATGTTGGTACCAAAAATACGCTTTCTAAGTATTATTACAATCCATTGATTCGCTTACAATACGAGCGCCTGACTACCAATTCATTCAGCGAAAACCAGTAGGTCAATAAAACTTTCCACTTCTGGAATATTTGCGGTGCAAGTTTCAGGTGGTTCGCCCTATATAATTGGAGCAGAAAAGAATGGGGAATCATTCATTTAGCAGTTATCTGTGCTCGGCAACTTCATGAGTTCATTCGAGCGCGACGGATGTTTCTACTGTGATCGCGCTCTCGGCCTCGGACGAGGACGCTCGTGGATTGGCCGGTCGGCAACCTTCGGATATCTGCGCGTCGGAAACTGCAGCCAGACGACCCACTGCGACGAACCAAGCTACGGAGAGGGGCTCCGAGAGGGATACGGGTATGGGCACGTCATCGGCAGCCACCGCAGATAGTGATTTAGATTCCGCCGAGCAGGGTCTTGCTTCTCTGCCGGTTCTTACCAGCTGAGTCGGCGACAGTCAGGCCAGCGACGCCAACGACGCGAGTGCATCATTGTGCGTGCGAGCGAGACGCGTCACCATCGCCACAGTCTGCTTCCAGCACTCAGGCGCCCAACAATGTGCGAGACTTCCAAAAGCCAAAACGCACCATTACAGTACGTCCCCTGCACGCTGAGGTGCCGCTACACTGTGCACATACAGGGTGGCGCACGAAATGTGTTACCATTTTGTTTTTGAATATAAACTTTATTGTCAATAAAATCTGAAAAGAACATATACTGCAATGAAGAGCCGTCCATGGAGATTTGTTCTAACTCAGCACATGCTCAATATGTCCACCATTTCGTTTCCTAACTTCCTTCAAACGAACACTGAAGTTAGTGATTACCCTACGGCACATGTCTTCCGTAATTTCACTGCAAGCTTGAAGAATAAGCCTTCTGAGCTCCATTAAATCACGTGGACGTTTCGGGAAATTTTTTTCCTTTAGGTACCCTTAAAGAAAAAAGTCACATGGATTGAGGTCTAGACTATTGGGGGGCCAATTTTGTCCGTCATTGAAGCGACCTGGAAACCTGAGTAAAATGATCCGCATGTCGAAATGCTGGTGTAAAAACTCCAACACAGTGTTTGCAGTATGTGGCCTTGCTCCGTCTGGCATGAACCACTGCGTTTTGAAGGGCAAGGCAGTAGCAAGAAGCTGTGTAATGAAGCTATTGCGAAGCATGCTCAAATAACGCTCACTGTTCAGTTTCTTCAAAGAAAAAGGGTCCAGTAAGTCCGTGACTGGAAATTGCTGCCCACGCTGTAATCCTCGGAGCATAATGTTGTCGTTCACGAAGCAATTGTGGGTTTTCAGTGGCCCAAAAGCGTACATTTTGTTTGTTAACCACACCGTCTAAATGGAAATGCGCCTCGTCTGAAAACCAAACGTTGTTGAGAGTTTCTTCCCTATCCTCCGCCCACTGAGCAAACAGTAGTCTCTGCTGCTTGTGTTCTTCAGTGAGCTTCTGTGCACAGGTCATCTTGTATGGGTACATATGGAGGTCACCTTTAAGAATGCGTTGAACGGAGCGTCTGGGTATTCAAAGTTGCACTGCTGCCTTTCTATACGATTTCCCCGGACTTCTCTGTAGAGCAACTCGTACCGCTTCAATATTCTCCGGCGAACAAACAGGCTTAGGCTGAGGTCGCTTCGCTTCCAATACTGTTCCTTCCTGTACAAATTTATCGTACAACCTGTGAATGGTCTTCTTGCAAGGGACCCATCGTGTGTTGAACTGTTGTCGAAAACGCCTCTGAGTCACAACAAGGCTTTTCGTTTCATGAAAAAGTAACACAATTGCCGATCGTTTCTGTGTCGTCACTCTTCCATTGTCAGCCATTGCTGCTTACTAGTCTCCTAGCGGCAGTATCGTGAATTGCACGGCATTTCGTAACAAGCTCTGCTGGTACTTCTATAGAGATCTCAGCGGGATATCTAATGTGCGTCGTAGATTGTGAAAGAAACAATCGGTAACACATTTCGTGCGCCACCCTGTATATAATTCTTTCGACGCGGTGGCTGAAGAGGACGCACCAGCATTCAGGAAGTTACAGCAGAACAGCAAGAAGCAGTCATCCCCACTGAAACTTTAAAACTACTACCGCTAGTGATGCACTACTCTGGGTAACTGTGCCACAAACTGAGGAAGGTCGTGTTGACGGTCACATCTTCAGATCCAAGCCTGTTGAAAAAAAAAAAATTATAAACGAGTCGCTAGCGAACGACTGAGACTCAATGTAAGGTTGCGGAATTTTGTTTCTGGAACAACCTTCCATTTTACACCTTTGCAACAGTCCCTACCGAGCCCTTGAAACTCGTTCTGTGGGACCTGCCTTCCAACATGGATCTGATCATAATCCAGAACATCTTGGTTGAGGCTCGTTTTAGGACCCACACAGTGACTTAAATCTCTGAACACTGGCTTTGCGAACCCACTATTTCTGATGGTGGCCCCGTACATGGAGTTCAGTACGGAAATGTACACCGTCAACTACCTTGCTGCCTGCAGAGTTATGATAGAAGATCTTCACGCTAAACGTGGCAAGCCGTTGTGCTTTAGATGTCAGGGAATTTGCCACATGGCGTGACTCTGTAGTTTCCCACGTCGCTGTATCGAGTGCTGCGGCCCTACCCGAGTACGGATTGCAAAAGGAGTCGACCAGCCGAAATTTGTCAACAGTGAAGGCCCTGCGCTGCGGACTATATATTCATTTGTACCACAGAGGGTGCAGTCGGCTTCCTTTCGTAGAATTAATACTTTCTGCTAAGTGAGGAATTAGCCCAGTATATTATACCATAACAGATCAGTGACTGAAAATATGCAAAATATGTTGACTTACTGGCTTACTAACTGAGACATTAATTTGCTGAGTTATTTCTGTCACAGCCCTTTCACACTTAATAGCTCACTGCAGTCATATTTGCTGTTTCCTAAAGAAACACAGAGAGCAAAACAAAAATCGATTTTTACGGCGAGCCAATTACAGTAAAAGCTATTGCTGTGAAATTTAATTACTTCAGCGGAATTAGTGACATCATTAAAATATCAATAGTAATTGCGGTTGTGAACATTGCACATGGCCAGGTACGAGTGCATATGCGATGATAGGGGCCCCGTGCATACTGCGGGCCGTTAGTCGTAGCAGGGAAACGTCGCAGCGCGTACGCCGACACAGGCTGGGAGTGGGGCATTACCTTCACGGGAAGAATAAACGCGCCGCGATCTACAGGGTGTTACAAAAAGGTACGGCCAAACTTTCAGGAGACATTCCTCACACACAAATAAAGAAAAGATGTTATGTGGACATGTGTCCGGAAAAGCTTAATTTCCATGTTAGAGCTCATTTCGGTTTCGTCAGTATGTACTGTAGTTCCTCGATTCACCGCCATGATTTCATACGGGATACTCTACCTTTGCTGCTAGAACATGTGCCTTTACAAGTACGGCACCATATGTGGTTCATGCACGATGGAGATCCTGCACATTTCAGTCGAAGTGTTCGTACGCTTCTCAACAACAAATTCGGTGACCGATGGATTGGTAGAGGCGGACCAATTCCATGGCCTCCACGCTCTCCTGACCTCAACCCTCTCGACTTTCATTTATGGGGGCATTTGAAAGCTCTTGTCTACGCAACCCCGGTACGAAATGTAGAGACTCTTCGTGCTCGTACTGTGGACGGCTGTGATACAATATGCCATTCTCCAGGGCTGCATCAGCGCATCAGGGATTCCATGCGACGGAGGGTGGATGCATATATCCTCGCTAACGGAGGACATTTTGAACATTTCCTGTAACAAAGTATTTGAAGTCACGCTGGTACGTTCTGTTGCTGTGTGTTTCCATTCCATGATTAATGTGATTTGAAGAGAAGTAATAAAATGAGCTCTAACATGGAAAGTAAGCGTTTCCGGACACATGCCCACATAACATATTTTATTTCTTTGTGTGTGAGGAATGTTTCCTGAAAGTTTGGCCGTACCTTTTTGTAACACCCTGTATAGGTCGAGCAGCGGGACGGCAGGCGAGAGCAGTCTCATGCTGGCACCCACTTTCGAGCAATATGCATTTTCTTCAGAGTTCTTGAGAGATACGCTATAGTTCTTGAATTCTCTGTACAAAATAATTTTGCAGAATTTCGCCAAAAAAACAATAGTACTCGAGAAAATTTTAATCTTGTAAGAAAATATTCACCAATTTACGGAAAAAAATTGTGATCAAAGTTCTGAATAGCTCCCCAAAAGTTCTACAGAAAACCCTCGTGACATTTTTTGTGCACACAGTAGTTCATGAGATAATTGCTGTAATGACGGGCCCACTTTCAGTCCATAAAAAACAAATTCTTACAACAGTTATGATCGCAGAGCTGCATAACATCTCAAGAGTTCTACCGAAAAATGTCAGTTAAACACTTACTTGAACTAACAAAACTTTGTCCTCAGGTAGCATGAAAGTTCGATCCCCAACTGGTCACCCACCAGCGCAAGATTACATTGTTTCGTTGTCTAATTTAACTAAGCCATTTAAATTAAAATTGTGGAAGAGGTAGATTTTGAAACTTTTTAATTACTGTGGTAACGTAAATTTAATCGGCAGTGGGAAGCGTTCTAAAATCTGTAGTACTACGGAGATACTGTGGTAAGAATTCGCGGTGCTCTCTTAATATAGTTACTGGAGACTGAGAAAACTTATTTTCACGTTTGGAAGACGTTCATGACTACACACCAACTCCAGAATATTTATTAAACAGAATACTATCGTGGAATTATGTCAAAAGAAAAGGCGGAAGTTTCGGCATCATGTCTTTCAAGCTCTGGGGTAACTGATATTTATGAACCACAACAGCCACAAAGATGTACAATCTACCAGAAATGAAAAGTATTCTCGGCTAGGAAGAATTTAAAGTGATTAAAGTGATAGATGCTAGACGAATTCTCTTCACACCGTCTTATCCTGCCTTCCAAAACGTGTCAGATGCCACGGCCGATACCGGATGGAAAATGTCATCTAAACAATAGATAAAGAAGATCGTCATGGTAATCTTAATTTAGTTAGATGCATCTTTATGCTGCAATGTTTAGTTGCAGAAGAATTCTGCAGAACTATTCAAATTTTGTACAGGAAACTGTACAACTACACCATATCTACCAAGAATACTGGGGAAAAAAATGTGTATTTCTCGAAAGTCGGGTGCCAACTTCACCAGCACTGAAAATAGTTCTCTCACTATTGCAGTTACCTCACAAAATATTATGAGCTCAAAAACTGTCATTACGGTTTTCTCCAAGAACACTTGGCAAGATATTTCCAAATGCAGTCATATTTTTTCACTAATTGGCAAATAACTTTCTTACAAGATTGAAATTATCCCGAGTTCTGTTGTTTTCCTCATGAAATTCAAAAGCAGTATAGAAATTTTGTGCGGAGTCGACACCATCACGTTGCACAGTGCATTCTGATAACTTGGGTGAGCCCAGGAGAGGAGCCGTGCTGTTGGCAAAGGCACCTGCATCGGTCGTCTGCTGTCACAGCCCATTAACGCCAAATTTCGCCGCACTGTCCTAGCGGATACGTTCGTCGTACCTCCCACATTGATTTCTGCTGTCATTTTGCGCAGTTTTGCTAGTCTGTTAGCACTGACAATCCTACGCAAACGCCACTGCTCCCAGTCGTTATGTGAAGGCCGTCGGCCATTCCGTTGTCCGTGGGGAGTGATAATACCTGAAATTTGGCATTCTCGACACACTCTTGACACGGTGGACCTAGGAATAACGAATTGCCTAACGATTTCCGGAAGGGAATGTCCAATACGTCTAGCTCCACAACCATTCCGCGTTCAGAGTCTGTTAATGCCCGTCGTGCGGCCATAATCACATCGGAAACCTTTTCGCATGAATGACATGACAAAGGAAACTGCCCATCGCTCCTCCCCCCCCCCACCCCACCCCCTCATATTTAGTGTTAAAATGGATCAGCGGATAGCCCGTCCGAACTTGAACACAAATCAGGCATGAGAACATGAAGAAGGTGTACTGAACTGTGACAAAAGAAGGAGACCGCTTATAAAACACTAATACGACCTATTCTTGAATACTGCTCGAGCGTTTGGGATCCCTATCAGGTCGGATTGAGGGAGGACATAGAAGCAATTCAGAGGCGGGCTGCTGGATTTGTTACTGGTAGGTTTGATCATCACGTGAGTGCTAGGGAAATGCTTCAGGAACTCGGGTGGGAGTCTATGGAGGAAAGGGGGCGTTCTTTTCGTGAATCGCTACTGAGGAAATTTAAAGAACCAGCATTTGAGGCTGACTGCAGTACAATTTTACTGCCGCCAACTTACATTTCGCGGAAAGACCACAAAGATAAGATAAGAAAGATTAGGGCTCGTACAGAGGCATATAGGCAGTCATTTTTCCCTCGTTCTGTTTGGGAGTGGAACAGGGAGAGAAGATGCTAGTTGTGGTACGAGGAACCCATCCTCCACGCACCGTATGGTGGACTGCGGAGTATGTATGTAGATGTAGATGTAGAAAATAGAACGGTCCACGCTCAAGATGCGCAACATGGACCAAATTTGAACAGCTGTGGCGTCGTGGTTGTGTGGTTACGGTGTCGGAATGCGGAGGGGGAGATTTGTCCTCAAATGTCTCTCGTGACATTTTATTTTTGTTCACAAAATTATGAACTATTCCTCCGGTCATTGACATGTCTGTTCGCTAAGTTCAAATTTATGTCTGTGTCGTAATGTCCGTTTTGCAAGAGCGAAAAAGGAGATCAGACGTACATACCTCATATTTGTTCTACACAGGTATCACATGTTATGTCTCTTGCGTTCCGTTTGGGAGGTTTTGACTCTTGAATTCCTTGATGTAACATAGTTCATACACGTTTATTTGTTGTTTTCATTCTGTGAGATGTTTATGCGTGATCTCTCTTGCTCTTACTATTCATTATATTTGCTTGCGAAGGTAATATATTCTTCCCACATGACTCGTATTCTGTAATCAATGTACAGTATGAGAATTGCCAAGACTACACAGAAGGAAAGCAGACACGTCAATGACCGGACGGAATGTTCAGAAAAGTGGGACACGAGGGAGATTTGAACACGGACCACACAACCCCGACACCGTGGTTCTTGCAGTTCTCTCGATGTTGCGCATCTTGAGCATGGACCGTTCGCTGTTTCTATTTTCCTTCAGCACACTTTATTCCTCTATTCATGCTTGACCTGCGTTCAGTTTCTGACAGGCTATCCAATGGGCCATTTTACCAGTAAATCTGAGAGGGGTGCGATGTGGAGTTTTCCTTGAGAGTACAAATGACAGCTCCGCTAATGAACTGCCCCTTTTTTTATGCCTTGTCTACGCGATACTACCGCCATTTGTATATATGCAAGTCGCTATCCCATGGCTTTTGTCACCTATGTATGTAGAAATCTAAAAAATTAAAAAAAAAAACAGTACTGGCCATTAAAATTGCTACACCACGAAGATGACGCGCTACAGACGCAAAATTTAACCGACGGGAAGAAGATGCTATGATATTCAAATGATTAGCTTTTCAGAGCATTCACACAAGGTTGGCGCCGGTGGCGAAACCTACAACATGCAAACATGAGGAAAGTTTCCGACCGATTTCTCATACACAAACAGCAGTTGACCGGGGTTGCCTGGTGAAACGTTGTTGTGGTGCCTCGTGTAAGGAGGAGAAATGCGTACCATCACGTTTCCGACTTTGATAAAGGTCGGATTGTAGCCTATCGCGATTGCGGTTTATCGTATCGCGACATTGCTGCTCGCTTTGGTCGAGACCCAATGACTGTTAGCAGAATATGGAATCGGTGGGTTCGGGAGGGTAATACGGAACGCCGTGCTGGATCCCAACGGCCTCGTATCACTAGCAGTCGAGATGACAGGGATCTAATGCGCATGGCTGTAACAGATCGTGCAGCCAAGTCTCGATCCCTGGATCAACAGATGGGGAGGTTTGCATGACAACAACTATTTGAACGAACAGTTCGACGACGTTTGCAGCAACATGGACTATCAGCCCGGAGACCAGGGCTGCGGTTACCCTTGACGCTGCATCACAGACAGGAGCGCCTGCGATGGTGTACTCAACGACGAACCTGGGTGTACTAATAGAAAAACGTCATTTTTTCGGATGAATCCAGGTTCTGTTTACAGCATCATGATGGTCGCATCCGTGTTTGGCGACATCGCGGTGAACGCACATTGGAAGTGTGTATTCGTCATCGCCATAGTGGCGTATCACCCGGCGTGATGGTATGAGGTGCCATTGGTTACACGTCTCGGTCATCTCTTGTTCACATTGACGGCACTTTGAACAGTGGACGTTACATTTCAGATGTATTACGACCCGTGGCTCTACGCTCCATTCGATCTCTGCGAAACCCTACATTTCAGCAGGATAATGGACGACCGCATGTTGCAGGTCCTGTACGGGCCTTTCTGGATACAGAAAATGTTCGACTGCTGCCGTGGCCAGCACATTCTCCAGATCTCTCACCAATTGAAAACGTCTGGTCAATGGTGGCCGAGCAACTGGCTCGTCACAATACGCCAGTCACTACTCTTGATGAACTGTGGTATCGTGTTGAAGCTGCATGGGCAGCTGTTCCTGTACACGCCATCCAAGCTCTATTTGACTCAATGCCCAGGCGTATCAAGGCCGTTATTACGGCCAGAGGTGGTTGTTCTGGGTACTGATTTCTCAGGATCTATGCACCCAAATTGCGTGAAAATGTAATAACATGTCAGTTTTAGTATAATATATTTGTGCAATGAATACCCGTTTACCATCTACATTTCTTCTTAGTGTAGCGATTTTAATGGCCAGTAGTGCAGTTTTCTCGCAAGTCGGGCGTCAACTTGACATGACTGGTGTGTGCACCTTGCAAGGTGTGTGTGTGTGTGTGTGTGTGTGTGTGTGTGTGTGTGTGTGTGAGTGTGTGCGGCCCACCTGCGCGCGAAGTCTGCGTGCCAGGGCGGGAGCCGGCGTGGCCGTCCCCGTCAGCTGTGGGCTCACTCTGCTGCTGCGGCTGTTCCACCTGCGCCGCTGCTGGCGCCTCCTCCGGCCACACCTGCGTGAAGAAGTCGTAGCCCGCGGACACCTGCAACACGCACCGGCCGCCGCCTCTCAGCACGCACATCCTCCAACTGTCACAGCTTCGCAATGCGCAGTCAACCGACGTAATACCATCGCCAGCAGACGAGAACCCAGCATCTGGAAACTTGACTGATACGAGAAGGACGACGCTCTGGAAGTGAGTCAACCGACTTCGCTCTGCTGCCACAGCGAGCACCAGAACTAATCTCCACAGGAACGGTCTTATTCTGAACTCTGTGAACTGTGAATGTGGGTCTCGAAATGTAAATATCGTATGGCACCGTTGACTAGGATAATCCACGGGATGGGAAAACGTGTTCTACCTTGGCGGACATTGGGCCCTGTCTTTGTGTATATGTCAAAGTTAGAACTGGAAGGAAAATCAGCATTGGCCGTATTTTGTTGTTTTATTGTCAGCAAAATCGATTTTCGGTCACTTAGTGACCATCCTCAGTGCTGTAATATAAATAAAAATTGGTAGGCACTGGTATCAAGCTATAACCATAAGCTTAGGGCGATCACATAAACTCAATGTTTATGTATGGTATTCGACGACCACGCCTCATCACAAAACGTGGACGTCAGAGGATCCCCCACACTGTTATCCAGGATAGACAGCAATCTGTGGCAGATATGACGACAGAGTACAATGCTGGTGCAGGCAGACGTGTTTCGGAGCACACCGTTCAAAGGACACTGTTGAATATGGAGCTCCACATCACTCGACCCCTACGTATTCCTGTGTTGACTCAACGACATCGTCAGTTACAATCGCAGTGGGCACAGCATCACTGAGTTTTCACAGTGGATCAATAGAAACGTGTCCCCTGTCGAATGAATAGCATTTCTTCTTACTTGAGGTCGATGGTTGGGTCATTACACGCCGTCATCCTCATGAATGGCTGCTTGGAAAGCGCACCGCGCCACAGTTACAGGCCGGTGAGAGCAGAACTAAGCCATGGGGTACACTGAGTTGGGTGTCCGTGGAACCTATGTTAGTATTCCAAGATACCATAACAACAGTGAACTGCGTCAACATTGTTGCAGACCACCTGCATCCCTTCGTGGTTGAAGTCTTCTCTGATGGCGAGGACATCGTCCATCACGATAAATCTCCGCGACACGAGAGCAGAATCGTGCTGCGGTGGTTTAGGAATGTGATAGTGAACTCTTATTGATGTCTCAGCAAATGTGCCTGGAACACGTATCGGGCGCCAGTTGCGTTCCCAAAAACCACCGTCCCGTAATTTTCGGGAATTTAGTGACCTGTGAGTAGACACCAGGTGCTTCTCTAAACCTATCAAAGACTTGTAGAATCCATGTCAAGCAGAATCGCTGCTGTTCTGCATGGACCTCTATACTATCAATCAGGTGGCCATCATAATATTTTGGCTCTCTGGTGCAGTGCAGGAGCGTCTTTATCACCTGCGCATTTTTAGGCTGAACGTGTGGTGGAGCTCTACCAGGGGAAATATTCTGATAACCAAGCTAAAAAGCAGCATTTTAGAGCAATTTCGGAATTAAAAATAATTTAAGGTTTATTATTTATTTGTTGAAATTATTCTGTACAATTTATAGTCCAATGAAATGATAAAATTAAAAAAGTAAAAGAATTGAAATAATGCTGGTAGTCAAAACGATTTATTAACGTCGGTATTAACAATTATATTTCTTTTTTAAAAAACAACAAATATTTTAAAAAAATATCGTAACTACATGCAAACACGTTTAGCAAAAAAAAAAGAAAATACAAGATAAGAAAGGGAATGTAACTACCTAACAGATCATATTTACAATTAATTCAAAGACGGTGCGCCGGCCCGGGTGGCCGAGCGGTTCTAGGCGCTTCAGTCCGGAACAGCGCTGTTGCTACAGTCGCAGGTTCGAATCCTGCCTCGGGCATGTATGTGTGTGATGTCCTTAGGTTAGTTAGGTTTAAGTAGTTCTAAGTTCTAAGGGACTGATGACCTCAGACGTTAAATCCTATAGTGCTCAGAGCCATCTGAACCATTTTCAAAGACGGTGCTTCACCAAACAAGCAGCCTCAAAGACAACGTTTCAAATAATCTTATTGACTAAATGGTTAACGCCTACACTACATATTAACGGAATTGCCTCAAAATATCACTTTCAGTAGTGAGCGATGGCAGAACTTTGAGTTCGCCATCTGACATCTTGGAATCTTTTTAACTTCTCACGGTTGGGGTTCAGAGTAGTATACAGTTCAGGGTCAACTCTGGTAGTCTACCTGCAGACCGCTACGGTCTTCTGACGCTGCTACCTTCTTATAGGCAACCGCACTTCTGGAGCTCCAGCGTTATTCGCGAGAACACGGGTGGGCAATCAGCGGTCCGCCACCCGCTCGCAAACTGAACTTAAGTCAATGCAAAATGAGCAGTTACCATCTGAAGAGTATTGAGTAAACACCGAAATGCGTTGTGGTCAACTAATAGAAATGGTATACGAAAATGAGTAAAAGCAGTATGATTATTAAACTACATACTTACTATGGAAATGAAAATGGGAATGATTTGGCGTCATTGGCCGGGAGGCCCCTTCCGGGGCATGTCCGGCCGCCTTGGTGCAGGTCTTATTACATTCGACGCCACATTGGGCGACCTGCGCGCCAGATGGGAATGAAATGATGATGAAGACAACACAATACCCAGTCCCTGAGCGGAGAAAACCTCCGACTCAGCCGGGAATCGAACCCGGGCCCGTAGGACGGAAATCCGTCATGCTCACCAACCAGCTATCGGGGCGGACACTACCTGTACTGATGACTCGCTAGTATTATCAGTAGTATTGATAAAGTTGTCAGAAGTTCGCTTTCTGGGCCAGGGTTGTGCGACTCATCTTTTTTTGTAAAAGTCGTGGAAATGGATGACAGTTGGGTTTGCTTTGGGAAAAAGGCGCCTATGATTATTTGAGACGTACATACATTTCTCTTCAAAGTAATTTGCGCAGATGTAGCTCTTTGCAGTTGGGAACAGTGTGTCCCGTTTTATATTTGCTACCCATCTCTACTTTAGCTCCTGTTCCTTCGATTCGAGCAATTGAACGCTAAACACACTTTAGGCATGTTTAATTTATATTTTGCTGAACAAATTGCAAAGAAAAATTAAACGATTCGCCAAATAAAGCAGTTCACTTTTCACACACACAGACACCAGACTGGTTCTCTTCAATGTGCCGCCGACTTTAACACTGGCTGTAACTCGTGTGTTACCCAGTCTATGATATTTAAACTCGTTGCTCATGACACAGACCAGTGAAGGTTTTGGTTACTTCGCGCAAGCGCAATGCCGTTCTGCCGCCGCTGAATTTGAACAACAAACAGAAACAAGCTTATAGTGTAGTCACTTAATACATTTAATATACAGAAACAACCCCAACTTATACGATCACTCATCAAAAACTTTTTTGGACAAATATTTAAAAAATTCTTGCAATAGTTTTGTCGTTATTCACACACTAAATTTCAAACACCCGAATGTCCTGTCTACGGCTAAAAATCGCGAAGCTAGTCCTAATTGACTGGGATTGCCTATCTCACTGCCGTATTTTGGTTTCCTATTGTTCCTCGTATTAACATTAGTTAATAAAACCTGTCCGTTGTGGACTGCTAGCTTACTGCAACTGGTAATAGTGAAGGCAATTTGTAATAAATTAGCTCGAACTAGTGTCTCTTTTACAGAAGTTTATTTTCAAGGCGTCTGGTATCTTACCTTCAGATGTTTACATTAATTAGTTGTTGTAAATTTGGTTTCTTTAATAATGGCGTTGTAGAATTTTGCAATGGAAGTTTTTAAGACAGTTACTGTAAAACATTGTAAGTAAAGAAACAATGTTTATGACGCGTAAATAAAGTGGTTGGTTGATTTGGGGGAGTGAACCATACAGCAAGATCATCGGTCCCATCTGATTAGGGAAGGATAGGGAAGAAAGTCAGCCGTGTGCTTTCGAAGGAACCATCCCGGCATTTACTGGAAACTGTTCAGGGAAACCACAGAAATCCTAAATCAGGATGGGCGGACGCGGGTTTGAACCGTCGTCCTCCCGAATGCGAGTCCAGTGTGCTAACCACTGCGCCATCACGCTCGGTTGTAAATAAATCTAAACATCTGAAGGTGGGGGTGAACGTAAAATGAATGTACTCTGAAAAACGCGTGTTTTGAGGCATAATTTGATGGCGTGGCTTGTCGGGAAAGGTGTGCCACTCGCATCGGTGCGTTACCTCATAGCGGAACTCCCGAGATATACGCCCCCTCCACAACGAAGTTGTGACGTCACACAAGTCGGATACTGTCCGCCATACTTCACGAACGCTCGGCTCTGTGCAGCGCCACCAGGAAATCAACATGCCAATGAAAAGGTACCCAGCAAAGGTCGTAACCTTCTCGTGTGCTATCGAATGTTTGCATGCATCTAAACGCGCAGTTAAGAATTATTAGGCTCGTCTGAAACAGTTACTCGCTCCCCGCCGGAGAGGGCTGCAGGCACTCGTACGACCCGCGTGTGTGCTTGTGTCACGTGACATGGCGGCCAGCGAGTTTAAGGGGCGCAGGGGGATGGAGGGGTCGGTAAGAGGGGTGGATGGTGGAGGCGGGCCGCATTCGTAAAAAACAACCTATTTAAAAGATGCACCAAACCAACGATTTTGAAGACACGGCAATGACATTTAGTACCATGCCTTTGCATTAAATTAGCACGTTTACTATTAAGTTCCTTGAATTATATATATTTAGATTTCTTTACGAAATTTAATAATTTTATTTTCAAAAAATAATAGATTTACCTTTTTCTCGGAAACTATTCAGAAGATTTCTACAAAATTTTTTCTGTTTAATGTATTTGTATATAGCAGGTTCTCTCAAGATTTTTTAATACAAGGAATAGGAGAATTCTAATAATTTTTAAATTATATTTCTGTAAGTGAAATTCATGCACAATTTCAAGTAACTTGCACCACATCTCAGCTTACACTCAGAATTTCAAAATTTACTCTCGAGATATCATTTATTGGGATTATAGAAATAAGTGTACAAAATTTCACAATTCTAGACTTCATAGCTTCTGAGAAAAAGGTCCATAAACATTAAAGAACATAATTTTCAGTAAATTCTATTTGAAACTGAACCTAACGTTTTTTCTTATGCCCCCTTTCAGAAGGCCGCAGATTTGTACTCACGGTCTTCTTTCCTTTCAAGGCTTCTCTAACGGTTTCTTGTTTTCTGCCTTCTTTCCTTTACCAGGTCTTCAACAGACTTTTCACCTGCAGAGAGGCGCTATAAATCGATTCACTCTAATACCTCCATCATCCTTACGTTCCCATCATTAAATACAGGAACTGCGTCATAAGTTGCAATTCTGGCAACTGTAACAGATGAGAATATGGTTTTACGGCATCTTTTCCATATGAGTCAATTTAGAGACTTATTTGGATTTCGTGTTTTGCCACGAACACACTTTTTTAGAAGTTCAGGATCGGCCAGAAACCTGTAATTGGGCTTGACAACATCCATGATACAATTAGGAAGCCTCTCCTTGTGAATGTACTCCACGAGATCGTTGTTCACAGAGCTAGTACTGAAGTTTTGCTTAAAAAAGTGGGCGTGTCAGGAACGTCGCGTTACACATTTGATTATTTTTCACGCACTTCGGATGCGATTTCATCATTGAAACCTTGGCAACTTGTTGTCCATGAGTTCTACTAATAAGTAAACAAAATGAACTGAAAATTGAACGGTCCCTCCGTAAGTGCGGGAATCAGGCTCGCGTATTACCAAAGCTTGCCCACGCCTGCCCTAGACAATTTACACTGAAGCGCCAAAGAAACTGGTATAGGCATCCGCATTTAAATACAGAGATAAGTAAACAGGAAGCATACAGCGCTGCGGTCAGGAACTATTAAGACAAGAAGTGTCTGGCGCAGTTGTTAGATCGGTTACTACTGTCCAGTGGCATGTTATCAAGATTTGAGTTAGTTTCAACGTGGTGTTATAGTAGGCGTACGAGCATTGGGACATCTCCGAGGTAGCGATGAAGTTGGGATTTTCCCCTACGACCATTTCACGAGTGTACCGTGAATATCAGGGATCCGGTAAAACATCAAATCTCCGGCATCGGTGCGGCCGGAAAAAGATACTGCAAGAACGGGACCAACGACGACTGAAGGGAATTGTTCAAGGTGACAGATGTGCAACCCTTACAAAAATTGCTGTACATTTCAATGCTGGGCCATCAACAAATGTCAGCGTGCGGACCATTTACGAAACATCATCGATTTGAGCTTTCGGAGCCGAAGGCCGACTCGTGTACCCCTGATGACTGCACGACACGAAGCTTTACGCCTCGCCTGGGCCCGTCAACACCGACATTGGATGGTTGATAACTGGAAACATGTTGCGTTCTCGGACGAGTCTCGTTTCAGATTGTATCGCTGGACGTGTACGGGTATGAAGACAACCACATCAATCCATGGACCCTGCATGTCCGCAGGGGACTGTTCACAAGCTGGTGGAGGCTTTGTAATGATGTGGGCGCTGCAGTCTAGAACCGCAAGACCGCTACGGTCGCAGGTTCGAATCCTGCCTCGGGCATGGACGTTTGTGATGTCCTTAGGTTAGTTAGGTTTAACTAGTTCTAAGTTCTAGGGGACTAATGACCTCAGAAGTAGAGTCCCATAGTGCTCAGAGCCATTTGAACCATTTTAATGATGTGGGGCGAGTGGAGTTGGAGTGATGTGGGCCCCCTGTTACGTCTAGACACGACTATGACAGGTGACACGTACGTTATCATTCTGTCTGATCACCTGCATCCATTCATGTATATTGTGCATTTCGACGGACTCGGGCAATTCCAGCAGGATAATGCGACATCCCACGCGTCGACAATTGCTACAGAGTGGCTCCAGGAACACTCTTCTGAGTTTACACACCTCCACTGGCCACCAAACTCCCCAGACATGAACATTACTGAGCATGTCTGGGATACCTTGCAACGTGCTGTTCAGAGGAGACTATCACCCGCTTGTGCTCTTACGGATTTATGGACAGCCCTGCAGTAATCATGGTGTCAATTCCCTCCGACACTACTTCAGACATTAGTCGAGTCCATGCTACGTCGTGTTGCGGCACTCCTGCGTGCTCACGGGGGCCCTACACGATATTAGGCAGGTGCACCAGTTTCTTTGGCTCTTCAGTGTATATGCTTTTTAAACAGTAACGGTCTTATAACGCTTCCTTGGCGTACTCGTGAAGTTACCTTTAGATCTGTCCAGTTTGTTCCGTGCTGGACATGTATGAGGAAAAGCGTCGATGAGGAACCCTCTGTGATCGGTTTTCTTTTGTGCGGCGGAGCGCAGACAGAGGATCGGCGTGGCCCGCGGCTTGACGGCAGCTGCCAGTGCTTGGAGTGGCCCGGTGGTGGCGCCCCGCACTTCCGCGCACATTGCGTTTCCTGGACACCTTGCCGATGGCAGATCGGAAGCAGCCGCCGACCGCGGAGGAAGCAGGCAGCGGGCGGCGGCTGCGGCTGGCAGACACCTGCGAGGCCGGCGACAGTTGCCGCCGCTGCATCTCACCTGTCCCGCCAGGGCACGCACTGCACTGCTCCACGCCGCGTCATTACAACCAGCGCCGTGACCGAGCGCCACTCAAACGGCTCGGGCTCGACCACTTCACGTCGCGGCTCCAGAAAAAAAGGGCTCTGCTCCAGCTTCCGACGGCAGCGTCATCTGGCTACTTCTGTGACGACTACGACTGTTGATAGTCCGATATATCGATATTTCAAGGTTTATTATCATCCGCTCTTAGTATATCGAAAGAAAGTATCAATGTATCGATACATTGGCGGAAAAGTTATCAACGAAACTGCCTATAAAAAATCGGCTGCAAATTGTAAATATACTGCCCGTTTTATAACTGCATGTTTAAGTATTGGTTTATTATTAGATATTCTGTACATCAGCAACCTAACAGCCTGTCTATCCGCCTTAAGGCAGGAACTGAAAACGATGCACTTTCATGCTTGGCTAGAATCACTTTGCTAACGATGGTGATGTAAGTGGGACAAAAAAAAGTGTCCGACGGGTCTGTCGTTTGGTTTCGCCACATGCCGGATTTTTTCCGGAACACTTCTTGTCGACCTGCATGTTTTTTTCATTTCTGCAAACGACAGCGACCTAGCAGTTGTAATGTCAAAATTGCGTGGTGAAGTTAAACGTTGCGGTTTCTATTGGTAGCGCCGAGCGCCGATTACACCAGCATTTCCCCTAACACGTCTCCGCCCACTGGAACGACCGATCTTTCATTTACATTTCTTTTCATCATTTTCAGTAGCTGTTTTTGAAGAATGTCGATGTAAAGAAATATCGCACTAGTTGTGTTAAAAATTGTTTTTTAACGCAATTGGCGTGCTGATTTCTTTACATCGGAAATCATTCACACCTCCACTCCCCCGGAGCAACCGGTGATCTTTTGTGCTACATATGCTTGCTTCTCATAGTCAAAGAGAAAGATCGGACGTGATGAAAGCTCAAAAAGTAGTAAGACCCCTTCACACAGTGAGAGGAAAATTACGTCCTACTACAGTTTCAAAAGAATGGCTTCAAATATTTTTAGAAAACTGTGAAAAAATATGATATGAAATAAAAATATCGGCTCTCAATATTGCCGTTTTGATACCGATAATCGATATGTCGAGTGTGAAATGCAGCCTGTATACATCGCTATTTCTTGGGAAAAATTCCAATACAACGATATATCGATATTTCCTCAACAGCCCTAATTACTACTACCTCCACGATGCATTAATGTATGAACACGAAAGGAAAGTCGTAGTTGAGAAGGGAATGAAACAAGGTAGTTGCCTATGCCCTATGTTATTCACTTTGCACGCAGTAAAACAAACCAAGGAGAAATTTGGAAAGGAATAAAAGTTCACAGAGAACGGACAAAGTAAGTGTTATGAAAAGAAAACCGAAAAGATCTGTTCCATTACACGAGATGTACATTCACAGCTGCTGTTGCTCTGAACACAGATTTGTTTGCACTAACTTTAACGTTTGCCGATGACACTGTAATTATGTTAGAGGAGGCAAAAATAGTTGAACCGAACAGACAGTGTCTTGTGAAGAGTTTATAAAATGAATACCGACAAATGTAAAACAGACTTAATGGAGTGTAAACGAATTAACTCAGGCGATGGTATATTACGAAATGAGACGCTTACACCCTGAGCTGACAAAAGTCATGTCGGACCTCCTTTTGCCCAGGTTAGTTGCAACTCGCAGTGTTGCCGGTGCAGGATTTTGTGCACGAACTGACCTCTCGGTAATGTCGAATAAACGTTCGATGGGATTCATGACGGTGCTATCTGGGTGGTCAGACTATTCGCTCGGATTATCCAAATGATCTTCAAACCAGTCGCGAACAATTGTGGCCTGCTGACATGTTGTTTTGTCACCCATAAAAATTCCATTGTTCTTTGGGAACATGAAATCCACGAATGGCTACAAACGGTCTCCAAGTAACCGAACATAACTATTTCCAGTCAATGATCGCTTCAGCTGCACCAGAGGACAGAGTCCATTCCACGTAAAAACAGCCCATGCCGTTATGGAGAAATCATCAGCTTACACAGTGGCTTGTTCACAACTTGACTCCATACTGGAACCCTACCATCAGCTCTTATCAACCGAAATCGGGACTCATGTGACCAGACCATGGTTTTCCAGTCGTCTAGGGTTGGTTGGTTGGTTGGTTTGGGGAAGACCAGACAGCGTGGTCATCGGTCTCATCGGATTAGGGAAGGATGGGGAAGGAAGTCGGCCGTGCCCTTTCAGAGGAACCATCCCGGCATTTGCCTGGAGTGATTTAGGGAAATCACGGAAAACCTAAATCAGGATGGCCGGACGCGGGATTGAACCGTCGTCCTTCCGAATGGTCGTCTAGGGTCCAACCGATATGGCCATGAGGCTAGGACAGGCGCTGCAGGCGATGTCGTGCTCTTAGGAAAGGCACAAGCGTCTGCCGTCTGCTGCCATAGCCCATTAACGCCAGATTTCGCAGCACTGTCCTAACGGATACCTTCATCGTACTTCACACACTGACTTCGCATTGTTGCTTGTCTGGTAGCACTGATAATCCTGCTCAACCGCCGCTGCTCTTGGTCGTTAAGTGAAGGTCGTCGGTCACTGCGTTGTCCGTGGTGGGAGGTAATACCTGAAATTTGATATTCTCGGAACACACTTGATATTCTGGATCTCGGAATACTGAATTCCTTAATGATTACCGAAATGTCGTTTCCCATGCGAATAGTTCCAACTACCATTCCGTTTTCAAAGTCTGTTAATTTACGTTGTGCGGTCCCAATCACGTCGTAAACCTTTTCGCATGAATCACCTGGGTACAAATAACTACTGTGTCAGTGCACTGCCCTTTTACACTTTGTGTACGCGATACTACCGGCATCTGTATATGTGCATATTGCTATCCCATGACTTCAGTCACTTCAGTGTAAAGTAGTATGTGATGGTTCAAATGGCTCTGAGTACTATGGGACTTAACATCTGAGGTCATCAGTCCCCTAGAACTTAGAACTACTTAAATCTAACTAACCTAAGGACATCACACACATCCATGCCCGAGGCAGGATTCGAACCTGCGACCGTAGCGGTCGCGCGGTTCCAGACTGAAGCGCCTAGAACCACTCGGCCACTCCGGCCGGCTGATGAAGCTGTTGCCCCGCATCATCGCTGAGTCAATGTATGCGTAACGCACAGCAAGAACGTATCCTCATTATCGCACTTTACTGTACTCTGGACAGCTTGGTTTCCGCTCCACGTGAAAAGGAATCCAATGAGATTCCGGCAAACGCGGAAGAATACACAGTGTAATGTTTACGTGAGGTTTATTCTTATGATGAACGGAGTATGGTAGAAGTTATTTGTTAACTCAATTGAACCTTCACCCCCATGTTCGGTGTTAAATTGAATGTACGTAGGTAAAATGTAGCGTCTAACGTCAGTTTGCGCAAGCATTTTACGTTGACTACCATCACTCTGAAGTATGTACTTCATCAAATAGATTTCAAGATCGTCCGCCCATCCTGATTTATGTTTTCCGAGATTTCCCTAAATCGCTCCAGGAAAATGCCGGTATAGTTCCTTTGAAAGGGCACGGCCTTCATCGGAGCCTGTTTTCCGTGTCTAAAGATCTCGTTGTCGATGGGACGTTAAACAGTAATCTCATCCTCCTCTGTTCTGACACAGACCGGCAGTCACGCAAGAATTCTGATCGATGGGGAAACATTCCAGTCCTTGGCCTACGCAACAAGCATTGCAGCAAATACTTTATTTATAATAATTAACATAAAGTATTGCCACTAATATTTCTATTACATTAATAAGAGACACGCTGGATCTTTTAGAAAGCAAGAGGTGGGGGGAAAAAGAAAGGTTTGGAAGGAGGTGCATGCGAACCTGCTACCTTTCTCTTCACGTCTCACGATACTGTCAAGTACACTACGGCTTCAACATGATAGTTCAACCTTTGTATATGGTATACACTGTCTAAAGACTCTCATTATTAATATTTAACTACGACAAACTGTACCAGGACGACGTCCTTTCGATAGATCATCATTGTGCCGTACCACTGAAACGGTATACTTCCATAACACGCAAGTTACAACACTAAAAACAGTAAGTACGGAAAGCTTAACTGCGGACACGTAGTTTCCTGTCGTTTTATTGCGACAAATCGACCCGCTCTCGAGAGATCCTCAATTTGCTGGTGTTCTGAAACAGCTTATTATCAAACTGCATGCTCTACCGATAACGAAAACCCACAAAATACGAAACTTAATTCTGTACAATATGGTGGATCTTAAGATCTGCGTGTGACGTGAAAACGACGTCGCATCTCACTGGCCATGTTCCTCTGCACGAGGCAAAAATATGAGTGCCAGAGTCTTTATTTTACGCTCCACAGCGTAGTGGGACGTGGAATTCCAAACTGTGACGTCACCAGCTCCTCGTCCTCGTTTACGTCCCGTGAGGGGACGGCTTTACTGAAGGCTATCGAAATACAGACGATACAAAATGCAAAGTGGCAATAGAGCTGAATAAGAGAAATTTGTTAACATCTACTATCAGTTTAAGTATTACGATGTCTTTTCTTGAAGTACTTGTCAGAATAGCCTTGTACAGTGGTGAAACGTGGACGATAAGCTCGAAATGTTGTACTATAGAAGAATGCTGAACTTTAGACGGGCAGATAGGATAACAAAGTGAAGAGGTATTGAATTGAATCGGGAAAAAAGAAAATTTTTCGTTCGAATGCAGCAAGCAACTTGAAATGGGTGCAAGGTTTCGCTAGTAGTGAGGAAATGAGGGTTGCACAGCACAGATTGGAAAGCTGCATCAAACCAGTCAA
Organism: Schistocerca americana; assembly: GCF_021461395.2. Classification (NCBI taxonomy): domain Eukaryota; kingdom Metazoa; phylum Arthropoda; class Insecta; order Orthoptera; family Acrididae; genus Schistocerca; species Schistocerca americana. Next base: position 113,734,005 of record NC_060121.1, read on the forward strand.
ACCAGCCTTCTGACTGAAGACCACACCAAAGACAGAGTACAGTAATAGCAGTAACTGTCAAACATGGCCTGGAGTATTTCCTAGGGTGCATGTCATGTGACAGGTCGGCGGAAAAAGTTCTAACAGTCACTTTAGCTAGGTTTGGCCTGAACCCAGTTCTTGTCTTTGAATATAAACAACTTATAACATGCAGCAACACAAAATTAATCTCTCGTTGGTTAGGACTTTCTTCTTTGGACCCATTCATATGCAAGAACGGCAACTAACAAATACACTGACAGAAAAAAAATAGTATTATCAAGAAGGAGCTGTCCGACACAAAAAAGTTGGTAGGCGACATCCGCAGGATGATGTCTATTCAAATTTCGCGCCAGTCGCATAAGAGTGGCGCTAGCACCGCCATTGTGGAGATGCAAATCATGTTTGCTTTAAATACACGCTGTAACAGTCAAGAGCATTATTTACCTTTGAGTCTGGACGTGGTAGGTTGAAGTTAGACAAGAATGTCTTTAAGGCGGCAAGGACGCCATTGTCAGCACCTCACTGAGTTTGAACGGGATCGTGTAATAGGATTACGAGACGCTGGATGTTCCTTCTGCGATACTGCAAAAGGCTTGACAGGAATGTAGCCACTGTACTTGATTGCTAGCAGCGGTTGTCACGAGAATGTACGGTCGCAAAAAGACTCCGGACGGGCACCTGCCACAACAGAGACCGAAGACCACCCTGTTCGGCGTATAGCTCTGGCACATCGAACTGCATCTGTAGCAGCAATCTGAGTACCAGTTGGCACCACAGTGGCATTACAAAATGGTTACTTCAAAGACAGCTCCGAGCCAGACGCCATGTAGCGTGCATTCCACTGACCCCAAACCACCACCATTCGCGACTTCAGTGATGTCAGGCGAGAGCTCACTGGAGGGCAGGGTGGAGGTCTGTTGTGTTTTCTGGTGAAAGCTGGTTCTGCTTCGGTAACAGCGACGGCCGTGTGTTGGTTAGAAGGAGGCCAGCTGAGGACCTGCAACCAACCTGACTGCGTGCTAGACACACTGGACGTATGCCTGGAGTTATGGTGCTGGGTGAGATTTCCTATGACAGCAGGAGTACTCTCGTGGTTATCCCACTCACCCTGACTATAAATTCGTACGTCAATCTGGTGATTCGATCTGTTGTGCTGCCATCCATGAACAGCATTCAAGGAGGTGTTTTCCAACAGGATAATTCTCGCCCACATACCGCTGTTGTAACTCAACAGGCTCCACACAGGCTCAACATGCCTGGTCGATCACCAGATATCCTTCCAATCGAGCACATATGGGACATCATCGGACGAGAACTCCTGCGTCATCCACAAACAGCATTAACCGTCCCTGTATTGACCGACCAAGTGCAACAGGCATGGAAATCCAACCCGTACAACAACATGGACGCACATTTGCATGCTTGAATTCAACATTCTGGCGGTTACAACGATTATTAATGTATCAAAATTTCACATTTGACATGGCTTATCTTGCGGTTACGGTAACCTGTGATCCTGCAATGGTAATCACTTACATACGTTACCTAGACAAATATATTCCCGAAATTTCATTATTCTAAATTAATTATTTTTGGTCTTGTGATTTTTTTCCGTCAGTGTATATCAAAGACGGGATTACGATTCATTCTATTTCTCGAATTTTCGCTACACGACGAATCTAGCCGCTCAAATTATTTCCATTATCGCAATTGCACTCAGTTCAATACAGCTTATTCGTTTATTAGGATTTAATTCCAAATTATCATTTTTCTTGTTTCAGCGGATTTTCCCAATTTGTTTCAAAGCTGGTTATGTGTTGGGACCTTTTCACGCGTTGCTCTAAGACGTGAACAGAGACCGAAAAGCTTATTTACAATCCACTGTCTGTGATAACTACACTCCTGGAAATTGAAATAAGAACACCGTGAATTCATTGTCCCAGGAAGGGGAAACTTTATTGACACATTCCTGGGGTCAGATACATCACATGATCACACTGACAGAACCACAGGCACATAGACACAGGCAACAGAGCATGCACAATGTCGGCACTAGTACAGTGTATATCCACCTTTCGCAGCAATGCAGGCTGCTATTCTCCCATGGAGACGATCGTAGAGATGCTGGATGTAGTCCTGTGGAACGGCTTGCCATGCCATTTCCACCTGGCGCCTCAGTTGGACCAGCGTTCGTGCTGGACGTGCAGACCGCGTGAGACGACGCTTCATCCAGTCCCAAACATGCTCAATGGGGGACAGATCCGGAGATCTTGCTGGCCAGGGTAGTTGACTTACACCTTCTAGAGCACGTTGGGTGGCACGGGATACATGCGGACGTGCATTGTCCTGTTGGAACAGCAAGTTCCCTTGCCGGTCTACGAATGGTAGAACGATGGGTTCGATGACGGTTTGGATGTACCGTGCACTATTCAGTGTCCCCTCGACGATCACCAGTGGTGTACGGCCAGTGTAGGAGATCGCTCCCCACACCATGATGCCGGGTGTTGGCCCTGTGTGCCTCGGTCGTATGCAGTCCTGATTGTGGCGCTCACCTGCACGGCGCCAAACACGCATACGACCATCATTGGCACCAAGGCAGAAGCGACTCTCATCGCTGAAGACGACACGTCTCCATTCGTCCCTCCATTCACGCCTGTCGCGACACCACTGGAGGCGGGCTGCACGATGTTGGGGCGTGAGCGGAAGACGGCCTAACGGTGTGCGGGACCGTAGCCCAGCTTCATGGAGACGGTTGCGAATGGTCCTCGCCGATACCCCAGGAGCAACAGTGTCCCTAATTTGCTGGGAAGTGGCGGTGCGGTCCCCTACGGCACTGCGTAGGATCCTACGGTCTTGGCGTGCATCCGTGCGTCGCTGCGGTCCGGTCCCAGGTCGACGGGCACGTGCACCTTCCGCCGACCACTGGCGACAACATCGATGTACTGTGGAGACCTCACGCCCCACGTGTTGAGCAATTCGGCGGTACGTCCACCCGGCCTCCCGCATGCCCACTATACGCCCTCGCTCAAAGTCCGTCAACTGCACATACGGTTCACGTCCACGCTGTCGCGGCATGCTACCAGTGTTAAAGACTGCGATGGAGCTCCGTATGCCCCGGCAAACTGGCTGACACTGACGGCGGCGGTGCACAAATGCTGCGCAGCTAGCGCCATTCGACGGCCAACACCGCGGTTCCTGGTGTGTCCGCTGTGCCGTGCGTGTGATCATTGCTTGTACAGCCCTCTCGCAGTGTCCGGAGCAAGTATGGTGGGTCTGACACACCGGTGTCAATGTGTTCTTTTTTCCATTTCCAGGAGTGTATATAAAGCATCGTGTTGGTTCAAGAGTAAAATAAACTTTTTTCGAAGGAAAACATTTTTGCCTTTATTAGCTTTAATTAAAAATCAGCATAAATGTTAATGCAGCATATCCGTACGCACTGTATAAGAAACCTTAGTCTATCGCTAATTTATTCAAAAACAACAGGAGTTTGTATACGGTGGTAGGATTTAATGTTAATTACTCCTGTGTTTTATGAAGCTGTGAAATTTCAAACGTATCTATAGCTTGTTCTCTCGGCTGTTTCGTAGTGTCTCGCGTATCGCTTGCACTGAGGTCACGTCAGTCAGATGTCACTCGATTGTTCGAGCAGCGCTAGTTACTGTATCAAGCTCTGTGGCGTATCAGGAAAGTTCCAGCCCGTTTGGAAGTTATCATTTGCCCAGCCCTTAAAAAGGGCAAAATAGTGCTTCAGCTAAATAAGCACATAATTCAATATCACGTACAGAGGAAGGCAGTAGTAGGACAGCGACCTTTTAAGATTTCGCAAATGACCATTCGATGACGCTGTTGATATTCTTTTAAAATCTGTCGCTTCTTCCAAAACACAATGGCAGACCAAAAACTGGACGAGCAACTTGTTTACAGCGAGCATATAAAGCGTCAGTGTTTTGAAAAAATGAAAATTTGGCGTGAAGGCTTCTGTTGGGAGCTTTTTATTATTTTCGCAAAGCTCAACTCAGCAATAATACCTTGAATCACTTAGTTCGTTGGTAACCAGACACATTCAGGAAAGATTGTTTACAAGTGGTAGGCAGAATTTTGTCGTGGTCAGATTTCTGTCAACAATTAGCTTTGCGAAGGTCGACCAAAATCAGTTATTCTACAAAAAACATCGATCCGCGTCCAACGAGATTGAATAGGATCGACATGTGGCTTACTGTGAGCTGCAGGCAGGCCTAGTCATACGGAAGACTGCAGTACATTCTACACATTTCAAAAAAATTTTGCATCACCTCGGTTCCGAGAGTTTCGGAATCTGTACAGAAAATTCACTTCCGCCCTTTTTATTGTTCATGAAAACCACACATTGCATGATGTACCACCATACAGCGAGACCTTCAGAGGTGGTGGTCCAGACTGCCTCTAATACCCAGTAGCACGTCCTCTTGCATTGATGCATGCCAGTATTCGTGGTGGCATACTATCCACAAGTTCATGAAAGCACTGTTGGTGCAGACTGTCCAGCTCCTCAACGGCGATTCGGCGTAGATCCCTCAGAGTGGTTGGTGAGTCACGTCGTCCATAAACAGCCCTTTTCAATCTATCCCAGGCATGTTCGATAGGACTCATGTCTGGAGAACATACTGGCAACTCTAGTCGATCGATGTCGTTATCTTGAAGGAAGTCATTCACAAGAAGTGCACGATAGGGGCGAGAATTGTCGTCCATGAGGACGAATGCATCGCCAATATGCTGCCGATATGGTTGCACTGTCGGTCGGTGGATGGTATTCACGTATCGTACAGCCGTTACGGAGCCGTCCATGACCTCCAGCGGCGTACGTCGGCCCCACATAATGCCACCCCAAAACATCAGGGAATCTACACCTTGCTGCACTCGCTGGACAGGGTGTCTAAGGCGTTCAGTCTCACAGGGTTGCCTCCAAACACGTCTCCGGCGATTGTCTGGTTGAATGCATATGCGACACTCATCGGTGAAGAGTACGTGATGCCAATCCTGAGCGATCCATTCGGCATGTTGTTGGGCCCATCTGTACCGCGCTGCATGGTGTCGTGGTTGCGAAGATGGACCTCGCCATGGACGTCGGGAGTGAAGTTGTGCATCACGCAGCTTATTGCGCACAGTTTGAGTCGTAACACGACGTCCTGTGGATGCATAAAAATCATTATTCAACATGGTGGCGTTGCTGTCAGGGTTCCTCCGAGCCGTAATCCGTAGGTAGCGGTCATCCACTGCAGTAGTAGCTCTTGGGCGGCCTGAGCGATGCATGTCATCGACAGTTCCTGTATCTCTGTATCTCCTCCATGTCCGAACAACATCGCTTTGGTTCACTCCCTTGTTGAGAGCCCTTCCTGGCACAATGTAACAACGCGGACGCGATCGAACCGCGGTATTGACCGTCTAGGCACGGTTGAACTACAGACAACACGAGCCGTGTACCTCATTCCTGATGGAATGACTGGAAGTGATCGGCTGTCGGATCCCCTCCGTGTAATTGGCGCTGCTCAAGCATGGTTGTTTACATCATTGGTGGTTTTAGTGACATCTCTGAACTGTCAAAGGGACTGTGTTTGTGATACAATATCCACAGTAAACGTCCATCTTCAGGAGTTCTGGGAACAGGGCTGATAAAAAACTTTTTTTTTATATGTGTATTTTTCATCAACATTTACATCCAAAAAAGATCTGTTCGCAATGGATTCTACACGGTTTCTTCGATGCTCAAAAATAGGCCTATGACAATTGGACTGAGGAATTTTTAGATAATATCCGATGAAGAAAGCACAGCATCCGTATAATACATCGCAACAGAATACGAAAATCGGATACATTCTTACCAATCCATACTAAGGCAGCACTTAACTGTTCAAGTGTTCGGAGTTGAACCAAAACCCACGGAATACGATGGTCTGTTGTTTTGATTCTACTGAACATGAATATGACGGAAGAACAGTTGACGCTGCATGGTATACGACAATCTCTTAGTCAGAAGTCATTGATGAAAACAGGAAAAGCAAGGACAAACGGTGCATCATTCTTCATCATGACGACGCCAGCTGCCGCAGAACACATAAAACAATTTATTATTTGATGGATTTAAGGGAAGATGCTGTGGATTTGATTCAAAAAATCGATTTTTCAAAAATATTTTCTTCTTAATCTACAGAGTTCAATCTATGTTGTGTATGAATTTTATAATTTGATATCAGCATCAGAAACGTCTTTAAAATATTAAAATGTTAAACTGTGAACTAGAGACACTCCACCTTCGCAGACATTTGGGAAACGGTGATATGGGCCCTTCTTTTTTCAAAGCTGTAGTAGATACTAATCACAAAATACTCTAACACGAAAGTTGTAATGTGTTGGCCTCATCCAAAAGAGGCTGGCTGAGTGGTAGGCTACGTCACTTGCTGACGGAGAAGAAATGTGAAGCGTTTGAGGTTGGGAAACAACTATAAGGACGAGACAGACTTATTCTTAAACAAATTTATTCTCTTGAGTTATGTTGTGGGAGAGCTATTAGGGAAAATACAAACAATTTACAGGCAGAGTGGCATGCTGTGAGGGCAATGTAGTTTCACAAGACGTCCACCGAGCGATGACCAACGCATAATCTCTTCAGTACTTCAATTCTGCCATTATTTCCCTCACTGAAATATAAAACTGCATAATAGACACCAATTTCCAATACATCTAGTCCACAGAATGTCCTTTGTAGCATCTAATCCAAATCACATTATTTAGGTGTCATTTGCTCTTTGTCTTTCGGCGTAAACACATTTCCTCAGTAAATTGGGGCTTACAAGAAACATGAATATGGGCCTTACTGCATTCATAACAGGTTCTGGTAGGGAGTGCTTATGTTAATAAGTTTCATGTTCCCCCCCCCCCCCCCCCCCTTCCCCAACCAATCACAGATTTGCCTTTCGTACGAGTCGTTTTACGCGTTCGTCGCATTTCATTTCGCTTCTTTTTCTCTTGACTGTCAGTTTAATCTCACATTTATACCCACTTTAAGAAAGCGGCCTTTCGCTACACCAAGTGGAAATTCTGTTCAAGTCGTTCTGTAGTTTGCTTACGATTATTTGTCGACAATTCACTTCTCCGGATAGCAGCATCTGCGTACAATCTCTAGTGTTTCTCATAAATAGTTAACGTATATGTAGCGCCACCGTTCAATATTTCATTTATATCCCCAGCTGCAAAGGACTTTTGTGGAGAAGGGGTGTCTTGATGGAGTGAGATGGAAGTAAAGAGCAACCTTCTCGATATTCCAGCCTTGTCCACGGTGAACCAGACCGAACAAGTAACTACCGCACCTGAGTATTCTGGAGCTGGCTGCTCCATTGTGTTCTGCCACATCTTTCGCCATTCACCGAACATCACGCCGCGGAACGGGAAATCTGCTCTCCGCTGTTTGAAATTTCGGCCTGTAACTCGGCATATCCTGTTTATTTACACATTCTCTCGACTCGGCTCAGTTGCATAAAACAGACCCTCACGTGTTTCAGGCATACCGCCGAAACGCAGCAGACAGGGAATACAAATACGCCTTCTTTTATCACTCGACTTAAATCTGAGGAAAAGATTGACTCGATATATTCTGGAAGTTTATAGGGACAACGCGTATACAGGCGTGCGTCCGTCCGAAATGCCGTAGCGACGACTGATCGTTAAACTCTTCACATTCCATAACACATCTCTCGTTGGCGCTCGCCTCAGACGGACCACCTCTCAGAAATCTTCCGCGCTATGCTGCGCTCTCTTTGATATAAGGGAACGTGTGAAACATGGATTAACTCTTATATTTGATTTAAAATGGCCTCTAGTCTGATTAACAACACTCGGAACGTATACGCGTACATTTTCTTAAACTGATGTCAAAGAGATAGCCTGAAGTATCGTTCCGTCTCAGTTTCACAGTTTTAATTAGATTACATGTTTCTATCTCTCTGGACTATCTTGTAAACTAAAACCCTATAATACCCTATAATATTTTACCATAAGTAGAAAGGAACTGTACATAAATGTAGAATTTACCTCAGTAGTTGCGTCAGTAAACGGTCTTGTCTACTCAGCAGCACATATCAGAGCACTGTGTTTTGCAACGACGATCAGTGTTTTAAATACGTAATGTTGGAGGTAGGGGAGGGAAGGGGAGAGGGGGGGGGGATGCAGTAAGGCTGACTGGGGTAGGGGATGATATTAAAGACAACAACGGCACTAAAGTACGTGGTAGCACACTGGACTCGCATTCGGGAGGACGACGGTTCAATTCCGCGTCCGGCCATCCTGATTTAGGTTCTCCGTGATTTCCCTAAATCACTCCAGGCAAATGCTGGGATGGTTCCTTTGAAAGGGCACGGCCGACTTCCTTCCCTAATCCGATGAGACCGATGACCTCGCTGTTTGGTCTCTTCCCCCAAACAATCCAATCGACTAAAAGTACAGCCATAGCATGCAAAATATGAGTAGCAACATGGTGTGAATGGCCATTCCAGTCTTTCTGATTGTAGTCTTCACAGAATTGCCCTAGCGAATCAGTATTCTTCGCGTGTTATCATACTTTAAATATAGAAGTTAGCATTACAGTGATCTATATTTTTCGGTATTCTACATTAAACGAGATCACTATACCGACAAGTGCGCCTGTGTTAGCTAAGTGGTCAGCGTGTTTTAGTGTCGTGCGAAGGACACTGGTTCGAATCCCGGGACTGCCAGGGAGTTTCCATGGTGGCAGGACTGGAACAGTATGTATCCAACATTCCGAAGTTAACTGAAGACTTCTTTGAATCAGAAACAGCGGTTCCGTCAGTCTGAAGATTGACAGAGACTGGGCCGGCGGTGTGGCGGGCCCGTGTCCCTCCAAACCGTATCCAAATGACGCCCTATGTCAGAGGGTGACACGGCGGCCGGTCACCATCTCGTACTCTTCAGGCAATGTCGTCGCAGTTATCTTTTCAGTCCACTGGCAATGCACACACATATCAATAAGACAAGGAATCGTCAATTTCCACCAAAATACATGGCGCCACTGTTACACTGTGCGGAACACACAGTGGCGGCTCAATAAAGCGCAGAATCGTGGGCACATGTGGTACGCTAAAACGAGCGGGGTCGCACATACGCGCAGGTTGTCTTGGCTGCAGCCCAGCGCTCGCAGTTTAAATACACCATCTCCACTTTTACTAAAAACTCTACGGCGAACGGTGGCATACATCAATACACGGGCCAGGCATTAGCTCGCCACTCACGACCGGATTTCTGCGACGGGCCAGTTCCGTGGATATCACTGACGGATCTGGCCCGCCGATCTGAGGTCTCGTCGTTTCCGACTAACGTGCCATTCCCGCTCGTCGAGTCTAGCACTCCGACCTGCCCGCAGGCCGGGTCCGTTCACGTGCGGGGGCAAATCGGCGGGTTTTCGTGATTTATCCGCGAACCCAGGACTGCCGTGCATGCACAACAGGCCAGATGACACACGCGACGGATTTCATCAGTTGCGACTGTGTCTCACCACAAGTACGTTGTTCTGTCCTACCTTAATGGCATTTTATTTATTGTAGAATATTTTCACACTCTAACGCAGTTTACATCTTTGAGAGAAAGTATGGACCATGCCATTAAGAAAATTGTGGCAGTCGCTGACTGTCTGAACCTTTGTCAAGCATAGTAATTCGTAAGACCTGTAAAATAATGGACATAATACATTTATGGGTAATAACCTGCAACAACGAACACAGTACGAGAAACATTTTATTGACGCTTACTATACTGCTGCCTTATACAATTCATCCCCTCCCCCCCCCCCCCCCTGGTCCCTTTCACGTATCTTTTAAGAGATCTACATATTTCTGAGATTATTTCAGAAATTATTGAAAACATTTTAAATCTGGCTTTGCATCTACGAGAAAATGCGTATTTTTGTCATCAAAGCGTTTCGTTTTATTGAAATAAAGTATCGTCAATGGCCTAGAATGAAACAATCTGGCTTGCTTTCTACACCAAAAAACTTTTCGTTACAGAAGATGCTAATGTTACTTACGATATACTATGTCGATTTTCGCTAACGCCACGAAACGGTGACTGCTTTATGTTTTTCTATTCCCTCGTTCGGTTATATTGTTAGTTTTTTATAACACTTTGGTCTACAGTTGGAAACTGTCTAGAAATGTCTCAACAATATTTTTTAAATTCTTGTTTGTGTAACGTTCATGTGTCAATTGTCGAAAACAAATATTTCACGGTACAGTTGTGCACTTTTTCAATGTGCTCATTTTTACTGTACTTGTAGCAGCTAAAATTTGCTGTAACATGAAAATTACGCATTCATCAGTGGTGAATTTCGAGTATCACCTACATTTCCCTTGTTTCCACGTTAAAATTTGCTTCTTTTGTCAGAATAAAGCGTTTACACACTGTCATCTTGCTAACATGCTAATGAAGTTGTAAATGCGACAGAATCCTGAAACAGTGGTTTTTTAAACGGGGAACTGAAGACAAATCAGGCCAGAATCTTATGAAAAAGCCCATTTTCGGTATAAATATAAACGCATAATTTCTTCATTTACCTTGTTGCGAAGCCACACAAATCGTCATTCCACCAGCTACCGATGCCTCTTAAAAAATTATATCATTCCGTTGCAAAAGTCTGCAGTTACTCATATATAAGGATAGATAAGAAAGTTCTGCTTGACTACCATATGGTAAAACACCCTTCTGTTTGTGCGCTGCCAGTTGCCAAAGTCTCGTTTCGATATCTCGGACTGTTTCTGAGATATCGGGAGTGTTACGAGTATTTCATTTATTGCTGGCGTGCCGATCGCAAATGAGTGTGATGCATAACATTACTTTTCTCGAGATCGGTGGTAGATAGAAACCTCCTCCCAACTCTAAAGAAAAATTCAATATGTTAGCTAAACTTCATATGCAGCAACATATGGTGTAAACGTCCCATACACAAATTCATTGCGACCCCTATTTTTCTTTTCGAATTTTACGCTGTATTTCTTATATGCGAAATATCACAATAACTGTGTCTATTAGCGAAATTATGGCCACTACATTACGAAGCTGGCATATAAAGCCACAGCTGACGTAAAAACCTACCTTTTACCGAATAGTTTCTTTAAAATCGCCTGAGAAAAATTGCACGTATCCGACGCGATTCTGCAGGCGTAGCGCGTCAAACACAGTCTCGCTGAAAACTGACCTTTTTTGTGTCTTTGTTGGAACAGTAGCGAAATTATATGTAATGCTTTCGCCGGTGAACCGTTGCGCATGATAAGGTCCTTAAACTAAGCGCAGCACTAGATTCCCGCCGTGGCGCGAGAGCGTTCCTAACGGTTTCCTGTCTGCACGTCATCGTGGACCTCCTGCCAAGCGCGCACGTGGGCTCTGCACAGCGAAGTGTCCCCCTCTGCCAACAGGCGGCACCACTAGCAAATTCATTCATTCCCCTACTATCTGCAGCTCTGCACAGTGGCAAACTCAAACACACCAGAAACGTACTGTAATTTTGATAACATTTCCGAAGCAAGCGTGGATGAGCGTGTTGCTCACAAGCATACGCCGTGAAATTCATCAAACTGCACGTGTCCTCTCGCTTAAAGATTTGTGTGAAGAACAGATATCAACCCATGAGCATCACATACAGAACAGATCCTTCGCGTTCGTACAGGACATGATGATTGGGTTTAACAGCATTATATGCATGATACCTGCATCCATTTGTTACGACGCCGCAGGCAAAACCCCTCTGATCCTGGAGCGAGGATTCCATAAATATTATACAATAATTACATTTACACTCTCCCATAATTAACACACCATCTAGTATTGCGCATAATAGATGGCTCTTTTAGTTCGTTAGCTCCCATCTCGATTTTCCGAAAGACAGTTCGCTCGCTTTGCTACCGGTACTGCACACGCTCTTTCATTCGTTTTGCTAGTCATTTTAAATAATGACCAGTGCTGCCAATGCCCGTATTAGTACAGTTTTATGTCGAGTAATTAGACTTCGAAAGGGCAAATAAACCAGTTATTTACACAAATGGGGTAGCAACTACTTTACTTTACATACAGTGCACTCGTTGCATTTTAATTTTAAAATATATTTATTTATTAGTTCATTGCCGGAATATTACTCACAGAATATGCTAAATGCGTTTTTTTGTGGATAAAAATACACTTTCATAAATAATCGACATTTTTAAAGTTTTGGAAATAACCAACAAAAAATATTTCTGCTTTAGGTACAGGTTAAGTACTATATGGCACAAACAATAATACCTTTATCATTAACAGAAGAAACACTAACACTTATAACTTGTTACCAAACAATTACACATAGAAAAAATAACTATGACCCCTGAGTGAGATCGTATTCTAAAGCATACTTTTTGTGCTTTGCATTATCATTCTTTAAATAATCATTCTAATTCTCAAGTGAAATATTACAAAAACTTACATATTATTATGTAAAAACACTAATTTGGAAACTTTGTTCGTTGACAACAGTGTTCTTCGTTCATTAAGGATTTGTCCCGTCGCCGAAAAAACGCGTTCATAGGGCACTGATGTCGCTACTATGCAAAATCTCTTTAACACACATGCACATACATGAGGATATAACTGACGACGCTCGTGCCACCACTCAAGCGGATCTTTTTTTCGATCTAAATACTCTTCAATGAGGTATTTATCGAGTTCGCGAATACCAGCAGCAAGTTAGTTATCTGGTCTAGTGATTTTTCTTATTTCTTGGTCATACTCGTCCCATATAGAGTCTTTTTTATTTTCATTACTGTTGCTACTAGAACAAGACGCCGAAGGGTCGCTAGCAGTAGGATCAGCCACTAAAATATCTCGATTCTCCCTCTGAAGTAACTGCACTCTGCCAACTTTATTTTTGAGGCGTTGTATTGCAACTTCACAAGCTTTTTGATTTCTAAATCCTCTCCGTCTAAATCGGGGGTCCAGAATAGTACACTCAGCGTATACAATGTTATTCTCCAAATCTTTAAAACGGTCTTCCATGCCTTTCTTGAGCACTGATTGCACGGCGACAATTTTTTTATTGTTAGAAGCATGCTTCTGCAGAAAACTGTTGAGCAGGTTACAAAACACAGTAACTTTTGACAAAGTCACATTTCTTTCGGCACTTACTTCTACCGTAATTTCATAGAATGGACTAATTAAGGGCAAAACCCCTTCTATTATTTGTCAGTGACTTTCTTTTATTGTTAGGTCAGAGCGCAGAAGTGCTAACGTAGCAATCACTGCATCCTTTACCTTCAATATTCGCTGAAGCATGTCAAAAGTAGAATTCCAGCGTGTCTGGACGTCGTGTTTGAGCTTGAGGACAGGCAGATTCATTTGCTGTTGTGTAGCAATCAGTTTTTTTTGGCCTTGTGTACTACGATTGAAAAACTCGGCAATATTTTTAACTTGCGCCAAAACGTCAGATATTTCTTTAGTAGCTTCTTTAGATTTAGAGAGTGGGCGAAACATGAGACTGATCGCCACTCACCAAGTCTGACAGAAGATAAGATATTTGCAGCATTATCGCTAACAATAGCAGCAACTTTGTGGGAAATATGGCAGTCTGTCATAACGTCTTTCATGAAATTGCACAAGTTTTGGCTGGTATGCCGCTCTTTATAATTAATATAACCAAGTAATGCCGACTGAAGTTTAGTCTCTTCATCTACAAAGTGGATTACAATGGCTATATAGCTTTCATTATTCCTCGACGTCCAACCATCAGTACTGAGAGATAACGCTGATACAGTTTGCACCTTCTTTTGTACTTCATCCATTATGTCACTGTGAACCCTTGACATTACATTTTCCAAAAACTTTTTTCTTGATGGAAGTGTGTAGTTTGGGCAATGAGAAACTATCAGTTTTCGAAAATCTTTTTCTCCCACAATTCGTAGAGCGTGATGCCCTTTAGCTACCATCTTGACAACTTGTCTATTTCTTCAACCTTTCGGACTGACGGTGGTCTTCGAATATATTGGTTCATTGATTGTTGGGAGGCTGATACCGAAATAACATTCTGCAATAACGATGTAGTTTGATTTGCTTGCAGTGAGTTTAAACTAGACATTATCGGTGGTTGTCTTTCCATCGTTATTGCGATTAAAGCGTGTTTTGTTTTCATATGCCGGGTTAAATTTCCGTTTGAGCCTCCTGCAATACTTATTAATGTTGAACAGTAGTTACATTTTGCTTTTCTTTTATCTGTGTCTTCAGTGAAACGTGTCCACAAGGAACTAAGTTTCCTTTTTGATGACATCGTAATAAACAGCCTAAAACAAAATATAGTAACCCTATAATCAACCGATACGCATTACCGTACTCCACATCATCGCATTGTAGAAGTCCATTGTTAGGTGATGATAGTCATTTTACATTACACATTTTAGGTACAGTACTTACCTGTACGATTTTACTTCTCGATACTATGGTTATATGTCAGACACTGCAGTGCAGAATACCGTAAAACAGAAAATTCGCACCACTGAACTATGTAACTGCAGCTGGCAGACGCTCAGCACGATATGACGCTCATTGGCGGGGAGGAGGGCGGGGGGGGGGGAGGGGGGGGGGGAGCACGTGATTTTTTTAAAGCCTACTGCGGGCTCTCGCTCCGTCTCGCTATTGTCCGTCGGTCTTCGGGAAAGAGCGAACGAACTAAGTAGCGAGGTTATCCGTGAACTAGTTCGCTTAATTCGCCTGTGTGAGTGTTCTTCCGAACTAGTTCGTTCACGAACTACACAAGACTACCATCAGCCATGGATGCCATCAACAGCAGCATTAAAATTCTGACACAACTTGAGTTGACTGTGGTTTATCACGGACATCCTGCGCCCTCATGCGACAGTATCATGGTAAAATTTTACAACAAGACAATTCTCGCCCACATGTAGCACCCTTTTTTCTATTAACTGTCTGCGTGAGCCGTGCGGTTCTAAGCGCGTCAGTTTGGAACCGCGTGACCGCTACGGTCGCAGGTTCGAATCCTGCCTCGGGCATGGATGTGTGTGATGTCCTTAGGTTAGTTAGGTTTAAGTAGTTCTAAGTTCTAGGGGACTGATGACCTCAGTAGTTAAGTCCCATAGTGCTCAGAGCCATTTGAACCATTTTTTTGTCTGCGTGAGAGGAGCTTCCGTGGCCAGCAATAAACCCGGATCCGTCCACAGTAGATGTGTGGGAGCGGCTCAGATCGTCAGCTCCGTCCCAGTGCCGGTATCCGAGATATCAAGGTTCAGTTACAACAGTTGTGTTACAGCTTACTTTATGACTCCCTTCCCAATCGAATCAGTGCATAAAACCCACAGAGGGGTGCAACTTCGTACTGATAAGTCGATTCAAACTGCTAAGTTCTTTGTAACTTAAATAACATCATATACTCTCGCAAAAGGTGAAGTTTCGTCCTACCCTTCTGGGTAATTCACTTATTTCGTCCGGCAGTGTATGTCACGCCCCTTTTCTTAATATTATTTCAGTAGGCATTTGTACTAGAACAAGGAGTAGAAATTGACGTCATTCTTATCAAAGCATAATAAAACACGTAAAACGTATTGTTGAGGAAACGTCAACAAACTAAATGTGTCCTGCAAAACATATTCCGTGTTTTACTTCTGTGGAAGCGGCAAACTAAATGAAACGCTGCAGCAAGTAGAGGAATTCAGTGAAGAACTGTAATTATGGTGGTTGCAGAAATAAATATTAATTCAATGTAGCAATCTATTAGGTTTTCACCTGCCGATATGTAAAAACGATAACCATTGCATAAATACTCAGCATTTCAAAGAAATTACGTTAACTGTACCAACACATGTGTAATACTGAACAGCGGAAACACGGCCCTATAGTAGCCCAAAAAAGCCGAATATGCTCCTGTTTGAAAGGTAGGATGCCAGTTGCCTCATTCAAACTTCCTCACCACCTTCAAAAATTTTCCCAAAAATTTTGGCTTGCGAAGATACTCGCGCTCTTTTTAAGACACAGCTTACACCTCACTCCCACAAGCTAGCCTACCTGTAACTCTCTCACACCCACTAGTCCACCACTGTAACAGTCTCATGCCCGTCTACATCCGATTGCCCATACTCACTCATGCAGCCCATTCATTATCGCTTGGTGTCTGTCTAGTGTCATTATCTTACAGCCACATTCTTCTCCGTTCTGTCTTACTTCTACTGTCTGCTTTCACTTTTTCTCTCTTGCTCTCTCTTACTGTCAATATCTCATTCCTTCCGTCCTAATGCCGCTGTCTCTTCTCACAGTCACTATCCATCTATCTCCTCCTCGTTGTCATCATCACATACTCTGTCTCACTCTTTCTATACCAGTGGTTCCCAACAGGTGGTCCGCGGACCCCCAGGAGTCCGCGAGCTATGCCAGAGGGGTCCGCAAGATGCTATTAGAATAAAAAATATATACTAAATATATTTCGTATGATAACAGATTTTTTGTTTTGGCCGCTTCCTGCATGAGCAGAGCTTTAGCGAACGCAAACTTCTGCGTCTAGCGTTTTCCTAGAGCCAACTGACGCTATCACATTCTAGCGCAAAGCTAGAATTAGATAGATGCAAATAGTTCTGCTTTATGCCGTTAGACTACGCGCGCTGCCTCTTTGCAGCTGACAACTGACAGTCACTTTATACATAAACTCGCATTTCAGACGACAATCGACCATTGTTAATTTATTTCCAGTGGTTTCACAGACCGCACTGTTTACATATTCAATATTCTGTATTAAAACAGTAGTATTTGTAAAGCGTTGTTTTTTGGAGAAGCTACAGTTCGCGTAGGTAAAAATGGACCGTTGGTTAAAAAGTGGTTCGTTAAACGAGAAGGGCCTACAGATGAAGAGGAAGATAATGCATTTGTTATACTAAACACCCAGATTTGAAGACAAAGATTTTGAGCAATAATCAAAAATTTAACAATAACAATGATGGCTAAATTGAGAAAGTTTTAAGCTCAATATTTTTTCAATAATGAATATGTCAATGTTTTTTTAAGTACCAAAGATAGAAAAAGTATAAAAAGACTCTTAATTTGGCTTTTAGGTACTTGATACTGTGATATGACAAGGTACTAATCATGCTCGATCAGGGGGTCCTCGAGAACATTTTGTTGGGAACCCCTGTTCTATGCTACAAAAAAAATGGTTCAAATGGCTCTGAGCACTATGGGACTCAACTGCTGTGGTCATAAGTCCCCTAGAACTTAGAACTACTTAAACCTAACTAACCTAAGGACATCACACACATCCATGCCCGAGGCAGGATTCGAACCTGCGACCGTAGCGGTCGTGCGGTTCCAGACTGTAGCGCCTTTAACCGCTCGGCCACTTCGGCCGGCTCTATACTACAACCACTGCCTACTATCTTCCAGCATTTATTACTTTTCCTTCTCTTTCCCACTGCCGCCGTCTCTCCCAGCATAAGAACGGACGAATATGTTCGCATGTTAAATTTATGGGAAAATTTTTAAAGGTGCTGTCGAAGGTAGCTGGTTCTCCACTTTTCAGTCAGAACCTTTTAAACAGGAGCATATTCGCTTTTTGTGTTCCGATAGGAGCATTTTTCCGCTGAATCCCTTCTTTTCTTTGCCAGAGCGGGGCATGTAACTAACAGACATATAAAGTTTTGATAGTTTACTTACGTAAGTAACGTAAAACTAATTTTACACCTCAGACAGAATTTTACATGCACAAAAATTCTGCATTTTCTTCACTACTATAACATAGGGTTTCCAGATGATAACGGGGACGCTTTACAGCACATTACTCCGTGCTTCATTTCCGCCTCATACCGAATTTCACTCGCATATTTTACGTGTACCTCTCTATCTCGGAAACGGATAAAGATATCTAGAAAATTTTCATTAATGTACGAGATCGGGGTCTTACGAATATGTCATAAAAATTACACCCATTTGCTGTGCATAGCCGTCTTGGAACCTGCGGTTCGGTTTTGGTACCAAAATGCCATGTTTTTGGGGCATTTCTCGATAGCGGATAAAGATTTTTGATAACAGGAAGATGGCACTTCTAAGAGACAGTCCAAAAGAAACGATGTTAAAATGTGAGCAATTTGCTGCGGTTATTTATTATTTAGATTTTGTCTCATACCGGCTTTTACGTACGTATTTTACTTGTATACGTAAGATAAGTTTGAACATATGTATCTCGGAAGCGGATAAAGATATCGGAATATTTTCACGGTTGTTGGAGATCGAGATCTTAGAAACATATCGTAAAAAATTCAGCAATTTGCTGTGCTTAGCCGTCTTGGAATCCGAGGCTCGGTTTTGGCGCGAAAATATGGCAAATAACCCTTTTTGGGGTTTTTCTAAGGAACGGCTCCTTAAGGGCCACCGTAGACATATCAAAAGAAAGAATAACCAACCGATTTGCTCGACTTGCCTGAGCAGGAGGAAGTGTGTAATATTCATACTTTGACCCTACATTGTAGGATAATGACATTAAGACGATTCTTTTGTTGGGTAAAAAATGGCGCTAGCCCAAGGGCTGACCAAAACACTTTTTATTTATTTATTTATTTATTTTATTTGGCCTTTGAGTGTGTACTCAATTCAGCCATCGGCAACACATAGTGACAATGTACACATAATTGAATAAACAAATACAGAAATGTATATTTACAAGAATAAAAAGCTTAACTGTTACAGGTTTGTACATAATGTTTTAAAAATTGAATTGAATTGAATTGGAAAGTAATTAAAAGTGCCTTGGCTTTCAATTCACACCAATTCTGAAATATCTTCATCAGCAAGACATATTTATAATTTACGTACACCATTAAAACCTACAGATTGTGACCGGTACTCTTGATGAAGTTAACTATCACTTTATATAGACGTACGTCTTTAGTACACAAAAGAGAAGAAGCTGATTGAGGAAGATGGTAGCCCATACTCAGCAATGTCTTCAGAAAGACAAACACTTACCCCACCTTTCAGTCGCCAACAGAACTCGAGGTGTAAGTCAAGGAAGAATCGCGTTTTCATGTGGGGTGTTTCGGAAACTTTCAGTTGCTAACTTCAATGCTTGATTTCAACAGTAAATGAGAAAAACTGCAGCTGAGGGCTCCACTTGGTATAGTGCGTAATGACACAAACTCGGCTGCGTGCCCTCCGTCACGCGACTTAGATGTTGATTTCAAACCTTAACACGTCATAGATGGCGGCGTGCGTGGTCTACCTGTGGTCTAAGTGGATAAGATTTACTTAGGGGTAATGTGACGGCTGTTCTCTATGGCGATAGTATCTTGCAATGTTGTGTGTGCCTTGTCTGTGGTTCACGGACCTAGGTTCCATCTGTCTTACAGTAATATATGACAACGCAGCGCCGGCCTGATGGACTAGTACCAACAACACGGAGATAACACTCGTTCAGAGCAGTCATCTCGTTCCCGGACTTCAATCCGACTGCACATACATGGGACGGCTCTAGCCCGAATGACCGAAGTGCTAAACCCCCCTACCCCCACACATTGGGCACTGCTGACCTCCAGTACACGTTTGTCTAGCTTGTCTAGGAATGGGAGGCTCTACCGCAGGTCCAATCCACCGGATAGGGAACCTTCGTATCCTCTGGTTTGGCTTGCAGAGACTGCATCCACACCCTGCATTGACGTTCTGCAGCCACCAGAGTAGAGGTACCGTACAGGCTAAGATGCCAGCGCACCTTTCAGTGAGTACATAATGGAGATGTTTCATGTCGTTTCGTGGATATCGAGAACTTCTTTAACTTCAGACATGAGTCTACATCGTCGCGAACTGTTGCAGCCATCGGGGCTTCACACTTTTGCGCCTTGTTTTCGCGCAACCCTACTTTTTAAATTTAATTTAATTAAATTTAATTTATCTACCCATGTTCGTAGAAGGTTAACATACAAATGTTTCTTATCAAATTAGGTCATCGTCCCCATCGGACAAGGGAAGTATTGGGAGGGAAGTCGGCCGTGTCCTTTCAAAGGAACCATCCCGGCATTTGCCTGAAGTCATTTAAAGAAATCGCGGAAAACCTAAATCAGCATGGATGGACGAGGTTTTCAACTGTCGTCCTCCCGAATGCGAGTCCAATGTGCTAACCACTACGGCACTTCACTCGGTTTCACAGTAAGTGGCATACATATATTGTAAAATATATGTGTATATGGTATTTTCAGGAGTTACAGTCTTTTTAACTTCTCATACACTTATGTTTCATTCTTATATCAATTATTTATTCATTCTTACATTTTATTCTTATGTTTGTTCTTCAGAAATATTTGGCGCATTGTGTTGCATGATACCGACCGTAGTTATAATTCGAAACACAGAAATTTCGAACACCATGAGCATCACGCGAGGACAGGTTTACCACAGCGATATTACTTCGTACGAATCTCATTCCGGCAAGAAACTTCGTTAACATTACTGAAGATTTCATGGCTGGCAATAATTTCGCGATAAATCACGCATATCCGGCCTCTGTGGTCGAGCGGTTCTAGGCGCTTCAGTCCGGAACCGCGCTGCTGCTACGGTCGCAGGTTCGAATCCTGCCTCGGGAAAGGATGTGTGTGATGTCCTTAGGTTAGTTAGGTTTAAGTAGTTCTATGTTCTAGGGGACTGATGACCTCAGATGTTAAGTCCCATAGTGCTCAGAGTCATTTGAATTTGAAATCACGCATAACGGATCACTTTTCCGAAACTTGGCGCTTGAAGTTGGTTATCAATCAAGATACGCAACAGGAGTTTCACCGAAAACAATTTCCATACTTTTTTTTTTAATTCATTCACCAGACATAAAATTACTAGATGAGTAGGGACAACGCTATTTCAGTATACATTGTAAAACAGTCGTGCAGTAATCTGCTACGGACATAGATAGCTAAACGAAAAACAAAAATAAAAATAATTGGTTTCGAACGCGGGGTGAAAAAAAATGAAGCCGCAACGCTAGCCATTTCGGCTGAACAATTACGTCGCTAAAAGACACATAAAGTGCCTCGAAAACTTTGACGGTCGTTGTCTCGAAAACGATCGAACATATAATGATAAACCGAGACCCGTGTTCGCTTATGTCGGCTCGTCTTCCACTGGGGAAAGTTTATGGGAAACCGGGTTACGGCACTTGCCGTGTTCTCCTCCTCAGTGAAGGCTACTGGCGACGGCAGCGAGGCAGACAGACAGGGAGACGAGGGAACGCAGACAGCGAAGGCCGCGCAGACGGGCAGGCGAGGCACGTTTTGTAGGACAGCCGCGCCCCATTGACAGGCAAGCTGCGGCCTTTTAAACCAGACAGCCGGCGTGCCGCCGCCACACAAAGATGGACAAGAGGCGGCCATTAGGCGGCGGCTGCTTCCTGAGGACGCAGATGCGACTGCGGGACAGCTGAGCGCCGCTAGCTGCCGCCACTGCCACTGCCAGCACGTGGCCCGCACCTGACTCTCTCTCTACACCTGTACCTGCCATCTGCGGGTCTAGCTACCAGCACGCTCTATTGTAATCGCCGGCATCTAGAGAGTGCGCCGCTGCAGGAAGCGCCGCGGCAAGGTGCACCGTGCACCTCCAAGCGGGCTCCGGGAAGTTAATGTCGCCGACGTCCCATGCTTCAAACGATGGACGCCTTAAAATTTGATAATTACCGACCGCTTCGCCTAATTCCGCACGCATTAAAAATAATATGTCGACAAAGAACCAACATACAGGGTGGTCCATTCATAGTGACCGGGTCAAATATCTCACGAAATTAGCATCAAACGAAAAAACTACAAAGAACGAAACTCGTCTAGCTTGAAGGGGGAAACCAGATGGCGCTATGGTTGGCCCGCTAGATGGTGCTGTCATAGGTCAAACGGATATCAGCTGCGTCTTTTTAAACAGGGACCCCCATTTTTTATTACATATTCGTGCAGTACGTAAAGAAATGTGAATGTTTCAGTTGGACCACTTTTTTCACTTTGTGATAGATGCCGCTGTAATAGTCGCAAACGTATAAGTACGTGGTATCACGTAACATTCCGCCAGTGCGGACGGTATTTGCTTCGTGATACAGTACCCGTGTTAAAATGGACCGTTTACCAATTGCGGAAAAGTTCGATATCGTGTTGATGTATGGCTATTGTGATCAAAATGCCCAACGGGCATATGCTATATATGCTGCTCGGTATCCTGGACGACATCATCCAAGTGTCCGGACAGTTCGCCGGATAGTTACGTTATTTAAGGAAACAGGAGGTGTTCAGCCACTTGTGAAACGTCAACCACGACCTGCAACAAATGATGACGCCCAGGTAGTTGTTTTAGCTGCTCTCGCGGCTAATCCGCACGTCAGTAGCAGACAAATTGCGAGAGAATGCTACATCAACATCGATTCCACCCGTACCATATTTCTATACACCACGAATTGCATGACGACGACTAAGAACGTCGTGTACAATTCTGCCACTGGGTACATGAGAAATTACAGGACGATGACAGATTTTTTGCACGCGTTCTATTTAGCGACGAAGCGTCATTCATCAACAGCGGTAACGTAAACCGGCAAAATATGCACTCTTGGGCAACGGAAAATCCACGTTGGCTGCGACAAGTGGAACATCCGTGACCTTGGCAGGTTAATGTATGGTGCGGCATGATGGGAGCAAGGGCAATTGGCCCCCATTTTATCGATGTCAATTTAAATGGTGCAGTGTATGCTGATTTCCTACGTAATGTTCTACCGATGTTAGTACAATATGTTTCACTCCATGACAGAATGGCTATGTACTTCCAACATGATGAATGTCTGGCCATAGCTCGTGTGCGGTTGAAGCGGTATTGAATAGCATATTTCATGACAGGTGGATTGGCCCGCACGTTCACCGGATCTGACGTCCCCGGATTTCTTTCTGTGGGGAAAGTTGAAGGATATTTACTACCGTGATCCACCGACAACGCCTGGCAACATGCGTCAACGCATTGTCAATGCATGTGCGAACATTACGGAAGGCGAACTACTCGCTGTTGAGAGCAATGTCGTTACACGTATTGCCAAATGCATTGAGGTTGATGGACATCATTTTGAGCATTTATTGCATTAATGTGGTATTTGCAGGTAATCACGGTCTAACAATGAGCGTTGTCAGAAATGATAAGTTCACAAAGGTACATGTATCACATTGGAACAACCGAAATAAAATGTTCAAACGTACCTGCGTTCTGTATTTTAATTTAAAAAAACTTACATGTTACCAACTGCTCGTCTAAAATTGCGAGCCATATGTTTTTGACTATTACAGCGCCATCTATCACAAAGGGAAAAAAGTGGTCCAACTAAAACATTCATATTTCTTTACGTACGACATGAATATCTAATAAAAAAAGGGGGTTCCTATTTAAAAAAACGCAGTTGATATCCGTTTGACCTATGGCAGCGCCATCTAGCGAGCCAACCATAGCGTCATCTGGTTCCCTCCTTCAAGCTAGACAAGTTTCGTTCTTTGTAGTTTTTCGTTTGACGCTTATTCCGTGCGATATTTGCCCCGGTCATGATCAATGGACCACCATGTATACTGCTGAACTAGTGCCCTACAGTGTCTTATGAGGACGGCCGAAGGAAAAACTGTGAATCCTATGGTACACTATACAGGCTGTCCCATTTATCTTAACCACCCTAAATAACTGTTTGTCCAAATGCAAATTACAAAATGTTTCACGCAAATGTTCTTCAGCCGTCAGGGACACATTAATCAGCATGACTGCCTTCGTTGTATCTTTGTTTTTTACAAAGATATGAACAGCGGTATGACTTTTTTAAATGGCACCCTGTATTTTTTATTCGGTAATTCATTTCCTCTCCTAAAGACCTATTCAAAAATGTATCACATTGTACCATTCAATGAAACACAACGTTATTAATTACATAACACAACACTGACTTTGAGCCTGGGATCACAAACTCGTCCACGTGATGGAGTTGTCAGAAAACAAATGAAAAACAAGTATAAACATAACACAAAATTGACTTTGACTCTCCTGTACCATAGCCCAGGAGTAGAACATTCAGAGGTGCTCAAACTGGTGACCCTGGACATCGATACACTGGTGCATTCGTTGAAAGAAATAATTATTTACTGCTTCCAGTGTTGTCTGGTGAAGAGAATTACGAGCAAGCACGTTATGTTCCTGCATGTCCTCTGGAGTTGTTGGAATATCGCGTCGGACAACGTCTCTAATGCATCGCCAAAGAAAAATGTCCAGAGGATATAAATCAGGAGACCTAGCAGGCTAAGTAACTGTTCCTCCTCGACCAATCCATCTGGCAGGATACCTTCGGTTCAAAAAATGGTTCCAATGGTTCTGAGAACTATGGGACTTAACTTCTGAGGTCATCAGTCCCCTAGAACTTAGAACTACTTAAATTTAACTAACCTAAGGACATCACACACATCCATGCCCGAGGCAGGATTCGAACCTGCGACCGTAGCAGTCGCGCGGCTCCGGACGGAGCGCCTAGAACCGGGAGAAAGTATCCACTGAGCTCAATTACAAATGCAATAAAACAAGGCTTTTGTACAGTTAGGTAACAGAAGTCATGGGATACCTCCTAATATCGTGGAGGAACTCCTTTTACCCAGCGTAGTGCAGCAACTCGCCGTGGTATGCACTCAACAACTCGTTGGAAGTCTCCTGCTGAAATATTGAGCCATGCTGCCTCTATACTGGTAGCATGCCGCGACAGCGTGGACGTGAACCGTATGTGCAGTTGATGGACTTTGAGCGAGGGCGTATAGTGGGCATGCGAGAGGCCGGGTGGACGTACCGCCGAATTGCTCAACACGTGGGGCGTGAGGTCTCCACAGTACATCGATGTTGTCGCCAGTAATCGGCGGAAGGTGCACGTGCCCGTCGACCTGGGACCGGACCGCAGCGACGCACGGATGCACGCCAAGACCGTTGGATCCTACGCAGTGCCGTAGGGGACCGCACCGCCACTTCCCAGCAAATTAGGGACACTGTTGCTCCTGGGGTACCGGCGAGGACCATTCGCAACCGTCTCCATGAAGCTGGGCTACGGTCCCGCACACCGTCAGGCCGTCTTCCGCTCACGCCCCAACATCGTGCAGCCCGCCTCCAGTGGTGTCGCGACAGGCGTGAATGGAGGGACGAATGGAGACGTGTCGTCTTCAGCGATGAGAGTCGCTTCTGCCTTGGTGCCAATGATGGTCGTATGGGTGTTTGGCGCCGTGCAGGTGAGCGCCACAATCAGAACTGCATACGACCGAGGCACACAGGGCCAACACCCGGCATCATGGTGTGGGGAGCGATCTCCTACACTGGCCGTACACCACTGGTGATCGTCGAGGGGACACTGAATAGTGCACGGTACATCCAAACCGTCATCGAACCCATCGTTCTACCATTCCTAGACCGGCAAGGGAACTTGCTGTTCCAACAGGACAATGCACGTCCGCATGTATCCCGTGCCACCCAACGTGCTCTAGAAGGTGTAAGTCAACTACCCTGGCCAGCAAGATCTCCGGATCTGTCCCCCATTGAGCATGTTTGGGACTGGATGAAGCGTCGTCTCACGCGGTCTGCACGTCCAGCACGAACGCTGGTCCAACTGAGGCGCCAGGTGGAAATGGCATGGCAAGCCGTTCCACAGGACTACATCCAGCATCTCTACGATCGTCTCCATGGGAGAATAGCAGCCTGCATTGCTGCGAAAGGTGGATATACACTGTACTAGTGCCGACATTGTGCATGCTCTGTTGCCTGTGTCTATGTGCCTGTGGTTCTGTCAGTGTGATCATGTGATGTATCTGACCCCAGGAATGTGTCAATAAAGTTTCCCCTTCCTGGGACAATGAATTCACGGTGTTCTTATTTCAATTTCCAGGAGTGTATGTGATCAAATCAGACGACAGCTACGTGCGCTTCACGAGTTCGTAATTCTTTCAGAAAGACAGATGAAGGATGTCTACGAATGGTTGGTAACAACACTGAGCACCTCTAGTATTTTTATCGGTTGTATGTTTACGGATTTTTTTTTTACTTATATCCAGTACTACTTCCTCCATAATAGAAATCGATTTACAAGCCTGGTATTTGTGGCTGATTTTTGTAGTATTAAACGTTCACGGTGCACTTGTCGCGTTAATTTTTTTATATGCAAATCCGAGTTTTCGGTACATTGTCCTCCTCAGGAAATCAACTGACTGTCGAGAAGTAACGGCATCACACAGGTGCAAATGATGTAGCGGTGCCCATGCGATCACGGACTGCATTAGCGTCAACGATGAAACGTAATTCGCACCGAATACATATCTCGATATTTGATACGGGACGAGTAACATGAACTCTTGAGCACACAACTTCCGCGTGGCTGCCGATTCCTATCTCGTCCGTCATGTTCTAGTTGGACAAAAAATTTGATTTGTCTGTGCGAGATTAAGGGCTATTTACCTATTTACTCATTTCATGTTACAAACCATACATCACGCACAATAACAGTGACTGAAGCAGGGAATTGTCAGATCAACAGGATATTTTGCAATTCTATATTAGAAGATGCGTAGATAACCAGAATAATTGCTTTCTTCACGCAAGCTACGAGTTTTGGAATACCTCTTCTGGCTTTGTTCCTGCAAATGGTAACAGAAAATCTGGTGCGCCAGAAATTTTTCGTATGCTTTGTATCTTAGCTGTGTAAGTCCAGCAGGAAACTGACAGGCATTTACAACACCGTTCTTGAAATCTGGCACCTTGCACATATACCTGTGTTATCAAAATAGTCCACCAATAGTACCCATATGTGCAGATTATTTTCGTGAAGACTCTATGTTTAACCGCTGTTGAAGGAAACGCATCGGTGCATTTGGGATACGTTTCTCTACGACACTGATTGGTGATATAAATTTTAGTAGGCAACAAATCACGTGAAACTATATTTCGTTTTAGGTTGAGAAAGATAACTGCCGTTCCATGTTTTAATGCCAGTTTAACATTTAATAAACACATGCTTTGGTTATAATCTACGTAACTTTTATCAGTAGTTCCGTGTCCGAAAAAAAAATGTCTGGTTTGTTCGAGTGCTCTTTGTATCGTTTGCAGCACTTGCTTTCTGCCAGTTATATTATTTAAAACGTTGGCTAATACAGTGCATAATTTATTCATTCCTGTTAAGTTGTTCTGGCGTTTTTTTGTACTATAATGGTATGTACGAATTAAACTCAAACGAAATAAAGAATAGTCATGTTTCTGATAGTACTTTTAATGCTCGGCCCACAGGACAATTTTTTAAATGAAACAGCATGGTTATCATAGTTTTTTTGCACTAGTTCTGAAACAAACCGTTTTTTTTTTCAGAAATTTGCAATATGCGATGTAATAGACTCATCTGATCGCAGAATCTGAAAGTATTTTTGCTTTTGCCTTCTAGTGACACTTCGTGGCCATCATATTGTAGTTGGGCGAGATACCACGATTGAGGACCTTGAGCTGGCACACCGAGGCAGCTGGAGTTCGACATCCAGTTAAGATAGAGATCGTTCTATCGGGCATGTTCCTATTGAAAGTAAACAATGTGACATCTGTGTTTATACAAAATAACTGTCTGGCGCATGAAACGAAGTCAGTACTTCCTGGAAACTGGAAACCAAAATGCAGACAACCACGACAACAGAAACAGCATACGATGTCTTCCGTTTCTTGAACCAACAAGAAATAAAATTGGAAAAATCTAAAACAGACGTAAATTAAAACCGTCTTTCTACTGTATAAGGAGAGATGTTAGCACTTGTGAAGCACAGTCATAACCTGAGACTCCCATGTGTTTACAATATTCGGTGCAAATATGGCCACAGCTAAGCGGACCACATTCTGCGCTATAGCGAACATGATCAGTACATCAGGTACAGAAATCTAGAACATTATGCCTTTGTCGAACAAAACGTTACGTATAGTCCGCCTCGGTAGCTGCAGGGTCAGCGCGGATGATTGCTAACCGAAGGCGGCCGGGTTAGGTTCCTGGCCGTGTCGGAGAGTTTATCCGTTCGGGGACTGAGTGTTCTGTTGTCCCTATATTCGTATCGTTATAACCGACACAAAAGTCGCCTCAAACACCCTGTCGTATCGTCTTCCCACTACTGAGATGGCTGTATGGGCACGAACCGAAAGCTAATAAATGGAATTAATAAGCCCAATATAAAAATAATAACAAAAAAAAAAACTTTGCGTATAAGTACAAGACGTTTTTTGAACCAATACGGATTCTAGCCAACGCTTCACGGCACTAGGACTCAATTAATAAAGAGACTGTGTAAGTTACAATGTGTGTCTACAATTTCAACAGAGATACCAGCTACGCAATCAAGAGTGCGGGAGTGCGTGGTAGCAAGCAGTCAATACCGTGCGACTGCAGAGGTGCGTATTTTCTGTTCGTTCTTTAGTTAAAGCAAGCAGGCTGTTGGAGTAATGGCCGACGTAGGGTCGGGGACTTTTCAGTCAAACACCAGGCGAGCTGGTAGAGGCGCAGGAGGAGTCCCAATCGAGAACATTTGGGAGGGGACTTCCAGTTCCAGCACCCGCCTTACAAACATGGAAAAACTACCGAAAACTGTGCTCGGAAATGGGGGACAGCAACTATCATAATTTAATTCTGGAACAATTGTCGGAAACAAAAAAAACCTAACACATTGGAAAGAGTACTTCTGTATCTCTATACAGAGTGAGTGTTCAACACATGCAGTGTGCCTCTGTAACTGTCAATGGAAGGGAAAGCAATCGACGTGGTATTTTTTTTTATGACTGCACATTATCATCTCCGGTATTATTACACACGGTTTTCCGAAACTCCTTCACCAAAGAAGACCAAGAAAATATTCCTGAATTCTAATCAAGAACAACTGCCAAGATGAGAAACATAGAAGCAAACACCCTCGGTGTAGCAGAGCAGCTTAAATCATTTAATAAAGGCAAGGCCTCAGGCCCAGATTGTATACCAGTCAGGTTCCTCTCAGAGTATGCTGATAAAATAGCTTCATATGTAGCAATTATATACAACCACTCGCTCACAGAAAGATACGTACCTAAAGACTGGAAAATTGCTCAAGTCACACCGATACTCAAAAAGGGAAGTAGGAGTAATCCGCTGAATTACAGGCCCATACCATTAACATC
Source organism: Schistocerca americana (assembly GCF_021461395.2). Classification (NCBI taxonomy): domain Eukaryota; kingdom Metazoa; phylum Arthropoda; class Insecta; order Orthoptera; family Acrididae; genus Schistocerca; species Schistocerca americana. The sequence goes on from NC_060121.1 coordinate 113,763,249, forward strand.
GATTTGCAGTAGGGTTTTGGAACATATACTGTATTCGAACATTATGAAGTACCTCGAAGAAAACGATTTATTGACATATAATCAGCACGGATTCAGAAAATATCGTTCTTGCGAAACACAACTAGCTCTTTATACTCATGAAGTAATAGGTGCTATCGACAGGGGATGTCAAATTGATTCTATATATTCAGATGTCCGGAAGGCTTTCGACACCGTTCCTCACAAGCTTCTTCTAACCATACTGTGTTACTATGGAATATCGCCTCTGTTGTGCGACTTGATTCGTGGTTTCCTGTCAGAAAGGTCACAGTTCGTAGTAATAGACGGAAAGTAATCGATTAAAACAGAAGTAATATCCGGCGTTCCCCTAGAAAGTGTTATACTGCCTCTGTTGTTCCTGATCTATATTAACGACATACAAGACAATCTGAGTAGCCCTCTTGGATTGTTTTCAGATGATGCTGTCATTTACCGTCTTGTAAAGTCATCAGATGACCAAAACGAAATGCAAAATGATTTAGGTAAGATATCTGTATGGTGTGAAAAGTGGCCATTGACCCTGAATAAAGAAAAGTATGAAGTTATTCACATGAGTAGTAAAAGAAATCCGTTTAATTTCTATTACGCGATAAGTCACACAAATCTGACTGTAAATTTAACTAAATACTTAGGGATTACAAGCAACCTAAATTGGAACGATCACATAGATAATATTGTGGGTAGAGCAAACCAAAGACTGCGATTCATTGACAGGACACTTAGAAGGTGCAACAGGTCTACTAAAGAGACTGCTTACACTACACTTGTTCGCACTATTCTGGAGTACTACTGTGCGGTGTGGGATCCGCATCAGGTGGGACTGACGGTCGACATTGAAAAAGTTCAAAGAAGGGCAGCTCATTTTGTATTATCGCGAAATAGGGGAGATAGTGCTACAGGCATGATAAGTGAATTGGAGTGGCAATCTTTAAAACAAAGGCGTTTTTCGTTGCGACAGGATCTTCTCATGAAATTTCAATCACCAGTTTTATTCTCCGATTGCGACAACATTCTGTTGGCACCCACCTACATAGGGAGAAATGATCATCACGATAAAATAAGATAAATCAGGCCTTGCACAGAAAAATTTAAGTGCTCGTTTTTCCCGCGCGCCGTTCGAGAGTGGAACGGTAGAAAGGCAGCTTGAAGTTGGTTCACTGAACCCTCTGCCAGGCACTTAATTGTGAACAGCAGAGTAAACACGCAGATGTAGATGTAGATTATATTCCGTTAGTGCATAAGTTTGTAGTGTGCTTCCATAAGGTTAATTAACACAACAGATACACATAACAGAGACTTCAGTCATCAATAATACTTGGGTGTACATCAAGTCCGGGAACACTTTCAATTATTTATTGCACAAGAACTACACGTAGTACTGATGTTATACATATTGTATTTTGAACATTCGATATGCGAACCATGAGTGACCCGGCAGACGTCAGTACGGTAATGGAATTCTTGCCATACCCGTCCCAGCATGGCATCGTCGGCTGTGGCAGTCGCATCACTTATTCTCCCCCGGAGCTCTGCTACACCACGTGGTAGAGGCGGTACATACACCAGATCTTTAATGTGTCCCCACAGAAAAAAGTCACACGGAGTGAGACCTGGTGATCAGGGAGGCCACTTTATGAAACAGCTGTCCCCTTATGTAGCACGGCCGATCCATCGATGCGGCAGCTCCGTGTTCAGGTATCCATGAACTTCACGATGAAAATGGGGTGGAGGCCCATCCGAGTCCGATTGCATTTGAGGCATCAGCCACTGCTTCAACATATCCAAGTAGGAATATCCAGTGACAGTGCTCTCGGCGATGAGGAATGGCCCGTAAAGTTTTCGACGTGGCAAGACACAAAAAACGTTTACCTTTGAGGAATCACGCTCAGATTCAATGCATTCGTGTGGATGCAATGTACCCCAGATTCGACAATTATGCTTGTTCACTTTCCCATTAGTGTGAAAAGTGGCTTCGTTGGTAAAAATTAAGCGATCAACAACGCCATCCCCATCCTTATTCAAGTGTTGCAACTGCGAACAAAACTCAAAACGCTTGTCTTTGTCGTCGGCACTGAGCTTCTGCACTAGCTCCAATTTCAATGGTTTCATAGACAGCTTCTGTCGCGGGACTTTCCACACTGTCATTGGAGCTATTTCAAGTTCACGGGATGCACGACGCACCGATTTCTTTGGCCTCCTTATGAATGTCTCTCGTACGCGCTCCACATTCACTTCACTCAAACTGGGACGTACGCTTCTCTTTGCCGGGCACAAGCAACCCGTCGTAACGAATTTGTTGTGCCGGTAGTAAATGGCCTTCCTATTTGGTGGCTTCTTGCCATGCTTGATTCTAAACATCCGTTGAACAGCTGTAGCACACTTATGTAAGTCTGCAGGCTTTCGTGGCCGTTGTCACTGAAGTTGAAATCTTCTGGGTTATTAGGCCGCCTCTTGTTTCTTCTAAAATGATCGACGTTTCGACCCCTCTGCCGGGATCTTCCTCAGGATCTTCTGGTGTCAACTACTGCTAGAACAGCAGATCCTGAGGAAGATCTCAGCAGAGGGGTCGAAACGTCGATCATTTTAGAAGAAACAAGAGGCGGCCTAATAACCCCAAAGATTTTAACTTTACTGTAGCATCTTGTTTTTGTCAACTTCAACACACAGAAAGCTCGCTCCGCACCTGAATTCGCCATGTTTGCGATTAACGCTGCTATCGGCAAATCACCAAACTACGCTGTGGCGCTATACATGAAAAAAAAAAACCTTCAGGGTTTCTCTTCAAATTGATATATGTATGATATCTGTACAGTGTTTGGATCTTGTGCAATAAATAACTGAAAGTGTTCCCGGACTTTAAGTACACCCTGCACATTCTCCTTCACGATTTACAGCAGGACAACAGTCTGCCAGCGCTGGGGTAACTCTTGATTCCAACAATATAGAAATCACGTGGTTTTGAGGCCAAGAACTCGTCGAGCTATGTTCGGAGCGCATTTTCATCCAGAAGGGAAGTTCCTTGAACGTTGTTCAGTAGAGAACGGAAAGTGTGAAAATCTGAGGGCGCAAGACCAAACGAATAACGCGGGTGCGGAGCGACTCTCCAACCCACCTCCTGTATAATGTTTTTGTCAGTCTAGCACAATGCAGGCAGGCGTTATCGTGGAGCAGCACCGTTCCATGCAGTCTTCCTGATTGTAGTTCTTGGACTGCAAGACGGAGAAGTAACGCGACTACTGCAGCGGGGACCTCTGTTTGGACAAGTCCATCGCGAAAGACTGGGCCGTTCGTTGTTTTGCTGCTCAGGCCGTGACGGGCCCCTAGGGGCCGTGCAGTGGCCACCACACAGCCTATCAGGCGTGTGAGCGCCGCTATCAGCCGCCACCAGGTGTCCCGGGCTGGGACGCGACTCGCCGTTAGCCGTGGCGACAGCTGGGGAGGACAGGCAGAGGAAAGGGTGGCCCCCCGGCTGCGCCCCTAGCCGGCTTCCGGTCATTCCCCCCACGGTGATAGCCTTCCGGGGCGTCACGGCCAGACGTCTTACTCGTGGGAACACGCTTAAGTGGCGTCTGCCGATAACAGAACTGTCGCGGTTATCCGCCAAACGAGCTGGCCGAGGTGCGGCGGAACACCCTCCCTCCCGTCGCGTTCTTCCCACACCCAGTCCACTGAGTGGGCGCAGCACCTGCGATGAGAAAAGCTGTGTCCCTCGTTTAGTAATAAGTACATATACCACTGAGAACGGACTGGAAAAAAAGTTTTATGTTATCATCAGTTCCGCTACTATTTTATACCAATTTTTGATGTTTTTGTAAATTATAGAAATGTATTACATAACCACTTACTTTAAACCCATCAAATATGATTTTTAATGGGTAAAATGGTCTGCAAACGGGCAGTGTTGAAAGTTTTCTAAAATAATTTTGATAGATTTGAAATTCTCTTCTGAGACAGTATTCTCTTGATCCGTCAACGCGACACTGTAGAATGAAGACACCCTCTCGGAAACCATATTTGCATCTGCGTCTGTACTCTGCAACTCATCTTACGGTCTACGGCGAAGGGTACTGAGTGTATCACTTCCATCTACATCTCCATCTACATGATTACTCTGCAATTCACAGTAAAGTGCCTGGCAGAGGTTTCATCGAACCACCTTCAAGTGACTTCTCTACCGTTCCACTCCCGGACGGCGCGCGGGAAAAACGAACACTTAAATCTTTCTGTGGGAGCCCTGATTTCTTTTGTTTTATCATGATGAAAATTTCTCCCTATGTAGACGGGCGCCAACAGAACATTTTCACAAATGGTGGAGAAAGTTGGTCATTGAAATTTCAGGAGAAGATCCTGTCGCAACGAACAACGCCTTTGCTTTAATGATTGCCACCCCAATTCGCGTATCATGTCCGAACCACTGTCTCCCCTATTTCGGGATAGTACAAAACCAGCTCTCCTTGTTTGAACTTTCTCGACGTCCTGGGTCGGTCCCATCTGATGCAGATCCCGCACAGTACACCAGAAGAGGGCAGACAAGACTCTCTCTCTTTTTTCGGTCGCAAATAGTGCGTGGAGAAGACGCTTGTTGGTAATCCTCGATCTGAGCTCGAAGATTTGTACTTTTACCTTCATGTTAATTTCATGAGATATACCTGGGGGGAGCAGTGTATTGGTTGACTCTTCTGCGGATGTGCTCTTACGGAAATTTTAAGAGGAAACAATGTCGTCATACAGAACGCCCCTCTAGTGCCGTGTGCAACTGCAATTTGGTGCCCATTTCTGTCACGCTTTCGCACTCACTACCGAATCTCTGGATCTTCTCTAAGCCGGCCGGAGTGGCCGAGCGGTTCTGGGCGCTACAGTCTGGAACCGTGCGACCGCTACAGTCGCAGGTTCGAATCCTGCCTCGGGCATGGATGTGTTTGATGTCCTTAGGTTAGTTAGGTTTAAGTAGTTCTAAGTTCTAGGGGACTAATGACCTCATAAGTTAAGTCCCATAGTGCTCAGAGCCATTTGATCTTCTCTATCTTGTCTATCACTCCTTCCCGGTAAGCGTTCACACAGAAGAGGACTACCTAAGTATTATTCAGACTAGGGATTTGTAACCCACCTCATTCGTGGAAGGATTACACTTTGTGTGTAGTCTTCCAATGGATATCAGTCTGGTCTCTGCCTTAGCTGCAATTAGTTTTATGTGGCCGCTCGACTTTATATCGATCTGTATGCATACTCCGGGACATTTAATGTATGTGACTCTTTCCTCTGATTATTCGGCATTCATGTAATGATACACTGCTCGCTCTTTCCGCTTATTTGTACGCAGTACATTACATTCGTTTATATTTAGAGTCAACTGCCACTCCGCGCAGCTATTCCTGCATTTCTCTACCATTTTCGACTGTTGCAAGTTTTTTCTGAGCAACAACATCATCCGCGAAAACCTACACGGAACTTCCAACGTTATGTCCTATATAATTTGTATACAGGGAGCATCACCTAAAACTTGCACCGCAAATATTGTGGAAATGGAAAACGCCAATGATGTGCGCTTTCACAGAATGGATTGGTAGTAAGGGGCTCGTATTGTTAGCCAATAAGCAGGTTGTAATAATACCTAAAAGTGTATTTTTTGCGCAAACATATACTTTTTAAAAGGAACAACGCCTGTTGACATTAAAAAATATAAAAGTAGGGCAAATTAGAACCTCAGTGTTGTTTGTTGAACGATTCCAATGCGAGCTGTTTACGAAATACCGTATTTTGGAAAGTTCCCACACCGACATTTGTTTGTGGTATTTAACCCGCATAGTTGCTAGGTATGATATGTTCTGTTTCCTTACAGTGTGCTTGTGTGTTCCTTGAATGCATTGAGACTTGCTAGTCAGTCAGTGTGTGACAGTCCAAGCAGTTGGTCGTCAGCGGTCGATGGGGTGCAAAAAAGCCGACATGCTCACGTTGCATGCACACTGAACCTTCCTAACAGATCATCTTCCACGGATGCTAGAAGACGTTCCTCTGCAGACTAGGAGAAACCTATGATACCAACATGATGGCTGTCCGGTCCATAGTGCACGAAGTACTATAGCATGTCTTCACGAATTGATTTCAAATCGTTGGATTGGACGCAGAGGACCTGTACCTTGGCCGGCCCGTTCCCCGGATTTGGAGTCTGTAGACTTTTTTCTGTGGGGAAAGCTGAAAGACGCACTCTACAAGGATATATCAACTACAACCGATATATGCTACGATGTCTGACTGCAGCCTGTTTGAATATCTCCGTTGAAATGCTAGCACCTGTGCATCAGTCTTCCATATCAAGTGTGTATTGCCACTGCCGCTTATCATTTTGAACTCAACCTGTGATGGTCGAGTGTCTCGTTACCGGCCAGAATCCACGTAACTAGTGTATGCATTTGTGTTGTTCTTTAGTGTGCGCTACCAGAGGTACTGAACAAGTGTCGGTGTGGCAACTTTTGAAAATACGATAACTCGTAAATGATGCGCACTAGAATCATGCGACAAACACCAGTGACATTCTAATTTACCCTACTTTTAGTTTGTAAATGTCAACAGGCATCGTTCCATTTTTTTAAAAAGTGTATGTTTGCACACAAAATATACTTTCTAAGTATTATTACAATCAGCTTATTGGCTATTAGTACGAGCCCTTGACTACCAATCCACTCTGTGAAAACTGCACATCAATAGCACTTTCCATCTCCGCAATATTTGCAGTGCAAGTGATAGGTGCTTCACCCAGTATATTGCGAACAGTAATTGTCCTATAACAGTAACTCGGAGTACGCCAACAGTTGCTTTTACTTTTGAATATTTCTCTCCATTAGGAATGACCTGCTGTTTTATAGTTGTTAGGAACTCTCGATTCAGTCTACATTTGAACACGGAAGATAAACTGTCTTCAGCATAACGGCACACATTTGACAATGTCAGCATTTCCTGTTGGCAAGTAACCAGTCGTTCCGTCACTCGTGTGGCGCTTACAGTGTACTTTTTGTTGGAACGATATCAGAGCGTCGGAACGGCAGTAACAAGGTTAAATAACAAATATTGTAATTTCAATAAAGTTTGTTAACGGATCCAGTACACAGATGGAGTTTAGATCTGCACGTATTACAAAAGGTAACCATCTCTTTAGTTAATTTTCTAGCTGTATTGCGTCCGAATGGTTTTGCGATTGTCTTGAATCATTGAGAACAATATGTACGCACTCTATGTACGTTTCCGTCATGTTTGACCAGCAGGTGTTTGCTTCTTCATGTATCGATAGTGACAGGAGTTACTTTATGTGAATGCCGTGCGAGTGTATCTGCAAACTGCTTCCGAAATATTGTAATTGACACTTTCTGTTCTGTCGCGGGCTGGAATACATATAAGTGATACACAACAGCGGTGTAAAAAGAGGTAGAACGCCAAATTCGTGTCCGCAGCTCGTGGTCGTGCGGTAGCGTTCTCGTTTCCCACGCCCGGGTTCCCGGGTTCGATTCCCGGCGGGGTCAGGGATTTTCTCTGCCTCGTGATGACTGGGTGTTGCGTGCTGTCCTTAGGTTAGTTAGGTTTAAGTAATTCTAAGTTCTAGGGGACTGATGACCATAGATGTTAAGTCCCATAGTGCTCAGAGCCATTTGAACCATTTTGCCAATTTCGTATTTCTCAGTGGACTGCTATATGCACTCATCTGGTCACAAAAGTGAAATCAGCTTTCCCTTATTATACTCGGTAACAATTTACAGTTTTTGATAAACCCCTCCTGTGCTGTCACGTTTTCCACTACACTCGAATACGCACGTCAGGTTGTGATCGGCAGGCGACACGCCGCCTCAGCGAAAACCCAGCAAAATCGACCCCGGGATCAATGTGTTAATGCAGTACTGCTTAAATACAGAAACATACATTTTCCCTGTTGTGTTGGAGCGCCAAAATACACGCCTGCGTCGCGTATACTGTGCTACGATTGGCTAATAAAAGAAAACCGACCAGGTGCCATGCAGTTGAAGCGCCGTATTTAGTAGTTTTTGTATTTATACTGACGCACTAAGAAAACCTGCAGCGTATCTGATGCAATGCACAAAAGATCTCTCTAAAAAGCATCATTTTTAGTACGATTTGTTGTGCAAAATACTCAAGGAATGTGACGTCGAAGAATAATAATGGCTCTGAGCACTATGGGACTCAACTGCTGTGGTCATAAGTCCCCTAGAACTTAGAACTACTTAAACCTAACTAACCTAAGGACATCACACACATCCATGCTCGAGGCAGGATTCGAACCTGCGACCGTAGCGGTCGTGCGGTTCCAGACTGTTGCGCCTTTAACCGCTCGGCCACTCCGGCCGGCGAAGAATAATACTGTCACCAAGATACTCCTTGGGAAAGTACACTGACGGAAAAAGATCTCCTCACCAAGAAGCAGTTGTGTCACAGAAAAGCCACTACGTGGATGCAAATAAGGTTTTATTTATATATACGCTCTATCAGTCGTGATCGTTAGTTACCAATGAGCCTGTACATGGTGAGTTGATGTTAGTCAATAATATCTTTATGGCGCCAAGACACCATTATCAACACCTCACTGAGTTTGAACGAAGTCGCGTATTAAGGCTAGGAGGAGCTGGGTGTTCCCTCTGCGAAACTGCAAAAAGACTTGGCAGGAATGTAGCCACTATACATGACCGCTGATAGCAGAGGTCACGATAATGTGGAGCCGCAAGAAGACCGTGCTCCTGAAGGCCACGTAGCTATACAGAGATGGACGCCCACCGTATTCCGGGTATGCCTCTGATGCATCGTACCGCATCCACAGCAGCAATTTGAGAAGCAGGTGGCACCACAGTGACACATCGGTTACTCAAGGACAGCTCCGAGCCAGATGCCCCGTATCGTGCACTCCACTGATCCCAAACCACCGACATTAGCCACTTCAGCATTGCTAAACGAGAGGTCATTGGAGGGCAGGGTGGAAGTATGTTATGTTTTCTGATGAAAATTGTTCTGCCTCGGTGCCAGTGACGGCCGTGTGTTGGTTAGGAGGAGGCCAGTGAGTGGGTCTGGGGTGCGATTTCGTATAACAGCAGGGACACTGTCGTGCTTATCCCACGCACCCTAACTGCAAAAACAACATTTATTTCTGGTGATGTGACCTATTACTCTGTCAGTCACCTTTCAGAACAGCATTTCAGGAGGTGTTTTCCAACAGAATAACGCTCGTCCACATTCCACTGTTGTAACCCAAGATGCTCTACAGTGTGTCGACACGTTGCCTTGGCCTGCTCGATCACCAGATCTGCATCCAATCGAGCACATGTGGACATCATCGGATGATAACTCCAGCGTCGTCCACAAACATCATTTATCGTTCCTCTATTTAGCAACCAAGTGAAAATGCATGGAACTCCATCCCATAAACTGACAACACAGTGCATGCGCGTGTGCATGCTGGCATCCAACATTCTGACGGTTACACCGGTTATTAATGTACCAGTATTTCACTTTTGCAAAGGCTTATCCCGCGCGCACATTAACCTATGATATTGCAGTGTTAATCACTTGTATGTATATCTATGTTAGCTAGACAAATGTATTCCAGAAATTTCATTACTCTACATTAGTTAATTTTTGATGTTGCATTTTTTCCGTCAGGGTATTTTTGTCTAATATCACATTCGGGGCAGCGACTATTTGTGGGCGCATTTGAAGGATATACGGGAAGCTCATTTTTCAGAAAACATCTAGACTCAATCTGAACATTAAATAACTATGAATTACTGATATGAGAAAACGGCTGCCCTCAGATTTGCGACATTTGTATATGGGTATGGAGAAATGGCAAATTTTGTGACTTTACGTAAATATTGCCAATTCCGCGTTGTTTTTCGTTCTTTCATGTACTTCCCATTTGCAACTTAATTACAGGTACACTCATGGTCAAAATTTTAACCAGCACACTATTTGCTAGTGACAAAGTCCTACTAGTAGTGCTGTTTTCCACGTAAACTAAAAATAACACCTTTTCATTAGAATAAACTCTCTGATAACAACGACTGAAGTTTAATCTTATCAAGACCAGTTTATTTCCAAAATAGCCACCCGGTCGTCTAGAGGCATGTTTTCCATATTTTCTCTAAATCGTTAAAGGCTAATGCCATGGTGGTTCATTCAATCCGACACCGCTGACTTCGTTCCCCGCCCTTCCTGAATCCGAGTGTGTGACTCGTCTCTAGTGATCTCATCTTCGTGCCTTCGGTACAGTGCACCGTCCCACATGCCTACCCCTGTTAATGAACTTCACGAGTCAAGCGGGGTAGCCGTGCGGTTCGAGGCGTCTTGCCACGGTTCGCGCGGCTCCCCCGTCAAAGGTTCGAATCCTCCCGCGGGCATGGGTGTGTGTGTTGTCCTTAGTGTAAGTTGGTTTAAGCTAGATTAAGTAGTACGTAAGCCTAGGGACCGATGCAGCAGTTTGATCCCATACGACATTACCACAAATTTCCAAATTTCCAATGAACTTCACAGGACACAGAGATTAATGTGTTATCAGGAACATCACGCTCAAAGCTTGGACCGTGCGAGGCGGGTTAGTGACCAGCAGATTCCGCCCGCAATCGGGAAGACGGTGGTTTAGATCCCCGTCTGGCAATACAGGTTTGGGTTTTCTTTGCTATCCTCAAATCGTGTAATGGGAACGTTGTCTGTCGAAAATCTCCGATTCTCCAATCGGAGCCAGTCATCCGTTACCAAAGGCGTCGGTTTCGACGAGGCGCTATACACGTTCTTTATAAACCTGGAAAAAGGCCGCCTGGAATGATGAGTAGCGGTACACTTTGATGGAAAGTGGTGGCAGCATACGAGTACTTCGAAAACCACATGCAGCGATGTATCCTGCTTGACAACCGGACTCTGTTCAGACAACATCCATTCAGCAAGTCAAACCATCACCCTGCCTCTCTCAAATTGCGACAGAATGCTTTGACGAACAGTCCATAGACATGATACTGCTGTTAAGGATCCCCTCCTTTCCCTCCCACGTCACCTGACCTCGACTGCATAAAGCATATTTGGCCCAGTAGTGGCTCACAAACAAGAGATATTGATATTAGCACTCATGGTATTGGAAAACAATTAAGACTACCAAAGTGAACGAGGCACCATGTGCTGGAGGTATTCCAGTTAGATTTATATTATGTTCGCTTCCCACCTTGAGAATCTTCTACGTGACTGGAAAAGAGCGCTCGTCACTCCTGTTTACAAAGAGGGTAGAATATCGAATGGACAGAATTACAGAGCAGTGTCGCTGGCGTCCGTTTCTACAGCACATTCTAAGCTCACACATTATGACGTTCCTGTAGGAAAGCGAGCTTCTCACGAAGGATATGGAATATCTTATAGAACCCCGTACATCATACGAGTCCTCGACGCCAAATATTCTACAGAAACGAAAGCAACATCGCATCTGTCTAATAAAGCGTAACAGGATCTCTAATATCGTCAGTATAAATAAAGGGTTCACCAGACAGCATCAGCAGCATTATGACATTACTCGCTGATTATGTCTCTCTCTACAGGAAAGAAGCGCCGTTGGACGATCAAAAGGAACTGCAGAAAGACTTGAACAAAATTTCCACCTGGTGTAATAATGGCAGCTTTATTTAAGTGTACGAGCAGAAAGAACCCTACACTACCTCACTAACTTAGCACTGCTGCTTCGCTCGCGTAGACTGTATGGTCCATCCGCATAGATTTTTGTTTTTGTTTTTCCTTAATCGAAATTTTATGTTGTTTACAAACTGCAACATGTTCTAAACTTTTCACGCTAATTAAAGCCATAGAAACATGCTCCTCTCCTTAAAGCCATAGAAACATGCTCCTCTCCGAATCTCCTTCTGAACAAAATGCGATTCTGGTAGCTGGATTTAGAGGCCTTCGTTGATCCTGTCTTTTGAGTTCTTATGGGAATATTTCCACAGAAACATTCATCTCCTAAGACATATTTCTTTAGAAGTCAAACGCCAATTTTCATAGTTTTAACTTTAAAAGCGTTTTAATATACGGATAACGAAATATTTTCATAAATTTTTTATCCCCTTTTTCACCTCCTCAACGGTTGAATTTGCAAAAGCCACTGAAACACTTTTTTTTATTTCTAACCGCGAATCCCTACACAAATTTTCTTAGATTTAGCTCTAAAATGCTTTCGTAATGAAATATTTTCACAAAAAACTTTCATCCTTGAGGGGTTAGATTTCCAAAAACACATTTGCTTCTAACTGAGAAGAAAACACAAATTTTCATAGATTTAGCTTTAAAATGCTTTAGTAGTTCTTTAATAACGATTTATTCTGAAAAAAAAATTTTTCATCCATATTTCTCCCCCATAGGAACTAAATTATCAAAAAAGTTGAAACACGTTTTTCTTTATTTTTGACAGAGAAACCAAATATCAATCTTTGCAGTTCTAGCTTCAAAATTGCCGTTCAAGCCGTACTTCACCCCTAGGGCTAGCATTTCGAAAAATTCCTTCTTAAACGATAACTAAAGCATAACATCAAAAACCTCACCAAATTTTAAGTTTTATCATCAGTGGTTTGGGCTGTGCGATGATGAATCAGTCAGTCAGGACATTTCCTTTCCCATACAAAGTGAATTATCTAAAATATGCACCGCAAATATTGCGGAAATGGAAAGTGCTATTGATGTCCAGTTTTTACAGAATACACTACGTGATCAAAAGTATCCGGATACTTGGCTGAAAATGACTTACAAGTTCGTGGCGCCCTCCATCAGTAATCCTGGAATTCAATATGGTGTTGGCCCACCCATAGTGATGGCAGCTTCCACTCTCGCAGGCATACATTCAATCAGGTGCTGGAAGGTTTCTTGGGAATGGCAGCCCATTCTTCACGGAGTGCTGCACTAAGGAGAGTAACCGATGTCGGTCGGTGAGGCCTGGTACGAAGTCGGCGTTCCTAAACATCCCAAAGATGTTCTATAGGATTCAGATCAGGACTCTGTGCAGGCCAGTCCATTACAAGGGCGTTATTGTCGTGTAACCACTCCGCCACAGGCTGTGCATTATGAACAGGTGTTCGATCGTGTTGAAAGATGCAATCGCCATCACCGAATTGCTCTTCAACAGCGGGAATCAAGAAGGGGCTTAAAACATCAATGTAGACCTGTGCTGTGATAGTGACACGCAAAACAACAAGGTGTACAAGCCCCCTCCATGAAACACACGACCACACCCTAACACCACCACCTCCGAATTGTTGGTAGTGCACACGCTGGCAGATGACGGTCACCAGGCATTCGCGATACCCACCCCCTGCCATCGGATCGCCACATTGTGTACCGTGATTCGTCACTCCACACAACGTTTTTCCACTGGTCAATCGTCCAATGTTTACGCTCCTTACACCGAGCGAGCTGTCGTTTGGCATTTACCGGCGTAATGTGTACCTTATGAGCAGCGGCTCGACCATGAAATCCAAGTTTTCTCACCTCCCGCCTAACTGTCACAGTACTTGCAGTAGATCGTGATGAAGTTTGGAATTCCTGTGTGATGGTTTGGATAGATGATTGCCTTTTACACATTACGACCCTCTTCAACTGTCGGCAGCCTCTGTCAGTCAACAGACGAGGTCGGCCTGTACGGTTTTGTGCTGTACGTGTCCCTTCTCGTTTCCACTTCACTATCACATCGGAAACAGTGGGCCTAGGGATGTTTAGGAGTGTGGAAATCTCGCGTACAGGCGTATGACACAAGTGACACGGACCACGTTCGAAGTCCGTGAGTTCTGCGGAACGCCCCATTCTGCACTCTCACCGTGTCTAATCACTACTAAGGTCACTGGAGCAACTGGCAGCAGATGGCAGCACAACGCACCTAATATGAAAAACGTATTTTTTTGGGGGGGTGTCCGGATACTTTTGATCACACAGTGTAGGTGGGAGACAGGGACTTGTATTGTTAGTCAATCAACAGATTCTGATAATACGAGGGTTGTTTTTTAAGTAAGGGCCGTTTTTATTTTTTTAAAAGATACAAATACTTTTGTAAAAAAACTTTTATTTTCTGATTCTACACACTTTTACCTATTTTTCTACGTAGTTGCCTTGTTTATTTAAGCACTTGTCATACCGTACAACTAAGTTTTTAATTCCCTCTTCAAAGAATTCGGCCGCCTGCTCCGACAGCCAAGAGTTCCACGGCCGCTTTCACTTCATCGTCGTCATTGAAGCGCTGCCCGCCAAGATGGTGTTTCAGGTACCGGAAAAGGTGAAAATCGCTAGGAGCAAGGTCGGGGTTGTATGTTGCATGGTCCAAAACTTCCCAGCCAAAAGAATCAATCAAATCCCGAGTCTTTTCAGAGGTGTGAGGCCTAGCGTTATCGTGCAGGAGCAAAACTCCTTTTGTCAGCATGCCGCGCCTTTTGTTTTGAATTGCTCTGCGGAGCTTCTTTAGAGTTGCACAGTAGGCATCTGAGTTGATTGTCGTTCCTCGTGGCATAAAGTCCACTAGCAAAACACCGCGCCGATCCCATAACACAGTTGCCATAATCTTGCGCTTTGACAGCGTCTGTTTGGCTTTGACCTTGACGGGCGAGGTTGTGTGTCGCCATTCCATCGATTGTCGCTTGCTTTCGGGAGTGATATGGGATACCCATGTTTCATCTCCAGTGACAATTTGACTCAACATGTCATCCCCTTCTTCCTCGTAACGAATCAAAAAGTCCAATGAAGTGGCATATCTCTTCCGTTTGTGGTCCTCTGTGAGGAGTCTGGGTACCCACCGAGAACACAGTTTCTTAAAGTTTAGGTTTTCAGACACAATTTTGTACAAAACCGATCTTGAAACTTTTGGAAATTCCAAAGAAAGAGTGGAAATTGTGAATCTTCTGTCCTCGCGAACCTTTGTTTCGACTGCAGCCACCAAATCATCAGTGATCACAGAGGGCCGGCCTGAGCGTTCTTCGTCATGGACGTTTTGACGGCCATTTTTAAACTCTCTAACCCATTGACGCACTTTACCTTCACTCACTGCATTCAAGTCATAAACTGTTAACTGACGATGAATTTCTGCAGCTGATAGGCTTCTCGCGGTCAAAAAACGTATCAATGACCGTATCTCACACGCGGCGGGCGATTCAATACTCGTAAACATTATAAAGTAGCACAGCGATGCGTACACATCAGCTACAGAGCTGCAACTTGCATCAGTGTGAACGGGAAGGATGCCGGCAAGTGGCGCGGTGGCTTGTTGCGGCGTCCGCGCGAACTACGGAACTATACGCGCGAACGGCCCTTACTTAAAAAATAACCCTCGTACTTAGAAAGCGTATTTTTTGTGCAAACATACATTTTTTATATGGAACAAAGCCTACTGACACTAACAAACTGAACGTAAGGTAAATTAGAATGTCACTGGTGTTTGATGCAGGATACTAGTGCGAGTCGGTTATGAGAAATCGTATTTTGAAAATTTCCCACACCGACATTTGTACAACACCTTTGGTAGCACACACTGAAGAACAACACAAGTGGACACACTGGTTATCTGCATTGTGACCGGTAACGAGACAACTGACCTTCACAGGTTGAGTGCTACCCGATTGTTTGGGATCCATACCTGGACGCGTTGAAGTAAGACATCGAACAATTCAGAGGTGGGTTTGTTAGGTTTGTTCGAACAACAGGTAAATGTTACGGAGATGCTTCGGGAACTCAAATGGGAATCCCTATAGGGAAGGCGACGTTCTTTTCTAGAAACGCTATTGAGAAAATTTAGAGAACCGGCTTCTGAAGCTGCCTGCTGAACCATTCTACTGCCGCCAACATACATCGCACATAAGGACCCCGAAGATAAGTTACGAGAAATTAGGGCTCATGAGGAGGCACAAATGTCGTGTGGCTAGGGCCTCCCGTCGGGTAGACCGTTCGCCTGGTGCAGGTCTTTCGAGTTGACGCCACTTCGGCGGCCTGCGCGTCGATGGGGATGAAATGATGATGATTAGGACAACACAACACTCAGTCCCTGAGCGGAGAAAAACTCCGACCCAGCCGGGAATCGCACCCGGGCCCTAAGGTTGACAGTCTGTCACGCTGACCACTCAGCTACCGGGGGCGGACAGGAGGCATAAAGACAGTCGTTTATCCCTCGCTCTATTGGCAAATGGTACAGGCAAGGAAATGACTAGTAGTGGTACAGGGTATCTTCCGCCACGCACCGTAAGGTGGCTTGCGGAGTATCTGTGAAGATGTGGATGTAGAGGTGTTCAAAATGATCAGCGGCAGCGGCCATACACGTTCCCAATATGGTATGCAAAGACTGCCGTGCACGTGCTAGCAACTAAGCGGACGTCCGAGCAGGCTGCAGTCATACGTCGCTGCATATCATCCGTTGCAATTGGTACATCCTTGTAGACAGCGTCTTTCAGCTTTCCCCACAGAAACAAGTCTACAGGCGTCAAATCTGGGGAATGGGCCGGCCAAGTTGCAGGTCCTCTGCGTCCAGTCCAACGATTTGAAAACAATTCGTGAAGACATGCTGTAGTACTTCGTGCACTATGGACCGGACATCCATCATGTTGGTACCGCAGGTTCCTCTTAGTATGCAGAGGAATGTTTTCTACCGTACGTGGAAAGTGGTCTGTTAGGAGGCTGCGAAACTTGTGAGCTATCAGTGTTGCGTCTGTGAATAACGGGCGTATAAGCTGATGGCTCACTATGCCACAGCACACGTTTACACTCTATGGAAGCTGACTTTCCACCTGACGAAGCCAACTGGCTTTGTCAACTGATCGATAGTGCATGTTTCGGCGGTTTACCTGGCCATGGTTGGTAAATTTGGCTTCATCAGTAAACGAGATACACGATACATTTGGAGTGTTCTGTCTTAATAACCACATACAGAAGTTACGACGGTATCCATAATCGTTTCTATGCAGATCTTGACGGAGAGATGTGATACGGATTGAATCTATATATCAGCTACAACAAAAGCAAGGACATTAATTTTCCCCTCTTCTGTCGCCAACTGTTTCCTTATGTTAAGTTGTCTAGATGGTACACTATCGCTTCCACGTAACTGGTTGAAGAATTTGATATATAACTGCCGAGATGATTGTTGTTTATTAGGATATCTTGCCTCATACATCGTACAAGAATGAAATGCATTCTTTCTACACTCTCCATATACCATGAGCATGTCAGCTTTGGCTTTGGTATATCTCATCGTCCACTGACGACCTACTACTTGGGTTGTCACACACTAACTGACCAGTAAGTCGCAATGCACTCAAGAAACACCAAAGCACAATGTAAGCAAACATAACAAAATCCTACCTAATAACTACGCAGGCACAATGACTCAAATAAGTGTTTGTTTGAGAACTTTTCAAACTACGATCTCTCGTAAACGACTCGGACTGGAATCTTGCAACAAACACCATAATTTACCATACTTTTAGTTTTTTAATGTTAATAGGCTTTGTTCCATTTAAAAAGTGTATGTTTTCACAAAAGATACACTTTCTAGGTATTATTACAATCTGTTTACTGGCAAACAATACGAGCCCCTGACTACTAATCTATTCTGTGAAAACTGCATATCAATAGCATTTTCCATTTCCATAATATTTACGGTGCAAGTTTTGGGGGATTCACCCTGTATAGAGAGTACAAGGTTAATCATGTATATCCTCATGGCGTTGTATAGTATAAATATTTACAGATAACACTAAAAAGCGCTAAGAATCGGAACGGCCACTTAAAATCAGTACTAGGGAATGTGACTGGAAAGCTTCTGGAAAGATGCGGTGCATCTTCGTATAACTGCTAAACTTGGAAACAAACCTATCAACTTCGTGAAATATTTTGCATATTTCTACTCAATAATGTGGTACGGAATAATTTTCTGGGGTAACTGATCACTTACAAATAAAGCACTGATTACATAAAAGTGAACAATCAGAATGGTATGTGGTGTTCACTCACGGAGGTCATGAATTTACCTCTTCAAGGAACTTGACATTTTAACTGCGCTGTCGTAATACATATTTTCGCTAGTGAAATTCGTCGTAAATAACCCATCACATTTTGAGAAGTACAGCGGTGTATACATCTACAATACTAGAGGGAAAAATTACCTTTATATTCATTGTTAGAGCTGTCAGTAGCTCGGAGAGGAGTCAATATGCAGCAATAAAATATTTTTTGATTATTTGCTCAATACCATAAAATGTTTGACATGTAGCTAAGTAAGTTTTAAATCTAATTTAAAATCATTTCTCCTTGAGAACTCCTTCTATTCTATTGGCGAATTTACTACTTAAAAACTAGTAGCCATAAAAAATCTTGTTTTTAAGTGTAGTTGCATGAGTAGGAATGAAATGATAATGTGTTCATTAACGTCAACACTAATCATGAGTATCTACATCACTTCTATTAAAGAACTGTACAAATGATGGAACATGTAACTAAATAGCATCTGTAAATGGAATCACATATAAGACTCTAGCTTGTCTAACCAATTCTACAGTACTGTTGCGCTGTTTGGAGTCCTTATCAAGTACGAAAAACAGAAGATACAGAATGAGTTCAGAAAATCGTTGCTAGGATCGATCGCTACAGCTCATCGGAAGTGTAACAGAAACGCTCGGGAAACTTGAAAGGAAATCCTTGGAAGAAGCGCTACCTAATTCTCGCATAATCTTGTTCCATAAATTTAGAGAACGCCTACTGGAAGAAGACTTTGCGACCACGATGCTGCTCCATCCTGTACCTCGCATAGGTGTCACGAGAATAATAGAAGAGAGATTTTGGCTTATACGGGCACATACAGACAGTAACGTCCCCCTGGCTCTATGCGCGAATGCAGTAGGACACAAAGCACCCGCCGCCGTGCCCTGTGCGGTGGATCGTGGAGTATACATAGGGAAGCAGACGCAGACCAATGTCCTTGAGTTGTGGGCAGCAGATGAACAATTACTGATGAAGATTTCTTCCAAACACGTTCGGTCAATATGAAAATTTGTGCCAGTGTGGGACTCGAAGACGGATGTGTAGTTTATCGCGAGCGTATGCCTTAAACCATTAGGTTATCGGAGCGTGCCTCCAGGCCTGACACAAACTTTTATTGTGTTTCGTGCTGGAGACCATTCCAAGATAAGTCCCTGTCGTCAATATCCAGAAAATCGGCGTTACAGGTAGGCGGTTGTTTATGAGTGCCAATAACTTCAGGATGGGAGGAAGACGACAGTAAAGCAACTTATTATGACACCAAAGTGATATAAAGCCATTACATCATAAAGAAAGACCGACTCTGTACCCGACTGGTTGGCGGTACTTCCTTGGAGGTGTGTGGCACAGGATCCATCCATCCTTGTGAGAAGCTGCTAGAATACAGAAACAGCGCCATTATCGCGATTCCTCCACTGGCAATAATGGCTGGAGGTATTGTTAGCATGCTGTTCACGCGTGCCATCATCAAAAAGGCCTAAAGCATAAAACGTGACTGGTGTTTGTTTATCGAAAAGAAAGCAGAACAACTTACCAGTCGAGTCATAGAAGAAACTGACGAGTTTAGGGCGGCTGAATACAATGACGAGATGTTCAGGAAAATAACGGAAAACCACAAGAGTAAGAAAGGCCTGGAATATTTCTGTTTAACTGAATAAGGGTTACAAAGTTTAGCTTCTGATGCAGCTGAAAATCAGTATGTGTATTACCAGTTTCGAACAATGGCCGTGATAGGTTGCTCAGGCAACAGTGGAGGTATGTACGTAGGAGATCACCAGCAGAGGTAAAGGAAGACGAACATTTGCGTCAGGAAGCAAACTCCACTGGAAGCCGTGGTCACGACTGCAGCGAATACGAAACTGAGGTGGAGACGATGTGTAAGCAGCGAACGGATGGCAGATTGACAGACTAAGTTCTATGGTGGGTTCCATACCACAAGAGAAGATAGAGGCAATGACCTAACGTAAGGTAGATGGTTGACATTAGAAAACATGCGGCAGCAACATGGACGCGTATGCCTGGAGACTTGACTGCTATGGGGCTTGATCCAACAGTCGATGTCAAATGGGCGATAACGCTTATATTACGCAAAGCACATCACACTGTTTACGGAATGGTCGGGCGTCAAATTCCATCGTTGTCTCTATGAAAACGAACATTTCCTACCTTATCAATATGTTTGCTAGTCTTTAGTATTCATACATAAAAACTTCAATATCCATGAACTTCCTATAAGCCAGAAATGGAAGCACCATGTCCAGTCAATAAGAGGATCGGAATATAAACGTTCCGTTACAAATAGTACGATACCAACTTACAACAGTCCTCCACCTAAGATAAAAATTATTTCACCATTCCCACTTTTTAGTAAAACCTTAACGTCATTCTTACTTGATAACTTTTCCTGCTGAATAGTAGAATCTTTAGAACACAAACACAAAACTTGAAACAAGAAAGTGCAAAATATCTTGCTACAAGTAGTGCAAGCTGTCTTGCAGATAAAGCCAATGGAACAAACTCACTTATCAGAAACAGCGCACTTACATAACATCGAATATTATACAATATACTTCTAATTAAACTAATACGAAAGTATCAGAACGTACTAGACAATGAGAGCGTTACTAAAAAAGTCTGGATCCGATGAGGCGCGAACCGAAAAACATCACCCAATACCTATCAATTCTACAACCATGCACATCAGACTAAATTAACCCAGGGTGACTGTTGATCACACTTCCTGCCTTACCGTCTCCTGAAAGCTTCAATCGTAGATATGTTGTTAACTGACATTTAACTGTAACGAATTATACGAAGAACAACGCAGTTCTCATGGATTCTCAATATTCCGTTGCCTTGAAACAGCATTTCATAATACACAAGTTAAAATAATTCTTTACTCACGAATATAATGTTTCCCGTCATTTTATTATAACGAGTCATACAATTAACGACGGATTTTCGAGAGGTCCTCAGTTTTTTGGTGCTTAGGAACGGCATGTATCTGCATAGATATGGGCTGCAACTGAAAGGCAGTGTGGGGTTTCGCGATTCTGCACTGAAGCGAGACGGTATCACGCGACTTACGTGGAGTTCTACCCTCTCATTGGTCTATATTCAATCGAGTGTTCGGAATATCTGACATGACAGATACTGCTCTGTACGTTCGGAAAGACTCCCAAACCTGCCTTTTCCACGCTGTGAAGTCAGAAACTCTCCATTCTCAAGGCAGAACGTTCGAATACACGGTCGTGTGCCGATGGCTTTACGCGACGACTGCAGCATGTCTACGGGCGCTATCAACTCCCGCGCGACGGCGGATGCAGCGGACGCGTCATGCGTGAAACGTCCTGCACTGTCCACCAGACTTTTGGGAGGTATCCCGTAGATTAGCTGTCGCGAGTGATTGTACTGTGCTCGGGGACGCAGCGCCCCGCGAAGCTAGCGCGATTTGACAGTTTTGCTGACTGTTATGCGACATGTAGTGGCGGCGCCCGAGGACGGTTTGGGTGGCTGGTGAGGGGAGGGCGAGAGGCATTGCCAACGGAGCAGGTGAAGGCGGTGTGGGCGCGGCAGCGGCAGTGGCAGCTGTACCGACGGATATAGAAGAGGCACGGGCGGCAGCCGCGGCAGCAGTAGCGGCGTACACAACGGGGGCGGCACTGGCGCCATATGCCCGCCTGCTCAACAGCTGCGCGCGCCACGCTAAATATAACGGGCACACGGCGGGCAGCGGCCAGCGGCACTGTGCTCCGACACACGCAACCGCGCCGGACGCTGCTCTGCCCTAACCGCGGGACACCACCTCGTCTCCCTAGTCGACTGCAGTCCCGTCCTATCCCCAAAACATGAGACCACCGAGCGGGAACGGCGGTAAGGTACTGTAGCTCAGGGGCATCGGGCGCCGTGCTTCCGAGGAGTCACTCCGTCCACTGGGGCTCTTTCACCCAACCAGTACAGAAGCAGTCAGTATTCCATTTCCTACGCAGATGGTCAACGGATCCGGTGACCCAACATGTGGGTTGTATTTTAGAACAGTGCATTCTCTGCGGAACTACCGTAGCAGGAGGCGAGCATCACAGAGCCTATCCAGAATGGAGAGGCTACATAATGGCTAGTTAGGATCCAGCTATTAACTGGTACGGAACTGAAGCCTCATGCCCGATATTAATCTCCCTCACCTCTCCCCCTCTCCATTCCAAAAGGAACTGTATTACTGTTATCTCAAATTCAGTCGCTATATATACACGATTTTCGGAAATTACAATGAAATGAAAGCCCTTAGCTGCTTACAGGCGTTGACATACGTCGACGGAGAAAGTTGAAAATGTGTGCCCCGACCGGAACTCGAGCCCGGGATCTCCTACTTACATGGTAGACGCTCTATCCATCTGAGCCACCGACCACACAGAGGATAGTGCGACTGCAGGGACTTATCTCTGGCCCGCCTCCCGCGAGACCCACATTCTGAACGTATTGTCCCGCACTACATTCGTAGTGCCCCCGCCCATTATACACATTACTCGCGGCGCGTTGCCGATTCCCGTAAGAGTTCGGGCACTGTTTGTGCATTCGCACAGAAGAAGAAGATGGTCAAGTGGCCGGTGAGCCTTAACTATATATATACTAAGATAGTATCTGTCCTTTCGGACATGGCCGAAAGAAGAGACATCATCTTCGTATATTTTCGGAAATTCCCGTTACAAAACTTCTAGGACTTGTAAAGGGGAGTGAGTACATAATATTTCGAATAGGAACACATGTCTGGAAACGTTATCGAACGACGCTACAGAGCCTCAGACTTATAGGCACCGAAGCCTGTACATGTATGTTTACACAGGGTGATTCCGTCATGATGTTATCAAATTTCTAGGACGACAGAGAAGGATAAACGTATCAAATTGAGGTAAGGGTCCCCGTACCGGAAATGAACGATTCGAAAGTTACAAGCGGAAGATCATTCTGACACCTCTGACAGTGGAATACATGTACCGGTATTGTTGTTCGTTAGAATGTAGGGTACCAACTTCCGGAGGCTGTAGTATGGACCAAGACAAGAAAAATATGTATGGTAAACATGGGTTCTAAAATGCATACCTGAGGAACTATGAGCACTTGCTCATCTTCGCTAGTGCGAAACACATTTCCTCTGCTGATGAAATGCTCACAGCTCTTAAAGTACGTATTTTAGAGCCCATATTTACTAGAAATATTTTTCTTGTTTTTTTTTATTTTTATTTTTTTATATACTAACACCTCCGAAAGTTGCTTACACTACAATCTTAGCAACAACAGTACTGGCACGTCTATTCCACTGTCAAGAGTTTTCGCTTATAACTTCGACTCGTTCGTTTCCGTTACAGGGACCCTTACCTCAAACTGATATATTTATCGTTCTCTATCATCCCTGAACCTTTGTAACATCATCACGAATATATATATATATATATATATATATATATATATATATATATATATATATATATATATGCGCCGGGACCTATAACTCTGACGCTCTCTAGCGTTACTTGATGATGTTTCTGGACGTGGGTCGCTACCCAAATATTATATACTCGCTCCCCTCTACAAGTCATAAAGGCTAGTGACGCGACTTTCCGAAGACCATGTATACATTTCGACACATCTCTAGAACTTGTCTCCTTCTTACTCACCGTTGTTGTTGTGGTCTTCAGTCCTGAGACTGGTTTGATGCAGCTCTCCATGCTACTCTATCCTGTGCAAGCTTTTTCATCTCCCAGTACCTACTGCAACCTACATCCTTCTGAATCTGCTTAGTGTATTCATCTCTTGGTCTCCCCCTACGATTTTTACCCTCCACGCTGCCCTCCAATACTAAATTGGTGATCCCTTGATGCCTCAGAACATGTCCTACCAACCGATCCCTTCTTCTGGTCAAGTTGTGCCACAAACTTCTCTTCTCCCCAATCCTATTCAATACTTCCTCATTAGTTATGTGATCTACCCATCTAATCTTCAGCATTCTTCTGTAGCACCACATTTCGAAAGCTTCTATTCTCTTCTTGTCCAAACTATTTATCGTCCATGTTTCACTCCCATACATGGCAACACTCCATACGAATACTTTCAGAAATGACTTCCTGACACCTAAATCAATACTGGATGTTAACAAATTTCTCTTCTTCAGAAACGCTTTCCTTGCCATTGCCAGCCTACATTTTATATCCTCTCTACTTCGACCATCATCACTTATTTTGCTCCCCAAATAGCAAAAGTCCTTTACTACTTTAAGTGCCTCATTTCCTAATCTAATTCCCTCAGCATCACCCGACTTAATTAGACTACATTCCATTATCCTTGTTTTGCTTTTGTTGATGTTCATCTTATATCCTCCTTTCACGACACTGTCCATTCCATTCAACTGCTCTTCCAAGTCCTTTGCTGTCTCTGACAGAATTACAATGTCATCGGCGAACCTCAAAGTTTTTACTTCTTCTCCATGAATTTTAATACCTACTCCAAATTTTTCTTTTGTTTCCTTTACTGCTTGCTCAATATACAGATTGAACAACATCGGGGACAGGCTACAACCCTGTCTTACTCCCTTCCCAACCACTGCTTCCCTTTCATGTCCCTCGACTCTTATAACTGCCATCTGGTTTCTGTACAAATTGTAAATAGCCTTTCGCTCCCTATATTTTACCCCTGCCACCTTTAGAATTTGAAAGAGAGTATTCCAGTCAACATTGTCAAAAGCTTTCTCTAAGTCTACAAATGCTAGAAACGTAGGTTTGCCTTTCCTTAATCTTTCTTCTAAGATAAGTCGTAAGGTCAGTATTGCCTCACGTGTTCCAGTGTTTCTACGGAATCCAAACTGATCTTCCCCGAGGTTGGCGTCTACTAGTTTTTCCATTCGTCTGTAAAGAATTCGCGTTAGTATTTTGCAGCTGTGACTTATTAAGCTGATAGTTCGGTAATTTTCACATCTGTCAACACCTGTTTTTTTTGGGATTGGAATTATTATATTCTTCTTGAAGTCTGAGGGTATTTCGCCTGTTTCATACATCTTGCTCACCAGATGGTAGAGTTTCGTCAGGACTGGCTCTCCCAAGGCCGTCAGTAGTTCCAATGGAATATTGTCTACTCCGGGGGCCTTGTTTCGACTCAGGTCTTTCAGTGCTCTGTCAAACTCTTCACGCAGTATCGTATCTCCCATTTCATCTTCATCTACATCCTCTTCCATTTCCATAATATTGTCCTCAAGTACATCGCCCTTGTATAGACCCTCTATATACTCCTTCCACCTTTCTGCTTTCCCTTCTTTGCTTAGAACTGGGTTTCCATCTGAGCTCTTGATATTCATACAAGTCGTTCTCTTATCTCCAAAGGTCTCTTTAATTTTCCTGTAGGCGGTATCTATCTTACCCCTAGTGAGATAGGCCTCTACATCCTTACATTTGTCCTCTAGCCATCCCTGCTTAGCCATTTTGCACTTCCTGTCGATCTCATTTTTGAGACGTTTGTATTCCTTTTTGCCTGTTTCACTTACTGCATTTTTATATTTTCTCCTTTCATCAATTAAATTCAATATTTCTTCTGTTACCCAAGGATTTCTACTAGCCCTCGTCTTTTTACCTACTTGATCCTCTGCTGCCTTCACTACTTCGTCCCTCAAAGCTACCCATTCTTCTTCTACCGTATTTATTTCCCCCATTCCTGTCAATTGCTCCCTTATGCTCTCCCTGAATCTCTGTACAACCTCTGGTTCTTTTAGTTTATCCAGGTCCCATCTCCTTAAATTCCCGCCTTTTTGCAGTTTCTTCAGTTTTAATCTACAGGTCATAACCAATAGATTGTGGTCAGAGTCCACATCTGCCCCTGGAAATGTCTTACAATTTAAAACCTGGTTCCTAAATCTCTGTCTTACCATTATATAATCTATCTGATACCTTTTAGTATCTCCAGGGTTCTTCCATGTATACAACCTTCTATCATGATTCTTAAACCAAGTGTTAGTTATGATTATGTTGTGCTCTGTGCAAAATTCTACCAGGCGGCTTCCTCTTTCATTTCTGTCCCCCAATCCATATTCACCTACTATGTTTCCTTCTCTCCCTTTTCCTACACTCGAATTCCAGTCACCCATGACTATTAAATTTTCGTCTCCCTTCACAATCTGAATAATTTCTTTTATTTCATCATACATTTCTTCAATTTCTTCGTCATCTGCAGAGCTAGTTGGCATATAAACTTGTACTACTGTAGTAGGTGTGGGCTTCGTATCTATCTTGGCCACAATAATGCGTTCACTATGCTGTTTGTAGTAGCTTACCCGCATTCCTATTTTCCTATTCATTATTAAACCTACTCCTGCATTACCCCTATTTGATTTTGTGTTTATAACCCTGTAGTCACCTGACCAGAAGTCTTGTTCCTCCTGCCACCGAACTTCACTAATTCCCACTAAATCTAACTTCAACCTATCCATTTCCCTTTTTAAATTTTCTAACCTACCTGCCCGATTAAGGGATCTGACATTCCACGCTCCGATCCGTAGAACGCCAGTTTTCTTTCTTCTGATAACGACATCCTCTTGAGTAGTCCCCGCCCGGAGATCCGAATGGGGGACTATTTTACCTCCGGAATATTTTACCCAAGAGGACGCCATCATCATGTAATCATACAGTAAAGCTGCATGCCCTCGGGAAAAATTACGGCTGTAGTTTCCCCTTGCTTTCAGCCGTTCGCAGTACCAGCACAGCAAGGCCGTTTTGGTTATTGTTACAAGGCCAGATCAGTCAATCATCCAGACTGTTGCCCTTGCAACTACTGAAAAGGCTGCTGCCCCTCTTCAGGAACCACACGTTTGTCTGGCCTCTCAACAGATACCCCTCCGTTGTGGTTGCACCTACGGTACGGCTATCTGTATCACTGAGGCACGCAAGCCTCCCCACCAACGGCAAGGTCCATGGTACAGTGTATTTCCAACAAAATAGCCAGCCAAATTCATGATTATGAAATTGGAAGTTCTATTACTAGGTGTTGAAAAACATAGTAACAGATTTTAAAGACTTTCATTCAGCTACATATCTCTGTTCCCTCTGAAGCACATATGAACATGAAATTTTCATAATACGCGCGAGTACACCAGTCTGCGTGTGTGAGCCGTGGAGGGGGGGGGGGGGGGGGGGTTGAGGAGGAGGAGGGTATTCAGCCATACAATAATTTCCTACATATTCACTTCAATTAGATTTCGCGGAAGTTCTTGTGGCGGATTAAATACGTGCCACACGTTCTTTTACGCTTCTTTGAGCAATAGAATGGTTTGCCGAGGTAGGACTCGTTCGATTAATTTTGTATTTCCCTTCTGAAGACTTCAATGCATTAATGCAGGATTCCCTTCCGAAGGTCATTGATTGTACGCTGCTAGTGAAATATCTAACGTCATATAGCCGGCCGCGGTGGCCGTGCGGTTCTAGGCGCTGCAGTCTGGAACCGTGGGACTGTTACGGTCGCAGGTTCGAATCCTGCCTCGGGCATGGATGTGTGTGATGTCCTTAGGTTAGTTAGGTTTAAGTAGTTCTAAGTTCTAGGGGACTGATGACCTAAGATGTTAAGTCCCATAGTGCTCAGAGCCAAATTCTAACGTCATAACACTATTAAATTGTAAATGCTCATCAGGCCTACGACGATTTTTATAACTCCTCATCCTGGACCCAAACAATCGTACACTTTTATTAAAAACAACGATGCTCAAGACCTGTGCTTAGCACTTGACAGATATCCTTCGGTATGACTTGGATACCCACGTTACTTCTGCCTCAAATCTATATCATCTACATACTGCGCATACCACTGTGAAGTGCATGGCAGATGGTACAGTTATTACGACTTTTTACCGTCCCATTCACGCATGGAGCGCGAGAAGAATGGTTGTTTAAATACCTCAGTGTGTGCTGTAATTAATCTGATCTTGTCCTCATGATCTCTACGTGAGCAATAAATAGGGAGTTTGCATCTATTTTCAAGCGTCTACCAGTTCAATTTCTTCTGCATCTCTGGAACACTCTACCACGAATTAAGTAAACGTGTAACATTCCTACTACCTTTCTCTGTATACGTTTGATGTTCCCTGTTAGTCCTACTTGATGCCCCCCCCCACACACACGCACACACTCAAGCTATATTCTAGGATGGAATGCACAAGGGTGTCTCCTTTGTAGGTGCGGTGGCGCGGTTTGTTTCGTCCATTTACCTGCACCTACCTGTGAACTCGTTGCAGCAGATCGCCGGTAGGAAAACCGAGCAGAAACCCACCGTACTGCAACTCGCACCAGACTGCATACAACGTAACTATTTTAAGAATCGGGAAAAGGTCTTAATTTTGAATGAAAGGTAAAAATGCTGGCGAAACTTCGGTATATTCTGAAGTCGAGAATTAAACGTTCACTGCCAAGCCCGTGTGAATCTTAACACAATCACGCACAAACACTTTCATTCACGCTAGCAAGTTTATGGTAACGTATTTCCCTAAATCTGAACAGCTACTAAGAACGGGTTGTTTTTAAATAAAAATGCTCGCCATACTATTAAGTTTAACCGGTGTCCAATGCACTATAGTTTCTAGTTACCGATCTGCTCAATATCCTACGCGGAATTACCGTTTTTTTCTCAAACACAAAATTTCTTCAAAAACTCGTACTTTATTAAAAAAAACACACCGGAATAATATGCCTCCAGTTTAAAGCACTTTTGAGGTGTGTAGCACAACTAAAACCGGCAAATTATATCTTCCTTCGGAGCTCATAATATACACGACTGTACCATTGAAAGGCTGGGCTTCGACGACATAGACTGCTGTAAGCATTCTATATCTCCAAGAGAAAAGACGCGTGAAGAATACTCCGTTCTGATTAGTCAGTTTTCTTTAAGGCCAATAGAAAAACATTATTCTTCCGCGTTAGTCCGTACTTTTCATGATTAACCAATCAATAAACAATACACTTTTGAGCTGTACTTTTTTCCCGAAATAAATATTCAACATTCTGATATTTTGTTTATACTTTACGTTATTAACTATTTTCATTTGCATTCGAATTAGCTTTAATTTTACCATAAACTTACTTAACATATTATGATACAAAATTCCCCGTCGTGCAACGTTCATCAGTAGAACAATAAATAAAATAAATGTCGTGCGACTAGGGCCTCCCGTCGGATAGACCGTTCGCCGGGTGCAAGTCTTTCGATTTGACGCCACTTCGGCGACGTGTGCGTCGATGGGGATCAAATGATGATGATTAGGACAACACCCAGTCCCTGGGCGGAGAAAATCTCCGACCCAGCCGGGAATCGAACGCGTGCCCTTAGGATTGACATTCTGTCGCGCTGACCACTCAGCTACCGGGGGCGGACAGTAGAACAACGATCTACATATTTACTTTAGACCACATTCACGCATTATTCACGCCACTAAAAGATATACAGAACTGTACAAACATAAATAAACAAAAACGCCTTCAATAAATAAACACAAAAATTCACAAAAACATTCTCTTGACCTGTTTCTTGAATGTCTCTGTGCACTACTGTCCTCTAGCAGATGAAAATTAGAACTACGTACTCAACTGAACCCGCTTCTGACCGTCTGTCACTGTGCACGCATGAGTCATTCTCCCAATACACAGACTCTAGACAGGAGCGGTATAAGGCGCCACGCCTCAATGGGACTGAGCCTATGTGATCGTTCCATTTCATATCCATACAAACTGTCACACTCAGGTACCTATATGAATTGACTGATTACAATTGTGACTCACTGATGGCGTGTGAAGTTTTACATTTCTGATGATGATCTGTTGACTTAATGCACTTACAACAGTAGATAAAAGAGACTGAGACTGTTTTCTTACAATCAGTAAATAGTAATCGCTGCAGACATTGAGTGTAAAATTATTGATATCAATATTTAGTAAAGGGTACTACATTATTCTCTGGAAACCTTATCACAGCGCTATTCTCGCTCTCCTTATAGCGGAAGCAAGTGGAATGAAAAACGAAACGGAGTTTTTAAACATCTTTGCTATTGGCTTGAGTTTCTCACAGGTACAGATGTCAGTTACTATAAATTTCTGTTGATTCGTGAACCTATCACATGAGTTTGTGAATCCATGTGGGAACTTAGCACCGGGTGATCATTCACCTGCGCAGGAGCTAACTGGCGTGTTGGTAACTTTTGAACTGTAGCAGCATTATTTCCTGCCCTTCCTGGTCTGCAAAAACTGCGAGTTTACATGTGAATGCAGCAGAGAACTCGTGTGACAATGGAGTGGGGAGTCATCTAGAATCCTGAACCCTTATCTCAATAAGACACGATGTCGATGTATAAAAAAAAGGAAACAGATCAACTTTGAAATAAGTCTTACTTATTAGCCGTTAGACTGTGCAATATAGGCATCTCATGCATAGAAATAATATACTAATTTCATCTGACGTAGGAGTCAAGTACTGAGATAGTTCTTAACAGTTAAAAACACCATAATGCTGACATTAGGTGATGTATGATGCTGTCTTGCAATAGAAGCAGATACACGGCGCGCCTATGCTTGACCTGCCCCTAAAGCAGGCAACCGCGTAAAGCAAACAGCTAGCGTTTCGGAACGCGGGTCGTCGCACTGCAGGCGCAGCAAACGGCTCTACATTGTGCAGACAGCGAGAATCCCAACTCGATACTGAAAATACAATCGCACAAAAAGCGCGGGGGGACGTTAGGAGTTATGCTGAAAGACCGACTGCAAGTCCTGTTATCGCACCTGAGAATATTTACAGTACAATATACAAATCACAACTGCAGTGTCCCAAATGTAGTATGATTAGCTCACTATGGCGACGACTAATACCTACACGTTGCATTTCGGGCTCGTCGTCCACAAATCAGTACTGTGGTACTATACAAGTGAAATAACGGGGTGCAGAATGCGGATTAATACTTCAAGTGAAAGTGATGTAATTTGTCTGTGCATACTCGAATAGTTATTTCCGTGTTGTTGTTTTCAATCGATAGGCTCTACCCTGCGATTTCATGCACAACTCAGATTTAAATACATTCTTCGCCGACCGGGGATACTTACCAACTATTCGCCCTGGTATTTGACAGCAGGCTATGGTCTTTTCTTTAGTTAAATAGCTACGCAAAAATCTTCAGTACATATTATTAGATGTTTACGATAAAATCTAGATCGCACAATCAATTTACAAGTGTTTCAGTGCGTTTGCCATCATCAGACTGTATGGTGCAATGAAATACTTGAAATGAGTAAAGATAAATTGGTTGTGCGCTAAGACTTTACCTCAAATATTTGCAGGGTGACAATTATTGAACCATATAAAAAAACGTAAATTAGTTACAAACTACAGCGTGCACACACTTTATTCAGCATGTAAACGTCACTACAGATATTCGGAGTTAGGTTATGACAAGTGCAATATGCCTGCCATCACTGGCGATGATGTGGCGCAGACGAATATCGAAATTCTGCATGACCTGCTGAAGCATCGGAACATCGATGCTGTCGATGATCTCATGAATGGCTGTTTTCAGCTCAGCAATGGTCTTAGGGTTATTGCTATACAACTTGTCTTTAATATAGTCCTATAAAAAGGTTCGCATGTGTTTAGATCGGGAGACTATGGTGGCCAATCGTGGCCTATGCTAATGGCCTCTGGGTACCCCAGAGCCAGAGTGCGGTCCCAAAGCGCTCTTCCAGGACATCAAACACCCTCTGGCCCCGATGGGGTGAGACCCGTCTTGCATGAAACACATCTTGACGAAATCAGGGTCACTTTGGATAATGGGCATGAAATTATCTTCCAAAACCTTCAGGTACCGTTCAGTAGCCAACGTGCCATCAAGGAATATAGCACCAAAATACTTTTTCGCAGTGTCTCCCGGTTGATTCCCACCTGTTGTGCAGCTCATCTGATCGATTTCCTGTAGCTGGTTTGCAACACAGCGCGTGTCTTCTCGATGTTTTCAGGCGTTTCACTCTTTTTGGCCGACCGGCTTTGCCATCACTGTCATCACGAACACTACCCACCTCCCAAACATATGAATCAAATTCTTGATAGTCAGCACACTTGGACCGGCTTTCTTCAGCTTTAATTCGGTCGCAAACTTGCTTTGAGCCGCAGTTGGGCTGTTATTGCTCGCATAGGAGGCCTTCACAAGCGCTATACGCTATACCGTGACATTTTCACGCACAAATGGTCGATAACAAAAAGGTGCATGCGCTTACGCATAGTAATTCCCATCGTACCCTGCGGCCAACCATGCAGTTCGAAAATCCTAACACAAATTATTCAGGGCCCTGTAAATACTGAACGGAAT
Source organism: Schistocerca americana (assembly GCF_021461395.2). Lineage (NCBI taxonomy): Eukaryota > Metazoa > Arthropoda > Insecta > Orthoptera > Acrididae > Schistocerca > Schistocerca americana. The sequence continues at coordinate 113,795,677 of NC_060121.1, forward strand.
GATCAATTAACCTACCTACATTTCAAACCGTAAGTCATCACTCTTTTTTACCGTTTCTCTGACCTCGTTTTTGCTGGGTCAACGTATAATTGTGGACTTCCCATAGAGCATTTTCCTTCCAGTGATATTTGTGGTTAATATTATTCTTCTCTTTATGTTATTATCTCAACGAAGGTTATGGTTTAAATGCCTAAAGATGCAACTCTAGACGATCTGACAATATATTGAACTGAAATACATAGGCAGGGAGATGTAGTTTTTTCAGAGTCATTTCCAAATTTATAGGTCAAAAAACAGAAAACTGGGAAGATTAAAGTTTAACGTTTATGACTGCTGCTTCCTTTCAGGTTCATGGAAATGTATGCGCAAGTTTAGTCTGCTGTTAAGCTTTTCAATATGGATGTCGCATTCCTTTGGTGGAATTTTTTGAGCAACATCATTACACAAGTTGAAACGTGTCTATTCTTGAGTGTCGGTCACACTTTGTGGGAATGCCGACGGAAACAGAACTTTTTCAGAGCTAAATGTCTACACAAAATCAAATGCAGTACATCGTAGTGTAGTGGGTAGCGTGGCTGCCTCTAGATCGAAGGGTCCTGGGTTGGATTCCCTGTCGCTTTAGAAATTTTCTTTGCTCGGGAACTGGGTGTTTGTGTTGTCCTGATTATTTCGTCTCAAGTTCATCACAGAGATGCGCAAGTCGCTGAAGTGGTGTCAAATAGAAAGACTTGCAGCAAGTGGCCGAAGTCCTCGATCATCTCTGCGGTCACGTTGCGCACAGCGCCCATGTTTCCGATTTTGGTCGACTTTCGTGAAATTCATGGCCAGACGGAAGCACAACCACCACCTAATTCTAGAAACCGTGTCAAACAGTCTCTTTTTTTGAAGGTGACTGATTACCAAACAGTGGACTAAGCAACCTGAGGCACTGCTGTTGATCAGGTCAGAAAGGTGGACAACAGAAACAAATAGAAAGAGAGAAATCAGAGACATCGTTACAACTAGAAAAAACAAGCTAGCGCAAAGGTGCTATAAGAGTGGAAGATTAGGTCATTTTCCCGCTGGCACATTCCCTGCTGCAAGTCTTTCAAGAGGACGAATTTTTGGTAGCATAGGTTCCGGAAGGTGCATTGTGTGACTGCTTAAGGACGGTGATTGATACTACTGCGTACAGCATAGCACCTTTCAGAACAATGGCTGGAATAACACTTTCAAATCGTAGAGGTAGCAGGGATAAATACATGGAGCGAAAAGTTATCTGCAACTTCTAGAGAAGCCAGACAGCATCTATAACAACCGAAGGACATAAACGGGAGGCAGCTGCGAAGCGAGTGAGACTACGTTGTAGTCTATCCTCCATGTCATTCAATCTAAGCACAGAGAGAGGAGCAAAGGAAACAAACGAGAAATTTGAAAAGGATATTAATGTTCAGAAATATCATACACATTAAAGGACTTAGAAGGGAAGTTCAGCGGGAGTTGAAAAGAGCTTGAACATCAACAAAAGCAAAAAGACGGTAAAGGAATGTAGTCGAATTTAATCAAGCGATTCCGAGGGAACTAGATTAGATTATGTAAAAGTGGTAGATGAATGTTGCTACCTAGGCAGCAAAATAGGCTATAAAATGCGAAGGCTATAAAATGCAGACTTGCAGTTTTATTTTTAACGAGAAATTTGTAATGTCGAATACAAATTTAAATGTTAGGAAGTGTTTACTGAAGGCATTTCTCTTACGTGTGACGTTTCACGGCAGTGAAACGTAGACTATCAACATTTCAGACAGGAAGATAAGAGATGGTTTTGAGATGTGGAGGTAGATTGGAATGTTGAAGATTAGATGGGTCGGTGGATGAAAAATGTGGAGGTACGAAATCAAATAGGGGAAAAATAAATTGGTGGCACAACGCGACTATGAGATGTATCGGTTGATAGGATAGACCTTGAGGCAGCAAGGAATTGTCAGTGGACGGAAGTGTGGGGAATAAAAGTTGTAGAGCGAGGCCAAATCTTGACTCAACAACAGTTTCAAGTGTATGTAGGCTGCAAGAATTATGAAGAGATGATTAGGATTGCATCTATCAAACGAGTCTTCGGACTGGACAGCAAAGCAACAGTATAATACCATGTCTGTGTTGTCAGGGACGGCGTCACAGAAGCGCCACAGAAGGAAAATATGCAGCCTAGTGTCGGCAAGCAGCCTACTCCTAACAATGAGCAACGTTTCCATCCGACTGACGGAGCACCCCTAAAAATGTCGCAAGCTCTTATTCAACGAGTTTCTGCAGCTATGTTTGTAGTTTCATCGCGAATATTTCCACGAACTCTGTTATCAGGACCATTATCTCACCCATTCTCCTCCCATAGCCAACCACAGAGTAGTGGTGAACGCTTCTGCTGCCAACAGGATTCGAACTGGCTTGCAGCAAGTACAGCGTCGCAACAGAAGCCGATATTTGTGACACGGGCTTCGGAGGTGTATTACACTGAAGCGAAATGAAAGCCAGTTTTCTCGAATTCCAGAGTTTTAACTATAGCAAGAAAGTAAAAGTAAACAACCCTGTGGTCAAATCCTGAAGGTCGTACAATGCTGATCGGCCACTGTGACATCGTCTGCCATTGGCATCATAAGGATGTCGTATGGAAGGTTATGTGGTCAAAACACCGCTCCCCGATGCTTGGAGCCGCTACTTCCCAGCCAAGCGGCTTCTTACTCAGCGAGCTTCTGCAGCAATGTTTGTAGTGATCCCTGTCACTATCTAAGAGAAACCCGTTACTTTAATGAACATTGAACCCTGGCACTCCGCACGACAGGGAATTTTGTCGCCGAAGTGAAAAAAACATTATTTTATTAGCAGCTTTTTATTTTTATTGAAAAGGATACTTTGGTGAGAAGCCTACTAGCTGTAAAAAGATTACTAGTGTTGCAAATAAAACAAGACACACTTTGCGTGCGTAAAAGCAGACAGACTTTAGTGGTAAAATAAATACAAAAAGAGATTCCTCTGCATTCGGGGAGAGGTAACTGTCTCCCTATTAAAGCCATCCAAGAAGGGAAGAAAATAAACATCCCTTGGGTCATATGAATTTATGTACTGAGTGTAACTATTTACGAACAGTTCTGAAAAGTTTGTTGGTATTTACTGTCCAATTTTTCTTCTGTTATCCACATTGCTTTGAAAGAAAAATTTAGAGTCCTTCAGAAATGGCGAAATAGCGAAATGCATGGCTCATCAACTTTAAATATCTATTAGTCTCCGGTGTCGGAAAGTGTGACCAGTCGCGGAAGATTAAGTCTTTTAAGCTTCTGTGTGAGAAGCCATTTGAGGAGTTAAGACTAGATTTTTAAGAGTCCATTTATATATTTTTGAATTGTTCTGCGTAGGTGAGCAGATGGGCCACAACTGGAGCTGCGTGGCATTTTTTCGCAAATTGATTACTGGATCTTCCGTACTCGACTGTATTTTTTTTCCTGTTTGACTCGTGGCTGAGAATATTTCGTACCAAGTTATACGCACAGTTGATGACAGCATTTAGTCCTGAATATAGTTTGCACCTTGTTCCATTCTGGACGACGGAAAAGCACGAGGTATAGAGGAGAAGTAAATGGTACATGAACGTGATATCGCATCTTCTCCGATGTTGCACACGTCTATAGTGAACTGACTGACGTATTCCAAGCCTGCGGTGTCATGAGCAAAGTTAACTGGAGGGTCCATGCTTTCTGGCCAGAAAAGTTGATAGAATACTTTATATTATATTTCAGCAATTACCTAATTTTGTCCCCTTACATAATTTTTTAGATAAATGGAGACCACTTTTACTATTATTAGATCGTTTATTACTTTCATTTTTCTTTCAATATTCAGCTTATTAATATTCAATAAAGTTTTAAGAGATCTTAATCTGCAACGCAACGAGGCAGCGCCCTATGAAACGCCGGGTCTATTAGCGCAGTCGACAGGTGGAACACTTGGAGGAAACAGACCTTCGTTCCATACAGGTATTCTAACAGCTTTGTGACGGAGCCGTGCTCCAATATTTTATTATACGAAAGTCTATACTGTAAGATAGCTGGCTACTAGCTTCCCACATACACTCCCCTCCGCCCTCACGTATTGTTAAAGCTTCACAAACTTAAGGTGTATTTATGTTTTCGCTTCCGGATGAAGCAGTTTTTTGTAGTTATATCTTTGACCAAGTTTGTCTTCGTTCTGTATAGGTTTTTTTACATCTTGTACGATACTGTTATGCTGTCAAGTTCATTGATCTGCATCCCACTTTATTTTAAGACGCTAACCATATCACATGTGTTTTCAGTTTAATAGTTAAACAAACATATTTTAGTGTGTTGTATGCTGGCACATAGACAAAGCCTCAATAACTGTTCCGCTCTTTCCATTTTATGTATTGACTTCACATCTGGGATTGGAAGTTGTTAAATTATACGCTTTTAATGTGAATTACATTACGTATTGATGTGTGCACAAAAAAGGAAGGAAGGATGATTATCGTTTAACGTTCTGTCGACAGCGCAGTCATTAGAAGAAAGGAAAGAAGGAAGATTAAGAGTTTAACGTCTCATTTGATGTTTACTGCTTGGTACACCACGGTAGGGAGAGGTGAGCTACTGTGTGGTGAAGCAGTTGTCATTACAGGGAAGCTAGAGAACAACAGAAATGATTAACGGACAAGTACATACAGTAAACAGAAGTTTTACTTAACTTGTAGCTTTGTCCAAGCATTTTTAAGAAAGAATTTGAAGCCATGTTGACTACTTTTCCACCGTGACTGCCTCAAGAAATATGTAAAGGTTTTTTTAAATTACCGCTACCAGTCACAAACTTTGTTAACTATTGTATTATTTATTTAGCGACATGTTTCGAGGGAATACCTCATCTTCAGGTTAAATGGCAGTACAAAAATTATTTTTGTAATACCATTTAGCCTGAAGATGAAGTATTCCATCGAAACAGGTCACTGAATAAATAAGTAATACAATAGTTAACAAAGTTTGTGACTGGTAGCGGTAATTTAAAAAACCTTTACATATTGTGAAGAAACTTTACAAAAGATTTACATATTGTGAAGAAACTTTACAAAATAAAATCAGCAATGAAGTCCACCTATTGCAAGAAGCAAAGCGTCATGCAGTGTGAGGGTTACGCTACTAATACACGAGCAAACTGAGGAGGAATGCAACTGAGACTGGAGACTGTCGAAGAGCGCGACTTGAGACCGGGCCGTGTAGCTGCCGCCGGCCATCCTACATCTCGGAGGGAAAGGGCGCTCGTAGTCGAAGTCACTGAAGACGTGGCTCAGTGGGCGTGCATCACTGGACCCGCCGGGTCTCCGTGCGAATGCTATCGGCGTCTGTCGGAAACGTGCGTTTTTGTTGCCAACTGTGGGACGCCGATGAGGGTAGTATCAAGCTATGATACCACATCACTGACATCAAGCTCATCAGAAACAGAACAGATTTTAGGGAAATGAGGGAAAACCTAAATCTGGATGGCCGTATGGGGATTTGAACTTCAAATGGTTCAAATGGCTCTGAGCACTATGGGACTTAACTTCTGAGGTCATCAGTCCCCTATAACTTAGAACTACTTAAAACTAACTGACCTAAGGACATCACACACATCCATTCCCGAGGCAGGATTCGAACCTGCGACCGTAGCGGTCGCGTTGTTCCGGACTGAAGCGCCTAGAACCGCACGGCCACTGTGGCCGGCGGATTTGAATTAACGTCCTCCTCAATGAGAGTCCGGTGTGATAACCACTTTACAGCCTTGTTCAGTGGTATATATACATCTTGTGCCTGCATCTACAATAGTTCACATGTTGCTTTCACCACAGGGATGTGCTCATTCTAGCACGATGAGTACGTGATGCCAAGTAATCGAGGCGAAGTTGGTAGAGCATTTGGTATTGTTTTCCCCACTATGTAACTTGATAATGACCAAGGGGGTGAAATTAGCCAATAGTCAAATTAGAAATTAGTGTTCACCTTTTAAATGAAATAACAACCTAAGCACTAAAATGACTTCCTTCAAGAAACTTATGAATACAAGAGTGATGGAAACAAATTAGAACACCCTTTTGGAGGCTTCCAGTTCACTCAAGATTTATTGTTGCAGCAGCGCATATGGACTACATGAAATGATTACACATCAGTAGCACAAGCGGTTATGAAGTATCAGGTACCGACCCATGCTGAGTCATATTAATATGTGAAACGCGGTGTAGCCTCCGTAGGCGCTTATTCGGGAATCCACTCGATCGTACTGTTGGCGAATACTGTCTTGGGATCCGTTATGTCGCGTCTCTTTGACCTGTTCACGTAGTTCTGCGAGAGTTGTTGGCTGATGAGTCGCTCGAGTTACATCTCATCTCATCATATCCCACACATCTTGGATTGGAGAGAAATCTGGAGAACTAGCCAGGAAAGTTGGTGCAGGTCTGGCAGAGCACGTCGTGTTTTACAGGCAGAGCGTGCGTGAGCAGTATCCTGTTGGAACACCACGTCACCCTCCTGCAGCAAGAATCGCAAAAGAACTGGTCTATCAACATTATGCACGTACCGAGCAATGGTTAGCGTCTCCTCCAGACACACCAAAGGTGAACGAGAGTTGTAGCTTATTGTACCCCAGACCATAAGGCCTCGGATGGAGCCAGAGTGTCATGTACGAATGCACTCTACGAGAAGCGCTCATCAGGTCTAGTAGTACCCGCAAACAACCATCGGTTGCATTCAGGCAGAATCTACTCTCACCGCTGAAGACCATGGCGCGGATCCCATCTTCCAAGTGATCCTCTGACAGCACCAGTCGAGCCGTACACGTCGATGCTGTGGCGTGATTGGAAGACGGGCTAGAGGTGTGTATGCCTGTAGTTTGACTGCTAATGCCGGTTCACAACAGTTCGTGATGACATGTCTGGGCTCACAAGCCCTCTTATATGTGCATCTGTGCTGTGATAGCTGTACGATGTGCCACTGCTGCTCTGACACTATGACGATCCTGGCGGGCGTCTGTCCTGCGTTGACGTCCAGAACCTCGTCTACAGGTGTGAGAACGTTCACGTGAACACAGACATTAGCATCATTGCACAGTTGTTGCAGAACGTCCATCTTGTGTGGCAAATGACCATTCCGCTTCTCGCAAGACCACAATTTGACCGCTTTCAAACTCGCTCAGTTGGCTGTAGGAAGAACGAGTGCATACAGGGCGTTACAAAAAGGTACGGCCAAACTTTCAGGAAACATTCCTCACTCACAAATAAAGAAACGCTTAATTTCCATGTTAGAGCTCATTTTAGTTTCGTCAGTATGTACTGTACTTCCTCGATTCACCGCCAGTTGGCCCAATTGAAGGAAGGTAATGATGACTTCAGTGCTTGTGTTGACATACGACTCATTGCTCTACAGTACTAGCATCAACAGGTTAGTGTTCATCACGAACGTGGTTTTGCAGTCAGTGCAATGTTTACAAATGCGGAGTTGGCAGATGCCCATTTGATGTATAGATTAGCACGGGGAAATAGCCGTGGCGCAGTACGTTTGTATCGAGACAGATTTCCAGAACGAAGGTGTCCCGACAGGAAGACGTTCGAAGCAATTGATCGGCGTCTTAGGGAGCACGGAACATTCCAGCCTATGACTCGCGACTGGGGAAGACCTAGAAGGACGAGGCAATGGACGAGGCAATTCTTCGTGCAGTTGACGATAACCCTAATGTCAGCGTCAGAGAAGTTGCTGCTGTGCAAGGTAACGTTGACCACGTCACTGTATGGAGAGTGCTACGGGGGAACCAGTTGTTTCCGTACCATGTAGAGCGTGTGCAGGCACTTTCAGCAGCTGACTGGCCTCCACGGGTACACTTGTGCGAATGGTTCATCCAACAATGTGTCAATCCTCATTTCAGTGCAAAAGTTCTCTTTACGGATGAGGCTTCATTCCAACGTGATCAAATTGTAAATTTTCACAATCAACATGTGTGGGCTGACGAGAATCCGCACGCAGTTGTGCAGTCACGTCATCAACACAGATTTTCTGTGAACGTTTGGGCAGGCATTGTTGGTGATGTCTTGATTGGGCCCCATGTTCTCTCACTTACGCTCAATGTAGCACGTTATCATGATTTCATACGGGATACTCTACCTGTGCTGCTAGAACATGTGCCTTTACAAGTACGACACAACATGTGGTTCATGCACGATGGAGCTCCTGCACATTTCAGTCGAAGTGTTCGTACGCTTCTCAACAACAGATTCGGTGACCGATGGATTGGTAGAGGCGGACCAATTCCATGGCCTCCACGCTCTCCTGACCTCAACCCTCTTCACTTTCATTTATGGGGGCATTTGAAAGCTCTTGTCTACGCAACCCCGGTACCAAATGTAGAGACTCTTCGTGCTCGTATTGTGGACGGCTGTGATACAATACGCCGTTCTCCAGGTTACTATTATCCATGTGGCTATCTATTGGTGGGCAACACTGAAACCATTATGAGTACATCTAAAATCCGCCTAGTGGCATGTGTCGTCACCGCATCAAAATTGATGTCGTCCTTCCAGGTGTACTATTTTTCTCCGGTAGTGTATTTTGCAGCGGATCTCAGTATCGAACAAACTGAGGCCTATGTTACACAGAGGGATGGTGATACTGCGGAAAGGCCCCTGAACGAAGTCGCAGAGGCGATGGAGGCTAACGATGGTGTTTAACAGGCCGTGTTATTTAGGATGAGACTAGGAGATTGCGCCACGTATCATTATGGTCTCGGCTCATTACGCACATTACTGCCACTGCTGCGGCAGTAGAGAATAGACGTGACTGTTCGGGGGGCGGCCGGGTGTTGGCCGGCGCGCCAGAGCGTCGCGTCCACCTGCGGCCCCCAATAAACTGACTATTTTACTCGCCTTGCGGTCTGTGCGGTGCGACCGCATTAGCATAACGCCATGTGTGCCCGGCCGGTCAGTATTAATAAGCGGCCGTGAGAAAGAGACCGCAAGCTGTGGCTTCATTCCCGCTCCAGGTGCGAGCAAGACGGCAACCTTTAATTGCGCATGCTAGAGGTAATGCATCCTGCTGTGCACCTGGTAAATAGGAAGGTGTTTCGTTTGATCTGAGCATAGTAGCGGCGGCCAGAATGGAGAAATTCAAGAAGTCGAAAACCCCTTTCTCGAAAACTTGAGGGAACAAAATGCCTTTCTCGAAAACTTGAGGGAACAAAATGCCTTTCTCGAAAACTTGTGGGAACAAAATGCACGTCAAATCTGCATCTATAGGCGTACCCTGCAAACCACTGTAAAATGCACGGCAGAGGGTAGTTGCCATGGTACCACATACTGGGGTTTCTTCCCGTTCCAACTGCGTACGGAGCGCGGGAAGAATGACTCCTTAAATGGCTCTGCACTTGCCTTCACGATCCCTACGGGAGCCGTATGAAGGGTAATGAAGAATACCTCTAGATTCTTCTCTTAATACTGTCTGCTGAAATTCTGTAGCTAGGCTACCTCGGAATAGTTTGTGCGTATCTCCAAGCTTTTACTTTCTTCAGCTTTTCGCTGACCCTATACTATGGATATAAGAAATCTGTCACCATTCGTGCTGACCTTCTTTGTACACGTTCAATATTCCCTGTTAGTCCTATTTGGTGCGGATACCACTCACATGAGCAATACTCTAGGGTGGGTCGCACAAGTGTTTTGTATGCAATCTCCATCAGAGACTGATTGCATTTCGTTAGAACTCAAACAATGAACCCAAGCAGACATGCCTTACCTACTACTGACCCTATTAGATCGTTCCATTTCATATCATAAAGACACTTACACTCAGATATGTGTATGAGTTGAAGATTCTGATTCTGACGTGTTGATATTGTAGTTTTTTTGTTTCTTCAAGTGCATACCTTTATACTGTTGTACATTTAAAGTAAGTTGCCAAACTTTGCACCACCTTGAAAACTTATCAAGGCCTAACTGAATATTTGTGCAGCTTTTACCTGACAGTACTCAATTTTAGATAAAGGCATCACCTGCGAAAAGTCGGAAGTTACTGTTAAATTGTTTTCAGGGTCTTTAATACACAACATGAACAGCAAGGGTCCCTGTACACTTCCCCGGGGTACATCCATAGTTAATTCTGCATGTGTCAATGACTCTCCATCCAAGATAACATGTTGTTTCCTCCACGCCAAGAAATTCGTAATTCAATGACAAATTTTGCTCCGTACACCATACGACCGTACTTTAGATAACAAACGGAGGTGTGGTATTGGGTCAAATGCTTTTCGTAACGCAATAAACATGGCGTCTACTTGACTGCTCTGATCCATGGCTCTCAGGATATCATGTGAGAACATCGCAATTTGGGTTTCGATTAACTGATGCTCTCGGAGTTCGTGCTGGTTGCCATGGAGCTTGCAGTTGCCGCCCTGAACATGTTAGATGGAACATTCGTGAGCTCAGTGAAGACTTTTATTTACAGTTCATCCGAAGTTTTTGGTTCCTTTCTAACGCTTGCCTTCCTTGGAAGCCACCAGAAAATTAAGTCACAAGGCACTTGATCTGACCTCCAAGCCAATACTTAGTGCCAATCAATCAAGGGATCACTCTCTAATGTCAGCTGCAAAAGCTCATGATGCCCTAACTTTGGTAAAGAAAAAAAGTGCGATGCTGTCCCACTCGGCAGTTACTGTCCACATCCACTCTTACAGTATCTCCAAATATGTTTCGTTTGTCGTCCATGTGGTGAAAAGGGCTTGTAAGCATCTTGGCTCTCACTTCTAAACTAAAGGGCCATAATGTAGTAGTAGCAACCAAGAGAATGGATGTCAAGCACAATGTCAAAGTACAAACATTTAAAATAGATTCACCCAATGTCACAATACTATATCTTGTACAAGAATAAAGATAAAAACGTTGGTGTGAATAATAACTTGCGTGCGCGATTAATAAGTAATTATTTTCAAAAGAATCATCCGATTTTACAAGGGCAAATATTTTACATGAATGCGGATATAACCTTGGAGAATTTTTACAATTACGCTTAGGATCACAGTTTTATTTACCTTTTGCAAATTCTCAACGTGCCCTCTGCCACACGGTAGTCACATTCGTGTCATATGTTCACATCTACATCTACATCTACATGGTTACTCTGCAATTCACACTTAAATGCCTGGCGGAGGGTTCATCGAACCACTTTCATACTACTTCTCTACCATTCCACTCTCGAATGGCGCGTGGGAAAAAGAAACACCTAAATCTTTCCGTTATAGCTCTGATTTCTCTAATTTTATTATGATATGATTTCTCCCTACGTAGGTGGGTGTCAACAAAATATTTTTGCATTTGGAAGAGAAAAATGGTGATTGAAAATTCGCAAATAGATCTCACCGCAAAGAAAACCGCCTTTGTTTCAGTGACTGCCACCCCAACTCGAGTATCATATGAGTGACACTCTCACCCCTATTGCGTCATAACACGAAACGAGCTGCCCTTCTTTGCACTTTTTCGATGTCCTCCGTCAATCTTGCCCGGTAAGGATCCCATACCGCGCAGAAATATTCCAGCAGAGGATGGACAAGTGTAATGTAGGCTATTTAGTGGGTTTGTCGCATCTTCTAAGTGTTCTGCCAACAAAGCGCAGTCATTGTTTCGCCTTCCCCACAATATTATCTAGGTGGTTTTCCCAATTTAAGTTGCTCGTAATTGTAATTCCTAGGTATTTAGTCGAATTGACAGCCCTTAGATTTGTGCGATTTATCATATACCCAAAATTTATCGCATTTCTTTTAGTACCTATGTGGATGACCTCGCAATTGTCTTTGTTTAGTGCCAATTGCCGCTTTTCGCACCATACACAAATTCTCTCGAGATCATTTTGTAATTGGAATTGATCGTCTCATGATTTTACTAGACGGTAAATTACAGCATCATCTGCAAACAATCTAAGGGAGTTACAGCGTTCACTGCTGTTGCTATACGGTCCAGCTGCTCACCCAAAGTTGCTGGAGGGGAAGACGCGCAGAAAGCGTATTTCAGCAAATCCCCACAAATAAATGACGTACCATGAGATGAGGCGACCCTGGAGGCCGAAGTTGCGAGACCCGTACGCCCCTGACAGCCGATCCGCCGCTGAGGCAGCTCAGTGTTTGAGAAGTGCTCTTACAGAACATGGGGGCGCTAGGGCGGCACTGCCCCGTCCTGTTCATAAATGGAATTTTCGGCATGTTTACGCAATTGTGAAAAAAGCCGGATCTCCACCATATCGAGGTACCTGCCTCCTGTAACCAGTACTCGTACATCCTTTTCTCCCCCCCCCCCCCCCCTTCACACCGTGCGCGTTTTTGCGCCTGTGTGTGAAGGCTAAAATCAAGGAATTGCCGTAGGGACTCTGATACGGTCTTCACTGATAGACTGACCCACGAGGAAGGTAATGTATTGTCGAAATGCCACACAAGTCGTCCGACCGTAGATACTTTGTGATACTTGTGCGATGCCGAGGAGGGCCGCTAATAATGTGTATATGACGAAGTATTTTGAAAGCACAAACAAACTCATCAAACAACCTCTGTGTTTACAAACATGCATAGCCTTTTTCCACGTGGATAGGTTCGTCTCGGAGGTAGGCGATTCGAATCTTGCGGGTGGAGAAAGTTTTCAGCGCCTGTATTTGCCCTGCAACGGGGCGAGAGGTGGTGGCATAAAGTTTCTCATCAACAAACTTTACGCCGGTGTCGTGGATTAAATTCCAAATCTCTCCGCAGTGTTTAATGAAGTGAGGGCATCTGACGCTGTTTGATGGTGATCCGCTCGTCGGGTAAGGCTGTGTAGCCTGACGGTCCCGGTCCCCTGTGTTTTATTTGAAAGGAAGCAGATTTCATTCCGTCCCTTTCGTTCATAACAACACAAACACAACTCTGCGCTGTACTAGCAGTCATCAGTCATCCCCACGACACAGAAACGCACTTGGCGTTCCATCACAGGTCGGAGGAAAGGAATAAGAAACCACCGTCTCTAGGACCTTAGCCAGGACGGCAGTGTGAAAGCTCGCATTTACCCCCAACGCACATTTGCTCGTATGGGACTCACTTTTTGACCTAATTCGTAGGAAAGTTATGTTCACAGTGTTATGCGATGACGAAGGCATACGTCTCACACACCGGGTTACAGCATCAAGAATAAACAGTGAAAGCCGCTCAGAAACTTTTGTAAGCTATTCAACGCAGGTGACCAATAGTCCTCAGCAAACATTAAGCTAGATTTGCATGGCAACGCACTGCCTGACAGACAAGACAAATGAGCACAGCCCCACTGGGTCAGGTCGACTGCCAACTGTAGAGTCCTCTTATTATTATATTTTCCTGATGACTGAATTGTAAAACCGTGCGTCAAATGAAGTTGTAGGAACGTGGCTACCGGTTAGTTCCAACAGCAAACACGAAATAAGAGTCGCTGTTAACTACGAGACAAATGCTACAATGCACACGGACGTTATCTTAAACATTTGGAGTGTCAAAAAGTTTCCATTGGAAACCCGCACTAACCCTTCCCTACATGCCGGTGCTTATATACCGCAATCGTATTCGCGCTGGGTTGCACATACGTTGCAGCAACTGAAAGTTTTTGATCGCCCCTTACACGAGGGCTATTCGGAAAGTAAGGAAAGATCGGCTGTGAAGTGTGAGAATCCGTATCGCCAGTGTCTCTAGTATGCACGCACATAGCGTCACGTCGCTCTTGGCAGTAATGATCGCACAGTGAGGGCGAAAAGATTGCTACAAAGTAGTGTCTTCCACCAGTATGAGTGCCTGCCGAGAGAGTTCACCTGATTTCATGCAACCCGACATAACGTAACTGTCGTACAGTTCCTCCTTCATGACTGTTCTCGGTCGCTAACAGCAGGGGCAATGAAGATGCTCCTGCGGCGTTTTCGATGGGAAGTGTTTCATCATCCACAATACAGCCCGTAATTGGCTCCCTATGATTTTCATCTCTGCTCAAACGAATGGCGACTATGAAGACAACATTTTGGCACAGATGAGCTGCAGTCTGGCGTAGAAAATTGTCGGAAAGCACAGGAGGCTGCCTTCTACGTCGAGGGTATTGGAAAGTTGGTACAACGCTACGAGAGACATCTGAGCGGCGACTACGTACCGGAGCAGCTGTAAGCTGTAGCTAACTGCTGGAAATAAAACGGTTTTGAAACTTCTTGACAGATTAAAACTGTGTGCTGGAGCGAGACTCGAACTCGGGACCTTTGTCTTTCGCGGTCAAGTGCTCTACCAACTGAGCTACCCAAGCACGACTCACGACCCGTCCTCACAGCTTCAATTCTGCCAGTACCTCGTCTCCCACCTTCCAAACTTCACAGAAGCTCTTCTGCGAATCTTGCAGAACTAGCACTCCTGGAAGAGAGGATATAGCGGAGACAGGGCTTAGCCACAGCCTATGGGACCTTTCCAGAATGAGATTTTCACTCTGCAGCGGAGTGTGCGCTGATATGAAAGGCAAAGGTCCCGAGTTCGTGTCTCGGTCCAGCACACAGTTTTAATCTGTCAGGAAGTTTCATATCAGCGCACACTCCGCTGCAGAGTGAAAATCTCATTCTGAAAACGGTTTTGATTTTCACTGTGGTTTCCATTTCACGGCCGATCGTTGCTTACTTTCCGAAGAGCCCTCGTACAAGCACTTCTCCAAGGATGATACTTACTCGTTTCAGTTCAATATCTACTTGATTCACACTTAATATCTACTTGATTCATACTCTTACACGCCTATTTTCCCGCCTGTGTACGTGGGCCCTTGTCTATGGGCATATAGGCAGATGTTCACGGCGCAACAGTCGCCGGGGCAAAAAGTTTTGGCGAAACGTTTTCGCGCTGACGAGAATACGCTGCAGCCGTGTTTCCGTCAACAGAAGGAAGGAGCGCAGGCTGATCGGTGCGCACGACACAAGGTGCTAAGTGCCGCCGGGGGCACTGGTGCCACCCCCAGCGCAGAAACGGCAGAGGCGCGGAGAGAATAGCGGAGCCCCGCTCCCTGTAAATAACCCACGACGGGGGCGGCGGCGGGTCTGGCGCGTGGCCAGAGGCAGCTGCCGCCCCCTGCCTCCACGCAGGCCGCAGTGGCTCCGTGTCCGGCGGGTCGTCTACTACTTGCCTAATCTCTCACGAGGAAAACCTTGAGGGCGAGGTCGCAAGCTCAGTTAGGCTCATTTGAAAGTGTCGCTTTAACAATTACGACAGGACAAATACACTACTCTCCATTAAAATTGCTACACCACGAAGATGACGTGCTACGGACGCGAAATTTAACAGACAGGAAGAAGATGCTGTGATATGCAAATGATTAGATTTTCAGAGCAGTCACACAAGGTTGGCTAACATGAGGAAAGTTTCCAACCGATTTCTCATACACAAACAGCAGTTTACCGGCGTTACCTGGTGAAACGTTGTTGTGATAACTCATGTAAGGAGGAGAAATGCGTACCATGACGTTTCCGACTTTGATAAAGGTCGGATTGTAACCTATCGCGATTGCGGTTAATCGTATCGCGACACTGCTGCTCGCTTTGGTCGAGATCCAATGACTGTTAGCAGAATATGGAATCGGTGGGTCCACGAGGGTAATACGGAACACCGTGCTGGATCCCAAAGGCCTTGTATCACTAGCAGTCGAGATGACAGGCATCTTATCCGCATGGCTGTAACGAATCGTGCAGCCACGTCTCGATTCCTGAGTCAACAGATGGGGACGTTTGCAAGATAACAACGATCTGCACGAACACTTCGACGACGTTTGCAGCAGCATGGACTGTCAGCTCGGAGACCGTGGCTGCGGTTGCCTTTGACGCTGCAACACAGACAGGAGCGCCTGCGATGGTGTACTCAACGACGAACCTGGGTGCACGAATGGCAAAACTCATTTTTTCGGATGAATCCAGGTTCTGTTTACAGCATCATGGTGGTCGCATCCGTGTTTGGCGACATCGCGGTGAACGCACACTGGAAGCGTGTATTCGTCATCGCCATACTGGCGTATCACCCGGCGTGATGGTATGGGGTGCCACTGGTTACACGTGTCGGTCACCTCTTGTTCGCATTGACGGCACTTTGAACAGTGGACGTTACATTTCAGATGTGTTACGGCCCGTGGCTCTACCCTTCATTCGATCCCTGCGAAACCCTACATTTCAGCAGGATAATGCACGACCGCATGTTGCAGGTCTTGTACGGGCCTTTGTGGATACAGAAAATGTTCGACTGCTGCCCTGGCCAGCACATTCTCCAGATCTCTCACCAATGGTGGCCGAGCAACTGGCTCGTCACAATACGCCAGCCACTACTCTTAATGAACTGTGGTATCGTGTTGAAGCTGCTTGGGCAGCTGTACACGCCATCTAAGCTCTGTTTGACTCAATGCCCAGGCGTATCAAGGTCGTTATTACGGCCAGAGGTGGTTGTTGTGGGTACTGATTTCTCAAGATCTATGCACCCAAATTGCGTGAAAATGTAGTCACATGACAGTTCTAATATAATATATTTGTCCAATGAATACCCGTTTATCATCTGCATTTCTTCTTGGTGTGACAATTTTAATGGCCCTTAGTGTATTAGCTGCTAATGACTCACCATGTGCATCAGGAGGGCGACAGAAAATGAGTGTCCGGGAGGTGCAGAGATCAACCTTCTACAGGATGTATGCATGACACTTCACAAAATGGACATCGTCGACATTCAAAAACTGTTCAAAAGAAACCATTCACTTGCACCATGAACACCGAATGAAAAGTGGCGCACCACGGTGATCAAAAAGGTTCGCACCATCATGACAGAAGAAGAACTCCTTGGGAGTTAAAAACTGTGCACAACGTTTAGTTAGCTATCCACTCTTTAAGAGTATGTAGAATCACATTGGTGTAACGGGGTTATGAGAACTGATGGAATGTAATAGCGCGCAACCGAATGCGAAACAGTCTGTCGTGAAGCTTATCGCGAAACTGGCCATCCTTAAAGTCGTAGCTGCATATAGTGCGATAACATATTTGAGTCCAATTGGATGGGAACTTAATCGTGAAGTTCACATTTCAAATATATTTATAATATTTACTTTTGAATACATCGTGGGAGCAGACAGTGATCAATGTTATTACTAATAGTTACTATTAAAATCAGTTTTGATCACAAATTTATTTATTCTGGTAACCGGTTTCGACCACGCCTGTCGTCATCTGCAGACCAAAATGCTGTATGAGCAGGAGCCTACTTCTGGTGGTAAATCACTGCTGATTTAACAGAAGGAGGCTCCTGCTCATACAGAATTTTGATCTGAAGATGACCATTTGTGATCAAGACTGATTTTAATAGCAACTATATTTATAATACCTGGGATAATCTTCCACACTGTGGCTACTTGTAAGCACACGTTCTGAATTATCTCGCAATCTTGGACGTTAGCAGACCCATGTTTACACAAACATTTTTGCTTCTGTTGTCGTATTATTTCACCCTTATCAGCTTTCTCTGTTAAATATGATACACACACTATACTATACCAAGTGATTAAAGCGACAGAATCTTTGAGTGACTCACCCTATCTAAACTACATTCCTTTTGAAAGGGAATCCATAATTAAAGTTCCAATTTCAAAACGCTGTAGAAAGACAACCATTGTTTAGAATGACATCATAAGATTTCAACAGCATATTATTAACACAAGGGGAAAACGTGACGGAAGAAACAAAATTAACGAAAATTTGACCAATAGATGGCGCTGTAAGCGTCAGAATATGCACACCAAGAGACGCGCCGCACACGGCTGTGGCTTAGTTTGCGTCCGAGACGCCCAGCACGACTGTCTCCATGAAGGATCGTGCGCTGCTGGTAAAACTCCTTTACAAGAAAAGTGAATGCGTGCCAGCAGCTCTCCAGATGGGTTGGACATTCAAGGGTATGAAAAAAGGCACTGGTACGATGTCTGTCTAGGGTCTGGAGAAAATGATTAGCAAATTCGAAAAGACAGGTTCTTTTGAAGCGCGGTATCGTAGAGGAAGGGAAGCAGTTGATCCGACTTCTGTCGAAGATGTGGCCACAGAATTTCAGGCGGGGTGGAGCGATGGTGGGCAAACATGCAGTGCGAGGGGAATACCGAACGTTGTACATTTCTACGAAACACCCTGCATTGCTTGCAGTACAAAATCACCTACGTTCAGAAGTTGCTTCCTGCTGACCAGCCAGCAAGGCAAACGTTCGCTCTGAAATTCCTTGCTCGCATGGAAGCGGCCAATGAAAGACCACGGAACATTATGTGGACAAACTAAGGCCATTTTCATATCCAAGGTCATGTCAATACCCAGGACTGCAAACATGAGCACAGCAACGGCGTTGTTTATCGTATCACCGTATTTTTTCGAGGAGATGAGTCCTGCAGGTCCTGTTGCCTATAACGTCACTTGAAAACGCTATGAAAGTTCTTTGTGTACCAACGTCATTCGAAGTCGTAAACAGCTTGGATGTGTGGGTGAAATCATGGCGCACAACACACAGCCAGTAAAGCGGCTACTGCAGAGGCGTTTCAGAAATTCTAGAATAATCAACTGTCATTTCCCTACAGCCTAGCCATCCACATCACCTGATCTTAATCCGTGTGACTTCTGGCAGGGGGTTATTGGAAAAGATGTTATGTTCAGTGGTCCTGCCACGAACGTCCAATCACGAAGGAAGCTGAATGGAAGCCACGCATTTTGGAACACATTTTCAACGTGACCCTCAGACGCTCAGAACTGTTGTGGAACATACGGATTCACGATGTCAACTTGTTGCAGAAAACGGTGGATAGTACATTGAACATGTTCTATAGCCAATCTCACGACAACTAGAAACCAATGTCATTTTGGCTTTTATGCTGATTTTTCCCCAAGGACAATTAGCAACCAATTTCATTGTTGCTTTTTATGCAGTTTTTGGCCCCAGGACAATTAAAAATCTGTGCCATTTTGCTTCTAATGTGATTTTTAGTTGGGTTGAGGGGTTGGGTTGTTTGGGAAGGAGACCAGACAGCGAGGTCATCGGTCTCATCGGATTAGGGAAGGACTGGGAAGGAAGTCGGCCGTGCCCTTTCAAAGGAACCATCCCGGCATTTGCCTGGAGCGATTTAGGGAAATCACGGAAAACCTAAATCAGGATGGCCGGACGCGGGATTGAACCGTCGTCCTCCCGAATGCGAGTCCAGTGTTTAACCACTACGCCACCTCGCTCGGTGATTTTTAGTTTCAGGACAATTAAAAATCGGCTTTTTTCGTCCGATGGGGTACGACCTTGCCATGGTGGGTGAGCTTACCTACCTAACAGTGCCACAGCTGTTCACTGTCGAACCTGTGCAGTCATGCACACTGAACAGTGCGGATGGTGAAACGTGCAACTCGAATCGTAGCTGTCGTATTGCGATTCATCTTTCATTTGCACCCGACCGTATTTACGTTAAGACGCTTACAGCGCCATCTATTGGTAAAATTTTCGTTAATTTTTTTATTCCACGGTGTTTCCCTCTGTGTCTTCCAAGAGTGACCTGACGTCATTCTAAACAATGGTTCTCTTTCTACAGCGCTTTGAAACTGGAACTTTAACTATCCACAACCTTGCACACTTACAGATGGTTCGAATATATCAATCATCTTAGCGGGAGCTGCCTCCTATGACGAGGCAGCTCGCCATGGCCGATCCTTCTTGTTATCCGTAGAAACGATCGTGCTAATAGTTGAATGATTCACTGTGTTACGGACCTTACCAAATGCAACAGAGCTACAAGTCAACAGAGCCTTGATATGCACCTATTCTATGAGCGTTCTGTTGTCCCTTATTGAGGCAGCTTCGTGAATATCGCAAACCATATAGCGCAGAACATCCTAAGGTAACTTACTACATTGAAAGATCTCCATAAATCGAGAATAACAGGACACACTGACATAACGACAACGAACCTGCTGACCAGTCTACTTGCGCCAATTCGTCCCCACAACAATTTTCCTTCCGCACATATACTGTTGTCGACTGCTAGTAGCTAAGGTAAAAGCAGGATGGTCAATGCTATCCAACGAGGGCATTAACTTCAAATGAAGTTGATTCCGGGCTATCAACAACGTATAGCACATCAGCTATTGTTCGTTATTCCGGTGTGAAGTGGAAAGAGCTCGCTTCCGTTAAAAGATGAAGAGCAGCTCACATGGCAACCAACAAAACAAAATACTTAAGTTAATGCTCTCTCCGCATAGCAGTTACTGTTCTGTTGAAGAGGACATCGTGCCATTTGAAATGATTATTAAACCAAGACACTAAGCTGTCGACAGGCGTTGATATACATCAACGGGGCAGTTGAAAATGTGTGCCCCGACCAGGACTCGAACCCGGGATCTCCTGTTTACATGGCAGACGCTCTATCCATTTTTTTTTTTTTTTAATCTCATTTTGTTCGTTTTTGTTCGTTGTATCTGCTCGGGGCGGACGTCGCAAGACACCCATTTCAGTTCGTCGTTGTTCCATTAACTCAGTTTTTTTATTACAGAGGGCAGCTAACCCTCTGACCGAACGCGCTGAGTTACCGTGCCGGCATCCATCTGAGCCACCGAGGGCACAGAGGACAGTGCGAGTGCAGGGACTTATCCCTTGCACGCTCCCCATGAGACACACATTCCCAACTTAATGTCCACACACTACATTAGTAGTGCCCCTGTCCATTACACTCATTAATCGCGGCAGACAATCGTTCCGAGTCCCGTAAGAGTTCGGGCAATGCGTGTGCATCCAGCACAAAAGAAGGAGGTCAATGGACGGTTAGCCTTAACTATATATGAAGATTGTATCTGTTCTTTCGGACTATCCTCTGTGCCCTCGCTGGCTCAGATGGATAGAGCGTCAGCCATGTAAGCAGGAGCTCCCGGGTTCGAGTCCCGGTCGAGGCACACATTTTCAACTGTCACCGTTGATGTACATCAACGCCTGTCGACAGCTTTGGATCTTGATTTAATTATCATTTCATTCTAAGAGAGCTGCATGGTCACCGACGGTATCTGATCTTTCAGATATGTCCGAAGGAACAGACACCAAATTCATATATCTTGCCATTTGTGTCGAGAGGTGTAAAATGCAATAAAAATGGATTAAGGACACTACAAAAATTTCTAAGAAACGTTGATAACTTCCCACTCTAGTCAGATGCAAGTTCTATGAACACTGAAGCCTGTTCACGTATTTGTAATTTCATTAAACTTCGCAAAAGGGATCTGTAACCATTGCAAAACATCGCATTTTCCATAATACGCAATACCTAGAGGGATACTTTGCGCCCATCACAAAAAAGCAAATTCAGTTAAGTGTGTGTAACTTTTATTAACAAAGTACATTTTAAATAGGTAATGATATATAACTAGGGTGCAGAACCTGAAAATATGTATCAGTACAATCTTAGTAGCACCAACACATTTTCCGTAGTGTTTACATCGAGTGGGGGGATACTTCATGAACATTAATAGAAACTTTAAAAAAATACATTCAAATTTCGCTAACAGTCCTTGATTTTCATTCACAACATACTTTCTAAAATTATACATATGTCTAAGAAGGGTGTTGCACCTGAAAATATGTTGCGAAAAAATTTTTGGGTTAAGTTTTAGCGAAAAATTTAAAACAGTTCCGGAATCTGATTAAATAAATCATTACAAACAACAAATATCATTCTTCATAATTTTAGAATACGAAGTATCAGACTAGATTACGGTATTTTCGTAAGGTGGGCACAAAGATTTTTGGAAATCCTTAACAGAGTCGAAGCTGGAATCCTTCGAATGCATTTTGAGTTTAGGGGAGAGAAATCCTGGGGGTGAGAAATATGATGGATAAGGTGGATGGTGAAACGTAGAGACTTGCTTCTCAGCGAAGAACTGTCGATTTATTGTTGTCGAACTTGTTGGTGCACTGTTGTCCAACACCAACAAACAAAGGGAATGATGTAGGGAACTCGTTGTATTCGAGTTAAGAACCGTTTTAACACTTGCTGATGGAATTCCTTACCTGCTGCTCTACTTGAAAGCACAATTTTATCTAAGCGTAGTCACTGTTATCGTGAAACACAGTCAACATCGTCTTCACCACCTGTTTTTGAAATAGGAGTATGTTCGTTTTTTCTGGAAGGGTGGGGGAGGCAATTAACAGAGGAATTCTGAATTTTCACGTGGAGATGGAAGCCTTTCACTGGAGTTTCTTGCAGAAACGAGACGGGTGGAGAACTCGGATCTCTCGACTATACGATCCAGGGAGAGAGTTGTTGTCAATAACAACAGAGGCCAAAGGTGATGGGAAACTCATTACAGTCAAAATGTGCTTCAGACCGGGGGACATTCAATTTTCAGAGGCGTCAGTCAACTTGTAGAATGATAATTAAAGCCCTTTCCTACAATAGGCAGACGTCATTAACGCATGTTTCTGTAGTGGTGATCGACTCTGAGATAGTCAGTTTCAATCCTGGCGGTGGAATAAATTTTCTCCGCCAGCATCAGCCCAGCAATAAGAGGAGAGAGGTGGTGATGTAACGTTACAGATCACCAGCCGTCCCACCAATGACTTTGGATTAAGTTCAAAACTTCTCCTCAGCATCTCTTGAAGAGAGGGCAAGTGATCCCGTTGATAGTGATCCGTCCTTGGAACGGAGACGTTATGCTCGGCGGCCCCTTTGGCGCTATGTAGTAGTAGGCTATGTTGCGGCAAAGGGTTTCTCCCTCTCTCTTCATCATTATTATACAGCACAAACGTAATACTACATATTCGGCTAGCACAGTCATCTACACTTAAACAAAGAATTATAACACATCATAAGGAAAGAGGCCACAGGGCTGTTCAAATGGCTCTGAGCACTATGGGACTTAACTTCTGAGGTCATCAGTCCCCTAGAACTTAGAACTACTTAAACCTAACTAACCCAAGGACATCACACACATCCATGTTCGAGGCAGGATTCGAACCTGTGACTGTGTCCACCAGTTCTTCAGAAAGCCAAATTACAGTTATAAAGAGTCGCAGGAAGTGAAAATGAAGTAGTAGTTGGGAACGAACTGAAACAAGGGTGTAGTCCGTCCCCGATGTTATTCGTCGGTACAATCAGCGAGCACTAAGGAAAAAGAAAATTTTTGGAGAGGTAATTAAGGTTCAGTGAGAAGAAGTAAAAACTTCGAGATTTTCTGTTGGCATTGTAATTCTGTCAGAGGCGGCCAATGACTTGAAAGATCAGTTTATCGTAATGGGTAATACCTTGAAAGGAGGTTCAACGAAACTAAAACAAGAGTAACTAAAAGTAGTCGAATTAAATCAGGTAATGTTCAGGGAATTAGATCAGGAAATAATACACTAAGAGTAGTCAATGAGTTATGCTACATCGGTTAGTACAGTAATTGACGATGGCCGAAGAAGTGGGGATATAAACTGCAGATTCCCAGCAGTAAGAAAAGCGTTTCTGTAAAAGAAAAATTTCTTAACAACGATTATAAATTTTTGGGTCAGGAAGTCTTTTATGAGGAAATTTGTCTGGAGTGAAACTTCGACGATAAACAGTTCAGACAAGATGAGAATAGAAGCTTTCGATATGTCGTGCTACATAAGAGTTGAAAATTAGGTGGGTAGAACCAATAACAAATGAGGAGGTACTGAATCGCTCTGTGGAGAACAGATATTATGACTCAATCTGAATAAAATAAGGGATCGGTGCATAAGATAGATACTTAGGCATCAAGGAACCGTCAATCTGATAATGAATGGAAGTATTGGTAGAGGGAAACCAAGCAGGCTGAAATACGAGGGCTATTCGGAAAGTAAGGAACGATAGGTCGCGAAATGGAAACTATAGTGAGAATCAAAACTGTTTTATTTGCAACAGTTAGCTACAACTTCCAGCTCCTTATCTCCACAGTCGCCGATCCGAATTGGAAACTTGTCGTACCTTTGTACCAACTTTCCACGTTATAGGAGGCAGCCGCCAGTGCTTTCCGCCAATTCTCTCCGCTGGCCATCAGCTCGTTGTCTGTGCCAAAATGTTGTCTACACAGCCAGCGGTTCATGTGAGCAGAGATGAAACTCAGAGTGAGACAATTACGGGCTGTATTGTGGGTAATCAAACATAGCCAATTGAAAACGATGCAGGAGCATCTTCATTGCCGTTGCAGAATGCGGCTGAGAATAGTCTTGAAGAAGAAAACGCACGACTGTTATGTAATGTTGGCTGCGTAGCTTCAGGAGAAATTTCTCTCCAGGCCCTCGTACTTGGCGGGAGACACTATCGTTCCAGATATCTTTGTGTGTTCCCTGCGTGCTCAGAACTAAAAAGAAAGACGTAACGCGATCGACGGGCATACTAGAGACACTGTCCAACACACCTGTGCAAAACTTCATCTGATCTTCACTGTGGTTTCCATTTCGCGACCGATCGTTCCTTACTTTCCGAGTAACCCTCGTAGATGAAGGTTGCAGTAGTTACGTAGACATGAAGAGGCTTACATAACATGGAGAGCTGTATCAAACTTGTCTTCGGAATGGAGACCACAACAAAATTTGCACCTGTTGCCGATATAGTGAAAGAAGCAAGCGAGACAAAGGTTAGAACCAGAGCGAACTCAGACTGGGCAAGCCATGTTCTTTTTAAAAGAAGCATGCCGATATTATATTTAATCGATGTTGGCAAACCAAGGTAAAAATAAATTTAAATTGCCCGAACCGTCATCTTTCCGTGCGGGTGGAAGACCTCCGACAAGGTTATACGAAAATTACACATTTAACAGCGTCACTACCTGTGGTGCATATAATGCCGTGTAGTGGTCAGTGTCACCAGCTGGCGCCCTGCGGGTCGTTAGCTCACACCTTACCATCTTTGTTATTTAGTATTTATCACTTTTCGAAGGTTCTCGAAATGTTGTTGTTGTTGTTGTTGTTGTGGTCTTCAGTCCTGAGACTGGTTTGATGCAGCTCTCCATGCTACTCTATCCTTTGCAAGCTTTTTCATCTCCCAGTACCTACTGCAACCTACATCCTTCTGAATCTGCTTAGTGTATTCATCTCTTGGTCTCCCTCTACGATTTTTACCCTCCACGCTGCCCTCCAATACTAAATTGGTGATCCCTTGATGCCTCAGAACATGTCCTACCAACCGATCCCTTCTTCTGGTCAAGTTGTGCCACAAACTTCTCTTCTCCCCAATCCTATTCAATACTTCCTCATTAGTTACGTGATCTACCCATCTAATCTTCAGCATTCTTCTGTAGCACCACATTTCGAAAGCTTCTATTCTCTTCTTGTCCAAACTATTTATCGTCCATGTTTCACTTCCATACATGGCTACACTCCATACGAATACTTTCAGAAATGACTTCCTGACACTTAAATCAATACTGGATGTTAACAAATTTCTCTTCTTCAGAAACGCTTTCCTTGCCATTGCCAGTCTACATTTTATATCCTCTCTACTTCGACCATCATCAGTTATTTTGCTCCCCAAATAGCAAAACTCCTTTACTACTTTAAGGGCCTCATTTCCTAATCTAATTCCCTCAGCATCACCCAACTTAATTAGACTACATTCCATTATCCTTGTTTTGCTTTTGTTGATGTTCATCTTATATCCTCCTTTCAAGACACTGTCCATTCCATTCAACTGCTCTTCCAAGTCTTTTGCTGTCTCTGACAGAATTACAATGTCATCGGCGAACCTCAAAGTTTTTATTTCTTCTCCATGAATTTTAATACCTACTCCGAATTTTTCTTTTGTTTCCTTTACTGCTTGCTCAATATACAGATTGAACAACATCGGGGAGAGGCTACAACCCTGTCTTACTCCCTTCCCAACCACTGCTTCCCTTTCATGTCCCTCGACTCTTATAACTGCCATCTGGTTTCTGTACAAATTGTGAATAGCCTTTCGCTCCCTGTATTTTACCCCTGCCACCTTTAGAATTTGAAAGAGAGTATTCCAGTCAACATTGTCAAAAGCTTTCTCTAAGTCTACAAATGCTAGAAACATAGGTTTGCCTTTCCTTAATCTTTCTTCTAAGATAAGTCGTAAGGTCAGTATTGCCTCACGTGTTCCAGTGTTTCTACGGAATCGAAACTGATCTTCCCCGAGGTTCCAATCCCAAAGAAAGCAGGTGTTGACAGATGTGAAAATTACCGAACTATCAGCTTAATAAGTCACAGCTGCAAAATACTAACACGAATTCTTTACAGACGAATGGAAAAACTGGTTCTCGAAATACCTTGTACATATTCTTCCAGGAGTCGAGTTCTGGTCTGGGAATGCGCTGCTGTTCGTAATAAATGTGCTTTCAGTCCTAATTGTTATATTTCTTAGGTGATCCTGATTTTTGTTTAGACTTGAGTGTGTTTACGATGTGACAAAAAAATCCGGATACCTATTAGTGAACATTAATATCGGATATTTCCTCCCTTCGCCTTTATTACGGCTTTAACTTTGCTGGAAACGATTTCAATAAGGTGTCTGAATGTCTGTGGAGGAACGGAGCCCATTTTTAATCAAGGGCCCAAAACAGAGGGGGTGATGTTAGACGCCAGGGTCTGGAGTGACGTCGACGTTCTAATTGATTCAAAATGTGTTCCACTGGATTCAGGTCGCGACTCGGGGAAGGGAGTCCATTTCCGAGATGTTACTGTCCACAAACCATTGCATCACAGATGCTGCTTTATCATTGTATGCTTTCTCTGCTACACTCAGTGCACAATGCTGTAAAATGTTTTCATATCATTCGGAATTTAGTGTTTTGCTAAGCGTAATAAGGGGGAGGGGGGGGCAACACACCCTTAGCACGAAAAACACCAAATCGTCCAGACTTCACATACACTGGTGTCCAAAATTAAAGCGACAAATTGCATTTTCCCCGTCCTGTGTCTAATTCATGATATAATCATACAAACTATCAACAGATGTTCGTACGATCGTATTCTGAACGGAAGATGCCATTCCGGTCAGCGGACAACCACGCCAACAATGATGTCAGGGCCCCTACCAGACAGGGTAGTGTTTTCTGGGTAGTTCCACATCCACAATCGCTGTGTACAAAGTCACAGACGGTGCAGTATGGCACAGAGAAGATGCCTAGCAGACTCTCTGTGGTGGAGTGCCGTAGGAAATATGGAAGCAGGACAGTAGCAAATTGATATGGCTCGATGGCTTAATGTGAACGGTTCCGTTTTTCCTTGGATGTGGCTACATGTTACAGAGAACGAGACTGTATCCCAAATACCAGGGCACGGCTCCCCACGTGTGGCATTAGAAAGAGAAGACTGTTATTTGGCTGTAATGGCATGACGGTACCGCCTTAATACTGTGCGGCAAATGGCATACGACGTCGCAGATCCACTGCATATATCGTTTGGAGGCAAACGGTGTACAGGAGGCTTCGGCAAAGTGGCCTTAATTTTCGGAAACCTGCTGTATGTACACCTATGAACGCGTCTTCGCAGAAGCGAACGTCTAGAATGGAGTCGCCAACATGCCACCTGACGGTCGAATAACAGACCAAAGTTCTTTTCACAGATGAACTCCGATTTGGTCTGGAGAGTGATTCTCGACGGATTACAATCTGGAGCTAACGTGGAACACGAGTGAATCAGCAAGGTTTAACTGCTGTCAGGTATCGTGACGAGATCTTGGAACCTCTTGTGCGGTTGTTGCGAGGTGCTGTGGGCCCAGACTTTGTATTGATGGACGATAATGCTCGACCTCATAGAGCACGGGTGGTTGATGTTTTCTTGGAAACGGAAGATATTTCACGTATAGCGTGGCCTGCTCGCTCTCCCGATTTGAATCCCATAGAGCATGTCTGGGATGCACTAGGGAGTGCGTCACGATCAGCATCCACCAATCACTCTCCAACACTTGCGAGCAGCTCTGTAGGAAGAATGGGCGCTACTGCCTCAACACGAGATTGAGGACATCATCCACAGAATGTCCCGTTATCGTCACCCCTGTATTGCTGCCAGAGGCAGTCACACCCCGTACTGAGCACATTAACCAGGTGTCGGAAAGTGGGTGCGAATCAGTTAAGTTGGAAAAAACGAACAATAATTTTGTCTACCGTTTTGCACATTGCATTTGTTTACCTTGTGTCTTGTTTACATAGTTTCTGCTTTACTACCAACTGTTTATACTGTTTTGTGGCAAAATATACGCAACCTTGAAAAATTTCCGTTTGTTGCTTTAATTTTGGACACCAGTGTATGATGGTAGATGACGTTCTCCACGCGTTCGCCAAACACAAGCCCTTCCATTGGATTCTGACCAAGTGTAGTGTGATTCACCACTCAAAATCACTCGTTTCCAGTGATCCCCTGCCCAATGGCGTCGCTCTTCACACAACCTAAAGCGTCTCCTAGCACTGGCTACAGAACTTTGTGGCTTGTGATGAGCTTCTCCACCACAGTACCCCATTCTTTTTAACTCACTACGCACAGTCGTATTGTAGTTGGACAGCTGGTAGCACTTTGGAGCTCACGAGTGATTCCTTATGCTGATTTCATGCGATTTTTACAAACATCCTCCGGAATACTCGACGGTCCGCTGTCCGTCAGTATACGCGGTTCACCTGTTCTTGGTTTAGCTGTGGTAGTTTGGTCGCGTTACCACTTCACAATCGCATCACCTATAGTCGACTTGAGCAGCTTTAGTTCATGGATTTGTTAGTCAGGTGACATCTAAAGATTAGTCCACTTTGTGACTGACTGAGCTCTCCTTACCGACGCACTCTGTTGTTACTGTTTCTCTGCTGACAACACATTACCACCCGAAGCCCTTTATACTAGCGGAAACACCTCCTGTGACGCCTAGTGGCCAATTCCAAATTACATAGGAGTGTTTGGATACTTTTGATCAGATAGTGTATTTCTATTTCGAGCTATGCAAGAAGAAAACTATGCCGTGAGATTAGGTTCATGCAGTAGCGCGGAGATTTATAATCATACTTCTCTCAAATAGTGGTGCTAAGAGCCTCACAACGTGACGTACTAGTAACGGCTACTGCTACGAGAACACAGGCGTTACGCCCGGATGGCCGTTCACATTTCACATTCGATATTTTTTTTCTATCTTGAGGTTCATTCTTGTTTCAGGTTTGAGTACCATTTGACACCACAAAATCAGCTGAACATATACATGGTATGAAAATTGACGATTTAAAAAAAAAAAATATCTTGACGTTTGCCTGTTACAGACCACCAAGACAGTAAGCGAAAAGAAGGCGCGCAACTATAACTGTTAAAACATAGTGACGTCCTCACGATTTAGAGGTGCAGGAGAAAGGCATCGTTTAGTTGTTTTATGTATAGTGTTTTAAGTTTGGTGTGGAGTTATTAATGTTCCGTTTTCAACTCACTAAGATCCAAGTACTAAACGCCGATCGAAGTGTACTGATGGTGAGATAGATCCATCTGACCCCATCGTGTAACTTATATTTTGCTCTGTTTTCTCCTGTAAATCCAATGTTTTGTTTAAGTTCGACGCTTTATATTGCTGACCTCATTGTCACTCTTCCCCTGATTTGTCGCATTATCCACATGCACGAAACACATGTGCCGGCCGGAGTGGCCGAACGGTTCTAGGCGCTTCAGTTCGGAACCACGTTGCTGCTACGGACGCAGGTTCGAATCCTGCCTCGGGCATGGATGTGTGTGATGTCCTTAGGTTAGTTAGGTTTAAGTAGTTCTACGTTCTAGGGGACTGATGACCTCACAAGTTACGTCCCACAGTGCTCAGAGCCATTTTTTGAACGAAACACATGTAATGTTTTCGATGTTAGTGCCACCATGTTTCGGAAGTTTGGGATTTGCTAAATGACACAGCCGAGGATCTGTTGAATGGATATTATATAGCAGTTATCTCATGTTCAGCAGGACAAAGCTTCACAAAAAGTCTCGTACATTATGGATTGGGAGGGACACGTTTCAGCAGCGTAGCCGGTTGAGCGACCAGCGTGTATTGTGCTGCCATCTGGTGGCAGAGCGCTGTAACCACGGAGCACACTGCTTGCCTGACTCTTTGCGAAGTCTGGAGCACTGGCGATGAATGACTGCGCAGTGGAATATGCCTCAGCAATTACGTTGTTCAGATGAACCATATCCTCATTTACAAATAAAACAAGAAGTGAAAAGAAGGCGATCGTGATACATCGTTGGTCTCCACATATTCTACCAATGGTGCTTCGCAAACACCGCAGACAGAGGAACTTAGTAAACGAAGTGGCTTGGCCTAAGAGCAAGTCCTCCCCGAATGGTCTACTTATCGGTCCTCATATCATTGCCAAAAATCTCCTTGAAAAATTACGAATTTTCCTGGCTACTGCCTGTGGGGGATACCAACACCGTATCAAAATTTACCAGGAAAGGCAAATGTTTGCCACAGTGCTAACTGTTCGTGACAGGTACCACATGCAACCTAATTTGATACTTCTAGGTAATAGATGCGTACGACGTCAGTGAAGCGAATGCTGTCGCGACGTTTGTCACATTTTCGTACTCAGGTCGCACAAGCGGCCGCTTACAGTCTCTATACAGCTCAGCAATCGGAACTCTGAGAAGTCAGCAGGTCAGGATAGGTTTGAGGCGACGCAGATTGCAGCGTAACCATGGCTTCCAAACGCGGTAAATAAATCCCTACATCCACAAAGAAAAATGGAACACAGTGCGACAAACTTCTTGTGCCAAAGAAAAATCTTACAATTTTCAACTGTCTCTGCATAAAAAGGCTGTCAAACTTATTGCAGCGATAAGTGACTGCAGATAAGTTACAGCCTAGAAACCGAAAACATCTGCCAGAATAAGAAAGGTAATTCTAGTGAACAATGTACCTCAACTCCTACCTATCATCCCCACAGTTTTCGAACCCAACAGACACTTATCTTTTTACCCACAGCCTTGAACCCTATGGAACATATTCTCTCCTCCCACAATACTTCTTACACAGTGCAGGTCCTTCAGATTTCGAGTCAAAGTGGTCAGGTGATATTTCATAGAAGAATGTCACGACACTGCAACAGTGTTTTTTAAATTGTATATATTTTTTGTCCCTTTAGCTGTCCGTCTTTAATCTTTTTAATTTAAAAACTTACAACAGTTCTCACATTTTTTCCTCATCTTTGTTATATTTTTAAGAACACTCTAGGCTGAAGAGCGGAGTATTGTACAGCCCTCTCCATCCACATGGGGCGAGGGGCATGAAAAGACACTAAAAAAGAAAAAACAACACATTTGTATTTGATATGTACGGAAAGAGTTATACACGGGTATGTACCGTGCTGGTTGATACATTGCTCTTTGTTTTGTTTGCAAATTTTACTTATCTCGCTACGGTCGCAGGATCGAATCCTGCCGCGGGCAGGGATGTGTGTGATGTCCTTAGATTAGTTATGTTTAAGTAGTTCTAAGTTCTAGGGGACTGATGACCTTAGAAGTTAAGTCCCATAGTGCTCAGAGCCATTTGAACCATTTTTTTTTTTTTTACTTACCTGTTCTTGAACACTGGAAGCGAAGATGCAAGAAAATATACCTGTACACTCAACGGTAAATACGACGAGTCAGTGGAAATGTTTTGACAATGGCGCACATTCCGTATTATATGTTGGTATTCTCAGTGCCGAATATTCAGAAAAGAAACTTGAGCAGCCAACGTAACGCATTATTCTGTACAGTGACGCCAGGGGCAAAGAGAACTTTAAACAAACACTCAGTAAGTAATTCTGATCAAACGATCAAAATTTGTGGATGGAATTTGTTTTTTCCAGTACATATGTTTTTAAGGTGCAATACCAGAGGTAAAATCACTTACGTTCTCGCACACAGCAAATGAAACTATTCGTATTTCGACGGAACTGCTCGTCACGCGGTACTAGCGCTAGACTCTTTGTCGTTTTCGAACGGTTTGCTTAAACTGTCATAAGAATCATCAAAGGCGATGACCTCAGTGGGAGAAGGCGAGCAGTCTACTACAGAAAAGAACTTTACTCAGTAGCACACCGAAGTATATTAATAAAAGTACGCTGACATGAAGCATAAAAAGACATTTGTGATTAAATTGAGGATTTCCTGGTAGGAAGTATGAATATGTTATTTCGGATGGAAAATCAACGACAGATGTAGAAGTAACGTCAGGTGTGCCCCACGGAAGCGTGTTGGGACTTTTGCTCTTCATGCTGTTGATTAATGGCATGCGAGACCTGACACGTTTTGCAGGTGATGCAGTTATCTATAATGAAGTTACATCTGAAAAAAGCTGCACGAATATTCGATCAGATCTTGATAAATTATCAAAGAGGTGCAAAGATTGGCAAATTGCTTCAAATGTACAGAAATGTAAGATTGTGCACATCGCAAAACCTAGAAACGTCTTATTTTGCGACTAGAGTGTCAACGAGTCACAGTCTGAATTGGTCAACTCGTACAAATATCTGGTTGTAACTATCTGTAGGGACATGAAATGGAACGATCACATAGGCTCAATTTTAGTTCATTATCGGGATACTGAGAAAATGCAATAGGTCTACGAAGGAGATTTCTTGCAAAATACTCATACGCCCCATCCTACAACATGGCTCAAGTGTAGAAAAGCGGACGGGGAAAGCGGTGAAGCTCCTGTGGAGCCTCAAGGAAAATGGCGTGCAGAAATATTTCTAGTGCATGACTCAAATCGGCCAAACTCTGAAGGCAACCTCCGCTAATTAGCTGTATCCTGTAAGTATATAAATTTGCAGTATGAGTTTCGTTTCTTTCGTGTCAGTCCCCGAAAACGCACATGACATTTTCCGGCGGAGCTTAAGTGTATTGCAAACTGCTCGCCTACTGGCACCGGGTTGATGTACAATGTGTCCGTAAATTATCTTCACTACTTAAGTAGGTAATAACTTTAAAAAACTATACTGGATATTAACAACTGGTTTTTAACATGCGATAAGATAACTCATAACGGCTTTTTTACCTTACAAGTGACGCAATTTTGGTGCAAAATTGAAATTGAAAATGTGATAAAATGTGGACGCCACAGGAGAAAGCTGAGTGTGTTGTCTCCACGATCCGCTGACCTCGCACCACTAGACTTCGTCCTGTGGGGTTTTGAAAAGGATCTGGTGTACCGAACCAAGGTCAGAGACCTACAGGCCTGGGAGACGTATTCGCAATGCATTTGAACATGTCACCGTGGATATCTTGAATCGTTCGCCGACAGAAATAGAATCCTGACTATACAGACTAGACATTATCCGTGCCACTACTGGTGCACACAATGGTATGCCTGAATGAGGCAACAAAACTTTATGAATTATCTTATGACATGATGAAAACAATTTGTTAATATCTAGTATAGTTTTAAAGTTATTAAGGTCTTAATTTGTGAAGATAGTTTATGAAAACCATGTACTTCGGTGAAACGCATGACAGCCTACAGACGCAGTTCCATGTTGATAAGCAATGTAGCACACTAATATGCCACGAGAAATAGTTAGTAAATAATGCAAACACCATTTCTATATATTGATGTACTACAAATTGAATAGATTACACCAGTCTGCATAATGACGTATCACTGAAAATAAATACGTGTTCTTAACTAGGTTTGTTTAGGTGATTTCAAAACTGTTCTTAGTTTTCTTCTATTACGTGTCGTTTTTTTACAAAGTGAAATGAAATTTACGTTATGTTTACGTGTAGGAGAAATGTGGAAAGGGAATTAACCTTAGGGTAAAGAAACAAACACTTAGAGCGAAACCTTCTACAAACTTAGAACTTTGCAGGTGACATTCTAATTCTCTCTGAGACGGCAAAGGACCTGGCAGGGGAGTTGACCGGAATGTACAGTGTCTTCAAAAGAGATTATAAGATGGACATCAACAAAAGTAAAAAATTGTAATAGTTTGTAGTCGAGTTAACTCAGGAGATTCTGAGCGAATTAGATTAGGAAATTAGCAAACCCAGAAATGTTTCGCAATTGATAAATATGCATGGCAACTTGATACACCTTCTAAACTCCTTCTACGCCTTCTCTCTGTCCATCTCCTCATCTCCCTCTCTTCGTCCATCATCTCCACCCGTATCTCTTCTTCTTCTTCTTCTCCTCCTCCTCCTTCTCCTCCTCCTATCTTCTATCCGTTTCCTCCTTCCCTCTCTATATGTCCATTTACTGCCCTCCCGCTCCCTCCTTCTGTCCTTCTCCTCTGATCTTTATTGAGCCTCATTATTGCCAACGAAACCTTCACTGCCAATTCATGTAGCTTAAAATGAGTGGATAAGTCGGTTGGGGTCACTGGTGTACGGGATATGAGAGATCTCTCCAGCTGATAGATCTGTGGAGATAGTAACTTCAATGACAGTATTTCACGTAGTTTTGATCTGCGATCGGGTAGAATTACAAAGTTTCAGTCGATGCATATTCCGTAGTAGTATTTTAATCATAAGCAGATAAGCCATCAATACAACTTTCCTATATTCTGTGAAAGCAGACTGCGAGGAAGGAAACAAAACTGGATATAGTTCTGTACAGAATTTTCGTTTAAAATTCTTGTGCGTGAGGGTTAGGCAACCACTTTGGGACCCCTTCGGCAGGGTTTGCCTACTTTCAGGTACTACAGTAACTGACAAGCAGAATTGGTATCGAAGTTTCTGACGTATATTTGTGACGTGCCCAACAAAGGTGCGTGCCTTTACCATTTTATTCACGCACATGTTAATGTTGCACTACCCCTTGACCACGCCACACGAGGGCGGAATACAGGAGGGGTGCAGAGACATAAGTACCCTTCGCTGCTCCGGATCACGTTCGAATTTAGTCGAATGGTTTTGAAAGGTCCCTAACGAGTACAGGAGAGCAAAAACTGCGCTCCACAGGGGTGCGATCACGGTCAGTGGGGATGAAGCCCACGATGTCGTTAGAGACGTGTTGAGACGAGCGTGTCGGCAGTGTCAAAGATTGTGAAGAACGTCCTCCTGAAGCTCATCGCACTGCGAATTGTTGTTTTCGACCGCAAAATGTATGGGAATCAACATCCCAGGTAAATGGGTGGTTTCATTGACGCCTTGTATGCTACTCCATCAGGCATTTTCGTGACGATTCTGAGCAGCAGTGTGTCTGAAATATTTTCCTCGGTCACTCGCAAGAAAACCCCCACGACGTAAACGCTGGGTATCGCTGTGCATACCAGACACGTCAAAGAAAAGGGTTACTATGGGGGCAAAAGGGATTGTGATGACCTTCCCATTGTGCGGCACGTCCACGGTGGCAGTGGGCAGAATTGTGGTGAAATTTGTTACCAGTGCGACACCTGTAGCTGACATGAACTTCTGAGCTCTGGCTCGTTTTCTCGCGTGCGTCGACAGCTTGCTGTCTGAGGCGTCGCCGACCCCGACGGTGACGTCGCAGGGCGCCACGCTTTTGCATCGTTGCAGATGCAATTAAGCGTTGCAGTGGGAAACAGTTCCGGGGTTTCCAAAAAGTGACTGATTAATTTTGTTGCGCAGAGTAATAAATTCCTCGACTGATCACTTGACACTCGTTCTTGAAAACTCCTAATTAGGTTTTTGTGGAATAGCTGGCACTTATCTTGAATCAGGTGCCATATTAGGTTCTCGAGCATATCCATAACGCCCTCCCGTTAGTCTGTGATTATTAGTGTTACCCTTGTTCGTATGTGTTTATTACGAGTAAAAAAAAAGCACACACGAGTAATAATCCTGGATGAACCGCGCGAATGTTGAGTC
Organism: Schistocerca americana; assembly: GCF_021461395.2. Classification (NCBI taxonomy): domain Eukaryota; kingdom Metazoa; phylum Arthropoda; class Insecta; order Orthoptera; family Acrididae; genus Schistocerca; species Schistocerca americana. The sequence continues at coordinate 113,831,467 of NC_060121.1, forward strand.
TGTAGTATGCAGTTCCCTTTCTAGACTGCCTGCATCTTCCCACTGTACTACGAAAGAACCGGAGTCTGCCATTTTTTTGCCTAAGACTCATCCTACGAAATTATTCTATTTCATTTCCTCACGAACTGATACACCCGGGTATTTGTATTATTTGACCGCTTCCAACTACGACTACAGACGTTGAAGTCATGAGACATAACTTTTTCCTTTTGCGAAGAGCACAACTTTACATTCATGAAGATTCACAGCAAGTTGCGAACCTTCGCGCGCACTTTCAGATCTTATCGGGATGGGTAGACCCTACAGCACCGGTCATATCTGGCATGTATATGGCACTTATTCCACCGTTTTGTGTCAAGTCGTTTTAAGTCAGTCACCAACTCATCTTGACGAGGCATGTACGATTATGAGCAGAAATATCAGAAGAAGAGATAGTACTGTCCGGGAAGCACTCCTCAAAGATGATGGAATATCCATTACTAAACAGCTAAAACGGTCACGTAATCCCAGTCGCAGGTTGCTTATCTAACGGATTCTGAAGGCAACAAAATTTTGATTTTCAGTGTTTCATGGAAGTGTTGACCAAATTTAAAATTTTACAATGCCCTCACAATCAGTTGAAACGGCCCAGTCACATTAACGTGACCACTGATTATGTTCGACGTCAACGTGCAATAGCCACCCACAGACGGCCGGTGTCAGCAATGGTAGTGGTGAGTATACAATACGTGCCGGGGAGAGGAGGAAAACAGTGCAATCGTTATCGTAATGCGGAAACAGAGCGATTTATCTAATTTATTTACTTCTTAAGTAAACATCTGATACCTGTTACTATACAGCAGGTCGTACATTGGGTGATTTTACATGTCGTATCATAGAAATTTAGTTTTATTACTATTACTTTTTTGTTGAAAATTTTACAAAAGGATACATAAAAAACCATTATATATATATATATATATATATATATATGTATATATATGGTTTTTTATTTATCCTTTTGCAAAATTTTCAACAATTTATACACACACACACACACACACACACACACATATATATATATATATATATATATATATATATATATATATATATATTCAGTTTTATTACTATTACTTTATATATATATATATATATATATATATATATACAATGCAGTTTTCAAAATGGTTCAAATGGCTCTGAGCACTATGGGACTTAACTTCTGAAGTCATCAGTCCCCAAGAACTAAGAACTACTTAAACCTAACTAACCTAAGGACATCACACACATCCATGCCCGAGGCAGGATTCGAACCTGCAACCGTAATTCATTTTTATTACTATTACTTTATATATATATATATGCCCTATGAGAGCAAATGCATATACATTATTTTGTTTAAAATTGTTGCTAACTTAGATAATGATAAGAAATAAGGTACATAATAGGATGTGGATGTATTTTAAATTAAAATTAAAAACGTATTTAATGGAAGAAACAAGAGATGGCAATTTGACATAGATATGATATGACAGTTCTTCCCTTTATATCTTCTGCATGCGAGGTTACATCTATGCAAAAGGGCGTGACCATTGACTTTCGAGACAAGGATATAAGCATTTCCGAAACGGCTATGTTTGCGTGTCGCCGTGTTTAAAGTATACGGCGCTTGACAAAACGACGCTATCCAAAATCGGCGCCAGGACAACTGTGGTGCACCATGGACCACAGATGACAGGGGTGAATGATGGCTGCGGAGATGTGTACGAGCCAATAGACTTGCAACCTGTTGACCAATCGACCGCCAAGATGCACCAAGGTGCAACCAACAGTCTCTCCTTAATGACCATTCAGCGGACGTTGCTGCGTGTGGGTCTCTGCAGCAGGCGTCCGGTTCATGCACGCACGCTGACTGCTGTTCATTGGCGACGAAGGCTGAAATTTGCACGGCAGTACCGTAACTGGACGTCCATGAGCCGACAAGTGGCCTTCTCAGATGAATCGCGTTTTACGATCCATCGACCAGATGGCCTTTGGCGTGTGCAGCCGCCGCCCAGATTGGATGAGGGCGCGTTATGGTCTAGAGAATTTTTTCGTGGCACTCTATGACTGATTTCATCATTCTGGAAGGAACAATGGATCGACACAAGTAACCTTGGGGACTATGTCTACCCCTACACGCAGTTTGCTTTTCCTCAGCAGGATGGCATCTACCAGCAGGACAATGGAACGTGTCACACAGCTCGCAGTGTAAGAGCACCAGAATGAGTTTGCCGTACTTACCTGGCCACCAGACTCCCTGAATTTAAACCCAATCGAGAATATGTGGGGCCTCCGCTATCGGGCTGTTCAAGCCACGGATCCTCAACCGAGAAACCTAGCGCAGTTGGCTACGGCACTGGAGAACGATTGGCTCCAGATACCTGTCGGTACCTTCCAGAGCCTTACTGGTTCCATTCCTGCACGTCTGCGTTGCAAAACATGGTTATTCAGACTTCTGACAGGCGGTCTGACTGTGTATTAAGGAGGTATAATGTTACTTCAACAACGGTGTAAAACAATAAGTCATGTATTAAACTTAGAAACTCTATATATGTCTTGAAAATGAGGGCACTTAGCTACTTGTAACCAGCTTTACACAGAATTTCAAACCTTTACGTAATCTTTTTTCGCTGATCCTTCCCCCCCCCCCCCCCCCCGATTATAGCTTATGAGAGACCTTTCCAACTGATGAATCAGAGGGGATAGTAACTTCAATGATAGTGTTGCACATAGGTTTGATCTGTGAACGGGTAGAATTACAAAGTTTCAGTCGATACATATTCCGTAGTAGTATTCTAATCATAAGCAGATAAGCCATCAATACAACTTTCCTATTTTCTGTGAAAGCAGAGTGCGAGGAAGAAAACAAAACTGGATATAGTTATGTACAGAATTTTCGTTTAAAATTCTTGTGCATGAGATTTAGGCAACCACTTTAGCATCCCTTCGGTAGGGTTTGCCTACTTTTAGGTGCCACACTTTTGCTGATCATGTAGTAAAACTTTATCATCAGGCACGACGTCTTAATTTATTACTTCTTTACTACTAACTCTACTCGCAACGTATTTTGCAGACAGAAGCCACATACACCACTAAATGTACGTGCAAAATTACATCGTTGTACGAGACGTAGTTCAGGAGATATAACATCATAACTGTTGAGGTCTGCATACACGTTTGAAGCTGTTTTGTGTAAGGGACAATCAGAGGAGGGGTTACTGGTAACATATGCATATGATAGTCCTCATGTTACACTTGTTACTGCTGAGCACGACATCCCGAAAGGTATCAGCACTTTTCTAATAGACATCAAAAGAGTTTCGAATAAAGCGAGTGCGCCAGCAGGGCTATAATAAAATAAGGAGATGGGGGAGGGGGAGGGGGAGCGAGGTGTCGACGGCCTGCAGCGACGCGGACGGAAGCTGCGCGCGCGCCCTCTGCGCGCCGCCGCCACCGCCCCGACACACCTGCACGCCATGCGTCTTCCCCGGGGCCGCGCCGCGCCGGGTATTTTAGCTGCGGCGCGCACATGTGCTCCAGACTCGGGAATCCATTATTTTTACATTCTCCGCCGCGGCGCGCCGTACCAGCTGCGGGCGCAGACGCCGCCGACGCCACTGCCGCCCCCGACGTCTGCCGCTTCGCTGCATCGGGCACGAGCCCGCATCAATTTGGCATGCGACGGCTACAGTTACCTGCTGACACCGACGGTCCGTAACCTTGCGCCCACTGGACTCGCTTCAGAGCATCTCCGAGGCGTTACCTAAGATCAGTGACGCCAGGCTATTCACCGAACTCCCGAGCCGCCGACAGCCTCCCATCACTTTAACCGCAAGCTGTGTTACCGTCACCGGAGAGTCCCTGGCGATTACGTCACAAACGAAGATGCCCGAAATCCATGACTGTCATAGGAGCAAAGTCGCGGAGAATAGTTTAACTACCGATATTAGAGACGACGCAACTACCCCCCTTCTCCGTGCATGTGCAATATGCCGCGTGCACAGAACTCCACACTCGGCGCAGTTTGTTGATCACTGACATTACTGTCTCAATCGCGAAATGGTTCGCAGCTGATCTGCACGCAAATAATTAACTTCACTCGCAAAGAGTAATCGATTTATGCCGGAAAGTTGTTGTTGGTTGTTTTTTGGGGAAGGAGACCAGACAGCGAGGTCATCGGTCTCATCGGATTAGGGAAGGACGGGGGAGGAAGTCGGCCGTGCCCTTTGAAAGGAACCATCCCGGCATTTGCCTGGAGCGATTTAGGGAAATCACGGAAAACCTAAATCAGGATGGCCGGACGCGGGATTGAACCGTCGTCCTCCCGAATGCTTGCCGGAAAGTCCTTCCTGTAAAATGGGATTACGACATATTCCTGTGGTGTCACCGCCAGACACCACACCTGCTAGGTGGTATCCTTTAAATCAGCCGCGGTCCGTTAGTATACGTCGGACCCGCGTGTCGCCAATATCAGTGATTGCAGACCGAGCGCCGACACACGGCAGGTCTAGTCGAGAGGGACTCCTTAGCACTCCCCCCAGTTGTACAGCCGACTTTGCTAGCGATGGTTCACTGTCTACATACGCTCTCATTTGCAGAGACGACAGTTTAGCATAGCCTTCAGATACGTCATTTGCTACGACCTAGCAAGGCGCCATATTCAGTTACTATGAATGTATCCTGAACAGATAATATTGTGAATCATGCACCGTCAAGAGCGACGTGCATCATTAATGGATTAAAGTTAAGTATCAAACTAATTACGTCCGCTTTCTGAATTCTAATTCCTTGTCATGTTGCAGACCTCACGTCAGTATAGTTCTTCCCTCCTCACGCCAAACTGCGTGAGCTAAAACGCGTGCATTTCGGCTTCCACTAGTAACACGGTGTTGGCTCTTCTGCCAACACAACAATTCCTCGTACGCTGTCTGGAAAAGAACCATCGTGAGTGTTGAAAAAAATAACCATCTACTTAGGCGGCTTCTAAGGTTCAATCCACATTTTATTTCCTTATTTTCCAGTCTTACAATTTTGTATCGCGTCTGCAGATAACATGCAGCATTCAGTGAGTAAAGCGCTACTGCAGAACGCATACGGTCGGTAGTGTAATTTTAGATCCTACGCTGACTGAAGAAGCCTGTACGGTGGTTTGAAGTGCTGTAGCCAGCCTTGAGAATGCCCGTTACTTCAGCAGCCAGGGTCGTACGGAAAGCACGGTTATTCCGACGCGAAGGAAGTAATAAATATTTGCTAATAAAAGTAGCTTTTTCCAGTACAGACTTTGAAAAAAGCCTACATTATAAGCATTTTTAAAGCAATCTTATAGAGCTAGAAATTGAACAACTTAATAAATAAATTAATAATGTCTAAGCTAACAAAAGTGTACGAACGGCTACGAAACATCACGAGTGTAAGTACGAAGTACAGGCTTCGCGCCATAGTCGCCATTCACCGGTGCGATGTCTTCTGATCTAGTTCTATCGTAATAACATACTCGCACGAAATTGTTACTTTTCAGTTAATCATTATTGTGTTGATATTATCAGTTTATGGTCTTTACCAAATAAATACATTATACTGGCACCCCTTCTGAACGTTATCCTGAAAAATATAGCTTCCCGTTTCATCTCTTAGAACCACAGAAAGAAGAATTACATCTTGCAGAGAACCCAAAGGTGTTGCTACTGCTTCTGCGAGTGGTATAAACTTCGAGAGCTTCTCAGCAAAACAGGTAGAAAGAGTCCTATACGACGACTCACTAAGATAGTCCAAGCATGGATAACAAAAGCACGGCCAGTCATAATGTACACTTCTTATACCATCACTGAGCACACTGGACCCGCATTCTGGAGGACGACGGTTCAAACCCGCGTCCAACCATCCTGATTTAGGTTTTCCGTGATTTCCCTAAATCGCTTCAGGCAAATGCCGGGATGGTTCCTTTGAAACGGCACGGCCGACTTCCTTCCCCATCCTGCCGAAATTCGATGCGACTGATGACCTCGCTGTTTGGTCCCTCTGTCTAAAAACCAACCAACCAATGTTATACCATCCTATACGGACTCACGGGCAAAACTGAGACATTTCTGGAGGTTTAGTATAAACGGTGGTGTCTTCCAGACTGAACCCAACCCATAGTGTCTCCCAGCCAACACTGGCACAGGACACTTATGCGTACTGCGTACAGAAAACAGTTAAATATTAATGCAAATAGAATTTATAGTGAACTTTACCAAACTTGGCCTACAAACGACTGATTCAGAAGTTATAAGTGCAAATGAGGAAGTTCAGTGTAAACTTGAGTTTCTTCCGGCGTATGAAATGTTCACACAAATAAGGGAAATGTACCCGGGTGACGTCTGCAACAACAGCCGATATTTTGACGGGTCATTTTAGAGGGACAAGAGTGTGCACGGAAATTTAAACCCTCGGTAGGGGGCCTACGTCGACCAAGAAGCATACGCAGAAAAACAACACACAAACTGTAAACAATTAGCGCCAGCACATAACCAAAGATGACTAACATCAGAAGTTATCGACTGTCAATATTAATTACCAAAAGGTGAGGAAGTGGCATTAACTCTGTCGCTCTCGTGTTTGATACGGGAGAGAGCAGGATTCGAAGCAGAGTTTAATCTCAATTCTTCTTTGATAAAATTATCCCGACAGCTGGGAGTGCACGCCAGAATGTGTTCTTATATTCCACTGGATGATAGTTAGTATCGCAGTGCTCTGCTATGGCAGATTTGCTCGGCTGTTGTAAGCATGTGTGGCGGTTATGATCAATACACAGGTCTTCCACGGTCCTGACGGTCTGACCAATGCGTCGGACACAGGAGACACCGGCCTTACACAAACCAACATCATTCAAGGGACGATCCGGCTCGACGACATTTACTAACACAAATCACTTCGAAAAAGTGCTGGTTCTTAAGGCCAGGCGGCTGAGAACCACCACCTCGGAAACGGCGAACTTATGGAATGTAGTTTAAAGGACGTGCGACTACGACTGAGCGACAAGGTGTTGGATGTCTTCGCCTCAACACAGAAACGGGATGTTCGTAGCTTTATAAAACACTATAGGCGCTAATGTGTCGCAGGTCAACGAGGGTACAAAGCTTTTGCAGGGACATATGTTTTGGAGAACACTATTACTTGCACACTGGAGAACATAGGGCTCCACAACAGACGATCCCTACGTGTTCCATGTTGAGCCCACGACATCGACAATTACGATCAGTGTGTCTCGGCATCATCGTGACTGGACGGTAGATTAACGGAAACGTGTCGCCTGGTCGGATGTAACATGTTTCTTGTTACACCAGGTCGAAGCTCGTGTCCGGATACGTCGTCATCCACGTGCTGCCAGTGGTGGCCAGGCAAGGGATTCCAGCTCGGCCGATATTCTAATCAAGTAAGCCACTGGGCAGTACTGTCGACAGTACGTCAATACACTCTGGCCGGACTGTGTTTGCGGCACCGATCACGGCCAAAGTGCACGGAGGAGCACAATGTGATCAAGAGTGAAATAATCTCTCGTAACTTGGAGCACTTGCATGCTACCGAGAAACTGACTCGTTGCAGATTTTATTGGGCCTAGTAACCAGTGTCCGGAATGGAGCGAGGTAGGAAAAACTGACTGACAGGACAGTAATATGAAGCAAACTCAACCCTCACTCCGCCCTCCCCCCCCCCCCCCCCCCTGTAGAACTACGCCAGAAGCGTAGCGTATAAATAATCAAGCTTAGGGGCTCAAAGCATTTATTCATGCCGCGGCTGCCTCCGTCTTGAAGCAGAGAGAATGATGGGCTTTTCAGTTTCAGAGAAACTACAGCTGACCCTCTGTGATGAACACTTGCTTGCTGATTACTCGCCAAGAGCCAGTACGAAGCGCGCCATACTTGTGGCGTGGCAGTTGCGGGACTTGGGAAAGTTGGTGTGCGATCAGTCTCCACCCTCTAAGGGATTCTAGTTGACGGACTGCAATTTTTCTACGATCTGGCTGGAGGAGGCGCGGCATCGCGACCTCCTAGCGACCTAGACGTCATCGACCATCGTCCCGGTCGACCCCTGGAGTACTACCGCACGGCATCGAACATCTATTGTCGATTATCACACCCAAGCGCACGACATGGGGACAATGAGTACGCGTGGGAGTGGACAGCCGGCAAAACGTCGGAAGGCCTGGGCGGGGAAATAAACACCTGTCAGTGCTAGCACTGGTTTGCTATACACACTGGCATAAATCTGCCTTCTCCCTCACAATTCCTCTCACCCATCCTGATTTGTAGCGGCCCGGAATAAGCCGCGTCCACACACAGGCAAACAGCTGCTCGAAACTTGCAGGACGCAGGCTGGCGAGTGCAGTATTACGCTACGCGCGACATTAAATTGGGTTCCATAGGGTTCGCGGTAGCAATCGAAGACATCATCACAGTTGTGGGCCATGTGACCATTATTGCGTACAACACGCATCCCTTCGTGATGTCTTACATGATGGCAATGGCATGGTGCAGTAGGAAAGTGTCCATGTCACGAGACCAGAATCTTACTATAGTGGTTTGAGGAGCATGAAAGTCAACTCGCGTTGAACTCATGGTCGCCAAATTCGCCTTATCTGAATCAGACGGAACACTGCTGGGACGCTATCGAGCCGCAGCTGCGCTCACTCAAACAACTGGCTCGTAATTTACTGGAAGCGCGTGACCTGCGCATAGACATCCGGTGCCACACCCCTCCGGAAACGTGCCAAGGACTTGTCGAATCCATGGCACGCAGAATCACTGCTGTGTTGTTTTCCAAATGTGGACCAACAAGCCACTACGCTGGTGCTCATAATGTTGGGGCCCATCAGCATATGCGGTTAGCCATCGTGGGAAAAATGCATTCTCGTAGCAAACAATGTTGGATGTACCGGGCCGTTTCCCGGTGGCATTACTGTTTCGTAATATTAAAGAGATTCAAAGACCGTAAGACGTTCTTCAACAACATTTCAACAGTTTTCACTGACACACTAGATAATGTTTATAACAAATCACGTAGGTAAACATGCACATTCTGCGTGATATTAATAACACAGCTAATGTTCGAATGATTGTAAATACGATGGCAGCTAAACCATATATTACAAGCGCTACAAGGAAGCTGGTTAAGCAACAGGAGCTAAATATAAAAGCATGGAGTTGCATTAACAGCGGTTTTCTGTCATGTCTAGAAGCTCAGTAAACGACCAGTTTCAGTCAACGCCCGCCACTGCAATGGCGCTCTCAAACGGAGCCCATGAGATTGCAGACATTCGGAGAATTAGATCTAACTAATTCTCAAGTGCAAACTGAAAAATTAATTATCCAGAAATTATTTACAGGATCACCTTCGGTATTTAGACTGTGCAAGACCGATACTGTTTTATTTTCTTTTATACCTCCTCTGACAAGTACAAAGCCAAACTGCGCTTACCTTCATCATACACCAATTTCTTCATGTCTGTCGTGGAATGACATAACAGTGTACGCTGCACAACTTCTGTATCCTCCTACAGTCAGTCAGCGACGATACTTTCCTGTACACTACAGCGTCATCACCAAGACAGTCAAAGATTACTGCTCCGCTATTTGTCGGATCGTTTATGAATATTTAGAACAAGAGTAGTCCTACCACCATTCGCTGGGGCACTTGTCCTATTTAAATTACCGTATGATCGCTGTTTCAGTACGGAACTCTAGTGCACTAGACTCTACGTCGGCTCCAGATCCATTGATAATAAGCTAACCGGATAAAATATTAGCGAATCCGTCAAGGCAGCACACTGGTCACTTTGTAAAGCTGCAGAACATGCTTGTACAACGCAGTTACGTGACGCCAACCGATGGCGTAATTCCTTGCAGTGAGATTCCGATTGACTGCAGGGAATCTGAGCAGTAATATTTAGAAATTACAGAATGGCAGGTGGAAGCTATAGTTCTGGGACGTGCCTAAATTCACACTAATGTATTTCCGCCAAGGAGCGACGAGGATAATTTCTGTTGCCCTTCATATAAGCTCCTCCCCCTCAGACAGTTGTACCTTCATCAATCGTCAAATCAACTAATCCTCAATTCCCTGGCTCATCCATAGTAAACTATTTCAGAAAGAAATTTGGCCGATCAACATAGCAACTCCGTCCGACGAGGATATCGCACGAGCGAGCAGCGATCAGCGATATGAAGGTGGTAACGATCTCGCCTCCATAGAGGGCGTAGCGTGAACATGGTGGGGCACGGCAGTAGAGGTCGCCAAGTGGCACGATTTAAATGGGAAAATCCTTTGGTTTCTCGGGCGCTTTAAATAAGCGCGCACTGTGACCAGGAAACCAATTCGCACCTCGTTATACACCACTACAGTACTGTGTTGATTATCGCAATGAAGACTTGGATACGAGTAGGACTATCTATATGTTGCTTCGGCGGACTTGGAGTTCGTTCTTGAATTAATTGATTTGCAACTTCCAGGGTGTAGCCATGTTCCATCATCTGCCGGATTGTACACTTTGTAAATGGGTTTTGCAGCACTTTACTCTGAGCACCACGAAGTCTGACACGCCTATTGTGCACGTAAGAAACAATTCGTGTTTTTATCCAGTAGAACAGAAAACACTACGTGACTGAAATTGCCCGATTTCTTAACGTATCAATGAGGAATGTCCAACTCGCGTACAAGGAATGGCGTACCACTTCCAGCCACATAAATCGGCGTACGAACAAAAGACATAAAAATGTCACGAGTCCGAGAGGCCAAATGAACTGTATCCCTCTCATCAGTTCGCTGGACGTTGAGATTGGACAGTTGAGGCAGTGAGATCACAAGTGTCGGAGGCCAAGCTCTGAAGGATGATAACAGTTTCAGTCTTATGACCGGAGGTGTCAGTGAAAGAGCAGCTGTATCTGTAATAACATTTTATTAACGTGATACTGTCTTCTCCGGCGCGCACAGAACGGGCCCGGCTGCTCGTTCAGGCGTCGGCGAGGAATACCAGACACTGCACTCTGCCAGCTCACGCAGACTGCGGCAGGTCAGGCGTACTTTCCGACAGCAGGGTGGCGCTGGGTGCGGTAAAGAGGCCCAGATACGCGCGTTTATAGAAACGACGGGACTCAGCGCTTTGAAAGACATACGCGCACTTGCATCCACAGTATCCTCCAGATGGTAGATTCGAAACAGGAAGCCCAGGGCTTCCTCAGCACACGTAGAGTGCAGCCAGGAAAGCTGAACACGTACAGCCTGGGAGGCGGCACTCAGCTGCTCACGTAGCAAACAGAAGATGGCAGTGTGTAGTCACAAGTAAATCTCTTTTCCTTTGACACTGGTCTGCCGGAAACCCATATATTTTCTGAACCTTATGTCACAAGTAGAAAAACTGTGAAATCTTAGGGACAGAGAGACAAGCGTTTGCGATGGAGAAGAATGGGACGAGGAAATGGACTTCGGAGATGACGGTGTCGAGAAGGAACTACAATGTTCGTCGCAAGAGTTGCCTCCCTCGACTTCGAGTTCATCGGCATCCGAGTATGTGCCTCTGCCCAAAAGGTGAAAGCATGGTCGTCCAGCAGGTATGACAGAAGAGGACTGGACTGTTCACAATCAGCGCCATTTAGTGTACGGGACCACAGATTCTACGACAGGCTAACCTCTGAGAAAACGTCTGTCGCATGTGTGAGTAATGAGTCAGTTCAAGAAAATTAAGAGCATAACCATTTTGTACAATTTGGAGAAAAAAATGAATACTCTGTCGATCCAGGAAATCAATTAGATTGTCCTGCAGAAATTCAAAGAGAGGGAGACACAAGGAGCAATTATTCACGACCGGACGTTGCGACTGTGGATCATGCAACTTAAGATAACGATTATTCCGCAATATACAATCTATTTCAAACTTCTGATTCCTGAGCGTATCGCTTCAAGGAGCGGAATAACATTGTTGATAGGGCAATAACCGCACAGTCGGCAGGAATTGGCAAAATAAGGAGGCAAATTTGTCACAGGTGTGAGATCATTTAATTGCAAACATTTGCAAGGTTATCGTTACAGAAAATTTTCTACCGGCTTATGTCTTCAGTGCTGACCAGAGTAGATTTGACAAAGAGTTCCATGGCCATCGAACCGTGGAAATCAGAGTAACAAAAGTTGTTCTCACTGTTGTTAGATCAGTCTCTGCAACAGAGCACAGTTCAATGAATATGCCTGTGATTTTAATGGAAAACGACATATTGCCGCCAACGTATGTGCTTGTATCCGAGCCATGTGGAAAATTCCCGTAGTCAAAGCCAGTAGAACCTCCGAATATAAGATCGTATACTCGAAAAACAAGCAAACATGTCCACAGTAGAGCTCAAACGGCTCTATCGTGACGTATTATGGCCAGAAATGCCAGATGACAGGAAGAAAATTCTGCTTTTAGTGGATTCATGGTGTTCTAACAAAGCTTGATTCCGAAATACCTGATGGTAAGTCCTACAGAAAGAACTGGTACCTGTCGGATATAGGAGAGAGATCCAGCGTCTGCATATTCATTTTTTCAGACACTACAAATCTTTTGTTCGTTACATAACGGACACAATTATTATCGAGACACACGAGCACATTTGGCATCGCGATGGTTTTCCTGCCCTGCAGTCCCTTGCCTCAGCCCAAGCCCTTTCAAGAATATGATTAAGTATGCTCTTTATAAGGACGGATAGCCGGACGACGAACTTGGAATGTTGATTGCGCCAATGGATTACTGCTTCGATTCATTTACAAATGATGGGTGTGTAAAGTACAAGGCTATCGCTTTTGTAAAATGTGCCCTTTGTGAACTGTCTTTCTGTCCATCTCACTGTTTATTTGATGAACTGCACCTTGTAACAGATTTTGTTTGAGGCCAATAACAAGTCACATTTTCAACGGCCAGTCTCCAACTGCCGGCCGGTGTGGCCGTGCGGTTCTAGGCGCTTCAGTCTGGAACCGCGTGACCGCTACGGTCGCAAGTTCGAATCCTGCCTCGGGCATGGATGTGCGTGATGTCCTTAGGTTAGTTAGGTTTAAGTAGTTCTAAGTTCTAGGGGACTGATGACCTCAGAAGTTAAGTCCCATAGTGCCCAGAGCCATTTTAACCATTTTTTTCCTGCCGCAGCGATGTCAGGAAATTTGATATTTTACCGGAATCGTGATATTCACGGTACATTCGTGAAACGGCGGTACGGAAAATCGCCACTTCTTTGCTACTTCGGAGATGCTTTGTGTCATCGCTCGTGCGCCGACTATAACACAACGTTGAATCTTATTTAAATCTGATAACCTGATTTTGTAGCACCAGTAATCGATGTAACAGCTGTGCAGACACTTGTCTTATACAGGCGTTGCCAACCGCAGCGCCATATTCTGCCTGTTTACATATTTCTGTATCTGAATACGCATGCCTATACAAGTTTCTTTGGCGCTTCAGTATATACATGGTGGCATAGTTACGTCAAAAACCTTGTGTGCCTGACCTATGTGTCGTACATTTTGCAGATACATCCGCTGGTATAAGTGGATACTGTCTGCAAATTGTGTTGGGAACAGAGTCAGTATAAGGGGCAATCAGCAAGTTTTCGTTCGAAGGCCATACAGTCCAGAATCGGCATACCCATCAGCCAAAATCACCGTTAGTATTGGCGCAATAATCCCACCGTCCAGCCGGTTGAAGATAAGATCAAAGTAAGACACCGTGTCCAGCTGCGTGAAGAAGTCCGTAACTGTCTGCTGCACTTCCTCGTCCGACAGAGATCACCAACCCTTCGACGCCATTTTTAAGAGGCCGAAGTCGTGATAATCGTATGGAGAGAGCTCAGGACTATCGTGCGGATGTTCGAGTGTCTTCCACTTGAGTTGGCGTAACTTCTGCACTACTTCATTTGCGATATGGGGGCGTGCTTTGTCACGAAGCACCAGCACTTCTTGCGGCGGGTGCTTTTCGACAGACATGCTGTCCCAGACATATTCTTCATTCTCCGGCGGATGTGTATCGGTGTTTTTCCGTTCGGCAGCCAAGAAAAGAATAACAGCAGCTGGTCCTGTGTGGACGCGTTTGGTAATAATTTCGCCATAGTTCACTTTTCGGCATTAATCGCACGGACGTCGGTAAGACACGAATGACACACTAATCCGTCGCCCACAGGTAGGCAGTTATATACCCGCATCGGAGGAGCGCTATGTTGGATACGCGCTGCAGCAACGCCGTCAAACGGAAACGTTTTGATTGTCCCTTGCAGCCAAGAAGTAATAAATTAAAACGTCATGCCTACTGCTGAAGTTTTACTGCATGAACAGCGAAAATGTAGTAACCGATTAATTTTTTTCCCTTTAATCTTCTAGAGGGCCATGTCAGCGAGAAAAAGTTTAGAAAAGGTTTGAAATTGTATGTTAAGTTTGTTGGGAATTATTAAGTGCTCATATTCCCAAATACTGGATGAATATGTTCTAGGTATTCGCTTACGATGCGTTACGCTGCCTCAAGACTTATACACAGTTTATAGCTGTAACACTTGTATTACTCTGTTACACGAAGGAGGACTCAAAAACCTTGATGTTACTTCATTGCCATTTTCCGACTAGTACGTACTGTTACATTAGCGGTCAGGACGTCTGATGCACTGAAGCTTTGACCTTCTACACGGCTGTTGAAATTCCTACGATCACACCGCCACAAATCACCACGAGATAGCACTACAGTCTGGAATTCCACACAAGCAGTCCTAACAGAACTTGGACACAATGTGTATGTCAGCGTCTTCTAACGAACTATTTTTAAAATTGTGCTTATCTGATAGTCTGTTACACCGTCCACTGCTACATTCAGTGATTGCGGAAATAAGGAAACAATCATTAATCGCGTACAGACTGATCGAAACTTTTTGCCTGGTTATAATGTGACAGACGACACGTTTCTGCAGGCAAGTGGAAGATCTATGACCAGAACTAATGAAGATTAGACTTTAACATCCCATCAAGGTCTAACAAGGGGAGGCCGCCAATTGTGAAATTCAGATTCGATTCGTACTGCGCATAATAAAAGCTCATGGCCAGAGGTGTAATGTGGCAAAGCACCAAGTTGCACTTCTCAGCCGTTGTCGAGAAAACGGACAGTTAAAAGAAACCGTTGTGGTGAAATACTCTCTGCGATTAATAATATTCTGCAGCGTCGTGGCGCAGCGGTAAGCGCTCGGGTTCGTAATCCGAAGGTCGCCGGATCGAATCTCTCGCTATGCAATTTTTTTTATTATTAGTTTCTTGTAATTCAAATATATATATATATATATATATATATATATATATATATATATATATATATATATATATATATATACTATTAATGAATTGCTTATGCATGTTGGTGAAGGCGGATCGCTCTCCAATTGTACAGCTTCCATTTTTCCGTTTTTTTAACAGGGTGTACCAAAGCTCTCCCGTCCGCACTGATTTTCGACGATGTTATAAGTTGCGCTAGGGACCGCATCTACCTTCTTTCGAAGTTAACAGGCAACTGCGCTGTTATGCGGCGGCTCGTTTCGGCCCAGTCAACATCTGTCCTTCAAGTGTAACGAGCGAATAACGTAGTTTATATTTCATACCTGCCACAGCAAATTTGTGTTCGTGGAGTCTCTATTCTAATTCGAACGTTTGACTTACGCTATACGTATTCGTTTCGGAATATAGTTTCTACGTTTTCGGTTAACTATACGTGGTTAACATTATGAAGGCAATTAATAACATTTGTGAAATACAACTTTGTTTGCGGAAAACATAATGATGTTCGAAGTCGCCAGTTTTTCCACGACAAACGACTTTCAACAACTTATTATATGCATAAGTGTTGCAACTGATTTCCGGGAATTTTCGGATTACGAACCTGAGCGCTTACTGCTGCGCCACGACGCTGTAGAATATTATTAATCGTAGAGAGTATTTCAGCGCAACGGGTGCATCTTGGTGCTTTGCCACATTACACCTCTGGCCATGAGCTTTTATTATGCGCCGTATGAATCGAATCTGAATTTCACAATTGGCGGCCTCCCCTTGTAAGTTACAACTGAAACCTGACAATATGTGGGGGGGGGGGGGGGGGAGAGGCTCTGCATTTGCGAAGAACTGTCCCAGCATTAGCTCGGTAACAAGAGTAGAGCTCTCTGTACAGATACACATCACTCGGCAAAAAAAACTGTCGCGATTATTCGAAGGATCACGATTTATGCAAAAAAATCTTCCCATTGAGAAATACAGATTTTTTGCGACGGGTTTTAAAACACGGCGTGATCTGTATTCAAGCAGGATAAGAGCAAATGGAGAAAGAAAGAAGAAATCAATGACCTTTTGCGAGGCGAACAGCTGCGGTAAGTGGACTGTGTCCACAGCCGAACACAGCCGATGGTTAATTTACATTAAAACAAGACTGCCATTCCATGTGTGCAGCAAGTGACCATCTGCCTCTGTTTCCGTGGGCAACCTTGCGAATCCTTACCCATATGTTTCCAGTGCCGACGGAGCGTGACACTGCACAGTCACGAATTTAACGCCAGCAGTTAAAATGCGGAGGCACGTGTACACTAGAAAAGGCTTCCGTAACAGGCCCATGATCGCTGCATTAACTATACGAAACAGGCTCAGCAGAATAAATTCTACTTTTCTGGAGAAAAAAAAAACTGTAGATGTAATGCCAAGTATGAAGACCTCATTGACGACACGATGCAATCTTGATGAGAGTGTGATAAATTAGTTTTTAGAGTGCAATAAATAAGTTTATACTGGCAGAAATGTATTATGAAACAATAAAATCGAATACTTTAGATGCAGTTAGACCATCTGCAAGGGATTTTATCACTACTGGAAAGCAAATCTCCATTTAGCTCCACAGGGGTTTGTCTTTAATACACTCATGGAAGTAACTAGAAACTGTATTGTATCGGACGTATAAACTGTGGTGTCACCGCCAGACACCACACTTGCTAGGTGGTAGCCTTTAAATCGGCCGCGGTCCGGTAGTATACGTCGGACCCGCGTGTCGCCACTATCAGTGATTGCAGACCGAGCGCCGCCACACGGCAGGTCTAGAGAGACTTCCTAGCACTCGCCCCAGTTGTACAGCCGACTTTGCTTGCGATGGTTCACTGACAAATTACGCTCTCATTTGCCGAGACGATAGTTAGGATAGCCTTCAGCTACGTCATTTGCTACGACCTAACAGGGCGCCATTATCAATTGCTATTTATCTTGTGATGCATGTACCGTCAGAGCGATGTTCACCAATTATGGATTAAAGTTAAGTATTCCAACAGATACGTACTATTTTTGCTAGTCTCATATCCCTGACCTGTTCCAGACCTCACGCCAGCCTGCGTGAGCTAAAACGCGTGCCTTTCGGCTTCACCTCCTAGTGGCTTGGCTGTCTTGCCAAGTCACAACATAAACTATACGGAATAAAGATACAGCTGCACTATTAGGTTAGGCAGACAGTCTA
The DNA here is from genome assembly GCF_021461395.2 of Schistocerca americana. Taxonomy (NCBI): domain Eukaryota; kingdom Metazoa; phylum Arthropoda; class Insecta; order Orthoptera; family Acrididae; genus Schistocerca; species Schistocerca americana. Next base: position 113,849,000 of record NC_060121.1, read on the forward strand.
TCTTTACTATTTCGGAAGCACGAGGATAAAGAATTGAGGAAAAAGGACTGACACGATTCTTAAACACACTACACCGTTCAATTATTTCACTTTAACTAACTATAAGAACGTGCATTTACAACACCTTTACACACTTTCCTATTGTTTTCACCATTCATAATTTATTAAACATTTCATAAAGCAAAGAATAAAAGTATAAAACACTGAGGTGACAAAATTAATGGGATACATCTAAATACTGTGTCAGACCTCCTTTTGCCCGACTCATATGACCTGGTCACGGTTTTCCAGCCGTCTAGGGTCCAGCCGATATGGCTACGAGCCCAGGAGGCGCTCCAGGCGACGCCGTGCTGTTAGCAAAGGCACCAGCATTATTCGTCAGCCGCCACAGCCCATTAAGGCCAAATTTCGTCGCACTATCCTAACGGATACGTTCGTCGTACGTCCCGCAGTGATTTCTGCGGTTATTTCACGCAATGTTGCTTGTCTGTTAGCGCTGACAACTTTTTGCAAACGGCAGTGCTCACGGTCGTTAAGCGCAGGAGGTCGGCCACTGCATAGTCCGTGGTGAGATGTAATTTCTGAAATTTGCTATTCTTAGCACTCTTCATACTATGGATCTCAAAATGTTCAATTCCATAGCGAATTCCGAAATGGAATGTCCCATGCGTCTAGCTCCAACTATTATTCCGTGTTCGAAGTCTGTTAATTGCCGTCGTGCGGCCATAACCAGGTCGGACACCTTTTCACATGAGTGCATATCACAGCTCGGCCAGTGCACTGCCCTTTTTGTACCTCGTGTACGCGATACTACTGCCATTCGCATATGTTCATATCGCTGTGCCATGACTTTCGTCTACAATTGTATTCGTTACGCCACGGTCCGATGGATGGGTAAGAGTTCCAACATTATTCCTCTCCAATCACATTATTTTGAAGGATGACACGGAACGAGAACGACTGCTGTCGTGTCCCTCCAGCTCTACCGCCGTGATTATTACGACAGATGTATGTGAAAGAGAGTAATAAATTTTTGCGTCACCTTACAAGGAGTTGTTTTTAAAGCATTTGCGTAATGCACAAGGCTTTTCTTGGAACGTCCCTAACAGAGTTCTACAGTTCTGTGACACTATAGCGATGATAACACAAAGCCAAGAATAAATGAAGCAACTCTTCTTTGAATGTTCCCTATCTCTTCCGTTAATCCAACTTGGTAAAGAATCCAGGCTGACTCACAATACTTACTCATACGAGGAATTTTTTAAACTTTTTGTTTGCGACCAATTACGTTTCTGATATATATAGACTTCCATGGGACTCTTTTAATCAACCTTAGTTCAGTATCTGTGAGCCCCCTAACAACATCGACATGCAAATACCCATCTGAAATCTTTACGTATTGTGACTCTTTTCAATGACTCGTTGCCACAGTTCTAGTCAAACAACGTATTTTATCAATTTTTTTGTCTTCAGCAGACTGCAAATAAAGAGCTGATCATCAATCACATCTTCTGTAACCTACGCTCACTCAAACACACACACACACACACACACACACACACACACATTTAAGAAAATTACTACATTTACGAAGTTGGCAATGCTCAAAACCACACAGAAAACAAGTGAAATTACGTAAACATTATGCCAAGAGTAGGATGCATGAAAACGACAGTACTGTTTCCCTTCTGAAGTTTTCAAATGTGAGGTGAACTGGAAAAAGCACAAATACAGCGTAAGAAAGAGCGAGTTCATAAAAGCCAAAAAAACTGCGAAAAATGAATGTTGTTGTTGTTGTTGTGGTCCTCAGTCCCGAGACTGGTTTGATGCAGCTCTCCATGCTACTCTATCCTGTGCAAGCTTCTTCATCTCCCAGTACCTACTGCAACCTACATCCTTCTGAATCTGCTTAGTGTATTCATCTCTTGGTCTCCCCCTACGATTTTTACCCTCCACGCTGCCCTCTAATACTAAATTGGTGATCCCTTGATGCCTCAGAACATGTCCTACCAACCGATCCCTTCTTCTCGTCAAGTTGTGCCACAAACTTCTCTTCTCACCAATCCTATTCAATACTTCCTCATTAGTTATGTGATCTACCCATCTAATCTTCAGCATTCTTCTGTAGCACCACATTTCGAAAGCTTCTATTCTATTCTTGTCCAAACTATTAACCGTCCATGTTTCACTTCCATACATGGCTACACTCCATACAAATACTTTCAGAAATGACTTCCTGACACTTAAATCTATACTCGATGTTAACAAATTTCTCTTCTTCAGAAACGCTTTCCTTGCCATTGCCAGTCTACATTTTATATCCTCTCTACTTCGACCATCATCAGTTATTTTGCTCCCCAAATAGCAAAACTCCTTTACTACTTTAAGTGTCTCATTTCCTAATCTAATACCCTCAACATCGCCCGACTTAATTCGACTACATTCCATTATCCTCGTTTTGCTTTTGTTGATGTTCATCTTATATCCTCCCTTCAAGACACCATCCATTCCGTTCAATTGCTCTTCCAAGTCCTTTGCTGTCTCTGACAGAATTACAATGTCATCGGCGAACCTCAAACTTTTTATTTCTTCTCCATGGATTTTAATACCTACTCCGAATTTTTCTTTTATTTCCTTTACTGCTTGCTCAATATACAGATTGAATAACATCGGGGAGAGGCTACAACCCTGTCTTACTCCCTTCCCAACCACTGCTTCCCTTTCATGTCCATCGACTCTTATAACTGCCATCTGGTTTCTGTACAAATTGTAAATAGCCTTTCGCTCCCTGTATTTTACCCCTGCCACCTTTAGAATTTGAAAGAGAGTATTCCAGTCAACATTGTCAAAAGCTTTCTCTAAGTCTACAAATGCTAGAAATGTAAGTTTCCCTTTCCTTAATCTTTCTTCTAAGATAAGTCGTAAGGTCAGTATTGCCTCACGTGTTCCAGTATTTCTACGGAATCCAAACTGATCTTCCCCGCGGTCGGCTTCTACTAGTTTTTCCATTCGTCTGTAAAGAATTCGTGTTAGTATTTTGCAGCTGTGGCTTATTAAACTGATTGTTCGGTAATTTTCACATCTGTCAACACCTGCTTTCTTTGGGATTGGAATTATTATATTCTTCTTGAAGTCTGAGGGTATTTCGCCTGTTTCATACATCTTGCTCACTAGATGGTAGAGTTTTGTCAGGACCGGCTCTCCCAAGGCCGTCAGTAGTTCCAATGGAATGTTGTCTACTCCGGGGGCCTTGTTTCGACTCAGGTCTTTCAGTGCTCTGTCAAACTCTTCACGCAGTATCGTATCTCCCATTTCATCTTCATCTACGTCCTCTTCCATTTCCATAATATTGTCCTCAAGTACATCGCCCTTGTATAGACCCTCTATATACTCCTTCCACCTTTCTGCTTTCCCTTCTTTGCTTAGAACTGGGTTTCCATCTGAGCTCTTGATGTTCATACAAGTGTTTCTCTTATCTCCAAAGGTCTCTTTAATTTTCCTGTAGGCAGTATCTATCTTACCCCTAGTGAGATAAGCCTCTACATCCTTACATTTGTCCTCTAGCCATCCCTGCTTAGCCATTTTGAATGCATCGACTGGTTATAATTAAAGTGGAGCTACTCACAGGGTTTGAGTGTGTGTTGTAATTACCATACGCCAGAGAAACTTTGTATATATGCCAATGGGTTAAAGTGCAACCTATTTAAACTGGAAAAAAACTTAGTTCCAATTTTGGCCATCAGGTGCAAATCTGGGCCGGCCTCAGTGGCCGAGCTGTTCTAGGCGCTTCAGTCTGGAACCGCGCGACCACTACGGTGGCAGGTTCGAATCCTGCCTCGGGCATGGATGTGTGTGATGTCCTTAGGTTAGTTAGGTTTAAGTAGTTCTAAGTTCTAGGGGACTGATGACTTCATGTGTTAAGTCCCATAGTGCTCAGAGCCATTTGAACCATTTTTTGCAAATCTGGCGATGTACAGCACCTCGTCGATGTCTCCGGTGCCCATATTGAACAAACTGAAGAAAGTGGCGGTTAATAATAAAATCGACATTATGCCTTTCTCACTTGTTTGACCTTTTCTGCTCACGTCGCGTCCTAATCCACTAAATATGGAAACACTTCTATACATCTTTCTTGCATTCACAGCGCCAGATTTCCACCTGGTTGTCAAAATTGGATTTTTTTTCCAGCGTCAATCGCTTACGCATTAACGCATCAGAATATCTACCAAGTTTCGCTGCCATACGGTAATTATGGCTCGCCTTGGACCTCCGTTGTGCGTCAATGTAGTAGAGATACACAGTTTTTAATTTGTAAATACCAAAACGTACAAATGCCGTAAAAAACGGTTTCAGAATCGTCCACCAACAGATAGCATAGTTCCATCTGTATCCACCCTTCAATACGGAACGCTCACAGCAAGAAGGGTCAATATGGTGCAAACGTGTGAAGCAAGCAAGCAACTACGAGGGTTGGAACTTTAAAAGTGGCAACTATTTATTTACAGCTAGTACAAAATAGATACGTGATTCAAAGTTTTACTGACCTTCAAAGTAGTCACCAGTTTTGTGTATAGCCCGTTGCCAGCGATGTGGAAGTCGTAGGATACTCTCAACAGTGCCAGTTGTATTGAGAGTTCGAGCGACGTGGTCCTTTGCCTGACGAATTTGTAGCAGTACTGAACCGAATGCCGTGAAGTGTTTCCTTCAGTTTAGAAATCGAGTTGAACTCACGAGGGCTTAAGTCAGGGGGAGTGCAGTAGGTGGTATAGCACTTAGCAGCCCCATCAGTCAAACAAATCAGTAACAGCTTGCACTGCACGTGCTTGAGCATTGTCCCGCAGAATGATGGTCAGGTCCTGCAGAAAGCGTCATCACTTCTGTCTCTGTGCAGTTCATTTTTGGAACACAACCTACCACCAGCTTAGAGTCAGAAGTGATGACACTTTCTGCAGGACATGACCATCATTTTGCAGAACGATGCTCAAGAAGCACGTACAATGCAATCTGTTACTGATCTGTTTGACTTCTGGGGCTGCTAAGTGCTATACCACTTACTGCACTCCCCTGACTTAAGCCCTCAACTCGATTGCTAAACTGAAGGAAACACTTCACGGCATTCGCTTCACAACTGCTACAAATTCGTCGGGCAATAGACCGCGCCGCTCGAACTGTCAACACAACTGGCACTGCTAACAGTATTCTACGACTTCCACATCGCTGGCAACGGGTTATACAGAAAGCTGGTGACTACTTTGAAGGTCAGTAAAACTTTGAAATACGTATCTATTTTGTACGAGCTGTAAATAAATAATTGCCACTATTAAAGCTCCAACCTTCGTAAGCCACGGAGAAACACTTGTGCTTCCTGCAGCGAGTCTGAAAGGGATCAGACTGTAGCCTTCCGAGTGACGGGATGGTTCTTTCGGAGAACTGTCACGCAAGTTGGGCGTGCTGCGTTAGCCACGCAATACTGCTGCTATTAGTGGTCACGTGAACATTCTAACACCCATACACAAGGTTCTGGACGTGCACAGACGCCCGCCAGAATAATGCAGCAGTGACATATCGTACAGGAATCACAGTACAGATAAGAAGACTTGTGAGCCCATATGTGTTGCGAAACGGTTATTAGCAATGGAACTACGTGCACACACACCTATAGCACGTCTGCCATAGTATCGACGTGCACGGCTCGATTGGTGCCGTCAGAGGATCACTTGGTCTTCAGCGATGAAAGCAGATGCTTCCTGCACGCAAATGATGGTCGTTTGTGCATACGACATGGACCTGGTGACCACTGTGTAGTATAGTGCATTCGCCTCAGACACAATGACCTCACCCCATGCCTTATGGTCTGGGTTACAGTAAGCTGTAACTGTCGTTAACCATTGGTGTTTCAGGAGGAGACGCTAACCATCAGGGGGGTACGTACAGAATGTTGTTAGACCCGTTCTTTTGCCGTTCTTGCAAACAGGAGGGTGGTATGTTGTTCCAACAGGGTCAAATGGTTCAAATGGCTCTGAGCACTATGCGACTTAACTTCTGAGGTCATTAGTCGCCTAGAACTTAGAACTAATTAAACCTAACTAACCTAAGGACATCACACACATCCATGCCCGAGGCAGGATTCGAACCTGCGACCGGAGCGGTCGCTCGGCTCCAGACTGTAGCGCCTAGAACCGCACGGCCACTCCGACCGGCCCAACAGGGTCAAGCTCGCCCATACACTGCTCGTGAAAGTCAAGTGCTCTGCAAAACGTGCAGGAATTTCCCTGGCGAGCACGATCTACCTAACCTAACGTAACCTGGACTTGATTATAATCGAGCACGGATGGGATACAATGGGATGAGAAGTAACTGGTGCGACTCGTCAAGCAACAACTCTTACAGAAGCACGTGAACAGGTCGAGTGGGCGTGGCACAACGTATCCCAGAACAGTATTCGCCATCTGAACGATCGACCAGATGCCAGAGTCAGCGCCTGCACTACCATCCGTGGAGGCTTTCCGACGTACTAATTTGGATGTTTCAGCATGAGTCGATATCTGGTACTTCAGAACAAACTGTGCTTTGATTTGTAGAAGTAATCATTTCATGTACTCCTTATACGGTGCTGCAACAAGAAGTCTCAAGTGAACTGGAAACCTCTAGAAGAGTGTACTAACTATCTTTCCTGACTGTATGTACACGGTAACATATTTCCAGACTGACCACAGAAGATGCTTTATAAATAAAAGCGAAACGCGTCTGGTGAAAAATACTATCTAAACGCAGTAGGTTTAGACGAAAAAGCAACAGTAACTGATTACATTATCTGCTTCGGAAGATGGCCAAGCAAACAAACATGTAATGTCTTTTGTTTAACTCTGTTTACACCCATTAAGTTGCATCTGCTTATCCTGAAAGTCTCCCGCTACTCTTTGCGCCAGGCTCTAATCGTCAGCATGGATATCTTCATTTCGCGACGTTTCCTTAATTATGCGGCCTTTCTCTGTAGAGCAATTAACGTGATGTACCATGTGGTTTATGCATATAGTGATTACAATCACGCGACCCCTTCAGAGCGGTAATACTCATGTGCAATTAAATTAGAGACACGGTGCTTCTGTTGCCACGATGAATGGATCAGTTCGACACGTCACGTGATTGGCGAGTCGTCACAGCTAGTATTGGTCGTGGGACTGTCAGTATGGAACAGGGCGGACGAGACAGCCCATACGAAGCTCTAACAGGCCACCACTACCTGGCAGTACTGAGGAGGACATGCTATTGTTTTAAAAGTTGTCATTGGCTATTAATACAATGGCAGCACAGAAACTCGACGATTAGTTTGTTTGCAATGAGCACTTCAAGAAATACTGAAATAAAAGAAAATGGAAACTTCGTGCGAAGGTTATCGTTGGATGACTCTTTTTAACGATTTTCGCAACAGCCTCTAACGCTTCATCTACATCTACGTCTACATCTACATGATTACTCTGCTATTCGCAATAAAGTGCCTGGCAAAGGGTTCAATAAACCACCTTCAAGCTGTTTCTCTACCGTTCCACTCTCGAACGGCACGCGGTAAAAACGAGTACTTAAATTTTTATGTGCGAGCCCTGATTTCTCTTATTTTATCATGATGATCATGATGATCATTTCTCCCTGTGTAGGTGGATGGCAACAGAATGTTTTCACAATCGGAGGAGAAAACTGATGACTGAAATTTCATGAGAAGATCCCGTCGCAACGAGAAACGCCTCTGTTTTAATGATTGCCACTCCAATTCACGTATCATGTCTGTGACACTATCTCCACAATTTCGCGATAATACAAAACGAGCTGCCCTTCTTTGTTCTTTTTCGATGTCATCCGTCAGTTCCACCTGATGCGGATCCCACAACGCACAGCAGTACTCCAGAACAGGGCGGACAAGTGTAGTGTAAGCAGTCTCTTTTGTAGATCTGTTGCGCCTTCTAAGTGTTCTGCCAATGGATCGCTGTCTTTGGTTTGCTCTACCCACAACATTATCTATGTGATCGTTCCAGTTTAGGTTATTTGTAATTGTAATTCCTAAGTATTTAGTTTAATTTGCAGTCTTCAAATTTGTGTGACTTTTCGTGTAATCGAAATTTAGCGAATTTCTTTTAGTACTCATGTGAATAACTTCACACTTTTCTTTATTCATGGTCAATTGCCACTTTTCACACCATACAGATATCTTATCTAAATCATTTTGCAATTCGTTCTGGTCATCTGATGACTTTACAAGATGGTAAATGACAGCATCGTCTGCAAACAATCTAAGACGGCCAATAACACTTCCTTGGGGAACGCCGGATATTACTTCTGTTTTAATCGATGACTTTCCGTCAATTACTACGAACTGCGACCTTTCTGACAGGAAATCACGAATCAAGTCGCACAACTGAGGCGATATTCCTTAGGCACACAGTTTGCTTAGAAAACGCTTGTGAGGAACGGTGTCGAAAGCCTTCTGGACATCTGAAAATATGGAATCAATTTGACATCCGCTGTCGATAGCACTCATTACTTCATGAGTATAAAGAGCTAGTTGTGTTTCGCAAGAACAATATTATCTGAATCCGTGCTGTGTGTCAATAAATCGTTTTCTTCGAGGTACTTCATAATGTTCGAATAAAGTATATCTTCCAAAACCCTACTGCAAATCGATGTTAATGGTATGGGCCTGTAATTCAGCGGATTACTCCTACTTCCATTTCTGGGTATTGGTGTGACTTGAGCAATTTTCCAGTCTTTAGGTATGGATCTTTCTGTGATCGAGTGGTTGTATATAACTGCTAAATATGGAGCTATTGTAACAGCATACTCTGAAAGGAATCTGACTGGTATACAATCTGGACTGGAGGGCTTGCCTTTATTAAGTGATTTAAGCTGCTTTGCTACACCGAGGATATCGACTTCTATGTTTCTCATCTTGGCAGTTGTTCTTGATTAGAATTCAGGTAAATTTACTTCGTCTTCTTTGGTGAAGAAGTTTCGGAATACCACGTTCAATAACTCTGCTTTAGTGGCACCGTCATCAGTGACTTCAGCGTAGTTATCGCGCAGTGAAGGTATTGATCGCGTCTTGCCACTGGTGTGCTTTATATACGACCAGGATCTCTTTGGGTCTTCTGCCAGATTCCGAGACAGAGTTTCATTGTAGAAATTACTGTAAGCATCTCGCATTGAAGTACGCGCTATCTTTCGAACTTCTGCAAAACTTTGCCAATTTTGGGGATTTTGCCTTCTTTTAAACTTGGCATGCTGGTTTCGTTGCTTCTACAACAGCAATAAGACCCGTTTCATGTACCATGAGCGGTCAGTACCATCATTTATTAATTTATGTGTAATATATCTCTCAATTGCCATCTATACTATCTCTTTGAAATCATTCCACAGCTTTTCTACGCTTACATGGTCAGCACTGAAGGAGTGAAGACTGTCTCTTAAAAAGGCGTTAAGAGCATTTTAATAAGTTTTTTTAAATAGATGTACTTTGCGTTTCTTTTTTATGGTCGAACGTGTTACGGTATTCAGCCTAGCAGTGGTCGTTAATCTCTGTATTCGTCATGATACTCACTATTTGTCCAGGATTATTTGTTGATAAAAGGTCAAGTATGCTTTCACAACCATTGACGCTTCGAGTGGGCTCATGAACTGATTCTTCAAAATAATTTTCTGAGAAAGCGTTCAGTACAATTTCGGATGAGGTTTTATGCCTGCTGCCGGCGAACACGCAAGAAATTACAAAAATAACCTAGTAACTACACAGGTATCTGTAAATAAGTCGCTCCTGTTGGAAGCTCTGTCTCTGACCGTCTATCCGACACTGAGCTATCTTCTGATAGACAATCAGCTATACGAAAGACTGATTACAAAAGATTTGCAGAATTTAGTCGTGGTCATACTTCTGTAAACAATCAATTTCCTTTAAGTGTACAAAAATTCCAAAATCGGAAAATATATGGACGCCGTACTCAACACGGCTGAAGATGAACTAAGTGCAACTTACCACGAGCTGTGGGCATTCTTAACGGATATCGAACTTAGCTGTACATTTGGTATTGAATATGTGCAGCTGTGGAAAAACAAATGTGTTCCCTACAGACGCCGCAAAATTTGCTCGGAGCTCAGATATACGCTCCTGTCATTTGGTGAAGGAATCTCTTCAAAAACTCGATCGAGGAAATGTAAAATCCGTATACAGCATCGCAACAGGACACGAAACTTGGATATATTAGTAAGAGCTGGAAAGTGTTTCGCTGATCCAAGCAGAACGGAAACCAATAAAAGTGGTTCATTCAGGAAGTACTTCCAAGAAATTAATGGATTGTTCCTTATGCGGTGCCGCGACTCGGTCTTTGGGCAGAAAATTGTTAGTCTTTAACAAAAGTAAGAAGAAGTAGTATGGAAGCGCCACAGAGCGTTGCGTTATTAGGAGCTGCGGTTCGGTAGCCGTCAGTGTGGCGACATGCGCGTCACGCAGTAACAGATCACTCGACAACTCAACGACCGGCACATGTGCTTCTGTTCACTGCACGTTATCAGGCACAGAGATTTCATAGTTAGTAAGCGAAGTGGGATTTGAGGCTCCTGTGAGAGGATGGACGAGACACAGAACACATGAAAGATTGCAGTGGTGCAGTCAAGTACTGAATGTGAGGTGCGGGGATTGAATTTTACCATTTACGTACTTGATTTGAAGGTGCTCTAGGAAGCGAAGGAATGGGACCTGCATGAGTTGATAGGGGAAGACAGACGGAGGTGGCAGGTGCAGGGAACGGTGGACTGCAAGTGCCTTGAGGACTTTAAACAGTTTCCATATGACAAGTGCGGAGATTCAAGCTATACCGGTATATGTCAGAATGTAAAGGATGACATATTTATAGGTAAGGGTAAATGCACAGGTGTAGCTGTTAAAACATTTAATTAGTTCCGGACTGTGACAAGTGATAAAAATATGACTGCGCATTTCAGGTTTGCTTTATATCTAAGGTTGGGAGTAAGTGCTCTGCTGTCTTACTAAGAGAAGTGGAACGGATAAGGATGGAGAAATGGATATCGGCACGAAGATATAGCCGAGAGGTGCGGCCAAAGATGATGACTTGCCTTTTTGTCTGTTCACACGGAGTTCTCCTTGTTACTTTACTTGACCAGGACGGTTAGGTGACATCGTGGGGAGACATGAGACAGTTCGAAGGTGCAACTGCTATCTACGTAAATAGTGTCGATAGTATGTTGGAAGAGGTAGATAGGGGGCGGCTATTTTTGAATGTCTGCAGTGTACAGAGGGTGAAGAAAAATTCGCCCTCTTGAGCGCCACAGCACGATTCCTTTCTAACAGTATAAAAATGCCTCTTAACTAAATGTTGCCCCGTCCATGTTTCTAGCAGAAAAAGGACGCAAAGGAAGACAATCTGGCAACGCTACAATCACATCTGCAAGTATCTTGGTTGAATACAGTATAACTGAGTTGCCCAGTTCTTAAAATGGTACGAGTTTTACGTTAGAATATTCGGGTTCGAGAGTTCGATTCTGGGTCTAGGTGTAACAGTTATTTATTTTCTAATTTTAGGCTGCGTGATACGGTATGTGGCTTCTTAGTCGTTCTACAGTAGGTCTCATACGGAACACCTACACTTATTTAACATCAACACAGGAATGACAGTTCAATTGCTGTTATTATTCCATTTTAAAGACTTATTTTACCTTTAAATGTTTACTCTGTTCTCTTACATGTACTATACCAGTCCATTGTGATCACTGCTTCCCATTTCTTCAGTTACACTCGCTTCTTCCAAAGCAAAAAAACGTAAAAACCAACAACAATCACCACAAGTCCACTTCTCTCCTTCTTGGTCTGTTCCCGCTTCTTTTACTCCAGGTGTTCTCCCGCAACCATACAGATCAGATAGCCACATTGTTTTGCACCACATGAACTACATTTGAAGCCAATTTCCAGTATACGTTCCCTCCATTGGTTCTATCAGTTAGTAGCAGATGTGACTATCATCACCAGTACTTTCTCGTCTGTCACATTTCTTTACGACGTTACTTTACAAATAGGTCTAGCATCCCGCTTCATAACGAATCTCCAAACTTCATTACTCAGTCAACGAATGTGGTGGTGTTCTTCAACGCTGCTCTTACAACTGTCGATGCAGCTATGCTGCGAATAGTTCAGAGAAGCATGATGCAGCTAGCCACTGAATGTCTGGATACTCATGGAGGTCTACTGGAGCCTACTCCGAATATGTGCGGTTTGTGAAAAACATACTGTGAGCGATAGCATATTTAAAAATATGACACCTGGCCATTATTACTGAGTGTATTAGGGGAGAGCAGGGCGGAATGGTCTAATTTCGGCTAGAGGCACTGGATAGCGCTCACACTGACAAGTATTCACCAGATCCAATGTTTGTTACAATTTAGTAAGGTTGCAACTGTTGTCGCGAGCCCGTTACGTAGTCTGCTTGTAACAATGAGCGAATTCGATGTTCTGTTATAACTCACCGGGCCGTTCCCAACTAAGCAGGGGACCGTCCAAGCTGGTGGAGGCTCTGTAAAGGTGTGGGGCGTGTGCAGTTGGAGTGATACGACTCTGACAGGTGACACGTACGTGAGCATTCTGTCTGATCAACTGAATCCATTCATGTCTATTGTGTATTTTGACGGACTTGGGCAATTCCAGCAGGACAATGCGACACCCCACACGACCGTAATTGCTACAGATTGGCACCAGGAACACTCTTCTCAGTTTAAACACTTCCGATAGTCACCAAATTCCCTAGACATAAACATTATTGAGTATATCTGGGATGCGTTGCAACATGCTGTTGAGAAGAGATCTCTACCCCCTCGTACTCTTACGGATTTATGGACAGCCCTGCAGGATTCATGGCGTCAGTTCCCTCAAGCACGGCTTCAGACATTAGTCGAGCCCATGCCACGTCGTGTTGCGATGCTTCTGCGTGCTCGCGGGGGCCCTACACGATATTAGGCTTGTGGATCAGGTTCTTTGCCTCTTCAGTGTATCTCCTTAAGCCGGCTTCTCCGGCCCCCAGTTCCCCACCTCCAATTGTTCAGTGGAGCATCCTCTGTGACCTGTTAAATTTTTGCACGCTCTTACGCAAACCCCATGTATGTATTAGCCGCCTTTAGTTGGAATGTTTGTTTGTAATTGGTCAGCACAGCTATACAATTGTGAATCAAGGTGCTTGATGTACATGTATTCACAGTATTACCAGATAGCCCACCTTTGATGTGTGAAATCTTATGGGACTTAACTGCTAAGGTCATCAGTCCCTAAGCTTACACACCACTTAACCTAAAGTATCCTAAGGACAAAGACACACATCCATGCCCGAGGGAGCACTCGAACCTCCGCTGCGACCAGCCGCACAGTCCACGACTGCAGCGCCCTAGACCGCTCGGCTAATGCCGCGCGGCTCCTATCTTTGATGTCGATTTTCTATCGAAAATATGCATGGACGAAATTTTATCAGAGATATATTTGCACTATTAGTTTGCAAAGTATAGCACTGCGGCGTCCAAGAGGACGTTAGTGGTGTACCCCGTATAGAGGATCTAGAGGTGAGTGGACAGGGCAGATCTTGGAGACATCGCAGCCTGCGGTTTATCTGGCGCCGTGTAACGTGACGGCGACGGCGGCGGCAGATCGCGCCGCTTCCTTCCGCCAGCTGCATCGTGCCGGTAGGGAGGAAAGCCTCCAGCCAGGGCGTTCCGCGACGGCGGCGACCGAGACTGGCAGCCGGCCGGCGAGACGCCGGTTGCCCACTGCCGAGGCGTCGCCGCGCCGCCGAAACCAGGTTAGGCCGGCGCTCAGCGCCGTGACCGCGCGCGGGCAGGTGTGCGCCCGTAATCACGGCAAGACGCCAGCGGCGCGTGTCTCCTGCCGCTGCGACGCCTTTAACGGACGCCACGACGCATCTGCCACCGCCACCGCCAGAGCTTGACCGCCGCTACGCCCTCAGCTCGGATTAGGGCAGGCGGAAACTGTCTTCCTCGCTTTTTCGTTTCCCGAGCTGTCTACGCTTCTGTCCCGGCACACGCATCAAAAAAATGGGAGTAAAGTCTTAGTTTCAACGGCGGTGCGGGTCCTCACATGATCGTAAAAGACGTAGACGTAATTATTTTGTCATCATTCTTCTGACTGGTTTGATGCGGCCCTTCACGAATTCCTTTCCAACGCTAACCCCTTCTTCTCAGAGTAGCACTTGCAATCTATGTCCTCAGTTATTTGTTGGATGTACTCATGTATCTATATTCCCCTGCAGTTTTTACCCTCTGCAGCTCCCTCTAGTATCATAGAAGTCATCCCCTGATGTCTTAACACGCGTCCTATGACCCGGTGCCTTCTCCTCGTCGCCGGCCGGAGTGGCCGAGCGGTTCTAGGCGCTACAGTCTGGAACAGCGCGACCGCTACGGTCGCAGGTTCGAATCCTGCCTCGGGCATGGATGTATGTGATGTCTTTAGGTTAGTTAGGTTTAAGTAGTTCTAGGTTCTAGGGGACTGATGACCTCAGGTCCCATAGTGTTCAGAGCCATTTGAACCATTTTTGAACCTTCTCCTCGTCAGTGTTTGCTATATCTTCCTCCCTTTGCTGATTCTGCGGAGAATCTCTTCCTTCCTTATCTTATCGGACCATCGAATTTTAAACGTTCTTCTGTAGTACCACATTTCAAACGCTTCGATTCTCCTCAGTTCGCCGCGCGGGATTAGCCGAGCGGTCATACGCGCTGCAGTCATGGACTGTGCGGCTGGTCCCGGCGGAGGTTCGAGTCCTCCCTCGGGCATGGGTGCGTGTGTGTTTGTCCTTAGAATAATTTAGGTTAAGTAGTGTGTAAGCTTAGGGACTGATGACCTTAGCAGTTAAGTCCCATAAGATTTCACACACATTTGAACATTTTTTCGCAGTTCCGTTTTTCCCCACAGTCCATGTTTCACTACCATACATGCTGTGCTCCACACTTACGTTTTCAGAAATTTGTTCCTTAACTTAAGGCCTATGTTTGATACCAGGGAACTTCTCACCGACAGGTGTGTCCTCTTTGCCAGTGCTAGTCTGCTTTTGATGTCTCCCTTGCACCTTTCGTCATTGGCTATTTTTGTGCTTAGGTAGCAGAATTCCTTAAATTCATCTACTCCATGACCATCAATCTCGATGTTAAGTTTGTCGCTGTTCTCATTTCTGCTGCTTCTGATTTCTTTTGCCTTTTTCTGGTTTCGTCTCAACCCATTTTCTGTTCTCATTAGGCCATTCATTACATTCAGCAGATCGCGTAAGTCTTCTTCACTTTCACCAAGGATAGCAACGTCTTCAGCGAAACTTAGATCGATATCCTTTCACCATTAATTTTAATCCCACTGTAGAACTTTTATTTCCGTCCTTGCTACTTCATGTATAGATACAACAGTAGGAACGAAAGACTACATCCTGAAGGATTTATATTGCTGTAATTTTGCCTTGCCCTGAACATGTTTCTACTTCCTTCTTTCGTCAATCAATTGGAGTATTTCTTCTGTTATCCAAGGTTTCTTTGCAGTTACTTTCCTTGTATCTAAGTGCAACTGCCCAACATCTCTGATTGCTGCTTTTGAAGACGTTCGCTCCTCTTCAACTGAACTGCCAACTCCGGTATTCTTCATCACAGTATCCACAACCCTACTCAACTTCAACGTGTCTTATCATCCCTCAGTACTTCAGTATCCCACTTCCTGCCATACTGATTCTTCTGGACGTTTCTCTCATAAACCACATTCCAGTCCCTGTGTTGTTTCAATGTACTCCGCAATGTCCTTCAGACATGTATGTACGTCTGAGCGAACAGGCACTGCTGCATAACGTCAGCTGTACGAAACAGAAGAATGGTATTCGCATTTGCAAATACTATGAAAGTCTAGCTGCACAATGTATTGACGAGAATGAAAATTTGTGCTGGATCGGAACTGAAACCCGGATTTCCCGCTTTACGCGAGCGGTCGCCATAATCGATTAGGCTATCTGAGCACGCTTCTCGGACAGACCCAGATCCCATATGTAACCGTTTTGTCTACATCCTATACTCGCACAGATATTGTAATTCTTGTACATGGAGAGACATATGCTTAAAGTCGCGGCCTTTGAGGTATGAAATACCATATTACAGTGCCTGTATTGTTTCGACGTACTCTGCAATGGAGTGGTGACGTCACAGGGAAGCATGGACTGCTGATGAACAGCGTCACACTGTGTTCAGCGATACATCGCGGTTCTGCACTGCCCCGATGACCATCGTCGACGTGTATGTCGCGAATCCCGCCTCGATGGAGGTACAAAAGTAGCAAACTTCGAAATTGTTCCGAAGCCGCGCTGAGAGGCTGGTGGTGAGACACATCCAGAGCTTTGCGATGTCTTTAAAAAGCTGGAACAAACATACGAACTCCCGGTACCGAGTGACCAACAGGTCTCCTACACACAAATGGAAATCCACACGCGTTGTGCGCGTGGCTCCGGCCGCGCCGAAAACAGACGTCAATGGGAAACTACCGAGAATACTTCCTAACATGGTATGGTCCTCTTTTGTCAGCAATATAAACTCGCGTCCGTCCGCGCCACAAAAACAACAGGCTTGCCATATTAAAGAGTCACTACCCTTGTGTCGCTCATCGACTGGTCTCGGACGTAGAAAAGTTATTAGCCTCGTAATGTCACCGTTGCTAGCGTGGTAGATTCAGTCGGACAGTTAACCGAAGTAACCCGGCAAACTGTTAGAGTTAGAGAGCGAGGATTTAGTGTGGAAGTAGTGCTTGAAGTAGAGTTCTTTTATCATGACTTCATTCTGACTTTTGTGCGTATTCTGAGATTTACACCGAGTTCCATACTCTGAAATACGAGGGTTGTTTAGAAAGTAAGTTCCTATCGGTCGCGAAATGGAAACAACTGGGAAAATCCGGTAAAGCTTTGCACAGATGTGTTAGGCAGTGTCTCTAGTACGCCCGTCGATGGCTCCCCCTAAGTCATCTCTGCTCACAAGAACCGCTCGCTATGAAGACAAATTTTTTCCACAGACGAGCTGCAGACCAGTGCAGATAACTTGCCGAAAGCACAGGCGGCTGCTTTCTATGACGAGGATATTCGAAAGTTAATACAACACTACGACAACACTCGGAGTTGAAGCGGTGACCATTCCGCGACCGACCGGAACTTACTTTCTGGACAACCCTCGTACTTATAGCTTATACACGGGTTGCTGTCAGAGTGCTACAAACAGTCCATGCCAATTTCACTCGTCGATTGTGTCGACTGAGGTAACATTCCCTGTCAACAGTAAGTTTTCCTCCATATCCTTCTCGGGACACGACAGGCAGTAAGATATTTTTGGTGCCAGGTGTGGCGTAGCGAAATATTCGCTGTTGATCAAGTAGGTGAAGGAAGTATTGCCGTTACTTGAGTTTGTATTGGCCGTTGGTCGAGTAGAGTGACCATTCAGACTGGGAAGGATGACAATATACCACAGAGGACAGGAATAGGAGTAGGGAAGCACAGAAGTTTTGTGGAACTAAGCCCAGAATCAAGTCAGATGAATAACTCTGAGACAAATTGTTCATAACCCAGCTGCTGTCGCGGGCCAGAGGCACTACCACCATTGCCGATGCGCTATAATGAGCGAGACGCTTGCCAGACCAATGCCAGATATCCACCAGTCCGAAACAGGCCCGCAAACTGGAAACTAAATGTTTCAATTCTGGAAAAAATGATTTAGCACGGCACTATAAACGAAGGTTTCTGGTAAACTTAATCACTCTCAGATCCACACGCCAAGCCAACTGCGAAATAGGTTGGCCATGACGGTCATCAATGTTCGGTAATTCAGAGGAAACGGCCCGATGTTGGAATGTGCTCTTGTTGTTAGATGCACTCAGTGTACAGGGTACACTCCCCCGTGTATACAGGAAGAGTCAAGGACTTGTTTCACGTGTCATCGCACTGGACATTACACCAGAGACTGCACGAGGAGCTGACAGCCCAACATCCGTAAGAAGAGCTTGCAGGGAAATGGACACCGAGTGTAATGCGGCTGTCACATTACACCACGTCAGGAATTATACACGCCGTGGACTGCGCAAGTAAGAATGACTATACCCAGTTGCAAACAGCAAATAATACTGCTGATAGATAGTGGTGCCCATGTTAGCTTAACGAACACTAGTATTAAAACGTGGAAATCACTGGGGCACAATGAGAGCTGTTGCCATTCGTATTATTGCCAACGAAGAGGTTCGAACCAAATCTAGAATTAAGATAACTCTACACACGAAGCATGGAATGGAATGTTTCAAATCTTAGGAACTGATATAGATCTACCCTTCAATCGCCTGTTGGAACGAGACTTCGTATATCGCCACTGCTTAATAATTGACTATGCCAACCGAAGAATTAGTATACAGGATGAGTAGGTACTTCAAATGGTTCAAATGGCTCTGAGCACTATGCGACTTAACTTCTGAGGTCATCAGTCGCCTAGAACTTAGAACTAATTAAACCTAACTAACCTAAGGACATCACACACATCCATGCCCGAGGCAGGATTCGAACCTGCGACCGTAGCGGTCACGCGGTTCCAGACTGAAGCGCCTTTAACCGCACGGCCACACCGGCCGGCTAGTAGGTACTCGTACAAATACAATAAGCAGACAAGGATGCAACCGCAGGGAAGTTACCAACATACACGGGTACGGGAACTGATGCCAGACGAACCACCCAAGCACTCGTGAGAAGGAACGGGGAGTTTGAAAGTACTAAGAGACAGCCAAGGAGGTTATAATGCCAGTGAGTCAAGCGACTACGGAACAGATAACCCAGCTATGGACAGTGCCGAATGCAAGATGAAGAAGGTTGCTAACGAAAGTGAACTCATGTAATAGATAAGAGACCGCTGCTACAACAGCCACCACGAATGCTATCGCAAGCTACCAGCGGTCAACAGAGGAAATGATCGCAAGAAAGAACTCCCACTGCACAAGGGAGTGATGGAGTATACAAGCGGACGAGTAGGAAATCGCAGGAAGAGAGCCAGAAAAATAATGAAATTAGGGAGGAAATTCTGGTAGGAGTTAGAGAAGAACGCCGCGACAGGCATCACTTTCGACACGCCTTAGATTTGCATGCGGCCAAGGGGCTAATTCAGCTACATGGAACCATTCAGCTGATGTGTGTCGAAATGGTTGCCTCTCACTACCAACTCACACCTCAGATGAACTTCTGAACTCTGGTGTTTCTTTCACAACTGTCGACACCTTGTTGTTTGAAGCGTTGACAAGCCCGAGGGCTACGTAGTTTTGCACCATTACACGGGGGAGTTGTTCGAACCTTTAAGACAAATTGAGCACTTCTGCGTCGCAATGGAAGACCCTTTAATTGTGTCGCGCAATGTGTTTCGGAGGAACGAGCGGGGGCCAAAATTCGCCAGCTGGAGCGACGGCAGAGCGGAAAGACAAGGAGCACGCGAAATCTGGCAGCTGGCGGCAGCTGGCCACCGGCAGCGCCGCTTATCTGCGCGCCGCCGCCCGAGCACGGCGCGGCAATTACCGCGGCCCGCCGGGTGCGAAGGCGTCCGGGCCGGCGCGGCGGCTGGACGCGGGCCGCGGGGCCATCTGGCGACTTCCGGCGGCGCGTCTTAAGCCAGCGAGCGCCTTAGCCGTGCGCAGTTCCTTCCGGCGCGCCGCGGCACCTGCTGGCAGGTGGAGGCGCCGCTGCTGTCAGGTGCGCCGCAGCCGCAGCCGTGGCCACGCAGCACGGCTCGCCGCCCGCAGCAGCCGCCGCCTCTCGTTAGCACGCTGCTGCCGCTTCTGGGAAGGCACGTGCGGCGCCGGCAGGTGGCAACGAGAGCCAATATCTGCCCGCAGCTGCCATCTGGTACAGACGACTCCTCGACGCACTTACCGATTCATCTCGGGCACCGACCGATCGCAGTTCCCCTCCGTACCTTCGAGCTCGGACGTATCTACTCGCAGACTACACCCTCGGATTCCGCACCACAAAAATTTAACCCTCAGCGCTCGACTGGCGAGGCAGCCCCGACCGCGTCAATATCGCAAGAGACTCAATTTCGGCCGTCTTCCGACACGAGCTTCAGGTCTACGAAATGAATGTGTGCTGTCTGTTCTTTCGGACATATCCGATGGAACAGACTCCACGCATCCATACAATTTATTCGTCTCGATGAGCAACAAATCCACAACCTTCACTGCGGTTGCACAATATCGTTCGACCTCCAATCTAAAATCAGCGAGCATGGAGGACACGGACGGAGATTGCGGACAGACGTGGGAATTTTGGAAAAAACGACATTTTCTCTATGGAGTGCGCGATTTATTCTCTTGTAAAATTTTTTTGTTTATTTATAGACACAATCACATGTTTACGACACAGTCATAACGGGTTTCGGCCACACAATGACCATCTTCAGATGCTAAAACAATACAAAAGAAAATTTATATTAAAACCTAAAAAATTAGTGCAATATTTAACCACGCTTATTAGTAATCTAACTGAATTTATGCGAAATACATACAAACAGGCAATAGCCGGAAATACAGCGCCATCGGGCGTCACAAATACACTGTACAAGTGCTACTACTATTTTCATCTACAACAATGTTTTCTGCTTGTTCTGAAATGTTATTTTACGATCTGTTCTGTAATCTTCAATTTTATGTACATTTGATTTAAATATTAATAGTAAATTTGTATATTTTAGGCTTTGAAAAATTGTCACTATCTTATAGAGGACGCGCGCATCTAGCGCAAATTTTTATATCTATATAACACCGTTGTTTTACATTTTATCGCTAGTTTGACAACGCATGAACCGGTGTTCAGTGTATGCCGCCTTTAGGTATGAACTATATGTATTTTGCATAAATTCAGTTAGATTAGTCTACTAATAAGCGTGGTTAAATATTGCACTAATTCTTTAGGTTTTAATATAAATTTTTTTGTATTGTTTTAGCATCTGAAGATGGTCATTGTATGGCCGAAACCGGTTATGACTGTGTCATAAACATGTGATTGTGTCTACAAATAAACAAAAAAATTTTTAAAAGACGTGTGAACGTGAGTTGGCCACGGAGCACGCCGAGGTAGCCCACGATGAACATTGTGTCCAAATGGCTCAATGGTGCCGGCACGGTAGCTCAGCATTTTCGGTCAGAGGGTTGAACAACTTAAATTGGAAGGTAGAAAATGTTGCGGGGAAGGCTAACCAAAGACTCCGTTTTATTGGCAGGACACTTAGAAAATGTAACAGATCTACTAAGGAGACTGCCTACACTACGCTTCTCTGTCCTCTTTAAGAATACTGCTGCGCGGTGTGGGATCCTTACCAGATAGGACTGACGAAGAACATCGAAAAAGTTCAAAGAAGGGCAGCACG
Source organism: Schistocerca americana (assembly GCF_021461395.2). Classification (NCBI taxonomy): domain Eukaryota; kingdom Metazoa; phylum Arthropoda; class Insecta; order Orthoptera; family Acrididae; genus Schistocerca; species Schistocerca americana. The sequence continues at coordinate 113,870,447 of NC_060121.1, forward strand.
CTTTGTATTATCGCGAAATATGGGAGAAAATGTCACTGAAATGATACAGTATTTGGGCTGGACATCATTAAAAGACAGGCGTTTTTCGTTGCGACGGAATCTCCTCACGAAATTCCAATCACCAACTTTCTCCTCCGAATGCGAAAATATTTAGTTGACACCGAGCTACATAGCGAGAAACGATCACCACGATAAAATAATCGCCGGCCGAAGTGGCCGTGCGGTTAAAGGCGCTGCAGTCTGGAACCGCAAGACCGCTACGGTCGCAGGTTCGAATCCTGCCTCGGGCATGGATGTTTGTGATGTCCTTAGGTTAGTTAGGTTTAACTAGTTCTAAGTTCTAGGGGACTAATGACCTCAGCAGTTGAGTCCCATAGTGCTCAGAGCCATTTGAACCATTTTTGATAAAATAATCGCCATTCGAACCAATAAATAAGAGAAATCAGAGCTCGTACGGAAAGATATATGTGTTCGTTCTTTCCGCGCGCTATACGAGATTGGAATAATAGAGAATGGTGAAAGTGGTTCGATGAACCCTCTGCCAGGCACTTAAATGTGATTTGCAGAGTATCCATGTAGATGTAGGGTTAACTATCGTCTGTAATAAAAAACTGAGTTAATGTATCAACATTGAACTTCAACAAGTGTCATAGGACGTCCGCCCCTAACAAATACAACGATCAATTACGAAAAAAATGAGATTAACAAAAAAAAAAGTGGTTAACGCAACTAGCTAGTAAGCAGCAGACCCCGGGTTCGAGTCCCGGTCCGGTACACATTTTCACTCTACCCTGATGATTCTGTGTAAAGTCTCGAAGCAGCTGACATCAATTCTTTCCCTTTCGTTTCTTTTCCTTTCTCCCCCACCCACCTTCAATTTACATAAACTTCAATTTCCTGTAACATCTGCATCTACATGGTTACTCTGAAATTGACACTTAAGTGCCTGGCAGAGGGTTCATCGAACCATTTTCATACTACTTCTCTACCATTCCACTCTCGAATGGCGCGTGGGAAAAAGGAACATCTAAATCTTTCCGTTCGAGTTCGGATTTCTCTTATTTTATTGGTTCAAATGGCTCTGAGCACTATGGAACTTAACATTTGAGGTCATCAGTCCCCTATAACTTAGAACTACTTAAACCTAACAAACCTAAGGACGTCACACACATCCATGCCCGAGACAGGATTCGAACCTGCGACCGTAGCAGCAGCGCGGTTCCGGACTGAAGCGCCTAGAACCGCTCGGATACAGCAGCTGGCGTTTCGTCTTCCCCACAATATTATCTATGTGGTCTTTCCAATTTAAGTTCCTCATAATTGTAATTTCTAGGTATTTAGTCGAATTGACAGCCCTTAGATTTGTGCGATTTATCGTATACCCAAAATTTATCGAATTTCCTTTAGTACCCATGTGGATGACCTCGCACTTTTCTACGTTTAGTGCCAATTGCCACTTTTCGCACCACACAGATATTCTCTCTAGATCATTTTGTAATTGGAATTGATCGTCTGATGATTTTACTAGACGGTAAATTACGGCGTCATCTGTAAACAATCTAAGGGGGCTGCTCAGATTACCACCTAGATCATTTATGTAAATCAAGAACAGCAGACGGCCTATAGCACTACCTTGCGGAACGCCAGATATCACTTCTGTTCTACTCGATCACTACGAACTGTGACATCTCTGAGAGGAAATTACGAATCCAGTCACACAACGCAAGCAATTTTATTAATAGTCGCTTGTGAGGAACTGTATCAAAAGCCTTCTGGAAATGTAGGAATATGGAATCGATCTGAGATCCGTTGTCGACAGCACTCATTACTTCATGGGAATAAAGATCTAGCTGCGTTGCACACGAACGATATTTTCTGAATCCGCGTTGGTTATGTATCAATAAGTCATTTTCTTCGAGGCGATTCATAATGTTCGAGTACAGCATATGCTCCAAAATCCTACTGCAAACTGAGATCGGTGATATGGGTCTCTCACTGCCGTATTTCTTGTACTGAAGTGTTCTGCCATCTGTAGGCCAGAGATATAAATGTCGGTCGCATAATGTCATAGTTTGCACTTATAAGAGTGCAGTCCGAACAGACCAACGAAGTGGGGCACGAGGTTTTATGTTTTGGCTGACAGTCAAACAGCATATGTTGCGGGATTTGAACTATACTTTGGAGCGACCACTACGCAGGCACTGCCAAGGCCTGGAACCCCATTTACAAGCTTGTGAGTCATGCATTTGTGTCACAAAATTACAAATGCCATTAGTAACACCAGTGATTACCATCTTTATATGGACAGACTATACGCTGGGTACGATTTCTCTACGTACCTGCTGGACAAAGGGTAATACTCAACTGGTACGATTAAACAGAATTGAAAATGTCTATCAGTTGAGCTGATCCAGAAGAAATTGAAACTGAAACATCATGAAGTTGCTGCCTACAGGAAAGATGACAAAGTAACACATGGCAGTGGCGTGGAAACACGAACGTAATGTTCTGATGCTAAGTACTTGGCGGAACACTGAAACTATCCCAATGACAGAAGGACTAAAAACAACAGAATGGAGAAATTCCTGAAGCTCAAAATCATTTGCAGGTACAATAAAAACATGGGTGGAGTGGATATATCCGACAGCTTCATCAGAAAAAAAGTGGTGGTGTACAATGTTTTTCTGTCTGTTGGTGACAGCAGTAGTCATTAGCTTCAATCTGTTCAATCTCGATGCTACTTCTAACCAGAAGCCCAAGTCGAGCCACAAGAGGTACAGAGTGACACTTCTGAAAACTCTGGATGGAAATTTACGGAACACAAACGAAAGAAGGAGGGGAAGACCATTTACTTTCTATGACGAGGAGGGACTATTAAAGCAGTCACACTTTATTTACCTCAATGAAAAGGGTAACACTAAGGATTGTGCTGTTTGCAGCAACAGGAAGTAAAAAAGTGACAGAAAAAAAGTTTGCTACCGCAACACACGTTCCAGAAAAACAGGACTCCATCTGGGTGAATGCTTCGATAACTATCACACCTTGAGGAAATACAGGGCCTAAGTGAAGAAATACATGAAATGACGTGTTCAGTGCTATACTATATGTGTCATTAGTTTATATTTAGCCTTGGCATATTTTTATTACATGTTACATCGATATGACAAAAGTCATGGGATACTTCCTAATATCATGTCGAATCTTCTTTTGCCCGGCTTAATGCAGCATTAACTCAAAAAGTCGTTGGGGGTCCCCTGCAGAAATATTGATCTATGATGCCTTTATAGCCGTCCGTAATTGCGCTAACTCTGCCTCGTGATGACTGGGTGTTGTGCGATGTCCTTAGATTAGTTAGGTTTAAGTAGTTCTAAGTTCTAGGGCACTGATGACCATAGATGTTAAGTCCCATAGTGCACAGAGCCATTTGAACCATGTGAATTGCGCTAAGTATTGCCGGTGCAGGATGTTGTGCACGAACTGACCTCTCGATCATGTCTCATAAACGTTCGATGAGCTTCATGTCGGGCAATATGGGTGGCCAAATCATTGGCTCAAACTGTCCAGAATATTCTTCAAACCAATCGCCAACAATTGTGGTTCGGTGACGTGGCGCATTGTCATCCATAGCACGAAGTTCATAAATGGCTGCAAATGGTTTCCATGTAGCCGAACATGACCATTTCCAGTCAATGATCGGGTCAGTTGGACCAGAGGATCCAGTCCATTCCATGACAACACAGCACATAACGTTACGGAGCCATCACAAGCTTGTACAGTGCCGCTACCCTCGGTCATTAAGTGAAGGCTGTCGGCCTTTGCATTGTCCGTGGTGAGTGATAATGCCCGAAATTTGGAATTCTCGGCACACTCTTGATATTGTGTATCTCTGAATATTGAATTCCCTAACGATTTCCGAAACAGAATGTTCCGTGACCCTAGCTCCAGCTATCACTCCGCGTTCAGTGTCGTTTGATTTCCGTCGTGCGGCCACAATTACGTAGGAAACCCGTTCACATGAATCACCTGAGTTCAGACAACAGCTCCGCCAATGCGCTGCCTTATTATATTTTGTGTACGCGGATGTTTCAGTCTGATGTTCCACAGAAATCGTTATTTTGTCGAGCAGAGCTGTGGTCTCTGTGTTTGCCATGATGTCTTCACATTGAGCGACAATTTCGTCAGCTAATCTACCATCACTATCGTCATTGCCAGCAGACGAACAAACGGCAATAATTTCGTCACCCGAAATCGTACCGTAGTAGCCAGTCATTTAACGTTATTTAACCCTATGTCTGAGCATCCTGGAACCCTTGTAAATGCTGCAGCATCAATGTTTTCATACAACCCTCCTTTACCCGTCCTAAGCAGTGCATCTACCTTTTCGTCGATGGGCACTACACCATCTTGTATGTGGATTAACAGAGTGGTCCATCTGAAGTTTCGGATGAGATTATCTCGAAAACTATACATCGGATAAAAATAGTGGGTAAGACAATTTCGGTAAACTCAAAGGAGGGACATCAAATGATACTACACGTGACCCCCAGCCCCCACCCCCTTGGGTGGAGCGGGGAGCAACTTTTAAATCTTAAATGGAAACCGCATTTTTTATTGCAGATTCGGATTCTCCACAAGGGGGCGGGGACTGGAGGTCACGCTTAGTACCATTTGACGTCCCCCTTTGAGTTTACCGAAATTGTGTTACCCACTATTCTTACTCGATGTATAGTTTTCGAGATAATCTCATCCGAAACTTCAGATGGACCACCCTGTATTTGTTCCAAGTTGTTGGCGGTATGGTTCAGTAATCCATGCGATAAACAGAGAAAATATTATATAACGCTTCAGAGAATGCTCGTAAGAGTTTTAATCTTAAGACTGCTGTTGGGTAGATAATTTTCAAATCTTTTTTTTAAATTGACGGATACGGAAGTGTTACGCCATGATCCAGCAGACCGGTACTTATCAAACTTTGCGGATATGCTCATAATGTACCCGGCCTTTTTCTTTTCTCTAGCGCTTATCCCGACTACTACGGGGTCCCTTTTGATGAATTGGCAAAATTTGTTTCATTATTTAATTTTGTGGCCAGGTGCCTTTCTTGAAGCCACTGCTATCAAGGTAACCTAAGGGAGAGAAGTCGCGCGCGTCATTTGTCTGTGAATCGTGGAAACTTTGTTCTGTGTGATGTTGTACAGTGTTCCCTGAGAACCTAGTAGGGAGCCAGGCCAGCATTTGCCTGAACGAGCAAGGGAAACCGCCTAAAAACCGCACTTAGGCTGACTGGTGTACCCAACTCACGGTCGCTAATCAGCCGCGCGGAGGATTCGATCCAGATCTGAGCCACCTGCCTGTCTTGCAAGCCAAAGTGCCGTGCATTGCGCTATACAAGCAGGTTGGTCGTCATATAACGGACACTAAATGTTTAAACATTCATTCCATTCGGACCTAATGTCCATCGCCTACAGCAGTATGAACTGCGACACCCACTGGCACGAACACATACCCGAATTCGTTGTGGCATGGAAGAGAGCAGCCCCTGAACGTCATCTTGAGAATTTTCTTGCCACGTCTGAGCCACATGCTCCTCCACTTCATGAAGACTGCTGACTGGATGCTGGTGCGACGGTATACATATGTCAGACATTCTCTATAGTGACAGACATATGAGTGGACCAGGTAGACCAGTGCAGCATCCGAAAATTCCTCGAGGCATTTTTGGGGGGAGAACTGCAGTTTGGGACCCTGCATCATCCTGCCTCAAAACATGCCATTTGTTACCCCCTCTCATGCTCTTCCACTTCATGAAGACTGCTGACTGGATGCTGGTGCGACGGTATACATATGTCAGACATTCTCTATAGTGACAGACATATGAGTGGACCAGGTAGACCAGTGCAGCATCCGAAAATTCCTCGAGGCATTTTTGGGGGGAGAACTGCAGTTTGGGACCCTGCATCATCCTGCCTCAAAACATGCCATTTGTTACCCCCTCTCATGCTCTTCCACTTCATGAAGACTGCTGACTGGATGCTGGTGCGAGAGTATACATATGTCAGACATTCTCTATAGTGACAGACATATGAGTGGACCAGGTAGACCAGTGCAGCATCCGAAAATTCCTCGAGGCATTTTTGGGGGGGAGAACTGCAGTTTTGGACCCTGCATCATCCTGCCTCAAAACATGCCATTTGTTACCCCCTCTCGTGAAAAAGTGATGACAAGAGGGTTTCCTATCCTGCCACATAGTAACAAGCATTCTGCTTCCCTCCAACAATTATTAAATCGGTTCCTTTTGTTACATGCAATAGCATCCCGTACCATGATTTCAGGGGTAAGTAGTGTTTGGGTCTCGAGAATCACTGCTTTTTGTGTGTAACCTTTCACCAGGTCGTCTCGGACACGTTGCCAACGATTTAAACTACACAAACAGAAACGAGACTTATCGCTGGACATTAGAGAATGACGCTCACTGTCCCTCTTGGCTTTACAACATGCTAGTTGTCTGTGGTGTTTTGTCCGCAGTAAACAACAGGTGGCAACTCTAGGTCCCAACTGAGGTTCTAGTAGGCCATTCCTGGCAGTACACAGTGAGCTCTGACCATAACTTCTACCAGGTCTTGAGCTCCTGCCATGCGTCTATTAGTCAGAGCCAGTTGAACAATCCTGATAATGGTGTAGTCCTTCTTGCTACGCTGGTCCCGTGAGTCCATCTTGTCATTACTCGTTTTACAGTCGTAGCTCCCATGTACCTTTCTCCCATGTCGACCTTTCTCAAAGTATGGAAGAAGATTATTATCAGCACATTCACGTCCCCTGAGCACTATGTGTTCTGATTTTCGCATGAAAAGCATCAGTACCGTTAGACATCCGCAATAGACATCATCTAATGACAACAGAATACATACGTAGGAATGGCTATCTCCGTACTGAAAATAAGTTCATACAAGGACGAAACTTTAATCGACGTGTCCTAGAGGTGTAACACATTTCATCTCCGTCATTGTGCTTTTACAACCTTGTATTACAATATCCTGCAACCCTTCTTATACATCTACACACATACTCTGCAAACCACTGTGCAGTAAATGGCGGTGGGTACTTTGTACCACTTTCCTGTTCAGTTCGCAAACGCTCTGTAATATCCCTTAGTATGTCTTCACGGTCCTTACGCAAGATGAAGAGCAATAGCATCGTTCTGTAGTATATCTCAAATTCTGATTCTCTAAACTTCCTCAATAATGTTTTGCGAAAAGATCGTCCGCTTCTCTTCCAGGATTCCCACTCACCGGGAACTGTCGTACTGGCAGAACAACAGTTGAAATCCAGCACCATTCTATTTTGAAACGATCTGGCGAGCATAAAAGACACTAGAGCAGTACTGAAGAATGGGGTGCACAAGTGTTCCGTCGCGATTTGTTCTACACGTGCGCTTAAGTTTTCCCAGAACGCATCCAATAAACCGTAGTCGACTATTTGCTTGCCATAAAATGAACTCGTGTAATCCCCCGAGATTCTGGTCAGGAAATAAGTACACTTCCGAAATGGCAGCGTTATCTTAGAGCGCTGGTGAAGATTCCGCAATACAGTGGAGTGAGCACTCTTGTGGAACTTACTGGTAAATTAACACTGTGTGCCAGACTGGGACCCAATTTCAGAGTCTCGCCTTTGACGAGCAATGTTCTCAATAATTGAGCTATCTAGGTCCGATTCGAGACCAGTGATGCACGATTTACAACAGTACTTCTGTGTTGTCTGCAAGGAAGGAGAGAGCTGCTGGCTGTGAGGTCGGGTGGTCAGTGGTAACTTGACAGCTCAGTTCGTAGGGAAACAGAACGTGGAAGATAAGCTTCTGCGATCAAGTTCCTGTTCAGCACACAGTTTTGGTCTGTCAGGAAGTTCAATTAAAAAAGATTTCCTCCAGATTAAACAGACATTTAATCTTACACGGTTCTTTCTTTTTACACTTTTTATTCCCCTCTTCAGTATGTAGAGCAGGCTGTTTTAGATCCAGTCCATTACAGAGTCGCGGTTTTTTCAGCCAATAACAGGCGAGCTGGTAGCGGGACAGAAGAAATTAACAAATAGAAATAGATGGGAGGTGCTTACAAGTTCCGATATTCATCTGACAACCAAGGAGAACATCTCATAAACTTTGGTCGGAACAGGAGGATTAGGATTACTTTAGAACCATTATCGCAGACAAAAACCGTGTATCAGGAGCAGTCAAGTGAAAACCGACACACCCGCTGTTACGGCATAAAGTCGGCGACGGCACGGCTGTCGGGAACGAAAGAGAAGAGACGGCAGTGAGAAGAGGACAGTCAATCGCACGCTGACCGATCTGCCTCCAGGACGACAACGCGACAGCAGCGGCCCCTATGTGAAGAGGACATAAGCGCCGCACCCGACTGGTGACAGCCGACTCCGATAGCAGGTTCAACGTTAGCCACTTCGTTAGCGGACGCATCTTAGCCTGTTTATTAGTACTTTCTACGTAGCACAGACTTCTGTTTGTCTACTCTGAAGAAGACTGATCATTTTGTATGTCACCCCTTGCTTGCGACACAGCTATCAAAGTTAAGTATTGTAACTGTCTTGTTGTAATAAAACTCATTAATACGAGTTGTTTGATTGTCTAGCGAACCGAGGATGAAGGATGCCTAGACAGAACAGTCGCCACAATGGAACGATGGAATGGTTCCATTCAAAAGTAATCAAGAAACGCGTTAAGACATTTATCCCACTGGGAGATGAGAAGATCAATTCTTGTTTCACAGAACACGGCCAGCCACTGACGGGTTCACAACCGCACCTACTCTTTCACTTCATTGTCTGACTGAAACTGACGTCCACACTTGTCTTTCTCCAGGTCACCAAAGATGAGAAAATTACAAGGTGAACGATCGGGGCTCCACAGAGGATTTAGCAGTATTTCCAACCCAAATCGCTGAAATGTAAACTCGTCCCGATTGACCGTGTGCGGGCGGATGTTATCGTGTAACAGGATGATTCCACCCAACAGTACTCCTGGGCGGTTTCACCCTATGGCACATCCCACTTTCTGCAAAGTGTCTTCGTAGTGCTGCACACTGATTGTGGTTCCATGGTCGAGGAACTCGACGAGCAGAGGAGCCCTGGAATAAAAGAAGAAGATAATCATGACCTTACCAGAACTTGTGTGAGCAGCTCTGGATTTCTTAGGCGGAGGAGATCTGGGATGTTTTCAGTGTTGGATTCGCCATTTTCCCTCATGCTGTCGGATGGAATCATCCTGTTGCACGATGAAGCCAACCCCCCTACTGCCAACCGGATGATGGATACGCTTCAGAAATTTGGTTGGGAAACACTCCAACATTCTCTGTACAGCCTGATCTTCCACTATGTGATTTCAAATCTTTGGCGACTTGAAGATAGAAATGCGTGGACGTCGGTTTCTGTCGGACGAAGAATTGCAAGAATGGGTTCGGTTGTGGATTCGTCAGCGGTTGACCGCTTTCTACAAAACAGGAATTGCTCAGTGCGATGAATATATTAACACGTGTGGTGATTACTTTTGAATGGAACCATTCCTGGTCCCGTTGAGGTGGGTGTTCGGTTTCCATTTGACTGCCCCTTACATACAAGTACGTCTCGTGTCTGTATGGTGTATATGTGCGTGTGTGTTACTGTACGACTGATGTGTTGAGGTGTGTTCTACCTGATTGTCAGCTACTGGTTATACCGGGTGATCAAAAAGTCAGTATAAATTTGAAAACTAAATAAACCAGGGAATAATGTAGATAGAGAGGTAAAAATTGACACACATGCTTGGAATTACATGGGGTTTTATTAGAACCAAAAAAAAAACGCCCCATATTGCTAGACGCGTGAAAGATCTCTTGCGCGCGTCGTTTGGTGATGATCGTGCGCTCAGCCGCCACTTTCGTCATGCTTGGCCTCCCAGGTCCCCAGACCTCAGTCCGTGCGATTATTGGCTTTAGGGTTACCTGAAGTCGCAAGAGTATCGTGATCGACCGACATCTCTAGGGATGCTGAAAAGACAACATCCGACGCCAATGCCTCACCATCACTACGGACATGCTTTACAGTGCTGTTCACAACTTTATTGCTCGACTACAGCTATTGTTGAGGAATGATTGTGGACATATTGAGCATTTCCTGTAAAGACCATCATCTTTGCTTTGTCTTACTTTGTTATGCTAATTATTGCTATTCTGATCAGATGAAGCGCCATCTGTTGGACATTTTTTGAACGTTTGTATTTTTTTGGTTCTAATAAAACCCCATGACATTCCAAGCATGTGTGTCAATTTGTACCTCTCTATCTACAGTATCCCGTGATTTATTCAGTTTTCAAATTTATACTGATTTTTTGATCACCCGGTACTTTTGCGTGTGAAACTATAAGTGCTGGCTCCGGGAGAGCCACGGCTCCGCTAGCCGCCTCGTGTGACGAGACAGACAGAGACGCGGCGGAAGGGGTGCGCGCCAGACGCGTGTACGCAGCCTCCTGCATATGCGGCGCGGCGCGCACGTGCGGGCGCCACGCTGGTCCGCTTCCGGTTCCGGAGTCGCGCTGTTTACCGGACGCTTTTCGGCGAGGCGGGCGCCACGGTGTTCCCAGACAGACGCGGGCGCAGACGGTCGGCCTCCACGTGTCCGCCAGCAGCAGCCAGCAGGCAGGTAGGGCCGCCACAGAAATACCTCCCGCCGCTGCGCCGCGCCGCGCACGCACAACATTTATAGTGTTGCCGGCAGCAACAGCTGAGGCTCCCGTCTCCTCGACCCGGGGACCAAACTAGAGGCGGGGGAGCGCGGAATAGACGCGGTGACGGAAATACAGAAACGGGGAGTGTCGAGGCAGTTTTCTTTTCTCTGGTCACCCCAGACGAGCATTCCGTCACTCTCACGACACAAAATGTACGTCTAGTGGGGTGAAGTATTGTTTTCTCCCTCCCATCAGACATGCTGGGCAGCACCATAAGTTGACAGAGAATATCTACACTCATGTTCATAAATTAAGGATAAATGCAGAATGTGGTGCCACACAACGTGGCACTACACAAAACTGGCGCTAATAGCATAGGCACGTAGGGAACACACACGACACAGATCTGTAAGTCCACGGTATTGGTGATAAGTTGCGAAAACCGTCCCGAAACACATGTGTTACGAAACGCCACTGTTTCCTGCGCATGTACCCCGACATCAATATGGGATATGATCACCATGCACACGTACACAGGCCGCACAACGGGTTGGCATACTCTGGATCAGGTGTTCGACCAGCTGCTGGGGTTTAACCTCCCATTCTTGCACCATTGCCTGTCGGAGCTCCTGAAGTGTCATAGGGGTTTCAAGACGTGCAGCGGTACATCGACCGAGAGCATCCCATAGGTGCTCGATGGGGTTTAGGTCTGGAGAACAGGCAGGCCTGATATCTTCTGTTTCAAGATACCTCGGTGGGGCCGTGCGTTATCATCCATCAGGAGGAAGGTGGGACCCACTGCACCCCCGAAAGGCGGACATACTGGTGCAAAATGACGTCCCGATACACCTGACCTGTTACAGTTCCTCTGTCAAAGACATGAAGGGGTGTACGTGCACCAATCATAATCCCGCCCAACACCATCAAACCACGACCTCCATACAGGTCCCTTTCAAGAACATAAGGGGTTGGTATCTGGTTCCTGGTTCAAGCCAGATAAAAACCCGGCGAGAATCACTGTTCAGACTGTACCTGAACTCGTCTGTGAACATAACCTTGGACCACTGTTCCAATGACCACGTACTGTGTTCTTGACACCAGGCTTTACGGGTTCTCCTGTGACCAGGGATCTGTGGAATGCATCTTGCAGGTCTCTGGGCGAAAAAACCATGTCTGTTCAGTCGTCTGTAGACTGTGTGTCAGGAGACAACTGTTCCAGTGGCTCCAGTCAGGTCCCGAGCAAGGCCACCTGCAGTATTCCGTGGCCGTCTGTGGGCACTGATGGTGAGATATCGGTCTTTTTGTGGTGTTGTACACTGTGGACGTCCCGTACCGTAGCGCCTGGATACGTTTCCTGTCTGCTGGAATCGTTGCCATAATCTTGAGATCACACTTTGTGGCACACGGAGGGCCCGTGCTACGACCTGCTGTGTTTGACCAGTCTCCAGTCGCCCTAGTATTCTACCCCTCATAACGTCATCAAAGTGTGTTCTTTGAGCCATTTTCAACACACAATCACCATTAGCATGTCTGAAAACGCCTGCACACTTACTAGCTGCACCGTACTCTGACATGCACCAACACACCTCTTCGTATGTGGACTGCTGCCAGCGCCACTTTGCGACGACCGCAGTTCAGATGCATCGCATGGTCATACCCCGCGGTGCTTTAAACCCGCAGACCGCCCACCAGAGTGTTGTTTCACCATGTATCAGCATTATCCTTAATTTATGAGCACGAGTGTAATACAGGTGAACCAGCACTCTCCTTCCGCTGTGTGTCCCTGAACGAATAGGCGACTTTTAAAAATCAGACAGGATCGAAACAATGTGTGGGGTAAGGAGGAGAAGTTGCATCGAGAGAAGAACAGTGTGCAACGTCCCGTCCACGACGATGTCACGACAGGCGTACCGCTAGTTCTGGTAGGACAAGGACGAGGAAGGAAATAAGCCGCGTTCTTTTCAGCAGAACCATCCCAGCACTACCCTTAAACGACTTAGGCAATTTAAACCCTCGGTGCTTGGGGCTATGCCCAATCAAAAACCAAAACACGACATATGGAGAAAGACAACAAACATCATAATTAACTGATATCGCTACACAACCCCAGACGACCAACATTTACCGAGCGAGGTGGCCCAGTGGTTAGACACTGGACTCGCATTCGGGCGGACGACGATTCAATCCCGCGTCCGGCCATCCTGATTTAGGTTTTCCGTGATTTCCCTAAATCGCTCCAGGCAAATGCCGGGATAGTTCCTTTCAAAGGGCACGGCCGACTTCCTTCCACGTCCTTCCCTAATCCGATGAGACCGATGACCTCGCCGTCTGGTCTCCTTCCCCGAAACAACCAACCAACGACCAACATTAGACGCTATCGATTGTTGAATAATGATCAACTACAGATGTGCAAGTTGTCCCTCTGATGTTTAAGAAGACCTGAGTGTCATGAGGGACAAAAAATTGATTTTTTTTCATTTAATACAATTCTGTGGTCCCTCCTGATTCTGGGCAGTACCTCATCATTTTCATCTTTTAATGCGTTTCTAAAGCAGATGCGGCGCGTGAATGACTAGCTGTTACACTACTGTCAAACACAAATTTTTACCTACAATGTCTCGTTATTTAATTTTGGCGCCGCTGTTTCCACAGTAGTTAGTTTGTGTGATATCCTTGAAGAACATACCGATTGTACTATGAGCAAGGATTTAATACAAGCGATCTTTCTGTCGATACAAATAGATTAGGTGAGTTTACTTATGTGTTTCGCGTGTGTTCGTGTTGCAAACTTGTTGGTGTGACAACGCATTTCAACTGCTTTACATCGTAAAATGCCAAAAATGAATACGTTTAATTTAGTTGTAAATTTTACGGTAATCAACACAAGCGTGTTATTAGCTATCGTAAAAATGAAGAAATTGTTACGCAGCAGTGAAGTGAGGTTTGGCCTAAAAGTTCGTCAGCAGTGCTTCAAAACGGAAGTTGAAACATCTTACTGAAAATTAACAAGATGTTGGTGTTGTAAATAGTCAAACTAACGGTTACATTTTAATTAGTAAGTGTAAGCTTTCAGAACTCCTTTTGTCTGTCGCTCAATGTAAATAGTGTAATATGGACAAATACCTTACATTTAGTGAGGACATAAGTAAGAGAAAAAGCCTATCCAGCAAAATTGCAGTGGACTGCACTATGACATCTCCTGTAACATGCACAAAATATAGTGCAGTGAATATTCGCCTTGGTTATGCCACGAAGTGTATTGGGAAGAAAAGCAGCCTAGATATTCTGTGCTATGTCGGATCACTGCCATTTGACAAATTTGAGAGGTATTATAAACGTTTGCATAACGTCCTAACAGACGTCAGTGAAGCACCTATGCAGAGAGCAGCGAAAGAAACGGTAGATATTTGTAAATCTACTGATATTGTTGCTGCATTTGACTGTTCCTGGCAGAAGAGAGACCATACATCGCTGAATGGATTTGTTAAAGTTACAACTGTCGCTACAGGCAAGGTTCTCGGCTATGAATGGCTGACAAAACACAACCGAGGTTGTGCAGATAAACTGAATGAAAACAAATATAACAAAGGCTTTGAAAATTTCAGTGGTGGTACGGAAAGCAAGGGGGCAGTCTCTATTTTTAGTAGGTCAATTGCGAAACGCGGTGTGCGTTACAATCAATACCTTGGTGATGGTGACTCTTAAGGCTTCAATTCTGTTGTGGCTGCTAAATCATATACTGAAAGTAAAATTTTAAAAAAATGGAATGTTTAGATCATGTGCAGAAGAGAAGGGGGCAAAACTTAGGAAACTCTGCAAGGACGTGACAGGAAAAAACTCTCTGGTGGCAAAGCAACTGTTGGATAAGGCAAACTCACTAAATCAGAAATAGGTAACCTCATAGAATATTAAAATCCAACAGTCAGAAGAGACAGCGAAAATGTCAGTGACACAAGAAAACCTATTTGGGCAACTCTGTTTCACAGAATATCCACTGATGAGGATCCACAGCATGGCCTCTGCCCAAAAGGAAACGCTTCATGGTGCAAGCATAACTGATGGGACTCAAATGGTCAATGGACAGTAACATACACGCAGACCTCATGCCAGATACTATTATGGTAGAACGAAACCCAATAAGCAGAGTTCTTTTAGATTCTAAACTTCTGGGAAAATGTTTACATGGCAAAACATAGAATCCGAATGAAAGCTTCAGTAGTTGTATTTGGGAACGCTTCCCATGCACTGTTTTTGTTGGCATGTCACCTTTCAGACTGGTGCCATGGACACCACTATATGATTTAATGATGCAGTAGCAAGCAGATTAAAAACTATGGACAGGCTAGAGATCAAAACTGAGAACAAGAAGAAAGTGGACTACTACGGGTGGACAGGCAACGTGTTGCTGAAGCGAAAAAAAGGTGCCGAAAGCATGACAAAGAAGAATAGGATAACAAAGAAAAGAAAAAACTAAAGAAGATGAAAAGGACACCCAGAATGAACAAGCCTATGGAGCTGGAATTTTTTTGACATGCTATCACTGAGACGAAAATAACATGAAAATCTTTAGTTTCAATTTCCGGTACTCAAAGCTCTTGCATACTTAGGTATCATTATCTCATCCAATATTAAAGCTACAAAAACAAAATTCTGCATGAATAATAATACAGTGCTTGCTAGCACAGCGAACCACATTATTCAACAATGTATTAAATATTTTAAGCTTGAGCATATCACACGTTCTTAAATTACTAGGAGAAGAAACTGACGTCAAAAAAAAAAAAAACGTTTTTAAGTACTTCTTAAACAAGTTAATATAAAAGGGACAAAACTTGTTTTGTCTTTTATTTTGAATATTGTGGAAGTACAGAAGTAAAGCGAACCTAGAATAAAAATTACGCGTAATTCAGAGTGTAAGATAAAACTCAATATTCATTCCATTATGTATTCCTGAGAGACAATCTCCACTCATTCCAAATTAATAGTGTAAGTGTAGACCAGATGTGGCTTTAATACAAAGAAATAGTATCGACAGTAATCGAGAGATTTATACCAAATAAATTAACAAACGACGGAACTGATCCTCCTTGGTAAACAAAACGAGTTCAAATACTGTTGCAGAAACAACGAAACAAACATGCCAAATTTAAACAGACGCAAAATCCCCAAGATTGGCGATCTTTTACAGAAGCTTGAAATTTAGCGCTGACTTCAATACCAGACGCTTATAACAGTTTCCACAACGAAACTTTGTCTCGAAACCTGGCAGAAAATCCAAAGAGGTTCAGAGGTTCTGGTCGCATGTAAAGTATGTTAGCGGCAAGAAACAACAATGCCTTCTCTGCGCGACAGCATTGGAGATACTATCGAAGACAGCGCTGCCAAAGCAGAGTTACTAAAGACAGCCTTCCGAAATGCCTTCACAAAATAAGACGAAGTAAATATTCCAGAATTCGAATCAAGAACAGCTGCCAACATGATAACGTAGAAGTAAATATACTCGGAGTAGTGAAGCAACTTAAATCACTTAATAAAAGCCAAGTCTTATGGTCCAGACTGTACACCAATTAGGTTCCTTTCAGAGTACGGTGATGCATTAGATCCATACTTGACAATCATATACAACCGTTCGCTCGACGAAAGATCCGCACCCAAAGACTGGAAAGTTCAGCAGGTCACACCAATGTTCAAGAAAGGTAGTAGGAGTTAGTTACAGCCCCATATCATTAACGTCGATATGCAGCACCATTCTGGAATATATATTGTGTTCGAACATTATGAATTACCTCGAAGAAAACGGTCTATTGTCACACAGTCAACATGGGTTTAGAAAACATCGTTCTTGTGAAACACAACTAGCTCTTTATTCGCATGAAGTGTTGAGTGCTGTTGACAAGGGATTTCAGATCGATTCCGTAGTTCTGGATTTCCAGAATGCTTTTGCCAGCGTACCACACAAGCGGCTTATAGTTTCAGTTATGTGACTGCATTTTTGATTTCCTGTCAGAGAGGTCACAGTTCGTAGTACTTGATGGAAAGCCATCGAGTAAAACAAAAGTGATTTCTGGCGTTCCCCAAGGCAGTGTTATAGGCCCTTTGCTGTTCTTTATCTACGAGGGCAGTTCAATAAGTAATGCAACACATTTTTTTTCTCGGCCAATTTTGGTTGAAAAAACCGGAAATTTCTTGTGGAATATTTTCAAACATTCCCGCTTCGTCTCGTATAGTTTCATTGACTTCCGACAGGTGGCAGTGCTGTACGGAGCTGTTAAAATGGCGTCTGTAACGGATGTGCGTTGCAAACAACGGGCAGTGATCGAGTTTCTTTTGGCAGAAAACCAGGGCATCTCAGATATTCATAGGCGCTTGCAGAATGTCTACGGTGATCTGGCAGTGAACAAAAGTACGGTGAGTCATTGGGCAAAGCGTGTGTCATCATCGCCGCAAGGTCAAGCAAGACTGTCTGATCTCCCGCGTGCGGGCCGGCCGTGCACAGCTGTGACTCCTGCAATGGCGGAGCGTGCGAACACACTCGTTCGAGATGATCGACGGATCACCATCAAACAACTCAGTGCTCAACTTGACATCTCTGTTGGTAGTGCTGTCACAATTGTTCACCAGTTGGGATATTCAAAGGTTTGTTCCCGCTGGGTCCCTCGTTGTCTAACCGAACACCATAAAGAGCAAAGGAGAACCATCTGTGTGGAATTGCTTGCTCGTCATGTGGCTGAGGGTGACAATTTCTTGTCAAAGATTGTTACAGGCGATGAAACATGGGTTCATCACTTCGAACCTGAAACAAAACGGCAATCAATGGAGTGGCGCCACACCCACTCCCCTACCAAGAAAAAGTTTAAAGCCATACCCTCAGCCGGTAAAGTCATGATTACAGTCTTCTGGGACGCTGAAGGGGTTATTCTGTTCGATGTCCTTCCCCATGGTCAAACGATCAACTCTGAAGTGTATTGTGCTACTCTTCAGAAATTGAAGAAACGACTTCAGCGTGTTCGTAGGCACAAAAATTTGAACGAACTTCTCCTTCTTCATGACAATGCAAGACCTCACACAAGTCTTCGCACCCGAGAGGAGCTCACAAAACTTCAGTGGACTGTTCTTCCTCATGCACCCTACAGCCCCGATCTCGCACCGTCGGATTTCCATATGTTTGGCCCAATGAAGGACGCAATCCGTGGGAGGTACTACGCGGATGATGAAGAAGTTATTGATGCAGCACGACGTTGGCTCCGACATCAACCAGTGGAATGGTACCATGCAGACATACAGGCCCTCATTTCAAGGTGGCGTAAGGCCGTAGCATTGAATGGAGATTACGTTGAAAAATAGTGTTTTGTAGCTAAAAGATTGGGGAATAACCTGGTGTATTTCAATGCTGAATAAAACAACCCCTGTTTCAGAAAAAAAATGTGTTGCATTACTTATTGAACTGCCCTCATATATAAAGGATTTAGGAGACAACCTGAGCAGCCGTCTTAGGTTGT
Organism: Schistocerca americana; assembly: GCF_021461395.2. Taxonomy (NCBI): domain Eukaryota; kingdom Metazoa; phylum Arthropoda; class Insecta; order Orthoptera; family Acrididae; genus Schistocerca; species Schistocerca americana. The sequence goes on from NC_060121.1 coordinate 113,888,657, forward strand.
TTGCAGATGACGCTGTCGTTTATCGACTAATAAAGTCATCAGAAGATCAAGACAAACTGCAAAACGAATTAGAAGAAATATCTGAATGGTGCGAAAATTGGCAGTTGACCCTAAATAACGAAAAGTGTGAGGTCATCCACATGAGTGCTAAAAGGAATCCGTTAAACTTCGGTTACATGATATATCAGTCAAATATAAAGGTCGTAAATTCAACTAAATACCTAGGAATTACAATTACGTACAACTTAAATTGGAAGGAACATGTAGAAAATGTTGTGAGGAAGGCTAACCAAAGACTGCGTTTTATTGGCAGGACACTTAGAAAATGTATAAGATCTTTTAAGGAGACTACCTACACTACGCTTGTCCGTCCTCTTTTAGAATACTGCTGCACGGTATGGGATCCTTACCAGATAGGACTGATGGAGTATATCGAAAAAGTTCAAAGAAGGGCAGCACGTTTTGTATTATCGTGAATAATGGGAGAGAGTGTCACTGAAATGATACAGGGTTTGGGATGGACATCACTAAAACAAAGGCGTTTTTCGCTGCGACGGAATCTTCTCACGAAATTCCAACCACCAATTTCCTCCTCCGAATGCGAAAATATTTTGTTGACATTGACCTACATAGGAAGAAACGATCAGCATGATAAAATAAGGGAAATCAGAGCTCGTACGGAAAGATATAGGTGTTCGTTCTTCCCGTGCGCTATACGAGATTGGAATAATAGAGAATTGTGAAGGTGGTTCGATGAATCCTCTGCCAGGCACTTAAATGTGATTTGCAGAGTATCGATGTAGACGTAGATGTAGAAACGAAAACAAACAGTCACACAAGGAAGCACTCCTCACACACGGATAGCTGCTATCTCCAGCCATACTGACCAGAATACAACTGAAATGTATCAAACGAGGGCAACAGTCCAAATTGAGGTGGGGAAGAGGGAGAGTAGTAATGTTCCGGTGGAGGAAGAGGAATCAGCACTGCCTGCTGAAATGTCCAGAGACTAGAGGTAGTACGACAAGCTGCCAGGTGCAGTGTCAGAAGGTTGTGGGGGAGGTGGGTGGGAGAGGGTAATGTAAAGGAAAGGAGCAGGAAAGGGGAAGAGACTAGTAAATGCATTGGCAGAGAGCAGTGCACAATGAGGGTGAGAGGATGTGTACTGGGAGGATATTATAGGACTGAAGAGGCAGAAAGAGTTAGGTGGAGGGTAAGGGGAGAATAGGTTGCTGTAAGCAGAGGCTACAATGATTTCAGGTGCAGACACTATGTTGTAAGGATACCTCCTATCAGCACAGTTCAGAAAAATTGGTGGTGGATAAGACGATCCAGATAGCCCAAGTTGTGAAGCAGCCATTGAAATCAAGCATGTTACGTAGAGCTGCATGTAGTACCACAGGGCAGTCCACTCTCATCTTGAGCACAATTTGGCGATGGCCACTCATCCTGGTGGGCAGCTGGATGGTAGTCATACCAATACAAAAAGCTGAGCAATGATTGCAGCAGAGCTGGTACACAACATGGCTGCTTTCACATACGACCCTGCCTCTGATGGGGTAGGATAAATCTGTGGCAGGACTGGAATAGGGCAGGTCTTGCACCTGGGTCTTCCACAGTAATATGATCCCTGTGGCAATGGGACTGGGAGAGGCATAGGGAGGTACTAGGACATTGCGGAGGTTACATGGGAGATGGAACACCACTTTAGGAGGAGTGGGAAGAGTCTTTAGTACTGTCCATTTCATGGCCCTACATGATGGTCATTTTCCTCTGAGTGAGGAGACTTCTATGAATTTTGTCATAAACTGACTCAGAACAGATCCTGACATAATCATCCTACCTGCAGACAATAGTTCCACCACTGTTGTTATGAATTGCAGTTACTACCTGGCGGAACATCTCCACCAGTTTTCTGGCTCCTCCATCTATAAACTCTGCCAGACTGATCCCACCCCAAAAGTCCAACATAACCTCCAATCCCTGCTTAAAGCCTTAGGCCCTTCCCAGAAGCCACCAATTTCCCTTCACCCTATTACACCCCCATGCATCCACCTTCTACATTCTCCCCAGAATGCACTAATACAACAGTCCTGGACGACCAGGCCCATGCCCATGGTTTTGGTGCTCTCCGAATGTCTTTCAGACTCCAAATCCACTACTCATTCCTCATACACCTTACTAACTATATCCTGGCACACAACTACTTCTATTTTGAAGGGAAGATATACACACAAATCTGTAGCACTACCATGGGAATACAGTTTATCGATCGTCTAGAGGTAAACTTCCTGGCCTGCCGAAACCTCAAATACGAGGGTAATCCCAAAAGTAAGGTCTCCTATTTTTCTTATAAGTACATAGACCAGTTTATTTCTACAATGGTTTACACCAGTTTACAGCTTGAACATTTAGCTATCTTTCGACATAATCACCATTTCAGTCGATGAATTTCTGTAGGCGCTGTGACAGCTTTTGTATGCCCATGTCATACCAGCTAGCCGCCATGCTGTTCAGAAAGTTATAAACCTCTTCTTTCACCTCGTCGTCGAAGCTGAATCGCTTTCCAGCCAAATGCTCTTTTAACCTATGGAACAGGTGATAGTCACTGGGCGCCAGGTCAGGACTATAGGGTGAGTGGGTGATTATGATCCACTGAAACTGTTGCAGGAGAGCAACGCTATGACGAGCGATGTGTGGCCGAGCGTTGTCATGAAGAATGTGTATGCCCTTGCTCAACATTCCTCTGCTCCGGTTCTGAATTGCCCGTTTGAGTTTTTTGAGACTCTCACAGTACCTGTCAGCGTTAACTGTGGTCAAACTGGGCATACAGTCGACCAACAATACCCCTTTCCGATCCCAAAAAACGGTTGTCATGACTTTACCGGCAGACTGTGTTTGTTTGAATTTCCGCGGCTTTGGCGAAGAAGGATGCCGCCACTGTCGTGATTGTTGTTTGGTCTCAGATGTAAAGTGGTATGTCCAGGTTTCGCCACCCGTGACAATTGAGTCCAGAAAGTTGTCCTGTTCGGCTGCAAGGCGGTGAAGAAACGCGCGGGAAGCATCAACTCGTTGCCGCATGTGGTCCTCAGTCCGCTTGCGTGGCACCCACCTTGCGCACACCTTCCGGTAGTTCAATGTTTCCGTTAAAATTCTGTCGGCGGTGCTTCGGGAAACCTCAGGAACCGACGTGCAGAGATCATTCAGGGTGATCCGCCGATCTTCACGCATGCTTTGCTCAACCTTCAACACTGTCTCCTCAGAAATTGATGGTCTCCCGCTCCTTTGTTCGTCGTGAATTTCGGCCCACCAGGTGCAAACTCTCTACACCACTTACGAACATTTTTGACATCCATGCACGACTCACCATACACTTCCGTCAATTGGCGATTGATTTCAATCGGTGCAGTGCCCTTTGCGTTCAAAAACCGAATAACTGCGCGCAATTCGCACTTGGCAGTAACATCCAACAAGAGCTCCATTCTCAACGGCTTCCAAGCCAAGACTGAGCGCCTCAGCGCGGCGTGCGACAGTGTGACCAACTGCCACACAGAGTTCTGTACTTACAAAAAAATAGGAGACCTTACTTTTGGCATTACCCTCATACCTGGCATGATTCAGACTCATTTCTGGTAGTTTCGTGATCTGGACTCATTCCTTCACTTTTTCTCCCATTTAATTCTCTTGGTTCTCCTCAACCCAGAATGCCACCTTCCTGAACATTGACCTCCTCTCTGATGGCTCCATCCACACTTTTGTCCACATAAAACCGACTAACCACCAACAATATTGCATTCCAACAGCTGCCATCCCCTTCACACCAAAAAGGTTTCTCAACCTGGCTACCTAGGTACTGTGTACTGCAGTGATGAGGGTTCCCTTGCCCATTACGTTGAAGGTCTCTGAAAGGCCTTCACAAACAGGCACTACCCTACTACCCTCACATCTAGTCCACAAACAGATTTCCCATGCCCTATCTCCCCACACACCCCTAATTCTCCCGCCACCTCCAAGAACCAGCTACAAAGAAGCACCCCTGTGTCACTCAATACCACCCTGGACTGGAGCAACTAAACCACATCCTCTGTCAGGACTTTTATAACCTGTCGCCATGCCCTGAAATTAGGGCCATATGACTCATGATCCTTTCCATCCCTCCACAACATCCTAGTCCATTTCCACACCACTTCCAATCCCAAACGCTTGCCACAGGGACCTTATGCCTGTGGAAGACTCATTGCAGTCCACACCCCAGCACTTCCAGTCCTGTCGCAGGTTCTGCTGTAATCACTGCTCAGCTTTTTACATTCTATTACCTCCTAATTCACATCCCCTCACCCTCAGAGTGAACTGCTCTCTGCCAATGCACTCACCACTCTCTTTCCTTTCCCTACTCCTCTCCTCTCTCCTCCCTTTCCACCCCCCTGCCCCACAGCCTCCGAATACTGCACCTAACACCCTTCTCTTGCCACTTCTAGTCCTTGCACACTCCACCAGGCAGTGCTGATTCCTCTTTCCCCGCCCATCCCTGCTATCCCTTCCCCTTCCCCAACTCACTCCAGACTTTTGCTTTCGTTCAATGTGTTTCATTTGCATTCTGGTCAAAGTGGCCAGAGATAGCAGTCATGTGTGTGTGAGGTGTACTTGCTTGTTTGAAAGTGTGTGCTTTCCTTTCTGAAGACGGCTTTGGTAAAAACTTATATGTAACAGTTCTTTTGTGAAGCCTCTCTGCAACTCAATGTGCCACCTTTCTGAAGAGTAGGCAGTTTAGCTGAAGAGGTGCGGACATCCCTAGAAACAGCCATAACAGATGTTGGAAAGACAAACACAGGTACAAGGAAAGTAATTGCAAAGGAACCTTGGATAACTGAAGAAATACTTCAATTGATTGATGAAAAAAGAAAGTACAAAAATATTCAGGGAAAGACAGAACAGAGCAATATAAATCACTCAGAAATGAAATAAATAGGAAGCGCAGGCAGCCAAGGCAAAACTGCTACAAGAAAAATGATAAGAAAGCTCAAAGAAATGATCATCAAAAGGACCGACTCCACACACAGAAAAGTCAGAACAATCATCAGTGAAATTAAAAGCAAGCATGGTAACTTTAAATGAGCAATGGGAATTCCACTGTTAAACACAGAAGAGTGAGCAGACATGTGAAAAGAGTACGCTGAAGGCTTCTATGACAGTTGTCTGATGATGAGACAGAAGAAGAAATTGGAGTGGATAGGGAACACTTGAGCATTCAGTATTACTGTGAGAATTTAAAGGAGCTCTGGCAGACTTGACGTCAAATAATGCAGAAGGGATAGATGGCATTCCACTGATATTGAAGGTCGCAACTAAACAATTAATCAAGTTCATGTGTGGGATCTACGAGACTTGGCCACATGCTGTCAGGGTTTCAGAAAAACATTGTCCGCACAATTCTGCAGATAGCAAGGGCAGATAGGTATGAGAACTAGTAGGCAATCACGTTAACAGCTCATGCTTCCATGATGCTGACAAAGTTGATAGACTTTGAAATCCATGAAACAGCTGAGGGAACAGTTATATAAGTGTACCAAAAAGTGGCTTGGCAACAATGTGAAAAAGGTGCACTCGAAAACTGTAGAGTACTTACCATGTGCAAAGTTTATCTGACAGTGACTTCTGTAATGTCAGCACATGACAATACAGAATGCATAATAGTTACCCATGAAGTGGTTTGTGAAATCCAGCAAGGTCTCTGGTAACTTCTCCCACTGCTCAACAAGTGACCTCTCTGGGTCAGTGACTTGGGGTGGGGGGGGGGGGGGGGGTTGGGCAGTTATAGGGCGGTAATTAATTGATCTACAATGTCCTATGTGATATCAAATACATTAAAATCTGTGGGAAAAGTGGACCACTCTAACCACACAATGTTATCACATAGTAAGAACTTGTTCACCAGGCAAGTCCTATGCAGCCAGTATTACAAACCATCCCGTGTTAACCTTTCCCCATATACACCAAAAAAGAAAGTTTTGCATTCTGCTGCAGGGTGTACCAGTACCCCTTTAAAATACATGCAGCAGGATGCTGACATTGTCAAGAGCACAACATTGTTATGGCTGTAAAATGTGCCATGGGTGAACCAGACAAACAGAAAATGAAAATTCCTCTTCAGGTTACACTATCACTCAAATGTGAATAGGATAGTAAACTTATGGAGAACAAGACACCATATTTGACAAGCCATTTGGTTTCTTTGTGGAAAGGAATTCATGTCAGATCACTGAGCACATATAGCAACTTCCTGCAGGCAAAATTAGATCGTCTGAAAGAAGATGCATGACACACAGACTGCTACCTAGTCTTTTGCCGGGACAAGTGCTGTGCTCACTGTGTGTCTGTAGTCTCTAGAGGTAAGACGATGCTGGGATGAAGCACATGGTTGACATTTCTGGCACTATTATCGGATGTTTTTTCTTTCCTGCACCTTCTCCACAACCTTGAACTGATGCTGGAAATGACAAACTCTGGCCCATGCCCACATGCACTGCCAGTGAAATGTATTTTGTGTGACAATTTCCTTCCCACTGACTGAAAAACTGTGTGTGAAATGAACAGAACACACTATCCAGAATCACTACGGACTGGAATTAAATTCCCTTTACATTCTTTGAGAACTTGTAGTGAGGACCAAGATGGTTAAGTTTAGTACGGGGACTCAGGTTTGAAAATGTGCTGTCTTCCCACTATACACAAAACATGTTGCTCTCTGACTCTTGCTGCTTGTTGTCTGGGTCCACTTAGGGGTAGGTCTCGATGTGATGACTACCAACATCAAAATAGATATTGTACCTCAATACCATGTCTCAGTATACATGATCACCAATTACTGGTACTCCATCATCTGCCACAGCCATAATCTGTGCCAGTAGGCCTTTCTCATATGCCACAGGGCTCTCATAAATTTAAGGGTTTTGTGTGGCCAGAGCAAATAGTCCAGCAGGTTCATAGAGGGAGAATGTGCACGCCAAGTAATCAGGCTACTGTGACCTATCCATCGTTGCCCACATTGTGGTACCAAAAAATCTCAGACAGCATCTGACAAATGAGATGGTCCACCATCATGCAGGAACCACATTACCATCTCACTGAAACCAAATGTTTTGATGCACAAGGAATCACAAGTGTGTAGCACCTGTTAGATATGGCAGAAGAAGATTTGGTCAAATCACTCACCTATCTAGGAACCTTGTCCAAATGTTCAAACCATATCATCCCTGAAACACGTGGAGCTGAGCAACACACGAGTTTTCATTACACCACCCTACTGTTGTGGGAATTGAGAACAATTACCCTGAAGAATCTGGCTGGTCTCATCCACACTATGGCCAAGGACCCCCTGCAGAAGTGGGCTTGTGGCACTAAATTCTGTATCTGCACTGCCTGCAAATTGTGGGGGTAGTACAGTACATGTGTAACTACAGCTCATGTAGAACGTACCAGGCAGCATCTGACAAATGAGATGGTCCGCCATCATGCAGGAACCACATTACCATCTCACTGAAACCACAATCTACTTGCTACCTTTTTGGTACTGTTTGTCACGTCCTCTTCCACTGAATGTAGTACAGACTCATCAAACTCAGACATATGGTGCAACCATGGAGTACCACAGTCACCCCTGCTGATGGTGAATGTACCCATCCCTGAGTTCCCGTGGTACACCATAGCAAAGAGGGAGTGCAGAAGTGTCTGGAAGCATGGAAAATGCTCCGCATACAACTCATGAACAGCCCTTCCATTGCACTAAGCCTCACCGTACAATAACATCATTTCGGCATATTCCACAAATATGTAATTCACCATCGTCAATGACAATACACTAAAAATCAAATGTATGTACAAGTACAGCTTACATTATGTACTGTACTAAATGATTACTGCTACAGAGCAGTACAGTACGAACAAAGACCACAAGCACAACAGCAGGTACAAATCTTTCTGGATGGGTACATTAATACAGTATGAACAAAATGTTCAAATGTGTGTGAAATCTTTATGGGACTTAACTGCTAATGTCATCAGTCCCTAAGCTTACACACTACTTAACCTAAATTATCCTAAGGACAAACACACACACCCATCCCCGAGGGAGGACTTGAACCTCCGCCGGGATCAGCCACACAGTCCATGACTGCAGCACCTTAGACCGCTTGGTTAATCCCATGCAGCTACAGTATGAACAAACACCACAAGCATGGCTTGTAACAAACCTGTAGTGGGCATGGGACATCATGTGATTGGTGACAAACGTACGTAATATACTAGTCAGTGGAAGCAAAGATGTGGGAGCTCTAGGCATATACTGTGGTATTTTGTGTGTAATGGGAAAATGGTATGTTTCCGGACATGAATTCCTATGCTAAACTTAACTGTCTTGGTCCCTACTACAAATCCTAAACATCTCTAAAGAGAAATTAGTTACACCTCATATACACAAGGCCTCAACCCATGCAAGATTTTGCAGTCATAATAATCAATCTGCAATTACCATGTTATGTTGTGTATTAAACATAATGAATATGAGAGTGCAATAAAACAGTCCTCAAACTGAAGGTTGCTTTGAACATGACAGCAAATTACCAGGCAAGACTCTATTACCTATGGTATGTCCTTTTCCTGTACACTCAAGTTCAATTTAGTAAAGCAATTGTAAAGAAGAAAAATTTTTCATCATATAAATCAAATTATGTGATAAACTGATAGTTTTCATATACATGAAATTTTGGAAAGTTGAAAACTAGGTAGTTCTAAATAACGCCTTGTAAAACTGCACCCATTACAAGGTGACAGCTACAAGTCTGTGTGGATGTGGATATCCACAGTAACAATTACTTTGTGAATAAAAACTTGTACCCATAATGCAGATGTAGTTGCAGATATCAGTAGGAACAATTAATTTGTCAATATTACAATTTTAGTTTGTCTGCATTACATGCACATAAATAATGTTTGATATAAAATCAGCAATCTACTCAGTGTAATGATTATTGTACAATAGAAAACCCAGGGTGAAATGGAACAATATTTTGAAAAGGATAGTTGCTGCTCACCATATAGCAGAGAAGCTAGTCACAGATAAGCACAACAAAAAGACTGTCACAAAATGAGCTTTCAGCCAACAAGCCTTTGTCAAAAATACCCAACACACACACACACACACACACACACACACACACACACACACACACACACACGACCACAATCTCTGGCAGCTGAAGACAGACTATGAGCAGCAGCATATGATGGGAGAGGCAACTGGTTGGGGTAAGGAGGAGGCTGGAGTGGGGAGGGGATGGGATGAGGTAGCAGGGTAGGTGTGGGGGACAGTAAAGTGCTGCTAGTGGGAGCATGCAGGGACAAAGTGGAGAGAGGGCAGGGCAGCTAGGTGTATTCAGGAGGATAGATGGAGGGTGGGGGAAAGAGGGGGAGGGGTAGCAGTAAAGGAGAGAACTAAAAAGACTGGGTGCATTGGTGGAAAGACGGCTGAATAGTGCTGGAGTAAGAAAAGGAAAGGGGCTAGATGGGTAAGGACAGCGACTAATGAAGGTTGAAGCCAGGAGGGTTATGGAAATGAGTGATATACTCCAGAAAGAGTTCCCACCTGCACATTTCAAAAATCTGGTGCTGGTAGGAAGGCTCCAGATGCCACAGGCTGTGAAGCAGTCACTGGAATGAAGAACGTCATATTAGGTGGCATGCTAGGTAACAGGATGGTCCAGTTGTTTCTTGGCCATAGTTTGTCGGTGGCCATTCATGTGGGCAGACAGCTTGTTGGCTGTCAAGTCTATGTAGAAAGCAGCAAAGGGTTGCAGCTTAGCTTGTAGATCAAATGACTCGTTTCATAGGTAGCCCTGCCTTTGATGGCATAGGTGAAGTTTGTGACTGGACTGGAGTAGCTGGTGGTAGGAGGATGTATGAGACAGGTCTTGCATGTAGGTCTGTTACAGGGATATGAGCAGGGGTGGACGAGGATATCGGGTAGGCTTGTTGGGTGGCGGAGTATCACTGTGGGAGGGGTGAGAAAGATAGTGGGTAGGACATTTCTCATTTCAGGGCATGATGAGTGGTAGTTGAAACCCTGGCAGAGAATGTAATTCAGTTGTTCCAGTACTGGGCAGTACTGAGTAACGAGGGAAATGCTCCTCTGCAGTCCAACAGTTCGACTTCGGGAAGTGGTGGGTGACTGGAAAGATAAGGCATGGGAGATCTGTCTTTGTACAAGGTTGGGAAGGTAATTATGGTCTGTAAAGGCCTCAGTGAGACCCTCAGTATATTATGAGAGTGATTGCGCATCACTGTAGATGTAATGGCCACAGGTGGCTAGGCTGTCCAGAAGGGTTTTCTTGGTATGGATTGGGTGGCAGCTGTCAAAGGGCGGGAGGGGGGGGGGGTATTCCTGGTGTTGGTAGGTTTGATATGGACAGAGGTACTGATGTGGCCATCTTTGACTTGTTTTTGTTTTGTTTTAGGGCACAAAAACAACCAGGGTCATACGTGCCCATGTGAAAACTGTAGAACACGAAGAGAAAGAGAGGAGTTAAAAATGGCTGCACATCAATCCCAACTGATGGAAGAGAAGATAGTTAAGGAAGGGGTGTGAAGAAAGGTTTAGAAATTATGCCATAGAGAAATGCAGATCCAGAACTAAAAATTAAATGGCCTTCACAATATTGCTATGATAGATAAAAAGTAAAACGCGGTCAACAGCTGTGCGTCACTCACTAAAACCACCAATAACTCAGACAGCAAACACAAACGCGAACATAAACAGTTAAAAAAAGAAATGGCAGACAGCCAAAAGTTGGGTGCAATGTGCACAAAGTGGTGGGGGAGCACTATTTAACAAATGGTGATGACATAGTTAAGATGATCTCCTCACAGTGAGAGGGCCGAGAGGAGGTCGTCCAAGCCACTGGGAGAGGCTTAATAATCCAGAGCTTGTTCCCATGAAGAGGGGCAACAGTGGTGATGCCAAAGAGACTCCACCTGCTGACAGACGGCAACACAGAGATCATCACAGGGAATATACGAACTATCGAGCTGAGGTACGAGGACTGCAACCTTGACAGCATCAGCAGTGGCCTTGTTTCCTGACAGACCGATGTGACCAGGAATCCACATAAACATCACAGTGGCTCCATCAAGAGTGAGCAAGTGACAGTTTTCCTGGACCCATTGCACTAAGGGATGGACGGTGGGCAGCACACGGAGGTTTTGAAGGGCACTGAAAGAGACTATGTAGATGAAACAATTGAAAAGCCTGTCACATGTACTGCATGGCCTGATACAGGGTGAAGAGCTCTGCAGTAAATACTGAGCAGTGTTCTGGAAACCAATATCAAATACTGTCTGCACCAATGATGAAGACACACCCAACACCATGGTCAGTCCCAGAGCTGTCAGTGTACACAAAGGTACTATCGCAAAATTCCATGCGAAGGTCATGAAACTTAAGGTGATAGAGTGAGGCTGGAGTAGTGTCCTTGGGAAGCAAATGAAGGCCAGCGTGAACACTGGCCACTACACAAAGCCAAGAGGAAGTTGCAGGTAACATGAAGTTAAATTGCTGAGCAAGAGCTGAAAGTGAACTCCTGGAGGTAACACAAAAAAGGGACGTGCCCCATACTGGCAATCAAAGGAGTCATTGAAGAAGGAGGCACAGAATGTGTGGCCCTGCATGGCAGACAAATGGCATGCATATCTGCTGAGGAGAAAGCCACGGTGGTAGGACAGCAGTAGTTTTGGGATCTTTTGCATACAGACTTTCAACCAGGCTAGTGTAAAAGGCGCTAGTGGCCAAACGAATGCCATGATGGTGGATAGTGTTGCGACGGCGTAAGATGGACGGGCATGCAGATGCATAAACGAAACACCCATAGTCTAGTTTCAAACAGAGAAGGGATCGGTACAAACGTAGGAGGGTGGTTTGATCTGCACCCCAGGTAGTACCACTGAGTATATATAGGACATTGATAAACCACATACAGCAAGCTGCCAGGTAAGACATGTGGGAAGACCAAGAGTTTCCTACCGAGCATGAGCCCCAGGAATTTTGTAGTTTCAACGAACGGAAGAGCAATAGGCTCAAAATGTAAATATGGTGGAAGAAACCAATTCCACCGCCAGAAACTCATATAAACGGTTTTGTCAGTAGAAAAACAAAAGCCACTTCGATGCTCTATGAGTAAACACAATCAAGACATCACTGGAGACACCTCTCAATGAGACAGGTCCGTGAAGAACTAGAATATATGGCAAAATGATCAACAAAAAGGGAGCCAGAGGTGCCCAATGGGAGACTGGCCATTATAGGGTTAATGGCGATAGCAAAGGGGGTGAAACTCAGGACAGAGCCCTGAGGCACAGATAAAGGTGTCCAACAAGGCAGAACCACACATATCTTGAAAACTTGGTCTTTTAAAAATTCCTGAAGGAAACGGGGCAGGCAGCCAGGGAAGCCCCACTTGTAGAGTACGGGAAATACCAGTCCTCTAGCAAGTGTCATAGGCTTTCTCCAAATCGAAAAAACATGGCCACAGTCTGAGATTTCTGCAGAAAACCATTCATGACATGGGTAGACAAAGTGACAAGATGGTCAACTGCAGAACGCCGCACTCGAAATCCACACTGTGCAGTGGTTAGTAGATTGTGAGACTCAAGCAAACCATACAAGCTGGGCAGAAATCATATGTTCCATCACCTTGCAAACACAGCTGCTGAGAGAAATGGGGCAGTAGCTAGAAGGAACATATTTGCCCTTACTGGGATTAGGTATGGCTTCACACCAGTGTCTGGGAAATGTGCCCTCTGCCCAGATGCGGCTGTACATATTAATCAGAAAATGCTTGCCCACGAGAGAAAGGTGCTGCATCATCTGAATGTGAACAGCATCTGGTCCTGGGCCAGGATCGGGATGAAGTGAGGAATGATCTAGCTCCCTCATAATAAAGGCGACATTGCAGCACTCACGATTTGGGGAAGAGAAGGGCAACGCCCAAGCCTCCTCCACTCATTGCTGATGGAAGAAGGCAGGGCGATAGTGGGAGGAGCTCGAAATCTCCGCAAAATGGCAGCCCAAGTTGTTGGAGATAGCAATAGGGTCCACGATGACATTGTCTGCTACTGTCAGGCTGGAAATTTGGAAACAGGTCTTGGTCCCAGAGAGCCATTGGAGGTTGGCCCACATGACAGACGAGGGAATGGAATCATTAAAAGAACTGATGAATGAAATCCAGCTAGCTTTTTCGCTATCCTGAAAAACGTGATGACACTGCGCACATATCTGTTTATAATGATTGCAGTTTGCCATCATAGGATGATGGTTAAAAATGAAGAGATCACGTCTCCAGACACAAATTGCGACGCGGCACACCAAGGGACAGGGACACAACATGGTAAAGAGGAAGTGTGAGGAATGGAACATTCTGTGGTGGTAACGATAATGTCTGCAAGATATTCCATTTGGTCATCACAACTGGAGAAAGGTTGTTCATCAAAGGTTGCCAGAGAGGAGTAAAGCTTCCAGTCAACCTTAATAAGCTGCCATTTGGGTGTGCATGGAGAAGGGGTGAGAGTCAGCACACACGAAATGGTCGCTCGAGTATGTGTCAGAGAGAACAGGCCACTCGAGATGAGCTGGGCAATGCAGGACAGGTCAAAATGGGAATAGGTGTGCATGGAGTCTGAAATGAATATGGGTGCTCCTGTGTTAAAGCGGAAGAGGTTAAGTTGACTGATAAGGTCAGCCAAGAGGGTGCCTCTCGGACAAGTTCTGGGAGAACCCCTAAAGGGAATGGTGCGCATTGAAGTCACTTACAACAGAAAGTGGTGAGGTAGCTGCCCAATAAGCTGGAGGAAGTCTGCCCTGCTAACATTGTATGACGGACGGATGTAAACAGTAAAAACAGGTCAAGTGAGGAAGGAAAAGGCGAATAGCAACAGCCTGAAGGTGGGCAGACAGGGAAATGGGTTGATTGAACATCATCCCATATGAGGAGCATGACACCCTCATGAGATGGAATGCCGGCCTTGGGGGAAGGTTGAAACGGATCGGGAAGAGACTACCATAGTGAAGGATTGGCCGTCTTCAGTATGTAAAACCATGAGGAACCTTGGTGCGGCTGGGAGGGTCTTTGAATTGTTAGTCTAATTCTGTTTACATTTCATAGCCTTTGACTGTGAAGATGATTGCCTCACTGTCCGGCCCCGGTAGCTGAGTGGTCAGCGTGATGGAATGTCAATCCTAAGGTCCCGGGTTCGATTCCCGGCTGGGTTGGAGATTTTCTCCGCTCAGGGACTGGGTGTTGTGTTGTCCTAATCATCATCATTTCATCCCCATCGATGCGCAGGTCGCTGAAGTGGCGTCAAATCGAAAGACCTGCACCAGGCGAACGGTCTACCCGACGGGAGGCCTTAGCCACATGACATTTCATTTCATTTCATTTCATTGCCTCACTGCAAGAAAATCCCCCATGATTTCCAGTGTCTCCTATGACACGCTCCTTCCAACTGGGGGCCCCCTTCAGAAGGGGGCGCACCCGCCTTAGGTGACTGTTCACACCTCAGGTCACACTCTCGAACATCTGACAGAGGTATCAATTGGCAATTTGGGAGGTAGCAGCTCAGGCAATCCCCCTCCCTGGGCCTGGCCTGTACCAGGGGGTACATGTGAACCCTACCTGTCAACCTGGGGCTGGGAATTACATGTTACCCAGTCCCCTGTTTCATGTCAGACATGTGGGCCGGCTTTCAGAAGCATACAGGGAGGAAGAAAATGAGGAACCTCAAATGCTGAAATGAAGGAAGGATAGAAGAAGGTCAGCAAAGAAAAAAAAAGGCACAATGGAGAGTATTCTGATACTGATTACCGAAAATGCGGAACACTTTCTCAAAAACCCAGACATGTTCCCCAAGGGAGGGGAAAAGGAACAGCAAGAGGATAGACATGCAGCAAGAGAGCGAAAAGATGCTGCAAAGGCTGGGGCCCCATGGTAACCAAGCACAAACCTGCCAAAGAGGCACCCGGGGGGGGCATCTTCGAGATGGAGGTCAACATCAAGTAAGGTGGCCTGTTAGGTAGAGTAGGACCAGGTAAAGTAAATGGATGGGGGAAAGGTGTTGAGGTTCTGGAGGAAAATGGATACGGTGTTCTCACCCTTGATCCACATCACGAAGATATAATCACAGCCTATGCCATCTGGATCCTTCACCCCCCGCACCAGCTTTTCTGAATTACACACATGGGAACCCTTCCTGCAATATATCCTATGTTTGCATAACGCTCTTGGCCTCAGCCTTTTTTAGTCATTGTCCTTACTCATCTAGCCCCTTCCCTGTTCTCATTCCCGCACTACACAGCTGTCTTTCCACCAATTCACCCAGTCTTTTTACTTCTCTCCTTTTCCGCAAATCCTCCTCACTCCCCCACCCTCCGTCTAACCTCCCAAATACACCTAGCTACCCTACCTCTCTCCAACTCATTCCTGCATGCTCCCATAGCAGTACCTTACCGTCCCCAAACCCTACCCGACTATTCCTCTCCCTGCTCACCTCAGCCTCCTCGTTACACTCACCCGCTTGCCTCTTCCATCATGCGCTAATGCTTGTAGTTTGGCTTCAGTTGCCAGAGACTTGTTGGCCAAAAGCTCATTCCGTGACAGTCTTTTTGTTGAGCCTATCTGTGACTCAGTATCTCTGCTATATGGTGAGTAACAACTATCCTATACTTATTATATTGAGAACTGTAGTGGGGTGAAATGATTTCACATTATGGTCAATTAATGTAAAATTTACAAACAAACTATATAAATGACACTTAACAGTATTCTAAAAGTGAGAACTGCTTGACCCATGACTTCATCAGACACCCCAAAGTTGCGGCAATGTTGCAAAAAAATTTCATAAAATATGTTAGAGAAATTATGATGGAATCTTGTAACTTATGGACTGTACCAAGAATGTGATAGGAAATATTACAGTAAAAGGTAGTCAAGATACCATGTGCTACCCGTTTAATGACTTCACCATCAGTAACACATTCAATAACAAAGAAAAAGGAAAAATAATACAAATGAACAAATGATCCAGAAAACTAACACCTGAAATACTCTTGCCATGATGTTTTTTTTTTTTGGGTGGGGGGGTGGGGGTGGGGGTGGGGGAAGCTGGATTTAAGAAAACAGAGTGAACTGGTCTTCTACCTTGACATAGTGCATGAGGACAATTTGGAATATACTCTGCTACTAATATTGTCTTCAGTATTTGAATTTGCAAAGTTATTGAGCTATGTAAAGGAGGAGATTTTGTAACATTACATGTAAGGTGGATCAGAAGGTGAAAAGTTCCAGAAGCAAGTAGGTTTTACAGTCAGTAAAAGTTTAGCAGCAGCAGTAATTGATTTCCAACTGATTGATGATTGAATAGCAATCATGAGACTAAAAGGCAGATTCACAAATATCACAATAGTTACATTATGTGCTCTGACCAAGGATGTAGAGGATGAAAGAAAGACAGTTTCTATGAAATTTTCCAAGAGGTAATTAGTAAGACAACAGGATATGTTATGAAGACGAAGCTCATCGTGGGAGATGCCAATGCTAAAAGCAGAAGGGAAATCATCTGGAAAGGAATAGCTGGGACTGAAAGCCTACATGTTGAAATAATTATAATGAAGTGAGGTTACTATGTTGTGCAAGTGCAGCCAACCTAAAGGTTATGAGCACACACTTTCCTTGGAAGGGCACAAGGTAACTTGGGTATCACCAGATAGAAGACCAAAAATCAAATAGACCATGTCTTGGTAGACCAGAGACATAAAAGCAGTATAATGACCCTGGAAACCATAACGGGAGCCAGGCACGCAGGCACAGACCATTATCTAGACGTAGCAGAGGTACACTGAGGAATAGCCATAGCCCATAGAAAAGCCAAGGGGGGGAGAGGCGGTGGAAGAGCATAAAATATCATAACATTGACATAGACAGATTGAAAGATAGCAGCAAAGTACAGGAGTTTGTCATTAAGTTGCGAAACATATTTGCTGTTCTAACAATGAAAGACAACCTTGACATTGAAGACCATTAGGAAATGATAAAAACAAATGATGAAGAAGGGCACTAGAAGTATGTGGAAAAAGAAAGAAGAAAAATCCATGGTTTTCAGAAGAATGTGAGCAAACAGTGAAAGAAAGAAGAGCAGTGAAGGAAAAACACCTACAAGAGGATTCCAACGAAAGTAAAGAGGCATATGAAAATGTTATCAAAAGAGCAGAGAAGGATAAAAGTGCAGGAAATGCAGGAGGTTTTTACAGATCAGTTAGATTTTTCAAAGATATATACCACTGATGTACGGCATTAAAGATAAAAGTGACATACAGTTCTGGGAAGATCCAAAGGTATGGAAACTTGGAGGGAATATTTTGAGGAGCTTCTAAGTGTTGAAGACAGAAGTGCAGAAATGGAGCAACAACATGATTATCAGAGTGTAGATCTCTCCATGGAACCACTGACAATGGAAGCAACAACAGACTCAATCAAAATACTAAAAAACAGCAAAGCTCCTGGGAGAGATGGCATAACAGCTGAACTGTTTAAGAAGGGTTGAATAAACAATACACAAACATCTGGAATAAAGAAAGACTGCCGGAGGAGTGGAAGATGTGATAATAATACCAGTTCATAAAAAGGACAACAAACAATACAGGAACTACAGAGGCATTTCATTAATTAGCACTGCCTATAAGACATTCTCTAAGATCCTCCAAAAAATTAGAACCATATTTAAAAGTGATAATAAATGAGAAACAAGTGGGATTTATGAAGAATCATTCATCTACTGACCAGACATCCATATTGAAAGAAGTCATATCCAAATATTGGGAGTATAAAAAGCAATGGCAATACTTTTTGTTGCTTTTAAGAAAGCCTATGACAATATATCCAGAAATAAGTTGTGGGAGAAAACGGAGAGATTAGGAATACCAAAGAAGATTATAAATCTTATGAAAAAGACACTGAAAGCCTCAAAGGGGTAGTGAAAATGGGTGGAGAATATTCCAAGGTGTTTGACATAAAAAAAGGAGTCAGGCAAGGAGATGGAATATCACCCCTCTTGTTCCACATTGTAATACAGGAAGCACTGGATGCAGCAAGTGAAGCAGAAAAGGGAATTAAAATAAGAACAAAAGTAAATGTACTGGCCCTTGCAGATGACGTAGCACTAATCACTGAAAATCCGGATGACCTTAAAATGCTAGAAAAACGACTATTTTTTAAAAAAGCAAAGAAAGATGGATTAGAAGTAAAAGATGAGAAGACAAAATTCATGAGGGCAGAGAGAAATCACAGAACAAAAAGATGGAATACTCTGGAAATCAATAAACACATGGTTGAAGTAGATGAGCTTAAATATCTGGGAGTAATAGTAAACAACAAAAACAAAGAGAAGCAAGAAATAGATGTGAATATCAAAGTTGCATCCAGAGCATCATACACACTCAACAAACTACTGCTATCTAAAAAAATTTCAAGAGGAATAAAAGTAAGAATACATAAAACTTATAATCAGACCAGTATTACTATATGGGGCAGAAATATGGAGAATAGATAAATACATGGAGAGGAAGCTAAAAGTTTTTGAAAATAAAATCCTGCGAAAGATATTTGGACCAAACTATGAGGGAGGAGAATGGTGCAGATGAAAGAACAGGGAGCTCAGGGCACTACACAATGAAACAGACGTACTTGCAGAAGCCAAAACAAGAAGACTAAGATGGGCTGGCCATGTCTATAGAAGAGAGCAGGGTTCTTTACTGAGAGAAGTCTCAGACAATGAAGCAGAAGGATGAAGACCTCTAGATAGGCCAAAAATGAGGTCGAGAGACCAGGTTGCCAAGGGTCTCTGGATACTGGTAGCAAGGAAAGAAAACAGAATACTGTGGAAAAGGCTTCTTGACAAGTATAAAAACAGACTGTGATTTGTGGGGCCAGGAGAGAAACAATAAGTACATGTAAAAAAGATTTCTTGCATTTGTTTCTCAACAGCTGCTTATGGTATTGCCATAGTGATCAAAAATAGTGAACTGAGTGCCAATTAAAATCTTTATCTTTGGAGTAGTAGTGGAGTTGAACATACATCTATCCCCACATGAAAAGATGTACTTTCAGTAGCTGGTGTCTCCATTTTATGTTCTTTTTCCTTCATGTCAACAGTGACCACAATAAGCAACATCTGACCTCAAAAATGTTTAACACTATTAACATGTGGTCCTACACTCGCGTAGTGTTTGAATGTAATCTGATATCCAAAGCAAATGGCAGCAAGTGATTACAGGTACAATAAACAGTTACAATGAAGGAATAAAGTATTTATGAGACTTTTAATTCCTTAAAGAGAATGAGTGACAGGAATTTTTCATAAACACATAGCTAATCTGCTGTCCAGTTAATGCACTAACAACATGTAGCAAACGCAGATTTGTGACTGTCGGGAGCACAGAGACCACTGTGAATAATATACAGGTGAAACAACCTCAAGTCACACACAGTGTGATTTCATAACAGGTTTCATCTATCGCATGTGGGCACCATCAGTTAACTGTTGCCAAGGTGCCAAGAAGTTGGAGGTTAAAAGTACCATTCGGTGGAATGGTCAGACTTTGCACTTCTAAGCCTTTGAAATGTTGCAACTACAGGAACAATTAAGCACACTGTATGTCTGCTTTTAGAAAGAATGCAAACTCAACAGCTTCGTTGCTTTGTTATGTGCCTATCTGCTGCCCAGTAGGCTCTGCTTATTTACTTTCCGACATTTTACTAACTTACCAGAATTTCATGTATTCATAAGTTATTTGATACATGTCAAACAAAATTATTTTAATATACAATCAATAATCTACACTGATGTATATGTATGTACCAGAGATGTTTAGTCTTGGAAGCATAGAAACTTGGTGCAATTTTTTAGAAAACCGACTAAGTATGCCGTATGCAGCTATGAAGTGTAGTATGTTATAGCTCGATTTTTGTGCAACAGATTGCTGATAACTACAAGTGGTCAATTTTTTCCCTATATTGTTCAATCATTTATAGTGTTCTGTAGATGCCATGATAAAGGAGAATCTTCAGGGATACAACACAGGTCAAGCTATATGTCAACAATGTGATGTGATACTCAGGAACTGTGCTTACTACAGTTGAAGGAAATAAAGTAAAATGAATAGGACAGTCACGGCCTTTGCAAATGTTGCTGCTTATCATTTATATGTTTACTGTGTAGATGACCAAATTATTACTGCTCATAAAACAATAGTTATCATGTGTTGTATGAATACAGTTCTGACATGTCAGAGTCGATGATATGAGTATTGGCATGCCACATGTTTGCTCTAAGATAAGACTAAATAATAAAACAGGCAGAACACATCAGTTTAATTACACATAAGTGGGATACTACCTCTTATTAGATAATATCTGTAGAGTCTACAGTGACCAGAAGACCCTATAGCAATACCTACATGACATTTTTTAGCATGAGATCTATCAGCTATTCTATTTTACTTTCTTATACAGTCAAAAAACTATAATTTGTATATGTAATTTGCTGCCACAAAAAATGTGAAGTGAATATCTAGCAAACTATGTGCATCTTCTAGTTTGGAAAGCTTAATAGAAGAATCTTTGTACCTGACCCACAATGGTTTACTGAATGAAGACACCAATAATTCCCTAACAGTGTCACATAATCAGAGTGGTAACCACAGCTTACCTCTTTTGTTTTTGATAAAGTATTCTTCCATTTCTCTCTAACTGCTTCCTTCTCCAATGATTTTAATTCTGCTTCTCCATTCACGGCAACCTAGTAACCATAATCTTTGCTAAAATGATGGCTGACACCTTGTGTGGTTTTAAATAAAGGTATTAACTCAGTAGTATAAATCAAATTAAAGTTTAATATGTGAATAACAACATAGAAACCAGTTATTAAAATAAGAATTAAAGAATTAAAAGTTTTTGGACACAGGTTCCTCTCAGAAACACACATACTTTTTTTATTTTTATTTTTTTATTTTTTCAAAATGTAAAAATAAGTACAGTAACATTTACTCCTATATCTTATATACAACAAACTTAACCACCCTCAATGAAGGACTCTTGAAACAGAAAATATATAAAGGCCAAAAACACAGAGAGAAATAAAGGGAAAAGTGAGGAAAAAACCTATATTAAGGACATAATAATATATCTAAAAACAAAGATGATGAGACTTACCAAACTAAAGTGCTGGCAGGATGATAGACACACAAACAAACACAAACATACACTCAAAATTCAAGCTTTCGCAACCAACGGTTGCTTCGTCAGGAAAGAGGGAAGGAGAGGGAAAGACGAAAGGATGTGGGTTTTAAGGAAGAGGGTAAGGAGTCATCCCAATCCAGGGAGAAAGACTTACCTTAGGGGGAAAAAAGGAAAGGTATACACTTGCACACACACACATATCCATCCGCACATACACAGACACAAGCAGACATTTGTAAAGGCAAAGAGTTTGGGCAGAGATGTCAGTCGAGGCGGAAGTACAGAGGCAAAGATGTTGTTGGAAGACAGGTGAGGTATGAGCGGCGGCAAATTGAAATTAGAAATTAGCAGAGATTGAGGCCTGGCGGATAACGAGAAGAGAGGATATGCTGAAGGGCAAGTTCCCATCTCCAGAGTTCTGACAGATTGGTGTTAGTGGGAAGTATCCAGATAACCCGGACGGTGTAACACTGTGCCAAGATGTGCTGGCCGTGCACCAAGCCATGTTTAGCCACAGGGTGATCCTCATTACCAACAAACACTGTCTGCCTGTGTCCATTCATGTGAATGGACAGTTTATAGCTGGTCATTCCCACATAAAGCTTCACAGTGTAGGCAGGTCAGTTGGTAAATCACGTGGGTGCTTTCACATGTTGCTCTGCCTTTGATCGTGTACACCTTCTGGGTTACAGGACTGGAGTAGGTGGTGGTGGGAGGGTGCATGGGACAGGTTTTACACCGGGGGCGGTTACAAAGGTAGGAGCCATAGGGTAGGGAAGGTGGTTTGGGGATTTCATAGGGATGAACTAAGAGGTTACGAAGGTTAGGTGGACGGCGGAAAGACACTCTTGGTGGAGTGGGGAGGATTTCATGAAGGATGGATCTCATTTCAGGGCAGGATTTGAGGAAGTCGTATCCCTGCTGGAGAGCCACATTCTGGAGAGTCTGATTCAGTCCCGGAAAGTATCCTGTCACAAGTGGGGCACTTTTGGGGTTCTTCTGTTGGAGGTTCTGGGTTTGAGGGGATGAGGAAGTGGCTCTGGTTATTTGCTTCTGTACCAGGTCGGGAGGGTAGTTGCGGGATGCGAAAGCTGTTTTCAGGTTGTTGGTGTAATGGTTCAGGGATTCCGGACTGGAGCAGATTCGTTTGCCACGAAGACTTAGGCTGTAGGGAAGGGACCGTTTGATGTGGAATGGGTGGCAGCTGTCATAATGGAGGTACTGTTGCTTGTTGGTGGGTTTGATGTGGACGGACGTGTGAAGCTGGCCATTGGACAGGTGGAGGTCAACGTCAAGGAAAGTGGCAAGGGATTTGGAGTAGGACCAGGTGAACCTGATGGAATCAAAGGAGTTGAGGTTGGAGAGGAAATTCTAGAGTTCTTCTTCACTGTTGAGTCCAGGTCATGAAAATGTCATCAATAAATCTGTACCAAATTTTGGGTTGGCAGGCCTGGGTAACCAAGAAGGCTTCCTCTAAGCGACCCATGAATAGGTTGGCGTACGAGGGGGCCATCCTGGTACCCATGGCTGTTCCCTTTAATTGTTGGTATGTCTGGCCTTCGAAAGTGAAGAAGTTGTGGGTCAGGATGAAGCTGGATGAGGTAATGAGGAAAGAGGTTTTAGGTAGGGTGGCAGGTGATCGGCGTGAAAGGAAGTGCTCCATCGCAGCGAGGCCCTGGACGTGTGGAATATTTGTGTATAAGGAAGTGGCATCAATGGTTACATGGATGGTGTCCAGGGGTAACAGACTGGGTAAGGATTCCAGGCGTTCGAGAAAGTGGTTGGTGTCTTTGATGAAGGATGGGAGACTGCATGTAATGGGTTGAAGGTGTTGATCTACGTAGGCAGAGATATGTTCTGTGGGGGCTTGGTAACCAGCTACAATGGGACGGCTGGGATGATTGGGTTTGTGAATTTTAGGAAGAAGGTAGAAGGTAGGGGTGCGGGGTGTTGGTGGAGTCAGGAGGTTGATGGAGTCAGGTGAAAGGTTTTGTAGGGGGCCTAAGGTTTTGAGGATTCCTTGAAGCTCTGCTTGGACATCAGGAATGGGATTACCTTGGCAAACTTTGTAAGTAGTGTTGTCTGAAAGCTGACGCAGTCCCTCAGCCACATACTCCCGGCGATCAAGTACCACGGTCGTGGAACCCTTGTCTGTACTCTCTGCTGGAAATATCACTTTGCCACGAAGAAAAACGATCCTAATCCTACTCCTAATGATCCAACTCCCCAAGACACTATCCAAATTGAACCCTGCCTGGAACAGTTCCGTCCTCCGTCACAGCGGGACACACCTCCTCTTCCTCAAAATCACCCTATCCAAACTATCCAGGAATTTCTGACTTCCAGCCTTGCCTCTCAATCCTTCTCAAAAAACCTTAAACCTACTCCCAACATCACCACTGCTGAAGCCCAGGTTATCCGTGACCTGAAGGCTGACCGATCCATCGTCATTCTTCCAGCGGACAAGGGTTCCACGACCATGGTACTTGATCGCCGGGAGTATGTGGCTGAGGGACAGCGTCAGCTTTCAGACAACACTACTTACAAAGTTTGCCAAGGTAATCCCATTCCTGATGTCCAAGCAGAGCTTCAAGGAATCCTCAAAACCTTAGGCCCCCTACAAAACCTTTCACCTGACTCCATCAACCTCCTGACTCCACCAACACCCCGCACCCCTACCTTCTACCTTCTTCCTAAAATTCACAAACCCAATCATCCCAGCCGTCCCATTGTAGCTGGTTACCAAGCCCCCACAGAACATATCTCTGCCTACGTAGATCAACACCTTCAACCCATTACATGCAGTCTCCCATCCTTCATCAAAGACACCAACCACTTTCTCGAACGCCTGGAATCCTTACCCAGTCTGTTACCCCTGGACACCATCCATGTAACCATTGATGCCACTTCCTTATACACAAATATTCCACACGTCCAGGGCCTCGCTGCGATGGAGCACTTCCTTTCACGCCGATCACCTGCCACCCTACCTAAAACCTCTTTCCTCATTACCTTATCCAGCTTCATCCTGACCCACAACTTCTTCACTTTCGAAGGCCAGACATACCAACAATTAAAGGGAACAGCCATGGGTACCAGGATGGCCCCCTCGTACGCCAACCTATTCATGGGTCGCTTAGAGGAAGCCTTCTTGGTTACCCAGGCCTGCCAACCCAAAATTTGGTACAGATTTATTGATGACATTTTCATGACCTGGACTCAACAGTGAAGAAGAACTCTAGAATTTCCTCTCCAACCTCATCTCCTTTGATTCCATCAGGTTCACCTGGTCCTACTCCAAATCCCTTGCCACTTTCCTTGACGTTGACCTCCACCTGTCCAATGGCCAGCTTCACACGTCCGTCCACATCAAACCCACCAACAAGCAACAGTACCTCCATTATGACAGCTGCCACCCATTCCACATCAAACGGTCCCTTCCCTACAGCCTAAGTCTTCGTGGCAAACGAATCTGCTCCAGTCCGGAATCCCTGAACCATTACACCAACAACCTGAAAACAGCTTTCGCATCCCGCAACTACCCTCCCGACCTGGTACAGAAGCAAATAACCAGAGCCACTTCCTCATCCCCTCAAACCCAGAACCTCCAACAGAAGAACCCCAAAAGTGCCCCACTTGTGACAGGATACTTTCCGGGAATGGATAAGACTCTCCAGAATGTGGCTCTCCAGCAGGGATACGACTTCCTCAAATCCTGCCCTGAAATGAGATCCATCCTTCATGAAATCCTCCCCACTCCACCAAGAGTGTCTTTCCACCGTCCACCTAACCTTCTTAACCTCTTAGTTCATCCCTATGAAATCCCCAAACCACCTTCCCTACCCTATGGCTCCTACCTTTGTAACCGCCCCCGGTGTAAAACCTGTCCCATGCACCCTCCCACCACCACCTACTCCAGTCCTGTAACCCAGAAGGTGTACACGATCAAAGGCAGAGCCACGTGTGAAAGCACCCACGTGATTTACCAACTGACCTGCCTACACTGTGAAGCTTTATGTGGGAATGACCAGCAACAAACTGTCCATTCGCATGAATGGACACAGGCAGACAGTGTTTGTTGGTAATGAGGATCACCCTGTGGCTAAACATGCCTTGGTGCACGGCCCGCACATCTTGGCACAGTGTTACACCGTCCGGGTTATCTGGATACTTCCCACTAACACCAATCTGTCAGAACTCTGGAGATGGGAACTTGCCCTTCAGCATATCCTCTCTTCTCGTTATCCGCCAGGCCTCAATCTCTGCTAATTTCTAATTTCAATTTGCCGCCGCTCATACCTCACCTGTCTTCCAACAACATCTTTACCTCTGTACTTCCGCCTCAACTGTCATCTCTGCCCAAACTCTTTGCCTTTACAAATGTCTGCTTGTGTCTGTGTATGTGCGGATGGATATGTGTGTGTGTGCAAGTGTATACCTTTCCTTTTTTCCCCCTAAGGTAAGTCTTTCCGCTCCCTGGATTGGGATGACTCCTTACCCTCCTCCTTAAAACCCACATCCTTTCGTCTTTCCTGACGAAGCAACCGTTGGTTGCGAAAGCTTGAATTTTGAGTGTATGTTTGTGTTTGTTTGTGTGTCTATCGACCTGCCAGCACTTTCGTTTGGTAAGTCACATCATCTTTGTTTTTAGATATATTTTTCCCACGTGGAATGTTTTCCTCTATTATATTGACATAATAATATGTGACATGAGATGAGAATGATGAGGCACAGCTAAGCTGAGAGTGAAAAATTGTGACAGACAGAGGAAATTGAAAGTTCCTCATTCAAAGAAGGAAGAAAGAAAGGGAAATTACAAGGTAATGCTCAGTCAACGATGACGTCTTTGGGCATGGAGCACAAACTGAGACTCAACAGAAATGAGACATGAAACCAGTTGTTGTCTTTAAACAGAAACCATTCCTATGTACATTGTAAGTAAAATATAAAAGAAAAGCAAAATCACAATGGCTGTTTGGGGTCTCTAACTCCTCTCAAATGCAGTTCCAGCATCTCATCAACTGTAAAACCTCACTTGTGATCTACTGAAAAATTAAGAAGTACACTGAAAAAATAAAACATTCTGTAGAATCTGAAGTGAATAATAAAAAATACACTAATGTACAAATTTTATTATGCTTCAAACTTCTTTCAGTAATCATCTTGAGGTTGAAGCTCTTTTGCGTGTGTTTGTTTTAACAATTACATATGTTTTTGGTTGGGGTCCGCCTTTAGTAAAACACAGTTTTGTTTGTTGTCCCAGACATTGTCACTGACAGCTAAAACTCAATACACAGAACCTTACATGAAGAAGATGAGAAAACAAGAAGACACAAGTGAAACATAATTTGCAGACGGCAAACTGTAAAGAAGAACAGACACTGTAAAAACGTAATACAGCAGGAAAACCACACCATGTGCTAAGAAGCCATAATAATAAAAAAAGAACTCTGATGATGCTGCAACTGCAGTGAAACATATCTGGGACAACAAATAAAATTGTGTTTTGCAAAAAGCAAACCCCACCCAAAAACATTTGTTATCTTTCAGTAATAATAAAATTGGGTTACACAGAAACGAGCTCTAAGCTTCATAACAGCAGAACACAGCGTGCTGTGCAATGTCCCAAACAGAAGGAAGTATCCACTGCTTGAAATGCCACAAATACTTCACTATTTTGATATTTAAAGCCAACCATAGTAATGAGAATATGTTGACAATTCTTTATTCCCCACAATTGTAATGGACATCTTTAAATCTATTACTGTCTAACCTACCTAAAAGGTTTTGAGAACATAATCATGTTTAATCAACAACAAACAACTGTAATGTAAAATATGTAGGCCTGCACTGAAAATTTACCTTCAATGGACAAGGTATTTACAGAAAATAACGATGCCACTTTTAGAATTTTTAACGTACAAACCAGACATTTATGCCACAAAAAGTAACAAATGTTGTGACACCTTTAAAAAAACACATAGAAGTACATGCTGCACAAAAATAAAGTGCTGTTGAATTCAAATGTTTGACATCAAATAGAAAAAGAATAGCCATCTATAAGACAGAATCCATTTCTACACGCCAAACACTACATTTAAGCCTAAAAATACTTTCTGGAATTATGCTTACTTTACCATAATTTATGCAATACATACCTTTCCAATTTTACTTATCTTCTTCAGCATACCTTGCTTAGAATGAGGCTGTTGTCTGTTTTTGGATAACAAATGTTCTTTGTGCTGTAGATAAACCCATGATTTAGTATGAGACAACAAATACAAACAGGAGAATTATTTTCAGATTTGAACTGCTAATTTTTACCTTCGTCTTTACTTTACTTTTAACTTTTTCTATATGAGAAGCCAATCTAATGGTTTCATTTAAATCACTGGGTTGCTCTTTAGGAGACATAGCTTCATTTTTTGGATCAATTGTGGAATGTTCTTGTACCAGACCAAGTTTTGATGTATTTTCCTGCAACAGAGAAATTGCAGCGCAAGAAAATTTTTTTGCACAGTCACTCTTCTTTACACACACATCCACACTTGAGCAGCACTGCTTACATGCACAGGGACAATATTCGTGTCACTGTTCAGTTTCTCTGGCGAATGAAAAACGGAGGTGGACGGAGAGGTTGTTCTCACTGTAGGAGATGGGACTTCTATCACATCACTACTGGAGGCTTTTGACTTCGGTGACAGTGAATGGCTACTGCTTTTCTTCCTTCTTCTGTCTTTAGTAGCTGACACAATAGATGAAACACTTCGTGCTGTAGGAGATGTAAATGTTGTTTCCATTTGCTCCATCTCTCTATGTACAATAACTTCAGATACCACAGTGTAGCTATCCATTTCATCGTTAACCTATAAATCACAAACAGCAATGAAATTATAATACTCAATAATTTTTAAGGCTCTGATCGCGGAGCTACTGTTTATAACCCTCTGAACTATTCATTATTTCATCACCAAATTCGTTTCAGTCAAATGAAAAGTGTTCTACAAGAAAGCTGTCACTCCCATCGCGTTTAATAATATTACTAACCCAAGCTGACGATTTCGACTGCCGGCGAATAGTTTTAAGTTCTTCCTCGGTCACTATATCGCCTTCTTCAATATCTTCTGTCCCCTTTCGATGTTTGCGCGACATTGTCACAAATATATCAAAGTATCATTGTATTACAAACATAAACACAAGCACGTTGCCATGGAAACGACGTAAACAAATATATCAGAGACGTAGCGAATAAGGATGCCACCGACACAGTGAGGTTAACCTCCTTGCACCGACCATAGATCACTGACCAAGACGCTCGAATTTTATCACGGGCGAATTTTGTTGGAGGAAAAGGATATCACGTTAGACTGTTGTCACAGTTAGAGTGTGATATAAAGTACCAAGATGCAAAATTATCACCAATAACATTGTAATTCGGATCGCTCTATGTAATATTTATTCATTTACTCTTGTTCGCTAGTAATTAAGCAGCAAATCTGCGCATTACATTTCCTGTTTCTGCCGAAGTTCACGCTTAAAGAAGTGCAGCAATTGTTGTGTCCAGACTGCTTGCAGAACGACATGTACAGTGGGCAGTACGGAGAGTGCGGCAGCACGACAAAAATAACTGCAAGCAAATATATGCAGACAGGTATTACAGCAGTGGATAAACCTGTAACAGAATCAACTGTAGATTATCAGATGCAGATTGATATGGATGTAGCAAGTACTCGTAAACTCCCAGCGGATGTAAGTGCAGTTGCTAAGAACGAGAAGAAGAAAATCATTGCTACTAATATTTCTAGGATAGTCTCTGAAAGAACAAATGGCTCTCGAAATAAATGTAAGGTAGTAAAAGTGTGTGCACCATCTGTCACAGCATAAACATCAATGAGAACACTGCTCAGAATATTATTAACCTCCAGCTTACCAAGACTTTATAGATATACTGATGCTGGTCCAAATGTTTTTTATGTAAGTAAGAATGTAGGCAGACTACACCCAATGGCAGTTGGGAAAATGATCCATTACATCTAACAATAGTAGAAGTAGTTGCTGTTGTGTTATTCATCGATAGATCCCTTTTAGAAGGATATTGGGAACCTCCTAATTAAAGAACAACAAAAATAAAGTAAATCACACATACAGAAATTTACATATGTATGGGTATAGTATGATTGGGATGGAACAGGGGTAGTTAGCCATGGCTTTATAGAAGGAACCATTCCAGCATTCGCCTGAAGTAATTTAGGGAAATCCCAAGGAACTTAAATCAGCAGAGCCTCCACTCTTCTAAATACGAGGTCAACTCTGTTTAAAACAGTGCTGCTTCATTCAGTTTATATCTAGTGTACAATACTGTTTCACAAATAAGTTATGTAGTAATGCAAATGGCTAATACTACGGTGTTCATTCATTTCTTACTCCCAGTCACTGCACTATACACACATTGTTTCATAACACTACACACAGTATGAACCGACACCAGGACTATTAAGGGCACTGCAACTTTAAATTTGCTGGGCTGAAAAATTGAATCAGCAGCGAGATGTTGAGCTCAGAAGAAGTATGAGGCGTTAGTAACATATATATAGCTTTGGGTGTAGGATTTAACAGAAAAGTAAAAAAGAAGGAAAAATGTAGTCTTGAAGTGTTTTGATATCATCGTTATTATTTACTTGTCTTGCACTTTTACTAACTGCCTAGTCTGTGTTAACTAAGTAATCCTTTAATTTATTGATTCTATTGCTTAACATATATTTTTAATTGCTTTTTTAAACACATTTATTTATGCTGTTTCTTTCATCTCCTCTGGTATTTTATTGTACAGTTTTATTCCTTGGTAGAAAATGCTGTTTTGAGTTTTGTTTATTCTTTCTTGGTAAATTTAATTCCAGTCTAGAGTTTGCTCCATGGTCATAGATGGAGCTGTAGTTGATTGTGCAGTCATTATCAGTGTTACTTTTGATGTGTACAATGAATTCATCTAATATTTAAGATTATTGTTTTTGTGACCCTTTTCTGCAGTTCTAAAATTGTGTTCATATTTTGTCTATTTGTTCCCCAGAAAAAGAGTCCACATTCAAGAACTAAGTGTAGGTATGAACAGTATGTACCTAAAAGACATTGTCTGTTACACATTGATGACAGGACCCTATGTTCACAACATGTTGATGACATTATGCTTGAAGTAGCCTTATGTTCTCACACCACTTTAACTGAGGATTAATATTCATTTATTATACTGTCCATAAAGGTGCCACCTCCATTTCATTTAACAATGTCATTTCCCCTCTTCAAACTGAAATTTGTATCATTAATTTTCTTTTGTTCATTGTTATTGATCAATTGTAAACTGGCTTCAAGATTTCATTTGCTTTCTATGCAAGGAATTCTGTTTTCTTGGTGACTACGCTCCAGCTGTCATCAACAAAGATAATTTTTCCCCATGGAAAGTCACAGATGACTACTGGGAAGTCATAGATGCATTGGTCCAAATATGATACCCAGAGGAACACCTATTTTAATGTATTTTGGTTCTGATAAGTGATTTAGTAAAAGTTCATATTTATTTGAGGTATGAGTTATCTCCACGCTTTGCATCCTATCTGGTAGATATGACAGGAGCCACTCATTAGCTACCCCTCTTTTTCCTAATGCTATAGCTTATTTAGTAGAAACTTATGGTCAATTGTATCAAAAACCTTAAAAATCTCTAGAAATATGCCTGAAATACACTAATATTTGTCAAGAGCAAGAAGTACTAATTTTGTGACTTCTGCTATGGCTGATTCCATACTTCTACCACTTTAGGAACCAACTGTGATTCACTTAAAAGGTTGTACTTATTCAAATAATTTATTAGTCTAGCTTTCCTATGTGATTCAATTATTTTTGTGAACGGTGACAGCTGGAAAATGGGCCAGAAATTTTCTCTGTCCTCTGTTTTACCTTTCTTTAACAGGGGTGCAACCCTTACCTGTTTTAAATACTCTAGAAATTTCCCTGATGCGAAGGATTCAGTTATTATATTTGTTAGGGGACCTTGTATACACTCTATGCAATGTTTCAGTACACACACTGTTACTTCAGCTAGGCCAACTGACATTTTAATTTTGATTTTTGTATAGTTTTACTGACTTCCTTTTCTGTGATTAGTAGTAACATCATTGCACTTATTGCATAATTCTTTACAGGTTTTATATTAGTTTTCGGGAATTTTTGCTGTAAATTCTCTGTAATATTTGAAAAATGCTCATTTACATGTTCGCTTTGTTTCCATCCCTTGTCTTCCTGCCTCCTTTTTATGAAATCCCAGTCTTCTTTGCTTTTATTATATGCTTTGTATATTATTTTGACATTGAATGACTTTTTTGGAGCCATCAGTACCTTCCTACAAAAACGTTTTCTACATAAGGTAGAAATTTAAGACCTCTGGCTCATTATGACTCTTTCATAGAACTGGGTTACCTAGGAGCCTGGGATGACTTATTAATACCTGCTGTTACCCCTTTGTTTTTGTGAGACGTTGTTACTAATATACTATGGGAGCTAAATGTAACATACTGGTCATTTCCGTTTCAGGTAGAAAAAAGGCTCAAAATAGAAGTAAAGAGTGAAGATATTGATAAGAACATTGAGAATTCACAAGTACTGGCCAGAAAATATATTGATGTGTACATTCCCTACTATCTTATATTCAAACAAATTAAATGAAGTTGTATATTAGAAGGTAGCAGCAGAGAAACAGTTAGTTGAAATACAGTCACCTATTAGAGCTGTAAATGCAAAAAGGAAGGACTATATCAATCTTCAATTTTGTGTGCTGACTTTTGACAGTCAGTCTCTTCCACAGTACACACAGATTCACAGAATGAGATGTATGGTAGATCCAAATATTCTGGCAGAAACTGATCAAGATTTTGACACACAAGCAAGGAGTCCCACAGACAACCATACTCCAGCAATTACATCTACATCTACATCTACATCCATACTCCGCAAGCCACCTGGCGGTGTGTGGCGGAGGGTACCTTGAGTACCTCTATCGGTTCTCCCTTCTAATCCAGTCTCGTATTGTTCGTGGAAAGAAAGATGGTCGGTATGGCTCTGTGTGGGCTCCTATCTCTCTGATTTTATCCTCATGGTCTCTTCGCGAGATATACGTAGGAGGGAGCAATATACTGCTTGACTCCTCGGTGAAGGTGTGTTCTCGAAACTTCAACAAAAGCCCGTACCGAGCTACTGAGCGTCTCTCCTGCAGAGTCTTCCACTGGAGTTTATCTATCATCTCCATAACGCTTTCGCGATTACTAAATGATCCTGTAACGAAGCGCGCTGCTCTCCGTTGGATCTTCTCTATATCTTCTATCAACCCTATCTGGTACGGATCCCACACTGCTGAGCTGTACTCAAGCAGTGGGCGAACAAGCGTACTGTAACCTACTTCCTTTGTTTTCGGATTGCATTTCCTTAGGATTCTTCCAATGAATCTCAGTCTGGCATCTGCTTTACCGACGATCAACATTATATGATCATTCCATTTTAAATCACTCCTAATGCGTACTCCCAGATAATTTATGGTATTAACTGCTTCCAGTTGCTGACCTGCTATTTTGTAGCTAAATGATAAAGGATCTATCTTTCTGTGTATTCGCAGCACATTACACTTGTCTACATTGAGATTCAATTGCCATTCCCTGCACCATGCGTCAATTTGCTGCAGATCCTCCTGCATTTCAGTACAATTTTCCATTGTTACAACCTCTCGATACACCACAGCATCATCCGCAAAAAGCCTCAGTGAACTTCCGATGTCATCCACAAGGTCATTTATGTATATTGTGAATAGCAACGGTCCTATGACACTCCCCTGCTGCACACCTGAAATCACTCTTACTTCGGAAGACTTCTCTCCATTGAGAATGACATGCTGCGTCCTGTTATCTAGGAACTCCTCAATCCAATCACACAATTGGTCTGATAGTCCATATGCTCTTACTTTGTTCATTAAATGACTGTGGGGAACTGTATCGAACGCCTTGCGGAAGTCAAGAAACACGGCATCTACCTGTGAACCCGTGTCTATGGCCCTCTGAGTCTCGTGGACGAATAGCGCGAGCTGCGTTTCACATGACTGTCTTTTTCGAAACCCATGCTGATTCCTACAGAGTAGATTTCTTGTCTCCAGAAAAGTCATTATACTCGAACACAATACGTGTTCCAAAATTCTACAACTGATCGACGTTAGAGATATAGGTCTATAGTTCTGCACATCTGCTCGACGTCCCTTCTTGAAAACGGGGATGACCTGTGCCCTTTTCCAATCCTTTGGAACGCTACGCTCTTCTAGAGACCTACGGTACACTGCTGCAAGAAGGGGGGCAAGTTTCTTCGCGTACTCTGTGTAAAATTGAACTGGTATCCCATCAGGTCCAGAGGCCTTTCCTCTTTTGAGCGATTTTAATTGTTTCTCTATCCCTCTGTCGTCTATTTCTATATCTACCATTTTGTCATCTGTGCGACAATCTAGAGAAGGAACTACAGTGCAATCTTCCTCTGTGAAACAATTACAGTAGAGATCACTCCTTAATTCAGTTTCAAGTGGACCTAGTGACTTGTTTACATTGCTGGCAACCAGACCTTGCTACATACTGCTCACGTCCAGAATATATTTGCCAGCAGTAAATACGACAATTGGTTATGTGGAACAATTTATCTTTTAAAGAAGGAGGATGAATCTGTGCATTACACACTATGTCCAGGCAGCTTATCATTATGGTCAAATAAATGTACACAGTGGTAATTCGGATTCAGCCACTTCTCATTAGGAGCTACACATAGTACCCCCTCTTAAAAAATAATGAAACTCCGAATTTAGACATACTAATTATGGAAAAACTAAACATCACTTCACATATAACCCATACATACTCATCTCAGTATTGAAATAAAGTGGGAGAACTTGTAGGAAATCAAGTAAAAAGTGTGTGTCTATTAAACCCTTTTATGTTATGAAATATTTGAGCTAATAAACCTGAGAATAAGGAAGCTTACTCTGCTATATATCAGCAGATCAATAGGGTAATCCATGGGAATCGATCTCTAACATCCTGAGACATCAATACAGAACCAACCAAACCCACCAAACTCCGAGACCACAACCGTCACAAGAAACTTGTAAATATAAGCGTACCAACTGTGCAACAAACAAACAGGGTGCTCATACTGAGTGGTCATGTATAAAAACATGACAGGAAATGTAATGAACTTTAGACATGGCTGTTAGATGTATCCAGTAGAATGCCTTTAAGATAGGACTGAGAAGAGGAGGTGTCGCCGTTATGATAGATTCACATCTCTCATTTCATGCAGTCTTCTTACAGTTACCAGTGAGTGAGTTGCAGGTAGACGCTACAGTAATAAAAATGGTAACAAGAGAATTTTGCATTGCATCTATATACAAATCTCCTTGTACAAGAAGAAGCACATCTCCTTCGATCAATCACTTCAGGCAGTTGCCAATTCCATGAATGCTGTGTGGGGACTTCAATGCACATTATCATGAATGGAGGCTTGAAATGAATGATGCACATAGAACAGAACAATAGAAGCAATAGACAACAATTTAATAATACTGAATAACGGATCAGCAATAACAATTGATTCACCACTGAAAAGATGATCAGCTGTTGATATTACACTATGATCCTCTTATTTTTCGTAGTATGTTAGTGAGTGGAAAACGAACGCTGACATGCAGGGGTCAGGTCACTTCTGACTGAAATTAAATTGAGTGTCTATAAAGGAAAATTTAGTAGTTCACCAATAAAACCTTCATATTGGTCTAAATTTACGTCATCTGCAGAAAAGTATTACATTGGCTCGATGAAAGTCATACAACTTCCGAAAAATATGATTCATTCCTGGATATAATAAATGCGGCTGCAACATATTGCATTTCAGAGTATACAAAAAAATAAAAACTAAGCATCTTTCAATAGTTTGGTGGCATCAGGACTGCTCAAGAGCCACAGTTCAAGGTTATGGGGCATTGATGAAATATAGATCACATCAGACATTGGATAATAACTTGAAATATAAATGCTTTCACATCAAAGTTAAGAGGGTTAAGAAAGCATCTTGGATAGTAACAGATTCAGTATGGTGAGCATATGGAACACTGTCAAACCTTTCTGTTGTAAACAACTGAATTCAGGCACAAAACATATGGAAGGTAGGAAACCTTTGTGGGTAAAATAGCGCCATCAAATATGCCAGGCAAAACATATTTTATATTATACAATAACAATGTCAACAATCATTTTCTCCTCTCCTCTCACAGAACAGGAAATGCGGAGAGCACTTTATTTAAATTCCAGTATATGTCCTGGTGTTGACAACATATGGTACTCAATGACCACTCATCCACCACACAGAGGCTTTAATGTCTTATTGAAACTATTTAATCAAATATGGCATCAGGATGGTTCATCCTATACTGAAGGCCAATAAGGACCCTTAAATTGCCGAATGTAATAGGCAAATAACATTATGATCTTGAAGAAAAAGGCTGGAAAGTTTAATACAAGAAAGGCTGATGTGAAGGTTAGAGTCAAGGAACATTTTGCTAAATGATAATTAAATCAATACCCTACACTGTCGACAGGTGTTGATATACATCAATGGGGACAGTTGAAAATGTGTGCCCCGACCAGGACTCGAACCCGGGATATCCCGCTTACATGGCAGATGCTCTATCCATCTGGGCCACCGAGGGCATAGAGGATAGTGCAACTGCAGGGACTTATCCCTTGCACGCTTCCCGTGAGACCCACATTCCCAACTTAATGTCCACACACTACATTCGTAATTCCCCTGCCCATTACACTCATTACTCGTGGCAGACAATCTTACCGAGTCCTGTAAGAGTTCAGGCAATACGTGTGCATCTGTACAGAAGAAGAAGGTCAATGGCCGGTTAGCCTTAACTATATGAAGATGGTATCTGTTCTTTCAGACATGTCAGAAAGAACAGATACCATTAGTGACCATGCAGCACTCTAGAATGATATGATAATTAAATCAAGACCCTACGCTGCCGACAGTATGGACATTAAGTTGGGAATGCGGGTCTCAAGGGGAGTGTGCAACGTATAAGTCCCTGCAGTCGCACTATCCTGTGTTCCCTCGGTGGCTCAGATGGCTAGAGCATCTGACATGTAAGCAGGAGATCCCGAGTTCCAGTCCCGGTCAGGGCACACATTTTCAACTGTCCCCTTTGATGTATATCAACATCTGTCGACAGTGTAGGGTCTTGATTAAATTATCATTTCATTCTAGAGTGCTGCATCGTCACCGATGGTGTCTGTTCTTATGGGCATATCTGAAAGAACAGATACAATCTTCATATATGTTTTGCTAAAGTCTCAGATTGGTTTCAAGAAACGTAAAGTGACAGTAGATAATTTAAAAATATTTCTCTACTGATATATTTAGAGCTTTGAACTGAAAGACGCATTAATGGCTGCAGTTTTGGATATTCATAAAACATAAAACAATGTGCAAATAAATATAACAGCTCAAAAACTGGAAGGATTTGGCATATCAACAAAGTTCAATACAAGGAATCTGCAGTTTCGTAAGAGAAGTATAAAATAATTGGTCTGAGATTAACAAATATCAGTCTACCATAAGGAGCAATTTTAGTGTCTTACTCCATATCATTTAAACATTAGATCTCATAAATTTTCTTTCTCCAGCCATGAAAACATACAATATTCAGATGACATTTGCAAGTATTAGAACATGTATCACACAGTAAAGCACCCTGATAAGGTAATTAAATACAACACACCCTGATAAGGCAATTAAATGCACAAATGGATGGATCTTCCACAATGGATTAGAAACATCAACTGAAAAATCACAATACAGATCTTCACAACGCAGTGCATCAGTTATAGAGCAATTAGCACAGTGTTAGATTCACAGTATTTCCGAATAAAATTGCATAAGTACTAGATTTCATGAATTGGTGTTTGAATCCTACATAAAATGTGCTCCCCATACAAACAGTTTAATTCAGGCCTGCAAAAAAGCTGCAAGTAATATGTCATGTATGGTGGGGAGCATGACATGTGTTAAGCATTAATAACAACTCCAATCGACAATGGCTCTTTTATATATCAGAATGCACCAAGTTGGATGAATTACAGCAGAAGCACACCAGGACGTAATGACATCAACTCCACTGAACTGTCTCCTAGCAGAAGCAGGTGAAACTCCACCTCATCTACGAAGACAGCTGCTGGCACATAAATGTTATTTAAACAAACTGGCAACTGATGATCATCCAATAATTACAAACATACATTCAACTTTCTACTGTGGCCAACTGTATAAGTATAATCATTCCATCCTTGTACAATAGTGACAGCTTACAGAATTATTTAAGAATGAAAACTATTGTGATGGAGGAGCCTCCAGTCCATGAATACGTTTATTCTGCAACACTAACCTGCCAGTTTAATTGTTACTCCAGAGAATTTACTTATATATATATATATATATATATATATATATATATATATATATATACAATAGCGGGAAACATTCCACGTGGGAAAAATATATCTAAAAACAAAGATGATGTGACTTGCCAAACGAAAGTGATGGCAGGTTGATAGACACACAAACAAACACAAACATACACACAAAATTCAAGCTTTCGCCACAAACAGTTGCTTCATCAGGAAAGAGGGAAAGACAAAAGGATGTGGGTTTTAAGGAAGAGGGTAAGGAGTCATTCCAATCCCGCGAGCGGAATGACTTACCTTAGGGGGAAAAAAGGACAGGTGTACACTCGCACACACACACATATCCATCCACACAAACACAGACACAAGCAGACATTTGTAAAGGCAAAGAGTTTGGGCAGAGATGTCAGTCGAGATGGAAGTACAGAGGCAAAGATGTTGTTGAAAGACAAGTGAGGTATGAGCGGCGGCAAATTGAAATTAGAAATTAGCAGAGATTGAGGCCTGGCGGATAACGAGAAGAGAGGATATGCTGAAGGGCAAGTTCCCATCTCCGGAGTTCTGACAGATTGGTGTTAGTGGGAAGTATCCAGATAACCCGGACGGTGTAACACTGTGCCAAGATGTGCTGGCCGTGCACCAAGGCATGTTTAGCCACTGGGTGATCCTCATTACCAACAAACACTGTCTGCCTGTGTCCATTCATGCGAATGGACAGTTTGTTGCTGGTCATTCCCACATAGAAGCATCACAGTGTAGGCAGATCAGTTGGGAAATCATGTAGGTGCTTTCACACGTGGCCCTGCCTTTGACCGTGGACACCTTCTGGGTTACAGGACTGGAGGAGGTGGCGGTGGGAGGGTGCATGGCACAGGTCTTACACCGGGGGCGGTTATGAGGGTAGGAGCCAGAGGGTAGGGAAGGTGGTTTGGGG
Organism: Schistocerca americana; assembly: GCF_021461395.2. Lineage (NCBI taxonomy): Eukaryota > Metazoa > Arthropoda > Insecta > Orthoptera > Acrididae > Schistocerca > Schistocerca americana. The sequence continues at coordinate 113,927,461 of NC_060121.1, forward strand.
ATTTCATAGGGATGAACTAAGAGGTTACGAAAGTTAGGTGGAAGGTGGAAAGACACCCTTGGTGGAGTGGGGAGGATTTCATGAAGGATGGATCTCATTTCAGGGCAGGATTTGAGGAAGTCGTATCCCTGCTGGAGAGTCACATTCAGAGTCTGATCCAGTCCCGGAAAGTATCCTATCACAAGTGGGGCACTTTTGGGGTTCTTCTGTGGGAGGTTCTGGGTTCGAGGAGATGAGGAAGTGGCTCTGGTTATTTGCTTCTGTACCAGGTCGGGAGGGTAGTTGCGGGATGTGAAAGCTGTTTTCAGGTTGTTGGTGTTATGGTTCAGGGATTCCGGACTGGAGCAGATTTGTTTGCCACGATGACCTAGGCTTTAGGGAAGGGACCATTTGATGTGGAATGGGTGGCAGCTGTCATAATGGAGGTACTGTTGCTTGTTAGTGGGTTTGATGTGGACAGACGTGTGAAGCTGGCTGTTGGACAGATGGAGGTCAACGTCAAGGAAAGTGGCATGGGATCTGGAGTAGGACCAGGTGAATCTGATGGAACCAAAGGAGCTGAGGTTGGAGAGGAAATTCTGGAGTTCTTCTTCACTGTGAGTCCAGATCATGAAGATGTCATCAATAAATCTGTACCAAACTTTGGGTTGGCAGGCCCGGGTAACCAAGAAGGCTTCCTCTAAGCAACCCATGAATATGTTGGCGTATGAGGGGGCCATCCTGGTACCCATGGCTGTTCCCTTTAATTTTTGGTATGTCTGGACTTCGAAAGTGAAGAGGTTGTGGGTCAGGATGAAGCTGGCTAAGGTAATGAGGAAAGAGGTTTTGGGTAGGGTGGCAGGTGATCGACATGAAAGGAAGTGCTCCATCGCAGCGAGGCCCTGGACGTGTGGAATATTTGTGTATAAGGAAGTGGCATCAATGGTTAGAAGGATGGTATCCGGGGGTAACAGACTGGGTAATGATTCCATTCGAGAAAGTGGTTGGTGTCTTTGATGAAGGGTGGGAGACTGAATGTAATGGGTTGAAGGTGTTGATCTGCATAGGCAGAGATATGTTCTGTGGGGGCTTGGTAACCAGCTACAATGGGACGGCCGGGATGATTGGGTTTGTTTGTGTGTCTATCGACCTGCCAGCACTTTCGTTTGGTAAGTCACATCATCTTTGTATTTAGATATATTTTTCCCACATGTAATGTTTTGCTCTATTATATTCATATCATTAATTGAACCCAACAATTACGTTTGTTATTGTCACTGTTGCATTTCGTAATCTTTCCTGCCATCTTATTTTCTCTTTCTGTTTTTGCAAGTAGTTTCACTTTGTATTCACCTTCTCCTCTTTATGGAATCTACCATACAATTTTATCCCGCCTATATATACTCAATAATACGTAACCCACTTCCAAAACATAACCTAAAATTTTTTTTCCGCTTTCAACACTACCGCTGCTATAAAATCCACCGTTTCCAATTCACAAACAATTCCTTTCAGCTATTAAACAGCCATTTCGGCTAGTTCTAATAACTTTCGCTTTTTTTCCATTTCCGTTTTTCCCACATCACTGATCTTTTTTAGCCGCTTCCCATAGGTTTTAACATCATTATTTCTTCGTCAGACAACTGTTAGCCTCATTTTCACAATCTGCCACCACAATACCACTCCTTTTAATACATTTACACGAAGTTTTTTCGAAATTTTCCCGAATTGCTCCACCCTTTAACGTGTTTTGGCGGCAACCCAACCACCTAACCTTTGTGCACATCGTTGTCTACCCAACCAGGATCAACATAGCCCAGCTATAACCAACACTTTTTCACCTTTTTTCACACCAGATCTCCAGTTGCTTTCTAGTTCACCTTTATCTCTCCCCATATATTTTTATTTTCATTTTAATTTCAGCCTCATATTACACTTTCCACCTTCTAATACCATGTCACCCTCACAACTTCCCCACAACGACCCAATTAAGTTTTATTTACATTCCCTCCATAAACATGCCTTCGCCCTAGCCAGATTACACTCCCATATTTTATTTTCTCAGGCTTGTCTGACATTTGGCATTACCCCCAAAGGCCTCACACTTAAAGTTCCCATCTCTGGCTGTAACCCTTCTTTCCATCAGTCCCTATACCCGTTCCAAACTGAACAATCCATTGCCCTCACCCACCTAATCCTTCACCTACACATCAAATCAGCCAATGAACACACCCGTCAACTCCTATCCTTAATAAAAGTCCTCAATCTTTCCTCTCCCACATCCACACTGGCTGTTCAGAGCACCCTCCTACAGGCCAACCGCAAATTAGAACAGCATGCCACCCTCCACCTCAAAAAACTATCCAATCTCCTGGTTTCCCACCTCCGTAGAGGCAACTCACTCACCCTTCACAACCTTTCCAGCAAACCTCAACCTCCTCCCATTGCACACAGACCCAGTCTCTCCCATCTACTCAATCTCCTACTTGCAGCTCCACTCCCCCTAAAATCTCAAAATTCCAATTAACACAATCTGGAACCACAACACCCTAATTCAGTGGTTAACCTTTCCTCCAAACCTCTCTCCCAATCCGAAACCTCTGTCCTATCCAAAGGCCTCACCTTCAGCCCCACTCCCAGATTCAACCAAACAGCCCTTGTCAAAGATTTACTGTCCTACACCTGTACTCTCTGCTGGAAATATCACTTTGCTACGAAGAAAAATGATCCTAATCCTACTCCTAATGATCCAACTCCCCAAGACACTATCCAAATTGAACCCTGCCTGGAACAGTTCCGTCCTCCGTCACAGCGGGACCCACCTCCTCTTCCTCAAAATCACCCTCTCCAAACTTTACAGGAATTTCTGACTTCCAGCCTTGCCTCTCAATCCTTCTTAAAAAACCTTAATCCTACTCCCAACATCACCACTGCTGAAGCCCAGGCTATCCATGATCTGAAGGCTGACCGATCCATTGTCATTCTTCCGGCAGACAAGGGTTCCACGACCGTGGTACTTGATCGTCTGGAGTATGTGGCTGAGGGACTGCGTCAGCTTTCAGACAACACTACATACCAAGTTTGAAAGGTAATCTCATTCCTGATGTCCAGGCGGAGCTTCAAGGAATCCTCAGAACCTTAGGCCCCCTACAAAACCTTTCACCTGACTCCATCAACCTCCTGCCCCCACCATCACCCCGCACCCCTACCTTCTACCTTCTTCCTAAAATTCACAAACCCAATCATCCCAGCCGTCCCATTGTAGGTCGTTACCAAGCCCCTAGAGAACGTATCTCTGCCTACATAGATCAACACCTTCAACCCATTATATTCAGTCTCCCATCCTTCATCAAAGACACCAACCACTTTCTCGAATGCCTGGAATCCTTACCCAGTCTGTTGCCCCCGTAAACCATCCTTGTAACCATTGATGCCACTTCCCTATACACAAATATTCTGCACGTCCAGGGCCTCGCTGCGATGGAGCACTTCCTTTCACGCCGATCACCTGCCACCCTACCTAAAATCTCTTTTTTCATTACCTTAGCCAGCTTCATCCTGGCCCACAACTTCTTCACTTTCGAAGGCCAGACATACCAACAATTAAAGGGAACAGCCATGGGTACCAGGATGGCCCCCTCATACGCCAACCTATTCATGGGTCGCTTAGAGGAAGCCTTCTTGGTTACCCGGGCCTGCCAATCCAAAGTTTGGCACAGATTTATTGATGTCATCTTCATGATCTGGACTCACAGTGAAGAAGAACTCCAGAATTTCCTCTCCAACCTCAACTCCTTTGGTTCCATCAGATTCACCTGGTCCTACTCCAGATCCCATGCCACTTTCCTTGACGTTGACCTCCACCTGTCCAACAGCCAGCTTCACACGTCTGTCCACATCAAACCCACCAACAAGCAACAGTACCTCCATTATGACAGCTGCCACCCATTCCACATCAAACGGTGCCCTCCCTACAGCCTAGGTCTTCGTGGCAAACGAATCTGCTTCAGTCCGGAGTCCCTGAACCATTACACCAACAACCTGAAAACAGCTTTCGCATCCCGCAACTACCCTCCTGACCTGGTACAGAAGCAAATAACCAGAGCCACTTCCTCATCTCCTCGGACCCAGAACCTGCCACAGAAGAACCCCAAAAGTGCCCCACTTGTGACAGGATACTTTCCGGGACTGGATCAGACTCTGAATGTGACTCTCCAGCAGGGATACGACTTCCTCAAATCCTGCCCTGAAATGAGATCCATCCTTCATGAAATCCTCCCCACTCCACCAAGAGTGTCTTTATGCTGTCCACCTTACCTTCGTAACCTCTTAGTTCATCCCTATGAAATCCCCAAACCACCTTCCCTACCCTCTGGCTCTTACCCTTGTAACCGCCCCCGGTGTAAAACCTGTCCCATGCACCCTCCCACCACCACCTACTCCAGTCCTGTAACCCAGAAGGTGTACACGATCAAAGGCAGAGCCACGTGTGAAAGCACCCACGTGATTTACCAACTGACCTGCCTACACTGTGAAGCTTTCTATGTGGGAATGACCAGCAACAAACTGTCCATTCACATGAATGGACACAGGCAGACAGTGTTTGTTGGTAATGAGGATCACCCTGTGGCTAAACATGCCTTGGTGCATGGCCAGCACATCTTGGCACAGTGTTACACAGTCTGGGTTATCTGGATACTTCCCACTAACTCCAACCTGTCAGAACACCGGAGATGGGAACTTGCCCTTCAGTATATCCTCTCTTCTCGTTATCCGCCAGGCCTCAATCTCCGCTAATTTCAATTTGCCGCCGCTCATACCTCACCTGTCTTTCAGCAACAATTTTGCCTCTGTACTTCCGCCTCGACTGACATCTCTGCCCAAACTCTTTGCCTTTACAAATGTCTGCTTGTGTCTGTGTATGTGCGGATGGGTATGTGTGTGTGTGCGAGTGTACACCTGTCCTTTTTTCCCCCTAAGGTAAGTCTTTCCGCTCCCGTGATTGGGATGACTCCTTACCCCCTCTTCCTTAAAACCCACATCCTTTCGTCTTTCCCTCTCCTTCCCTCTTTCCTGATGAAGCAACTGTTTGTTGTGAAAGCTTGAATTTTGTGTGTATGTTTGTGTTTGTTTATGTGTCTATCAACCTGCCAGCACTTTCGTTTGGTAAGTCACATCATCTTTGTTTTTATATATATATATATATATATATATATATATATATATATATATATATATGTGTGTGTGTGTGTGTGTGTGTGTGTGTGTGTGTGTGTGTGTGTGTGTGTGTGTGTGTGTGTGTATAAACGAAGATGATGTGACTTATATATGTAAAGAGAGAAAGAGATAGAGAGTGATGAACCCAAGTAAACTTTAAACGACTATGGAGTATATATCTTTTACTGCCCTCAGTCAGGGCAGTACAGAAAATATGAATTACCAGGAAACATCTCAGTTTTTACTGTGGAATCAGTTACTGTCCTTAAAACAGTCTAATAAGCTTTGTACATAGTTCCAAATTCAATTTTGGGAGTGATTTATTCTATGTCTGCTTCAAGTTCAATGTCTACAAGAAAGTGAGGAGCATATTTCAATAATTATACCATCAATGTAGTAGAACTGGTCTTTCATCATAACTGAAAAGGAAAGGTCACAGAATTTCACCATATAGTTAAATGAAACATTCATTCCCTTTGGCAAGAGGATTGGTATTTATCAAGATGATCAAAGGGTTTTCAGTAAACAGCAGTTCAAAACAAGATCCTACTAAAGTCTTGGTTCCTCTAAACAATCTAAAGCAGATGAAGTATCTCCAGTTTACTGTGGATGGGGTTAAACCATGGGCGTTTTTTTTAAGGCATTTGTATCGCCTTAGCCCCTGTGAGACATCTTACTGTGAGCGAAGCAGTTGCAGAGGTACATTTTTCCGTAATAGGTTCTTGGTAGTTCCTCTTGGCGAACCCTTAATGGTGAGAAACAAAAGCAGATTCAATGTCAGAGAGTCCCTTTTATGTTCAATGAAGATGCCAGGACTTTGTGACCCTCAAATCCTTATATTACCGCAGTTTACTTTACCAGATACCTGTAATGTCGATCTGTTCAAAAAGATGAGTCATCTGAAAAAAATGCCCTGTGCCACTCGTTGAGAGCCGTAATGCAAAACTCATACCTACTGTTGTCGTCACCAGGACGCAATTTTTGCAGTAACTGCATGTTGCAAGGTTCATATGCGGGCGTAATTTCAGAACATTCCACAGCATTGTTTCAGAAAGTTAAAGCTCCTAGCCAACCCATCTTGTGGACTCCATGTGAGTGCATTTCAGATGATCTTCCTTTTGCACGTACAAACAACTTCCAAGAATATTGTATGCCTGTCACATATGTGCTTGTGTAAAGGCGGCTTCTTGCTCAATCAAGAGCAGAATGCACATTGCACTTGAACAATGAATTGACTTCACGCAAATTCCAACACAAAATTATTTCTCTTGTGGTACAGTTCCATTTGTTACAAGCAAACAACTTGAACTTTCCACTATCCACTGAGATGCGCAATGTGTTCCTGTCTTTTACATTTTGTCTGTAATAAACAATGGAAATCTTTTGTTTTAATCATCCAATATTTTTATAGAAAATATGTAATATTAATGAATGAAAATTTGTACTGCAGTGTCTATGGTATTTAGCAATAATTATTCTACTACTATTGAAAAACTTGAACTACACATCCATTGTTGTTATGTGATCTGGTCAGCACCTTAATTAATATTGTTATTCTTAGTCTCTATTTTATGTAAATATGTACAAGAAAGGTGGTTTTATGGCAAAAGGCCAAGGACTCATAACAAATCAGTAATAATAATAATAATAATAATAATAATAATAAACATCATCATCATAAAATTATCGTCAATGGTAACATGTTATGCTGAAAAGATTATGAACACTTTCACATTATCCAAGTCACAATTTCTTTGTTATTGTTTTGCCCATATATGGTCCAGAACTTTATGTGTTGTCTTTAGTGGATCTTAGTTTATTATTTTGCCTCACATAAGATTATCAGCTATTTTGTTTAATAGTCTTACATGTACTGTAGTTTATACAGCTTGACATACTGTTCAATGTAGTTGCCTTGCCATTCTTTTAAATGTGTAACAACATTTTCTGTTCACAGTAGATGTTTTATTTTCCTTTATTGCAAAACACAAGGTTTCTGCCAGACACATATATTAAATGAAGTATTACAATAGCATTAACTGTTCTGCCAAGAGTTACCTCCATCAGTGTGACCTTAATTTTAGTTATTCACTCACTTATCACATTTTGAAAATCTACACTACAAGTTGATTAAGATTACTTTTTTTCTGACATGCCTTCTTCCAGTCATAGTTCTCAGCATCCCACAAAAACAGTCCGTTGTTGTCAATATACCACAACAAAGTGTCAGTTTAATTGCAGTGCTCATGTGGTGCAGCATACAGAAGTAATCCACTGCTGAGCTCTGTCTGCTCTGTTTTTGACTTTTGCTAATCACACATTATTCCAGCACTTGCTATTCTAACCAGTGGGACTTGTGACTTTCGTAACATGAGCATGGTAACAGAGTAATGCTCCCTGTACTGTAATACAAAGGAACTAATATTTCACTTATGTTCTAAATTAGGGGCTTGAAGTATATTGGACTGCTGAAGAAAAAGTCTGGTGTTCTCGTGTTCAGTTAATAGAGAGTGTAACAGAGTTTTCCTTCTCAGTTCACTATTTTTTGTTCCCTTTCTCCTGTAACAAAACTGCTTTGGACACTTAACTTGAAATTTTTATAATATTTAAAGCAAACGTCTTAATTACATATTTACCTAATTTCTGTAGTGAATACTGCAGTTGAAAGTTACCTCTGACCATTTAACAGCTCTCTCTCTCTCTCTCTCTCTCTCTCTCTGTCTCTCTCTCTCTCTAGTCAGTAGCAGAACATGCACTGGTTGATAACAAGTGTTATATCTGCTACATACTTAGTGTTCTGCAAACTTTTATCACTTTATATAGCAATAGTTTTCCATTACTAAATTTAGATTATGTACTGAGTTCTGCAAGTTGTTAATATTTCACTAGTTGTTATTGAAAAAACGTGACCCAGGAAAGGTATTATTAGACTGTTCAAAATCCATAACATTACCAACAGAAAAACTATTTTACCATCTCTTCTTATCCATAGTTAACTAACAGTTGAACAGGAGTATGTTTCACTGAACACGGTTTCACTCAGTGTAATTAAACCCAGCGAAAACTAATACAATACCACATCACTCAAGTTACAATGACATACAGATATCAGAATTAGACAGTGGGCACTCACTAAATGAAATGTTACACGCTCAACATCACACTAACCAGGTGAAAGATATACTATAATGGAACTGAAACATTTGTAAGTTGGCCTTTAAGTAGAGTTAGTTACACTTTATATAGCAACAGTTTTCCATTACTAAATTTAGATTATGTACTGAGTCCTGCAAGTTTTTAATATTTGACTATTTGTTATTGAAAAAACATGACCCAGAAAAGGTATTATTAGACTGTCCAAAATCCATAACATTAGTGCCAGCAAAATTATTTTTACCAACTGTCCTCATCCACAGCTAACTAACAGCTTAACAGGAGTATGTTTCAGAGAACACAGTTTCACTCGATGGAACCTAATACTATACCACATAAATCAAGTAACAGTGACATACAGATATCAGAATTAGACAGTGGGCACTCACTAAATGAAACACTTCACACTAAACATCACACTAATCAGATGGAAAATATACTATAATGTAACTGAGACTTTTGTAAGTGAACCTTTAAGTACAGTTAGACGGTTGCACTTACAAGAACTGCTCTACCTGTGTTGCTCTGTCGATGATTGTATTTAATTCTGCACACTTTGAATCTGTTTGGCCACCCTGTTATCTTTTGGTTTAGTGCAATAAAAGGCAACTGTAGTCCTAGTTCATAAAAGCAAATAAGTAGATTACAGTTTAATATAGACATTCAAACATCTGCCGCACTGGATTAGCAGAGCGGTTTAAGGCGCTACAGTCATGGACCGTCCGGCTGGTCCCGGCGGAGGTTTGAGTCCTCCCGCGCGCATGGGTGTGTGTGCTTGTTCTCAGGATAATTTAGGTTAAGTAGTGTGTAAGCTTAGGGACTGATGACCTTAGCAGTTAAGTCCCATAAGATTTCACACACATTTGAACATTTGAACATTCAAATATCTAGAAGAAATGACTTAAAACATCTTTCGAATTCTTACGTACTTAACACCCATACCATGTAAATTTTGTTTGTACCTAGTAATGATAATGATTTCGTACCATATGAAGTATGCACTGAGTGAGGTGATATGTGATTAAGACACTGAATTTGAACTCATTGTGAGTTAGAATCAAATCTCTGAGCACAGCTCCTGATTTAGGCCTTAAATAGTTTTCCTAAAATACTTCAAGGAAATATCTACAAAAAATCCAGAGCCTGTTCCCTTCCCCATTGTTTCTCAACAGAGGTCACTGTGTCTCTGAAGAATGTTCTAATAATTAAACTTCATACCCTTATTTTGAATCCTCCCTTCCTTCTTTGTACCTTTACTTGTCTGTCTGTGCAATATACCGTTATGTATTATACAAAAATAAGTTTTTGCATAGGGTTTCGTGTCCTGGTCTAACATTTAGAATTGAGACCCACACTCTACTGCAAAAGCTTTAACCAGATGCTCACAAGTAAAGGAAATGTAAAGCAGTGTAAATTAAAAGCTGTTATAGCATCAAGATTTTTTAGTGAAAGTTGCCACTTTTGTCAATATTTGTGTTTAATTTATCACGTAAGGTTCTTTTTCATGACATATTTATGGCGTGTGATAAATGAGCGGGAGTAGTAAATGACTGGGCGTCTCTGAAAATAAATACATCGATTGTATCATAAGGTTTATAAAGAAAAAGAAACAAGGAAGATTAGATTTTAACATCCTGCTGACCATGGATTTGCCACTAATGGAGAACAAGGTAAAACCCGAATGGCTGAGTAAGAGTGTCAGTTATGTCCTTTTCAAAGGAACCATGTTAGGTTTTGCCTTAAGTAGGATCCACAAAAACCTCAGTGTCTATTTGTTTATGATGGTTGTAATAAATCATATCAATAACTCTCATAAAATGAAATACCAACGAATGAAAAAGTAAACTAATCTTTATTACGTTGTCCTTCCACAGGTGATTATTATGATCATTAACTAATCCACCACACTTGTCATTTTATGTGAATTTATTAAGCTACAACTGGTGTAACTATCTCCTAAACTACTTACATGACCTGTAGTTCAACAAGACACAAATTAGGCTAAAAGCTGCTGAAGAATGCACATAATGTATGATATGTAACTGTCACATAGGACATATGCCAACGGTCTTCATAAATAACAAAAAGTGTCAGAAGCGTGCCGATGTCATGGTTTAAATTGCTTAATCATTCAGTAAAGCAATGAAAGATTGGAATACTAAAGTTAAATCTAACACTTAGTTGCCTATGTTTACTACAAGCACAGCCAGTACTGTTGGTTCCAGAATAACATTCAGGTGTATACTGTCTGACCAGGCAGTGCTGTTCACTGAAAGAAGTAGACTTGTAAGTATTCTACGTGGCATCTGTCGAGTACCAGGTATGACATGTCAGCTGTATGTGTGGCACGACGACCCTAGAGAGGATCACTAGGTGTCTGGACACATTATGTGCTTTCATGTGCAACCTCTAAGAAAGAAAACATAGCGGGGTAGCGCTGTAATTAGCACACTGGACCCATATTCAGGAGGCCAACAGTTAAAACCTGCATCTGGACATCTTGATGTAGGTGTTACGTGAGGTCCTAAATCGTTTAAGGCAAATGCCGGGATGGTTCCTTTGAAAAGGCACGACCGCTTTCCTTCTCCATCCTTTCCTAATCCGAGTTTGTGCTCAGTCTCTAATGACATCGTTGTTGGTGGAAAGTTATACACTAATCTCCTCCTCCTCCTGCTCTAACAAAGGAACATACCCTGAAAAAGTAATGTATGTAACGTTGCAGATCCTGGGCCCTTTCTTCATGACGAACTTGCTGCTGAATTTGTTATTGAGTTATCAATTTTATTTCGTGGTTTCCTAAACTTTAAATGCAAATTAACACCTTATTAAAAACTCCATGTGGAAATGGACTGTAGTTGACAGACTGCTGATATACTGTGGGACAGTGTTCCAGAATATGATTTTGTGTGCGCTCATTTTGAGAGGATTTAGTTATTAGTTCAAGGTGGTAGCAACCATTAAATACAAACGGCTCTTTTTTTATACCTCGAGAGGTGCAGTGGTACAAAGACAACTGCGTTCTGACAGTTACAGCCGAGGCACTGCGTGAGACTCCCAAGTCTCAGCGGGCAATTCTTGGCCACTGTTCCTCCCAACAGTAAGTACTGCACCAATTTTTTGAGGTTAGAAGCTCGCTTATGGTGGTCTCTTGAAAGCACTCTGCTCTTTTGCACTTGACGCCTTGAATCCGATTGCAGTTTACCTATTAATTACTGATTATAGTTTACCTATCTCTTACTTTGAGCAGAAGCTCCCTGCCGCCATTGGATAAGCAGCAGCCAGCAGCAAGCCGTACTCTTAGCTCACTTATTTGTTTAATAGTTTATTTCTTAATTACTTTGCGTGTTTTTGGGCATTTGCATAGTCTCATTCACAAACTTCGGGCGTATTAGAGTTTTAGAGATTATAGCATCGCGTTTTAGTACCTGAATAGCGTAAACTCGCCTAGTCGTCAGTCATCTGTTTTTGTTTTGAACGGCCATTGTCGGTTGCTTACAGCCAGTGAGCTCCCTGCCGCCGTTGGATAAGCAACAGCCATCAGCAAATCGCACTCTTAGCTCACTTACTTGTTTTATAGTTTAATTCTTAATTTCTTTGCTTGTTTTTGGGTACTTTCATAGTTTAATTCACAAATTTCGGGCGTATTATAATATTTGAGAGTTGTAGCATCGCATTTTAGTACCCGTATAGTGTAAATTCGCGTAGTCGTCAGTCGTTTGTTTTGAAAGGCTTGTTGGATAAAAGGGAGGAAAAAAAAATGTTATGGATGGATACGGACTGCGCTTGTTGTGTACGGATTCAGGAGGAACTGGACACCGTCTGTAAACAGCTGGAAGCTGTGTTGGCCGTGGTCGACAGGCTCCAGGCTGTTGCCTTGGGCCACGGTGACGTTGGGACACCCGAGGCGAGCGCTTTGTAGTCTCTGGAACCTGTAGCATCGCCTGGGATCTCTGATGCCACTGCACCCTCGGATTCGGACGTCCCTGCCGGTCGACACTTGCCTGACAGTGATTGGCGAACCGTGGCGGAGTCGCGAATCCCCAGGCGGAAGGCGAAAGTTGGTGCTGGCCACAAAGCTGCACCCTTACGCCTCCGTAACAAGTTTGAGGTACTGCCGACTGCTGAAAGTACTTCTGAGCCAGCAAGGGCGGCCTCACCTGTTGCGGCAGTGGCCGGTCTTACTGAGAAGTCCGTACAAGCGCAGAGGGTGTTGCTTGTCGTTGGGAGCTCCAATGTTAGGCGGGTGATGGAGCCCCTTAGGGATATGGGTGCTAAGGACAGGAACAAAGCCAATGTGCACTCCGTGTGCACACCGGGGGGAAGTCACCCAAGATGTGGGAAGGGTCCTTCCGAATGCCATGAAGGGTACAGGGTGCAGCCAACTGCATGTGGTGGCTCATGTCGGCACTAATGACGTGTGTCGCTATGGATAGGAAGAGATTCTCTCTGGTTTCCGGCGGCTATCTGAGTTGGTGAAGACTGCCAGTTTTGCTAGCGAGATGAAGGCAGAGCTCACCATCTGCAGCATCATCGACAGGACCGATTGCGGACCTTTGGTACAGAGCCAAGTGGAGGGTCTGAATCAGAGGCTCAGAGGGTTCGTGGCGACCGTGTAGGCTAAAGATTCCTCGACTTGCGCCATAGGATGGTGGGGATTCGGATTCCGCTAAATAGGTCAGGTGTCCACTACACACAGGAAGTGGCTACACTGGTAGCAGGGGCTGTGTGGCGTGAACTGGGCGGTTTTTTAGGTTAGGCAGTCTCGGGGAAGATCAAAAAGGTCTCCAGTCTCAAAGGGTACAGGGTAAAAAAAAAAACGGTGAGAATCGACCAAGCAGCAGTCGGTATTGTAGTTGTAGATTGTAGTAGTCGTGTTGGAAAAGTATCAGAGCTTCAAGCGTTGATATAAAGCACAGAAACTGAAATCGTTATAGGAACAGAAAGCTGGCTAAAGCCGGAGATAAATTCTGCCGAAATTTTTACAGAGGCGCAAATGTGTTCAGGAAGGATAGATTAAATAAAGTTGGTGGTGGTGTGTTTGTGTCTGTTAGTAGTAGTTTATCCTGTAGTGAAGCTGAAATAGATAGTTCCTGCGAATTACTATGGGTAGAGGTTATACTCAACAGCTGTACCAAAATTATAAAATGCTCCTCTCCCCAACTCAGATGATATAATAGCTGAACGGTTCAAAGAAAACTCGAGTCTCATTACAAATAAGTACCCCACTCATTCAATTATAATTGGTGGAGACTTCAATCTACCCTCGATTTGTTGGCGAAAATACATGTTCAAAGCCGGTAGTAAACAGAAAACATCTTCCGAAATTGTACTAAATGCTTTCTCTGAGAATTACTTTGAACAATTAGTTCATGAGCCCACATGAATTGTAAATGGTTGCGAAAACACACTTCACCTCTTAGCCACAAATAATCCTGATCTAATAGAGAGCGTCTTGACGGATACAGGGATTAGTGAACACAAGGTCATTGTAGCGAGTGCAGCGAGTGTAGTGACTGATCCACATGGTACACAAAACACGAACACTGTTGCAGAAGCAACGAAAAAAGCATGCCAAATTCAGAAGAACGCAAAATCCCCAAGACTGGCTAAGTTTCACAGAAGCTCGAAATTTAGTGCGGACGTCAAAGCAAAATGCTTTTAATAGTTTCCACAATGAAACATTGTCTCAAAATATGGTAGAAAACCCAAAGAGAATCTCGTCGTACGTAAAGTACACCAGTGGCAAAAAACAGTCAATACCATCACAGCGCGATAGCGATGGAAATGTTACCGATGGTGGTGCCACTAAAGCGGAGTTACTAAATACAGTTTTCAGTAACCCCTTTACGATAGAAGACGAAGAAAATATTCCAGAATTATAAATCAGAACAGCTGTTAGCATGAGTGACATAAAAGTAGATATCTTAGGTGGTGCGAAACAACTCAAATCATTCAAGAAAAGCAAGTCTTCCGGTCCATATGATATACCAATTAGGTTCCTTTCAGAGTATGCAGACGCAATAGCGCCTGTCTTAGCAATCATATATAACCGCTCACTTGACGAAAGATCTATTCCTAAAGACTGGAAAGTAGCACAGGTTACATCAATATTCAAGAAAGGAAATAGGAGTAACCCATTGAATTACAGACCCATATCACTGACCTCAATTTGCAGTAGGATTTTGGAGCATATACTGTACTCGAACATTACGAATCACCTTGAAGAAAATGAATTATTGATACATAACCAACGCGGATTCAGAAAATATCGTTCTTGTGCAATGCAGCTAGCTCTTTATTCCCATGAAGTACCTAGTGCTGTCGACGGGGGATCTCAGATTGATTCCATATTCCTAGATTTCCAGAAGACATTTGATACCGTTCCTCAATGCGACTATTAATCAAATTGCATGCATATGGAGTATCGTCTCAGTAGTGTTACTGGATTCGTGATTTCCTCTGAGAGAGGTCACAGTACTTAGTGATAGACGGTAAATCATCGAGTAGAATAGAAGTGATATCTGGCGTTCCGAAAGGTAGTGTCATAGGCCCTCTGCTGTTCCTTATTTACGTAAATGATCTCGGTGATAATCTGAGCAGCCTCCTTAGATTGTTTGCACATGACACTGTAATTTACCGTCTAGTAAAATCATCAGACGATCAATTTCAATTACAAAATGATCTAGAGAGAATTTCTGTATGGTGCAAAAAGTGGCAACTGGCACTAAACAAAGAATATGCGAGGTCATCCACATGGGTACTAAAAGAAAACCAATAAATTTTGGGTATACGATAAATCGCATAAATCTAAGGGCTGTCAATTCCACTAAATACCTAGGAATTACAATTACGGGCAACTTAAATTGGAAAGACAACATAGATAATATTGTGGGGAAGGCGAAACAAAGACTGATTTGTTGGCAGAACACTTAGAAGATGCGAAAAACTCACTAAAGAAACAGCCTACATTACACTTGTCCGTCCTCTGCTGGAATATTGCTGTGCGGTGTGGGATCCTTACCAGGTAGAATTGACGGAGGACATCGAAAAAGTGCAAAGAAGGGCAGCTCGTTTCGTGTTATAGCGCAATAGGGGTGAGAGTGTCACTGATATGATACGCGAATTGGGGTGGGAGTCACTGAAACAAAGGCGGTTTTATTTGCGGCGAGAGATCTCGAAATTTCAATCACCAACTTTCTCTTCCGAATGCGAAAATATTTTGTTGACACCCTCCTATGTAGAGAGAAATGATCATCATAATACAATAGAGAAATCAGAGCTCGAACGGAAAGGTTTAGGTGTTCCTTTTTCCCACGAGCCATTCGAGAGTGGAATGGTACAGAAGTAGTATCAAAATGGTTCGATGAACCCTCTGCCAGGCACTCAAGTGTGAATTTCAGAGTAACCATGTGGACGTAGATGTAGATGTAATAACGTCACTTGCATGTAAGTGTCAGAGATTTCATTTGGTGTGCACGACTTCGTCACGTCACTGATGTGAGACAACATCTTCAGACACATGGTAAGAAGACACCCCAGCCACTTCCCTTTGTCATCTTAATCGTTATCACATCACTTAAAAGCTCTCTCTGTAGTTTGTTTTGATTCTCACATGCATTTAACTCTTTCCAGCACGTTGGTAACACATGTGCCGTTTAACGCCGTTCGTAATTTCATGTGTTGATTCCTGTATTCGTTAGTAGATTCCTCTGTCAGTCTCCCACGTGTATAAGTAAATCAGAACGTCGGTGAATACTGCTCTTGGCTCTGTGCTTGTAAATTTTGATGGAATAAAACTTATTATTAACCTTTAACCTGTTTCATTAGTGTTGAACTTTTAAACCCCTGATTCCGTTAAGAATCTAATTCCCGAGTGTAACACAGCTACAAATGTCAGATTACTTTACAAATGATTTAAAGTGCTAAATATTTGACGTTAAGCATAAAAATGTGAATAAGTTTACAAAAAGTGTGATGTTAAGCATTAAAGTGCAAATGAGTTTACGAAAGGTTTGAAGTTATGGCAAAAGTTCGTTGCCAGTCACTAAGCGCTGTAATTATGAAACACTGGAGGAATATAGTGGGTAATTTACGCCCTATCTTAAGCAAAAGCTAGTTCTCAAGTATCTCAATGTTATGACATAATATATCTTGAACTAGACACACGTTCTAATACAGAGAGAGAGAGAGAAAGAGGACACACCACCAAGAAATTATGCGAATTGGGCGGAAATCGGTAAATGTTATGAACATGTACAGACAAAGAAATGATTGAAATTGTAGAAGAATTGGATGATTTATTCAAGAGAAAGAGTTTCACAAATTGAGCAAGTCAATAAAACGTTAGTACACCTCTGGTCCTTATGTAAGCAATTGCTCGGCTGAAATTGATCGACAGAGTTGGTGGATGTCCTTCTGAAGTGTATCGTGCCAAATTCTGTCCAATTGACGCGTTATATCGTCGAAATCCCGAGCTGGTTGGGGAGCACTGGCAATGATGCTCCAAATGTTCTCAATAGGGGAGAGATCTGGCGATATTTCTGGCCAAGACAGGGTTTGGCAAGCACAAAGACAAGCAGTAGAAACACTCTTCGTGTGCTGGAGGGCATTATCTTACTGAAATGTAATCCCAGGATTGCTTGCCATGAAGGGCAACAAAAAGGGTCATATAATATCTTCGACGTGTCACTGTAATGTAAGGGTGCCACGGATGGTAACGAAAGGGGTCATGTTATGAAGATAAATGGCTCCCCAGACCATCACTTCTGATTGTAAGGCCATATGATGCGACAGTCAGGTTGGGATCCGACTGTTGTCCAGGGCGTCTCAAGACACACCTTCACTGGTCATCGTGGCTTTTTTCCACGAAGAAGACAGTTCTACTCCAGTAAATGAGATTCCAGACCGAAGACGTTTCTGGAGACGCCCCAGGCAATGGTGGGATACAAAACTGCTTCTCGGCTAGGTCTCTTTCCAGCTGAGAACGTTGGAGCGTTATGGGCAGGGCAGTCTAACCAGCTCGGTTTTATGAGACTGAGACCGAGTGTTCTTCAAACCAAGAACGTATGTGTGCAGCCCTGTGAACATGGCTCTCGTCGTACTGAAAGACAGTTGTGTACTGCCCGCATCTCGTGGTCGTGCGGTAGCGTTCTCGCTTCCCACGCCCGGGTTCCCGGGTTCGATTCCCGGCGGGGTCAGGGATTTTCTCTGCCTCGTGATGGCTGGGTGTTGTGTGCTGTCCTTAGGTTAGTTAGGTTTAAGTGGTTCTAAGTTCTAGGGGACTTATGACCACAGCAGTTGAGTCCCATAGTGCTCAGAGCCATTTGAACCATTTGAACAGTTGTGTACTCAGCATACTTATCATGAAGATATAGAAGAAGGGGCAACACTTGGTCACCGAGAATGTTGAAAGGATATACTGTTTTATATGCACGTTCACTTCAATGAGAGGACTCAATCCTTGGTATGGAAAACTACAATAAAAAAGCCCTTCGGCCTGAACGACGCCCTCCACACACTTAAGGTTCAACTCCTCATTGGCTACATCTTGGATCATTTGACAAGAGGTAAAGCCAACACTTTGGACCACGCTGATGGTCTCCAGGCAGCTAAGGGAAAGTGCCTGGACTGTTTGGCTCAATGAGGCACTGTAAGCAGTTACACTTTGCAAAAAATCCAGCTCCAAAAGTGTGTTGCAGGCAGTTCCCTCCACAACGTCCGCTGGGAAGCTGAGATGGACTAGTATTGACTCGAAGGAGCAATTTATAATTGGAAACGATTGTTGTTGAGGCAGCGTTGCACTCATCCCAGTCACAGTCGGTGAGTACATTCTTACGATCACTGTTATTACGCCGTGTTATATGGTTGCTGGTAGAACACTTGTAGACACATTGAACACTCCGTGTTGAAACAATGACAAACCCATCAATTTCATTCTAAGTGTGGTCATGGGCACGTTCAAACGCAAAAACTCCTTTCTGACAATCTTCTACATCTCCGTATCTACCCATTTTACATGTGCTGATTCCATACATCCGTGCTGCCAATTCTCTACTACGACTTAACGTTAGTGATAGTGGGTCACATGACCTCCTGGTCGCAGTTTTACCTGAATCAAAGCGCTCCAAAGCGACCAGTGTGCTCTGTTAAGTGGGTCACTAATTTTTCGTCTAGTGATCTTATGTAGGTTTTTAATGAAGTATTCTTTGGGTAGTGGGGAATGTCATGACACTCAACGACCCCCTCCTCTTGCCCCCCCACCGCCCCTCCCCGAGGATCATCAACTGGCATGACTTCTGTTGAAGGCGTAAAAGCTTCCTGATTTTGTTGGAGCCATGAGCCATGTTAATGGTGGAGCGCTACTAGCTATTTTTCACTGCGTGGCTTTAATTTATGTAGATGAGGCTTCTTTCCGCTGTATTACAGCTCATCGCCGGAGAGATGAAGAGGCCGCCGAATGGCGGAGGCGGCGCCCCCCGCGCCTCGTATTTCTGCACGCCAGCTGAGGCTCCGTAACTCAACAGAGCCCATCTTCGCTTCTGCCGGCTGCGAGGCGCCAGAGTTACGTCGGGCCGCAAGACGGACGACGCGCAGCCGTGTCCAGCACCTGCTGCGGCGCTCCACGGGCGCCGGGCCAGGCCTCAGGGATGGCGAGCACTAGCCGCCAGCAAAGCCTGCTTTCAGAATGAGTCACACTGGGCGGAAGACGACACCACCGCCAAATAGTGGTCTTTGAGGCACTATAGTGGCAAAGCGATAGGCTGAAGCCAGTTGCTATCTTCTTTGACTTAACAAAATGTATGGATTGGAACATTATTGGATTAGGGACAAAGTTCAACAATGGTTAACTTTATAACTGGAAAGTAGGAATCAGAAAGTTGTTCGTCAGTGTCAACGGACAGGGAAGAGGTTAGAATCTGATTGGTGTCATGAAAAGTGGCGTGTGCTACAGGGTACTGTTCTGGGTCCATTGCTTTTCTTGATTGGTACGAATGCTCTGCCACTAAACATGACAGATGGCTCAAACAGTTTTCTCTTTTCCAGTGTCATAAGTGTTACTGCGAAAGATGTGCAATATATTACAAATTATGTAACTAATAGATGTAGTGTCACGAAACTGTCGGTGATACTCGCTACCTGAAATCGTCAAACTGATGTATGTACAATTCGTTTTACAAGTTGTTTTATTTGTTAAAATACGTGTTTGCTATGTGGCTAGAGAAATTGTATTGTACTCATTTCACTCAATGGCTCACCAGAGGGAATGCAAGAAACCTCTGAAGATGGGACATGCTGATAAATATCTTGTCACACAGGCCGTCATCCTTCAGAGCAACGACCACATATTGTCCCTGTTTCTTTCTGTGAGAGTTTTATCGTAAACCGTCTACTTCACGGTAATGGAACAGATTTGTGTTGAGTCCAGCTTAGCATTTTAATGTACGACACTTACAACACAAATAAATGTTCACTGAAGATTGACAACTAAAGAAATAGGTACTCTGTTTTTAAATATATTTACTTTTATGGAAGATATGGAAATTAATTTTATCAGAACAATAAATTTCAATTTTTACTGTACGTGGAGCCTTGATAGGAGTTTGTGGGATGTACGACGAAAGGTTGGTGAATTATTTGGGCATAGGCAGACAGATTTAAGGGAGATGAATTTGAAGAAATACTTTTGAACTGTATATAGAAATTCTGTGTGTCCCTTCGTGGCGATTTAATGAACGTCATGGACGATAGATAGACTTGAAGTTTATGACAGTCGTCATCCCTGGTCTACATTTCCCATTTTGTTTTTCTTTTCAAGCTCTACAAAGCTAAAACAGCAATCTAAACATAGAAATTAATATTTTAATTCAGTGAAGAGTCTGGTACACAGCTGAGAACACAGAACTTTACTAAGATTTTTTTTCTACCTGTTGGTTACAAAACATGGTCGACCCTAAATTCGAATTCACTTTCGGCAATTAAATGGACGTAACACTGCATACGTTAGTCAGTAACATCAGCAAGTGGCTTCCTGAGAAAAAATTAATTCTTAACTGAATAAAACACAATACTTAATAGTATCTCACATGGAACTCTTGTAAAAGCCAAATTTTATTGCTCTAATGGGGTCAAACTGCTGTTAACTCGACCACTTTAAACTCTTAGGTTTGAGGGTAGATGAAAGACTGTCCCGGAAATACCACATTCAAGTTCTTGTGCAGAAACTGAAAGATGCTATCTTCACTATGACTGACCTCTGACTCTAAACGGGAAGGCTTGTTCAATTTGATTTCTTTCACTCTATTATAGCGTATAGTGTCAGTTTAAGGTAACTCTTTGTATATACCAAGAAAAGGATGGTGTCAGTTGGTGAACTTGAGGTATGCTGTTGATCAGGTGTCTTGGAATTCTGACTCTTGCACCCCTTTACATCTATTTCATCATGGACTAAGTTGCTGACGATACTGACTCATTCAGAGAAAACCACAGCACTCATTCAGTGACCACTAAACAGAAAACCTATATGCAGTCCCCTAAGCACTTTTCTGATTGTAGAAGTCACAAATGTTATTTGAAAGATACAGAACGCAATATAAATTATGCAGCGAATAAATGTATTTAGCAGGTTTATTTCCCAATAGCTTCCAGAAGAACTGATAAAACTGAGTGCTAAACCCTAAGTATTCAAATCCATTTCGAAAGGTTTCCTTTGATACACTACTGTTCTCCAAGGGAGTTGCTCGCTCTGGTTGAGAACTTTTCTGTGTAATGTCTTGTATAAACTGTACTCCAACACTCTACGGATCAATATAAGGACGGAGAGACTCATTCCACATACGAAGAGGGATGACTTGTGTTATCGAGTTTACGGCAGCAGTTGCATGGTTCCCCAGATCAGACAGAGTTGTTGGTAGAGACAGAATGTAAACAGCCTCCTTAATAGGAGATGTCAGTGGCTGAAAGTATACAGGCACATCTTGAGTTCCCATTTGACCTATCCGTCTCCGAGGAAGGGATTGACTTAAAGATTCTCAGGCATGACAGTGTCAGTGGGGTGGAGCTCCATCTTGCTGGAAAATGAAGTCTTGTGAATCTTCTATAAGCTGCGGAAAAAGCCATCTTTCAAACATGTCCGGGTACGTTATTCCACCCACAACGCTTTCTGCAAAAAAGGATTTGTCCATAAAGTTTTGTCCACAATAATGCACAGAACACGTTTAGCTTTGTCAGGTCTATCATGCTGCGAATGTTGTATGCGGATTTCGTAGATTCCATGTGCGAACGTTGCAGCTATTTATTGTTTCACTAAGACGGAATGTAGCTTCATCACTAAAAATTAAGTGTGGTAAGAAACGTGTCATCCTCTATCATTTCTAACATATCAACACAAAATTCAATACACTTTTCTTTGCCATTCTCAAGGGCAACCAGCAGAAGTTGAAAGTAGTAGGACCTATACAGCAAATGCCACTACGAAACTCGTCACACAGATGGTTGAGGTATTCCTAGTTCCATACTAGCTTTATTGATTGACTTATGTGGACAAAAATGTCTTGTACTCATCTGGCACTCATGGTCGGCCTAAGCGTTTTGCTCTGCAGTGACATCCAATGTGTTGAAATGGCTTAAACTAATGGTTACACTTTCCCAAGTTGGTGTCTCAATGGCGAATCGTAGATTAAATGCCCATTGCACTGTAACTGCTGACTCACTTCTTTAAAACTCAAGAACGCAGATAACCTTCTTCTGCATTGTAGCCATTTTACTCTCAAGTGCCTATTGGCGCAGGTACCCTGCTCAACGCCTACGCAACTATGACCTCCCTAGCGGCCGTTTACGCAGCTAGGGGTTAACAAAACAAAACTTTTGGCATTCCTCTTTCCGTAGGTTTGTAGACTGTTCATGTCCCATTTATATGTCGTGAAATGGAAATTAACTAAATTCGTTGCATATTTTTGAATAATCTTGTATATTACTAAGTGACTAACTCGGTTCCTAGCACCCAACACCAGTTGCAGGTCGCCTATCTAATGGATTCCATGGGCAGCAAGTGTTGATTTTCAGTAATTCATACAGTTATTGACCAGGTTTAAAAATTTAAAAGGCTGTCGTAATCTACTCATTAAGAGCTATAAACTTACGATGAAAATTTAACACATTCAGACGAGTATCACAGTTACAAACTGTATATGTCTTGGGGTAGCACAGCTCACTGCGCACTAATCACCCAGACTATATTCATCCAATGTCTGAGAATGAGAGCACTTAGCGGTTTCCTGTAAACTTTACACATAATTTCAAACGTTTACGAAACGTTTTCTCGCTCCATCCTCAAAAGAATGATGCAGAGAAAAAGTCTATCGCTTGCTGCATTTTCGGTGTTCACGCAATAAAACTGGAGCATGAAGTTTTAGTTTATTATTTATTTATTACTAACACTATTCGCAGTGTATTTTCCAAGCTGCTTTCTCATATACCTCTGAATGTATCTGCAAAATTATAGCAACGTGTGACACATAGTGCGGGAGATATGACTCTTTAGACATGGTAGTTCGATTCGTTGGGGACGGCAGTTCAGTGGTAGATACAATGAAAAGCATAAAACAGAGGGAACATCAACACCTCATCGCTTATCAGAATTAAAGAACTAGCAACGATAAAGTTTATTAGTGGCCAAATCAAACTTCATAACAGGTGTTCGTAATAAAGTTTGTACATAAACTACGGAGAAGCGACACAACAGAAAAAATGTCGACCAGACATTTAAAAATATCGACATTTGCTAGAAATAATATATACATACAAACTAATCAAACGATATTTATAAGATCAATGCATTGAGCCTTATTAGCCTTTCCAGTGTTTTTATTTTCTTTCTTAGTACATCAAAAACGACTGTATTTTTCTCTTTCAATGTAGATAACTTCTTCTCTCGTAAAAAAATTATGTGCTGAAAAAGGTTCCATCAAATTAGGTTCACATTTATGCATAGGATATGCTTAGTGGGGCAGTAAAACCCTCATAATTTTTAGCTTTCAAATTTCTGGTCTCTCGAGTGGAACAATACTCATGGGGAAAATATCAAATCATGCAACATTTGGATCATGTCTCGAAATCAAAGTACACAATAATATAAAAACTAAGAACACACAAAAGATGGAAATCTTCTTTGAGTAAACACAGTAAAAAAGGTTAACTTCTGATGTTGGCAGTTTGCATTTCCATCTGCCCATCAGCCTCAACATCAAAACTTTTTCCCAAGAAATCTTGTTATGACATTCCACTCCATTGACAGCCTGTGTAAATACCGCAATCTGCTATGTATTACGGAATGTTTTGGCTTTGCTTTCCATTCAGTGAAATGTGAATCGACTTTTAAGCATCTCTCACACTAGTGACTCTCTTGTTCAGTCTTGGCAAACGAGTCCACTGCAACGCCCCTGGCGTACTATTCCTGTACTGAGTCTTGACAGTGGTGGCTGGCGGCAGGTTACTGAGATTCAACCGAAGCGGCTGCCCCTTCGAAACAAAGGATTGGACTCTCCCAGTGCACACGACGATGATGGGTTTGTGCTAATGGGCGATGTTATTTTGCGTGAGCTAAGCAGCAAACCCTCATTCACAGCCTACCAAGCCCAGAAAGTGTAACATCAGTTGAACAACTCAATTAATGTAACGAAACCTATTAAAGGTGTAACAAAATATGTGGATTCAGAAATTACTCCAAAAATGAGAATCAAACCGGGTCTACCGTGAATTCCTGCATATGTGCAATCATCCTTTCACAAAAGCGCATGACTTATTGCCTAACGAAAAGAACACAGTGTTATGAGTGCATAATTGGATTGAACAAACTCAACAATTTAGTCAAAAGACTGATGGCCGAATTTCGCTCTCAGAGATGGATCTCAGACAATCTATCTAATTTTTAAATCTTTCAAGATAAAACCGACTCTAATGTAATAGGAAACTTCCACTTCAGTGCACAGGAAATATTGTCACAGAGGGCCAAACGAAAGCACAATTTTTTCGAGAAGCACAACAAAATTCCCAGCGACCCTCTCTACAACCACATACAAAATAAAAAACAATATCAGAAAAATTCTGACAGCACCATAAGCTTTAATGAGCAAGAAACGTCCCTTCTTCTGAACATAACTTGAGAAGAAATAGAAATTGCGATACATAAAGGGAAAAAACCGTTTTGCTGGTATTGATGGCATCTGTAAGTTTCACCTACGTATAGCAGCAAGGGAAGAAATAACTAATGTATTAGTCTCTCTTTTCAATATAGCCTTGAAAGTTTAACAAGTGCCAAATCAATCGAAAACAGCTAAAACAATTATTCTGGCAAACAATTACATAACTGTAGCTCATATATGTTTTGAAACAGTATTAAGTAGGCGCCCAGAATGTTTTGTTGAATTACGAGGGATAATTCCAAATATACAAGGTTACCGTAACATCGCTCTAACCATAACTATTTACTAAGAATCTGCAGCAACATCACATAAGAGAAAAACATTGGAGACCGCACATCAGCTCTATACTTATACATAGAAAAGGCATCTGACAGTGTGTGGCATCCTGGAATATACTACAAACTAATCACTTAGGTATTCCAGCCCAAAATGCACAATTACTCAGATCAATCCTAAATGAAAGGCCCAGAACCGCCACAGTGCGTGACAAACATTCCGCCATTCACAACCTGGAAGCTGGAGCACCACAGGGAGCCATCTCATCCCTATTACTATACAGCACATACACTGTCGACATATTTCACTTACCTTACTGGTACGGGAGCTTAGCTATACGCAGATGACACTGTATATTGGTGCCGCGAATAGACTACGGAAGACATACAACAAATTGACATACAGTACACCAGTAAACCAGAAAAAGCTGTATGTGGCTTACAAACTCTAATGTCCAAAAAAATCACTTTGTTATCTTCAGACATAAAAACTACAGAAGAAATAAAAACCCAACACCAGTAGACATAAAGTTACGGTGATGAGACAAAGAAATGGCAAATATTTCGGATTACTATGGTTATTTATTATCAGAGATACCTCACATAGACATCATAGCAAATCCAAAACGATGGCTGGGACTTTTAAAATTGATTAAGGGACGCATTAAGGCGCTTCAAACGAAACATTAAAACTTACATAGAACATCTTAATTGGACTAATTCTCGAATATGCAGCGCCTTTATGGATGGTTAACACCACGGATGACAAAAAGATTGAGAAGAATCCTCAGAATAGCTACAAGCTCTATAAAAAACAGAATCAAAATCAGAAAAGGCCAACACAAAATAAACTGAAAATTCTCCGTTCCCCCCATTTGCAAATACATAGAGTACAAACAGTAAAACCAAAACTATGGCTGAAAAGAGCATAATACGTCGCACCAGGCCAATCTCTCCCTTCGAGAGAGAGAATGAAAGGAAAAAGATCACAGCAACAAGAAGGAATTGTGCGATATAAACGAAAGCTAATAAGCGTGTTTCTATGTAAGAAAGATGACGTCCATTCCAATTTCACACCAGTCGCGTAAATAGTGGCGCTCGTAGCCGCGCCATTATGAGGATGCAAATCAGGTTTACTTTAAATACGCTCTGTACGGTCTGGAGCGTTACTTACTTTCGAGATTTGAAGTGGTGAGTTGCTGTTAGTCAAGAATGCCTTTAAGGCGTCAAAGGCGCCAGTATCAACACCTCACCGAGTCTGCAAGTTGTTGTGTAACTGGGCTACAAGAAGCCGGATCTTCCTTATGCGAGATTGCACGACTCGGCCGCAGTGTAGCCACTGTACATGATTGCTGGCAGCGGTGGTTACAGAAATGTGCGGTCCCAAGAAGACCGGGCTCCGGAGGACAAGTGTACGTGGCACCACCGAGAGGTAACACCATCGTGTTCGGCGCATGGCTCTGGCGCATCCAACTACGAGGGTCACTCCAAAAGAAAGGCACACTATTTTTGTAAAAATATAGTTTTCATTCTGCATGTGTGGAAGTTTTACAGTGTGTAGATACATCCTTCACGCTTGCTTTCAAACTTAGTTCAACCTGTTCCCGTGAGTGGCGTCGTCACAGCATATCTTCAAGATGGCTGCTAACCTTGACGTTCGTCAGAAGCAACGTGCTGTCACAAAATTCCTGTACTGTGCTGTGCTGTGGAAACATCCACAAGAGGTTGAAAAAGGTGTATGGAGATGCTGCTGTCGATCGCAGTACAGTTAGACGGTGGGCAAGCAGGTTACGTGATGAAGGCGGGCACGGCAATATTGAGGATTGTCCTCGCAGCGGCAGGCCTCGTACTGCACACACTCCAGACAATGTGCAGAGAGTTAACGAATTGCTTGTGGACATCATGCCAAGTGGAACCACCATAAATTCTGAAGCATATGTGACGATACTGAAGAAACTTCAAGCTCGACTGAGTCATGTTCGACCACATCAGCAAAAGCAGGATGTTTTGCTGTTGTACGACAATGCAAGGGCACATGTCAGTCAAAAAACCATGGAAGTGATCACAAAACGCGGATGGACAACACTAAAACACCCGCCTTTCAGTCCTGACCTGGCTCTGTGTGACTATCAACCCTTTGGGAAACTGAAAGACTTTCTTCGTGGAACAAGGTTTGAAGATAATGACTCCCTTGTGCACGCTGCCAAACAGTGGCTCCAACAGGTTGGTCTAGAATTTTACCGCGCTGGTTCCAAGATGGCGTAAGGCAGTTGAGAGGGATGGAAATTATGTGGAGAAATGAAAATATTGTTCCTAAAGGATGTATCTACACACTGTAAAACATTCAGACATGTAGAATAAAAGATGCATTTAAAAAAAAATAGGGTGCATTTCTTTTGGCGTGACTCGTACATCTGCAGTAGCAAAAAATCTGAGCAGCACCTGACACCACAGTGTCACAACTAACTGTTACAAATCAGTTACTTCAAGGACATTTCCGAATCAGATGCCATGTAGCGTGACCCCAAACCACCGCCATTTGCGACTTCAGAGGTATCAGGTGTCAGCTCATTGCAAGGCTAGGTGCTGCTCTGTTGTGTTTTCTGGTGAAAGCTGGTTCCCCCTCGATGCCAGTGACGGTTTTGTGTTGGTTAGGAGGAGCCCAGCTGGGAGCCTGCAACCAGTCGGTCTGTGCACTAGACACACTGGACCTGCACCTAGAGTTACGGTCTGGGGTTCGATTTCGTATCACAGCAGGAGCACTCTCGTGGTTATCCCATACACCTGACTGCAAATTTATTGAAAACTACCTCTAAATTGAAGTTAATACGAAAAACTTATACACTATATACAAAGGAATAAAAAAATGAAATTAGGTACACGTGATTAAAACGCCAAAAACTTTGCATAGCTGGCAACTACAAGCCTCAAGGTAAGTTTAAGTTCATTATAGGCAAATAACTGTCAAAGAGTACATAAGGAATTATGAAATATTGATAAACATATACTCTGAAACGTAC
Organism: Schistocerca americana; assembly: GCF_021461395.2. Taxonomy (NCBI): domain Eukaryota; kingdom Metazoa; phylum Arthropoda; class Insecta; order Orthoptera; family Acrididae; genus Schistocerca; species Schistocerca americana. Next base: position 113,955,304 of record NC_060121.1, read on the forward strand.
GAAGATGAAACGTTACTAACAAAATTATTAAATGTACCGAGTTGTACTTTGTGTGTATGCGTGAATGACACGCTGACTGACCTACAGGCAGTTATGCATAATTAAGAAGTTATGCAATAATAAGAATTTTTATGGAATGATGCAAAGTAACACGTCGTACTTTTTGGAAGCATTGATTTGGAGGTGGAAGGTACCAAATGAATGCACCCGCCCCCCGTATTGGTTTATAAGTTATGTATAATCGTGACTGTGTGTGAATTTATGGGAAGGAGGGTAAGTAGGTACATTTATATTCAGTACGTTGAAACACGAGTGTAGCTGTGCCAACTGAAGATTAATAACAAGTATAGTGGATCTCACATTAACTTAGCCTGCGTGTTAAGCGATTACGTAAAGCCTTGAGTGCTTTATCGAATGAAATACACACTTGTTTATGCAGACCACATCTGACGGTAAATTAACACTTATGTCCACATTGTACAAAGAGTAATACAAAACTAGAATTTTAGAAACAGTTGTACATTACATTCAAATACAGATTTACCAGTGGAACTAAACGTAAGATGCAATGAAAACATATATACATATATATCGGTTTGTACCATACAAACAGTGATTAGTTAAGTGAAGAATATAAATATTAAACAAATGATTTTGAACCGTATATAAGAGTATAAGAAACGCTAGTCTGTGAGCAGAACATGGATTTACAACCAGTTTTTCACCTGTCCTCGTAGCAAGTAGCGTAAATTGCTTATGAAAACAAATACCGGTACAAGAAGATGCGTGATGTTTATCATAAATAGAAGCTACTTGGTGAAATTCCTATGCTTTTCCTTTCCTCGTGTAGGGGTGAAAATGCTGTTAATTGTGTTCATGTTGTTACAGGAGATGTAAAGATTTTGAGAAGTAAATTCGTCACCCACTGAAAGAAATAAAGAGCAGAACATTTTCTTAGAGCTAAAAATAAAGGTGTCAGAAAAAATTAATTACGAGGAACCTCATATTAGAATATAGATAAGATTTTCTTGTAACTGTGCTTTTATGACTTTTATTTGTTTCATGTCTTTGTAAGCAGACTCGTACATATTTTGTAAACCTGTTAAAACCAATCTTGGGCGACATCAGACATACTAGAAAGCGGAAATACGAGTGAAAGGATGCTCTGTGTCCAATGTACCTCAGATACGTGGAGTTGCCACCCAGTGGTTAAAAAATAGTGCTGTGCGACGATTCAAGTTCGGAATCGCCAAGTGATTCATCATTTGCAATGCAGAAAGTTTAACGAATCTACAGTGCTAAATTGAATAAGCGGACCAACGGCGGAGGTTCCAGTCCTCCCTCGGGCATGGGTGTGTGTGTTTGTCCTTAGGGTAATTTAGGTTAAGTAGTGTGTAAGCTTAGGGACTGATGACCTTAGCCGGCCGGTGTGGCCGTGCGGTTCTAGGCGCTTCAGTCTGGAAACGCGTGACGGCTACGGTCGCAGGTTCGAATCCTGCCTCGGGCATGGATATGTGTGATGTCCTTAGGTTAGTTAGGTTTAACTAGTTCTAAGTTCTAGGCGACTGATGACCTCAGAAGTTAAGTCGCATAGTGCTCAGAGCCATTTGAACCATTTTGATGACCTTAGCAGTTAAGTCCCATAAGATTTCACACACAATTGAACATTTTTGGACCTGTTTCACATACTGTGCTAATGGAAAGGTGAACACTCACCAAAATCTCGACGACGATTTCGTGCAGATATAGCTGGTCCAGCAGGATCCTTCAGCCTCAGGATGCAGTGGACACCATCCTAGCTTAGGGAATCCGTTGGCAGGTGTAAATAGTTACCCTGAGTGGACGCTACGAACTGTTCACATTCTATCACGCGTGCGTGGTGGGGGAAACAATAGCCGCTAGTAACTTTTTCAAACAATGGATCAGGCCGACGACTCAACGACAATAGAAAAACAAAGGACAGAGAAGTTGCAAATTTTTGTTGCAAACTAAAGGAGAGACATGAAGTTTTTATAAATGTAAATACGGTAAAGAAAGATAAATTTTTAAATGTGGAAAAAGACTACTTTACATAAACAAAATTTGTAATATTTTCCTTATATATGTAAAGTAATTGATTTATTTGTAACTTTGATAGATGAAATATAAGGAATTTGATAAAAACTAGGTACCCACATAGCTGGCACACATTAGTCAAATGATATATTAAAGAAAATAGAAAATATGCCAATAGCTGAACGGTCAAAATAAAGATTTCTGGCCGGCCGAAGTAGCCGTGCGGTTAAAGGCGCTGCAGTCTGGAACCGCAAGACCGCTACGGTCGCAGGTTCGAATCCTGCCTCGGGCATGGATGTTTGTGATGTCCTTAGGTTAGTTAGGTTTAACTAGTTCTAAGTTCTAGGAGACTAATGACCTCAGCAGTTGAGTCCCATAGCGCTCAGAGCCATTTGAACCATTTAAAGATTTCTGACCCTCCGGCCATGAAAGCAGACGAATGCACCTTACCCCTCTGAGTAAAAGAGTGTAAAATGCATATATTTGTATAAATCAATAAGAAAATAAAATTTTGTACTGTGTGCTACGTATATGAATCACAGTTAACAGTTGGTGGTAGGTGTAATGGCATTTGCTAGTTGTTTCCAAAGAGGTATACGTAAGACAAAGAGAAGAAGCGATGCGTTGCAGCAGAGTTGCTGTTAGATGAGAGAGATGTGACTGTCAATTTTTTTGAAGTTGGCAGAAAGAGAGGAGTCAGTGACGTGTCTTGATGAAGAGAGGACGCGAATATTTTATCGCTCCTCCTATTGTAACAGCTCTGTTAATAATGTTGGATTTTCGGTTAATATAAATGACTTCAAGTAAAATACAGTCCCTGTCTATTCCTATGACAAACAGTTCCCCTCACCGCATCGAAATATGACTTCCTTTCTTTAGGCGACACAGTCAACATTAGCAACTTCTACAACAGCTGTATTCAGGACGCCCATCGCAGCAGAAAGAAGAGGTAAAGTAAGATTCAAACTGGGAAGAAAATACAACTACGAACATTTACTATTAAATTTCCTAGAAAGTTTATTTCAGATATGCTTCATTGTGCCTGTTCGGCAGCCGGTGTAAAAGCATATCATTAACTTCCATTTACGACTTCACAGTTAAAAGCCGTAAACCCCTTCCAATTCGATTCCAATTCGAAAACTCTAATTCATTATCCAACCAGTAGTAAAAAGTAGAATATAATGCACTGGCAACCGAAAAGAGACCAAATGCCGCAATCTTCGAATCGTAAATAAAAAGTAATGTATAGACACTTTTCGCAACAAAAGCAGTGCATGCATTCAGTCTAATGGGCATGCAGGGTCATACTGACAAGTTTGCTCATACTTCCAACTTATATGTTAATTTCACTCGATTTCATATAATCACTGCAGTAATAGCACTTACCTTCTCAACCAGAGAAACTTTCCTTTCGTTCTCCTCTTCTGGGTGCTTCACTTTTTTTCCAGGCAGTGAATAACTATAAACTCTCTGAACGTGATAATTTTGCGAAATGGAAGGTGTCAAGGTATTTTGAACACGAGGGACTCAGGAAATACATATGGAGTACCAAGACTAATCTCAGGAAAGAAGGCAAGGCAAGATCAAAGCTTATTTAATTATTATATACAATCAATTAAACGCACGAAAAAGACACACAGACAACCGTGAATGCCTGGAAGAAACTGGAACAAGCTTTCGATTATGATGGTTTAAACAAACGATTGTTATTACTGAAAGACCTTATTACCGCTACTGTAGTATAATTTAAAATTGTTGAAGACAGTGTGAACAAACTCATGTGAGGTTCTAATAAATTAAGAAATATTGAAGTTGGTGTTAATGATATAAACAGTTTGTCTGAAACATAAAAGAGCTTATTATAATCGGAACTGAAAGCTCCAAAATAACAATATATATAGATTTTTTAAAAAAAATAAAAGTGAACTATGGACCAGGACGTACTAGAGACAATGAAGAAGAAAATTACTCAGCAAAACATCATCGTCACGAAAGCAGATAAAGGCAGTACACTTGTTCTCATGGAGAAATGTGATTACATTGAGAATGTGAAACAATCCCTCACGCCCAGTTCTTTCCAAACTCTCACCAAAACCCCATCAAAACATTTAGCCATGAAATTAAAACGTAACCACGACCAACAAAGGCATACTGCCTGAATATGAAGCAAACTATTGGATCAACATGAATCCAGGGGCACCTAAGCTGTGTGGACATTCCAACCTACATAAGGAACGCCGACTGTGCGACCTGCTGTGCCTAAACACACAGCTCCAAACTACAAAACTGCTCAAGAATTGCACTTCTGCATCAAAACCATAATAAAATTTAAATCCAAGTTTGAAAATGTAAATTGTTAACAAAATTAAAGACCTCCTTATCCCATGCAGAGCTATACTGGTATCTTTTGATGTTCGCTGTTTATTTTCAAATACATCAGTTAAAGACCGTCTCATTATTTTGACAAACCTACTATACTGAATTGCTGTTAGCCATGTATAAGTAAAAGTCATAAGAACGGACAAACAGACAGGCTTGCAACAAAGTTCTTTTCGACTGCAAGGAATTCTGTTCAAACAGTTAGATGAATTGGCACTCAGTTCTATTTTAGCAGAAACTTTCTTTCCATGGTACTCGTACATCGCCTCACATCCATACCAATGTCAAGACGTTATTTCCAAATAGGACTATACACAAATAAATTAATTGCACCCAGCAAGGCTATAATACTGACACAGTTGACAATATTCCACAAAAAAAAGAAGAAAAAGCTTGTTCTACTTTTATGTCTCGTCTATAGTAACAATCATAACTAAAGGTCAACTGCTCTATTATACCACATTCAGGAAAGTTATCCAACTAATTAACCAGATTCTCAAGTCTTGCAAAATGATGTTAATCATTTTAATGTAAGAGGCACCGCAGCTCATATTTTACTTAACGAGAAGAATAAAACGTATTTATTAAGTAATATTGGTTTTTATAAAATCAGTTGCACTGATCCAACAGACAGGGGTATAGCAATTAGACTGACTGGGCATGAACGTAGCTGCAGATTACACTATTTAGAATACACATTTTCTGCACACATGCTGGCGAAAGGTCACAGATACAACAGAGTTATTCTTTTAGAGGATAATGTTGAAAATGTTAGACACTATTGCTTTTCAGTACTTTGTTTCCTGTAATAGGAATATGTTGCCCTTAGAAAAACTATATCTGCACAGCTTTGCAATTTATCAGGAAGCCCTGTGGGTTAATATGTTTGCCTTATTTACATGTATTATCTTTGCTACTGAAACCATTTAATAACAGAATAAAAATCCTGTTTCCTATTCGCAGACTTGTGGTGATTAGCAAAACTCATACACTACATACCCTCTCAACAATAACGCTATTGAACACCTGAGTGTCAATGGCGTTGTTTAGTGATGATGTCACTATAGAATTATCTTCGGGCCTTTTGTATAAAATTATTTACAACTTTGATTATAACAGTTTCTCTTGGCATTGGCATTGGCATTAACACGACGATCCCTGTTTGTAATCAAATAAGGTATATGATTTCTGGAAATACACTATGACATGCAATGTAACTGCTTTCGTAAGGGAAATAACAGTACCGGTACGTTACCTATTAACAGCGTACTTGGTACGACTTTTCACAGCGTAAATTGTAATTTTGTAATAATATACTAATGCAGATCCGTGTGTGTTTACTGCAACCTCACTTGGCAGTGGCTACAAAGTCGAAATTGCCGTAGCCTATTCAGAAGGAATAAAATAACAGTCGAATAGGGAAGGGATTATCTGCATGACTCTGACTTTTAATAATAACAAACAATTCTAGAGTATTGCTCAAGTGTGTAGGACCGAACGTTCACCCAGAAGGGCAGCATTAATGGCCTAACATTCGTGTGATACACAGGAGACAGTAAGAAAACTGAGCTGGTAGGCGATTGACGTAGACGTACGGCGCTGATGGCAGCACAGACTGATACAATGAGAATGTTTGCAAATCAGTGGAAACTTTTAAAAAACTGCACAAGTTGCCATGGTCTTCTCCATTCCAAAAAGAAATCTTACTTAGTAAGTAGCTAGTGGTAAACTTCGTAATTAAACAGTGTTATTTAAGTAATTAGTTACTAAGATGAAAATTCTTATATCTTTTAAATAGTTACTAAATAAAATTATATATAAAAAATATTGTATCCAATAAAAATGACAGTTGCTTCACTTTCGAGGTAGGAGAGCTGAACATGTAACAGTTATCACTCAATAAATATATAACTGCATGTAAAACGCAGGGTGAGCGGGGAGTTAATAATACTTCTCTATAAGCATTTATTCCAGTACTCAAATATGCTGTACGTATACAAACAGATCAATAACACGAAATCGTCATAAAAAATTCAAAATACTCAACGAACATATTCTGCTTGCTGCTTATTATGCCTTACGTGAATCAGAATTAGAGCAAATTGAAAAATACTTAGTACAGCACATTGGTCAACACATTATTTATCGCGCATTGTTATTAATGTAACTCAAGTCAGACATGCGAGGACACAAAACAGAAATTTACTGCAAGCTTCCCAGTGTTAACACTTTGCCTGAAGAACTATATATGTTATTAACAAGTTGGTACCTGGTTTGGTCTGCGCTGAGTGACGCACCACACAAATTTCTCACGCAAGCTCATTCAACAGACTTTTCAATATTTCATTTGTGCCTTTGTGTTATGCACGGGTTTACTGGATGTACTAATAATTAGCACAGATTAGTGGCGGAATTCAGGCTAGTCATGAAACAGTGAGACTCATAGATGGTCGAACTGTTGCATGTAGGCAAGAACACATTAGTCGCGCACAAAATTAAATACTTATACAATATTTTAATGAATACTTTGAAGCATTAGAGAGACCAAATGCAGTGTAAAATAGAAATTACTTATCTTCTCTTTGGAGCCATGCGTGGCATACGAAATGCACAACGTATTACTAGTCACTATAAATCTCACCACAGCTAGAGAAACTTCAGACCGACGCTCAGAAATTCTTCAGTAGCCCATGTCAGATACTTTTCGTCCTCTGCAATATATTATGTGCAACAATCCAGCTTGCTTCCAACAGCATTGTTCTAACGTAACTTGGGCGCTGCCTCATAATATACGTACGCTCTCGCTCACAGTTCAATAACGACAGAGCTACAATGTCCTGTAGGTGTGCGAGATTATCTCTGACTTTTACGTACTCTTTGACTCTATGCCGGGTGATTTCCAAGAATGCGCGGAACCCGAATAATATCTATGGAACGTGCGATTTTCAGTCGCTGTTGCGTTATGAACAGTGCCTTAGCAGTCACTAAGGTAACGACAAAGCAAGAGTGTTTACTAAATTAAATAATTAAAAATACTTCACTTACTTCGTCAGCGACTTTGTTGTCATGAGCTAGACCATTTGTCATATAAGCCACCAGAAGCAATCCTTGATACATTCCCGCTGTCAGAAAAGTTCTTCTTTGGCACCTTGTCCAACTCGCGCGTCACATTGGCTTGAATGTCGGTTACATAATCAAAATGTTCACTCTTCATGTGAACTTCTACACTTTGTCGTAATGTAGTAGGTTCGTATTCATAATTCTAGGATTCATGTTTGGCGATCTGGGTGACCAAATTATGCTATCGACGTGTCGCTCACGTTCTGCAAACCAATAGCGAACAGTTGTGGTCCAGTGGCATGGCACATTGTCACCCATAGTTGTTTGGGAACATAAAGTCCACGAATGGCTGCAAATGGTGTCCAAGCAGCCGAACGTTTTCAGTCAACGATCCAATCTGTTGGACGAGACGACCCAGTTCAACCCATGTAAACACAGTCCACACCATTATGGAGCTTGCACAGTGCCTTCTTGACAAATGGGGTCCATGACTTGGTGAGGTCTGCGCCACTCTCGAATCCTACTATTAGCCCTTACAAATGGAAATTTGCATTCATCCGACCAGGCCACGCTTTTTCAGTCGTCTAGCGTCCAGCAGAGGCGCTACGAGCAATTTCGTGCTTTTAGCAAAAACACTTGTGTCTGTCTTCGGCTGCCTTAAGCCATTAACGCCAAATTTCGCGGCACTGTCCAAACGATTAGGTCCGTCGTACGCACCACATTGATTTCTGCGGCTATTTCACGCAGTGTTGCTTGTCTGTTAGCACTGACAAGTCTACGCTAACGCCGCTGTTCTCGATCGTTAAGTGAAGGCCGTCGGCCAGTGCGTTGTCCGTGGTGAGAGATAATGCCTGAAACGTGCAATTCTTGGCACACTCTTGATACTGTGGATCTTGTAATATTGAATTCGCTGACGATTTCCGAAATGGAAAGTTTCATGCGTCTAGCTCAAATTACTGCTTCAGGTTCAAAGTTTGTTAATTCCCATCGTGAGCCCAAAACCACATCGTAAACCTTTCCACATGAATCACCTGAGTGGAAATGACAGCTCCGCCAATGCTCTGGCGTTCCATACCTTGTTTATCGGATACTAGCGCACTCTGTATATGTGCATATGTTATCCCATGACTTCTGGCGTGTCAATGTAGAGATGTTGCTGCATTGCAATCTATGACACGAAAATGTTGACAAAATACGGTCGCATTTCCACTGTTTGACACTGAATTGACTGATGGAATGCACGTCTGTTGTTTGTAGCTGTTAGTTGAAGTCGCCGTTGAGGTGGTGCGCTGTCGTTTATACGCCAGGAATAAAATCAGTCTCGGAATGTTTTGTACAGACGGTGTACGTCTTTCTGAACATGCATATTGTACTTATCCCTTGGTCTCCTTCCGCAACTTTTACTTCTCATACTTCCCTCCAACACTAAACTGAAGATTCGTTGATGACTCAGAACGTGTTCTATCAACCGATCGCTTCTTTTAGTCAAGTTATGCCATAATCTTTTCTGTTCAGTACCTTACTCATTAGTTGAGCGATTTACCTACCTAATTTCTAGTGTTCTTCAGTAACACTTCTATTCTGTTCTTGTCAGAACTCCTTATCGCCCACATTTCACTTCCGTACAAGGCTACATTGCAGACGAGCACCACCACAACAGACGTCCAAACACTAATATTTAAATTAGATGTTTACAAAATCCTCCTTTCGAAAATGCTTCTCTTGCTATTGCCAGTCTACATTTTATATTCTCTGCCCTTCTGCAATTAGCATTTATTTTGTTTCCGGAATAGCATAGCTCATCTGCTACTCTCAGTGTCTCATTTCCTAATCAAATTCCCTCAGCATCAATTTAATTCGACTACCTTCCATTATCCTTGTTTTACTTTTGTTGATATCCATCTCATAATCTCCTTTCAAGATACTGACAATCAGCTGAACTTCTATTTCGAATATTTTGCTGTATTAGACAGAATGGCAGTGTCATCGACAAACCTCAGAGCTTTTATTCATTCTCCATGAAAATTAATCCCCTTTCCAAATTATGCCTTGGTTTCCTTTACTAGTTGCTTTACGTACAGATTAAATAACATTGGCAATAGGCTACACTCCTGCCTCATCCCCTTCTCAACCACTACTTTCCTTTCAAGTCCTGCCCTGGACCTACGATGTTTCCATGCCTCTTCACGCAGCAGTCTTCTCTTGCACATCACTCTATGGGACTCAAACGTGTAAATTTTGTAAGAGAAGCCATCAAACCTATATTCAGCAAAGTGAAAGTTAAAATGTATTGCGGTGCCTCTCCTACTCCCAGTCGGCTTGTCTGACATCCTACCTCCTTTAAAAAAGACTCACAATTAATACTGGGCGGGATTATTTGTGACCGAGAGGGTAACAGTTCTTCAGAAAATTTGCACTATTTATTGGCTATTAGCTAATAATTTTCTCTTTTCTGTGAGACAAAATTAAATATAGGAAACGTAAAAGCAGTAAAGACAAGAGACAAGCAAGACAATACACATTTCTTCAATCTTTAGATCCCAGCATTTTTCTCCCTCTAATCCTCCTACAGATTTAGATGGGACGGTTTCCTTTCTGCTACAGAATCTATTACGCCGTGAAAGTTCGTCAAACGTTTTTGCTAAATGAAACATGAAAATGTCTAATACTGAAAAATCCGTTAATACGAATAGTACCCTAGACTGGTGTGGTTTCTCGATTTAATTATGTCTATTTTGTCACTGTCTGCTAGATGAAACGAAATAGGCCATTCTAATATTGCAACAGTTGTAACACAAACCAAAAAAGCGAGACTGTTTTGGCACAAATGGTCTACCTCATTTACATATAGATCACGAAAGAACATAATTCACGAAGTCCAATATCCAATGCCTATTAGGCCTACAACAAACAAAAAGTTTTATTTCTATGTTAGGAAATAGCTTCAAATTTCGGTCGTACGCTACAGTCTCTCAAGCATGAATCGAAAAGTAGTAGTAGTAGTACGAAATGTTTTTGTATAAATTGTTTAATCGTCATATTCTTGCTTATAATTTGTGTGACGTCCCCGGTTCTTCTCCTTTCTAGTTTTAACAAATAATCTTGTAGTTACTAATTCTGTAATTATTCCTGCCAGTGTCGAAACCTACTCTTCAGTTAACATCGCTAACACTGCCAGTGTCACCGGTACAGTTCTCCCGCGCTTATTCTCCGGTTAGGCGTTATTACGAATTCTTACAATGCGCTTTCCGCGCTATTCCGAGAATAGAAATTAAACGGCTGCTAACTGGGGACTGTACAACTGACCCTAGTAATGTAGCAAAGTGGCAAAAATTTCTGTCAAGATTGTATTTTCTTGGATACACCGAGAAGATAATATGTAACCTTTCTTATCTGTTATTCCTCCTAGTCATTTATTTCCACCTTGGTAGTCTGAACCCATGGATTTTGCTGTAAATTATAGCAACGCTTATCATTCGCAATCCAATCAACCACATAAACAAACACCGATTGGCATTCACCCTTTCGGTTCTATTAGGCTCAGCTCGTATAAATGGTTCAAACGGCTCTGAGCACTATGGGACCTAACTGCTGAGGTTGTCACTCCCCAAGAACTTAGAACTACTTAAACCTAACTAACCTAAGGAATTCACACACATCCATGCCCGAGGCAGGATTCGAACCTGCGACCATAGCGGTCGCGCGGCTCTAGGCGTTAGAGACTGTAGCGCCTAGAACCGATCGGCCACCCCGGCCGGCTCAGCTCGTATAGCCCCGTCCCCTTTTGTCTGCGGGGAAATCTTTTACTTCTTGATGCGACGGGGATTCCCCTGGCAGAGACGTCACGTACACCACGCACACATTCAAAAAGGAGCTTACGATTCGTTCAGAAATCAAGTTATAAAGTGTTCAAAAATGTTCAAACGCCAACAGGTATGCGCTTCAAAATCACATGAAGAGCCGATAGTATGTATGCTGCGTAGTTGGCGCTTTGTGAAACAAGGTGTATTTCTTCAATATGAATTTGGCACCCCTTGAAACTGCCGTCAGGGGCAGATTATCTGAAACCCCCCCCCCGCCCCCCCCCCCCCCCCGCCACCCCTACGTCCGGGCTTGAGTCACAACTACGCAGAACACTGTTCTAGCCACTGCTGACCCTTTCAACGTAATGAGGACATCACACAGGTGAACGAGATTTTCACTCTGCAGCGGAGTGTGCTGTCTGGAAACATCCCCCAGGCTGTGGCTAAGCAATGTCTCCGCAATATCCTTTCTTTCAGGAGTGCTAGTTCTGCAAGTTTCGCAGGAGAGCTTCTGTAAAGTTTGGAAGGTAGGAGACGAGGTACTGGCAGAAGTAAAGCTGTGATAACCGGGCGTGAGTTGTGCTTCGGTAGCTCAGATGGTAGAGCACTTGCCCGCGAAAGGCAAAGGTCCCGAGTTCGAGTCTCGGTCGGGCACACAGTTTTAATCTGCCAGGAAGTTTCATCGCACAGGTGGTTTTAGTGGTCAAATACAACAACGCGATCTGCAGGCCTCGCACGCACCTGTGTTCATTGTCAAGCATGCATTTATCGCCGTATTCCCATATTTTTGGCCAACCTCTGTGCATTTCTCTACGTCTGTAAACAATTTGTGTCAATAATTTGCAAGCATGAGTTTTTAAACTTATAGGACTTTAATATTCACACTTGTCAGCACGTGCTGGAATTACTGCGTTCTTCTCGGCTGCTCCGCAGGCTGTGGTCTCGACAGATGCAGACAGAGAGCGGCGCCTGCAGAATGTCCACGAGGCGGCTGACAAGGCGGCCACAGGAGCCACCTGACGCGACTCGGGTCGCGATTCTAATTGGCGTGCGGGCCGGCGGGCGGGTGAGTGGCGTGTGTGAGCGGCGGCAGGCGCGGTGCCGCGTCGCGTCGCACGCCGGCTCGACGTGTCCCGCGGTGTGGCCTTTGTCTGGCAAATTGCGAAAGACAAAGCGCAGCCCAGCGGAGCACCGGCGCGCCATTTTAAAATTAGAGCGGACTTTTGGGAGCGGTGGCAGCGGCCGCGGCGCGAAAGCTAAAATTGACCGCCCCCAAAACACATACCAGCTGTTTTCCGCCACAGTCAGTAAGGCGTCTGGTCGCCACTCCCAAAGTTCCCTAAATTTAACCGCGGACCACATGGCCGCCCCGCGCACTCCCGCCTGCTTTATGGGGGTCTGCGTAAACGCAGCTCTAGCGCCGGCCGCCGCTGGCCCGTCATGGCTCCGACCGATCCGCGCGCGCCTTCCACTACGGATTTTCAAACTGGCGCTGCTTGGAACATCATCGGTAATGAAACTAGCACTCGGAAGTGGAGGCTATGACGAAAGTCTCAGATACCGACCTGAAAAGAATTGTTTGTCGGTTCCGGAAATTTTGAGTTACTGTGTCGTCCAGGTATCACATACGAACAAATCTGACTCCGTACACGAAGTCGCTAACGCACGCCGTTTCGAATCTTGGTAGTGGAAGAAACGTGCACTCCAGGACTTGCCTGCGAAGGGGAGGAATGGGTAACGTTCCTTACAAGGGAAAATTTCCATCGTACCCACCTCAGATTTACTCGTAAGTTAGCCCAGTGGATAGGGTGAACTCAGAGCAAGCATGAAAACAGGAAGAAGGTGAACTGAACTGTGAAAAAAGAAGCAAAATAGAAATACACTACTGGCCATTAAAATTGCTACACCACGAAGATGACGTGCTACAGACGCGAAATTTAACCGACAGGAAGAACCTGTGATATGCAAATGATTAGCTTTTCAGAGCATTTAAAGAAGGTTGGCGCCAGTGCCGACACCTACAACGTGCTGACACGAGGAAAGTTTCCAACCGATTTCTCGTACAGAAACAGCAGTTGACTCGCGTTGCCTGGCCAAACGTTGTTGTGATGCATAGTGTAGGGAGGAGAAATGCGTATCATCACGTTTCCGACATTGATAAAGGTCGGATTGTAGCCTATCGCGATTGCGGTTTATCGTATCGCGACATTGCTGCTCGCGTTGGTCGAGATCCAATGACTGTTAGCAGAATATGGAATCGGTGGGTTCAGGAGAGAAATACGGAACGCCATGCTGGATCCCAACGGCCTCGTATCACTAGCAGTCGAGATGACAGGCATCTTATCCGCATGGCTGTAACGGATCGTGCAGCCACGTCTCGATCCCTGAGTCAACAGATGGGGACGTTTGCAAGACAACAACCATCTGCACGAACAGTTCGACGACGTTTGTAGCAGCATGGACAATCAGCTCGGAGACCATGGCTGCCGTTACCCTTGACGCTGCATCACAGACAGGAGCGCCTCAACGACGAACCTGGGTGCACGAATGGCAAAACGTCATTTTTTCGGATGAATCCAGGTTCTGTTTACTGCATCATGATGACCACATCCGTGTTTGGCGACATCGCGGTGAACGCACATTTGAAGCGAGTATTCGTCATCGCCATATTGGTGTATCACACGGCGTTATGGTATGGGGTGGCATTGGTTACACGTGTCGGTCACCTCTTGTTCGCATTGACGGCTTTTTGAAACAGTGGAAGTTACATTTCAGATGTTTTACGACCCGTGTCTCTACCCTTCATTCGATCCCTGCGAAACCCTACATTTCAGCAGGATAATGCACGACCGCATGTTGTAGGTCCTGTACGGGCCTTTCTGTTTCTGGACACAGAAAATGTTCGACTGCTGCCCTGGCCAGCTCATTCTCCAGATCTCTCACCAATTGAAAATGTCTGGTCAATGGTGGCCGAGCAACTGGCTCGTCACAATACGCCAGTCACTACTCTTTATGAACTGTGGTATTGTGTTGAAGCTGCATGGGCAGATGTACCTGTACACGCCATCCAAGCTGTGTTTGACTCAATGCCCAGGCGTATCAAGGCCGCTATTACGGCCAGAGGTGGTTGTTCGGGGTACTGATTTCTCAGCATCTGTGCACCCAAATTGCGTGATAATGTAATCTCATGTTAGTTCTAGTATAATATATTTGTCCAATGAATACCCGTTTATCATCTGCATTTCTACTTGGTGTAGCAATTTTAATGGCCAGTAGAGTAGTAAGCGGACAAAGCTGAAGACGTGCCACATCGAGCGAATTTTAGGAGCCCCCGTCGTAGTCCTGCGGTCACAGTGTTTCGCTGCAAAGAGGGAGATACGTATTCTAACTTCCCTTGAGGCCATTTTTTTTTTTTTTGGCAAAAATTATGAACTGTCCGAGTGGTCATTGATATTTCTGTTCGCTGCATTCAGGTTTGTGTTTGTGTCGTGTTGTAACGTCTGTTTGCAACAGCGAACTGTAAAGACCCTCAGGCGTATTTACCTCCTATTTGTTTTATGCAAGTACCACGTGTGACGACTCTCGGCAGTTTTGACTCTTGAATTCCTTTGTTGTAACATTGTTCAGACCTGTTTCAAAATGGTTCAGATGGCTCTGAGCACTATGCGAGGTCATCAGTCCCCTAGAACTTTGAACTACTTAAACCTAACCAACCTAAGGACGTCACACACATCCATGCCCGAGGCAGGATTCGAACCTGCGACGGTAGTAGTAGCGCGGTTCCGCACCGAAGCGCCTAAAACCGCTCGGCCACACCGGCCGGCTCAGACATTTGTTGTTTTCATTTACGTGGGAGGTCCTTGCATCATCTCCCCTGCTGTCATTATTCATCATATTTACCTGACACAGTAATATATTCTTACCACATTACTCATGTTCCATAACCAATGTATAGTATGACAATTGCCAAGACTACAGAACAGGCATGTCCATAACCGAAAGAAAAGTTCATAATTTTGTGAAAAAAATAAAAAAGTGGGGCACGATGGAGATTTGAATACAGATCTCCCGCGCTGCAGTCCAACGCCGCGACCACACGGCCACGTTGCGGGGTTCTTAAAGTTTGCTCGAGGTAGCGTATCTTAAGCTTAGACTGTTTGCAGTTTGTATTTTGCTTCTTTTCTCACATTTCAGCACACATTCTTTCTGTTTTCATGCTCCATCTGCTTTCAGTTTTTGGCGAACTATCCACTAGTATCTTACAACTAAACCTGGGGGGCGGGAGTTTTCGTTGTTAGCACCACACTTTGAGGCAAATTTTCTGAGTGAGATTGCAGACCTCTTCACAGTGTGCCATGGAGTGAGGCCGTGTCACTCTGGTGACTGCAATCCGTCCGTCGGATACGGACTTAACCTGAATTGCCCCTTCGTGCTATTCGAGAGGAATAGGCTATGTTCTGGCACTCTTATCATACTCTCCCTTCTATCATTATGTTACAGCACGAATATGACATCACACTGTACACGCATCCCATACAGTCACTATCACTCAACAGATCCACTTATTTAATACTCATACACCGCTTGAAAAAGGGGCCATTAAGCATGGAGGAAGGAACACCCATTTCGATTATGTGTCTAGAGCTATCCTTTGGGGTCTTCCGGCAAGCAACGCCAAACAAGAATTCGTAATAGAATGACATTAATTTTATTCATTTCTGCAGCAAAATAGTACAATAATACAGTTTAAAATGAAAGAGTTTTTGGATGTCCTCCTGAAGGATATCGTGCCAAAATCCCGAGCTGATTCGCTTGCCCTACCGGTAATACTCCGAACATTCTCAAGTGGGGACAGATCCGGCGATCTTTTTGGTCAAGGCAGGGCTTGGCAAGCACGAAGACAAGCAGAGGAGAAACTCTAGCCTTGTGCTGGCCGGTATTGTCTTGCTGAAATGTAAGTCCAGGACCGAACGCCACGGAGGGCAATAAAACGGGACGTAGGTTGTCGTCGACGTACCGAAGTGCTGTCAGGGCGCGGCGGATGGCAACCAAAGGGGTTCTGCAATGTAATGAAATGTACCCCAGACCATCACTCCTGGCTGTCGGGCGGCAGCCAGGTCGGTATCCCACGGCTGTCCGCAGCGCCTGTAGACAGGTCTTCGTTCTGGAAGTTCACTGACTGGAGTAGAACTGTCTTCAGTTCCCGCTTCGAACTGAGTGCCGAAGACCAGCAAAGAGCTGTCTAGAGACGCCTCCGATACCAGCCTGACTGTCGTCCACCATAATGCCCAACAACCAAGAGTCACATTCTGGGGCGCCATTTCATTTCATAGCAGGGCCATCATTTACCATGAGGTACATCGGCGATATTCTACGGCCCGTGTTTTTGTTCTTCATGCCAAGCCATCCTGGATTTCAATTTCAGCAAGACAATACCGGCCCGTACACGACGAGCTTTTACTACTTGTCTTCGTGCCTGCCAAGCCCCACCTTGATCAGCAGGGTCGCTGGATCTGTCCCCAGTTAAGAACGCTTAGAGTCTTACGGCTAGCGACCTCCAACCAGCCCGGGATTTTGTCGATCTAAAGCGCCAATTTGACAAAATTTTGCACGATATCCATCAGCAGGACATCTAACACTCTATCAATCAATACCAAGCCGAATAACTACTTGCATAAGGAACAGGACTGGCAGTTATCTCTCAATATTAGTAAGTGTAACCTACTGCGTATAACAAGGCGAAAATCCAAATTAATGTACGAGTACAAAATAAATGATGTCTTTGGAAGAGGTAACGTCATTCAAGTATCTGGGTGTGACTATTCGAAATGATCTCAAATGGAATGATCAGATTACACAAGTAACGGGTAAGGCTAACTCTAGATTGCGGTTTATTGGTAGAATCCTGAAGTGATGCAGTCCTTCAACAAAGGAAATAGCTTACAATACGTTAGTTCGTCCAGTCTTAGAGTACTGTTCGTCTGTTGGGTCTGATTCAAGAAGATTGAGAAGGTCCAAAGAAGAGCGGCAAGATTCGTGACTGGTACATTTAGCCATAGCGAGAGCGTTACAAACCTCATAGAAAGTTTGAAGTGGGACACACTTGCAGATAGACGACGCGCTAAACAGAAGGGGCTGCTCACTGAATTCTGAAATCCAATCTTCACCGAGGATGTAGAGCATATTTGATTACCACCAACTTTCAAATAGCTTAATGGTCATCTTTCAAAGATAAGGGAAATAAGAGCTCGTACGACAGTCGTTTTCCCCTCGCGCGAACCGCGAGAGGAACAGGAGGGGGGGGGGGGAGATATGACTTTGGCACGAATTGTATCCTCCGCCACACACTCCTTGGTGGCTAGCGGAGTATATAAGTAGATGTAGATGTAGAGGTACACCAACGTGTCTGTTCAATAAATCATCCAGTTTTTCTGAATCTGTAATCATTTCTACATGTCCGTGACACTACCGATTTCCGTCCCAGTAGGATAATACCTTCGTGCTGCGTCGTTATTGTCTTAAGAGTATATCTACAGCGGAATGACATGACAGGTCGACTATCCTTGGCTTCAGAAATAAAAGCTGTCATGCCTAACAGCACCTAGAAATGACGATACGGGCAGCAATTGGTACCAACAGTTTCCGTGGATCAGGGCTGTTAGCGATACAAATACCCTTACAAAGTAATTCCAAACAAAAGCATTTGGAAATTAATTCTAATCAAATCAATTTCATGTGACTGGGTAGTGTAGCGCTTAAAGTTGTTCGCTCTTGAAAAGCATGTCTCACGGTCTATCAGTTGCCTAAAATACCAAGACAGGGAGCAGGGAGCCATAAGTAATTAGCCTCACTCAGAAACATCTGGATCACGATATAGTAATTTTCCTTGGTAAAACGCTTAATTTTGCGTCCACTCCAGAAATGTTACCAATAGCATATGACGTCAGCTCCGTAGGGCACGTAGCAGTTTTGCACGCACCGGAAGTAATAGAACAGATTTGCACGGATACTGTGCAGCGCTTCTCAGATGCAATATCTCCTAGAACGAACGAGTAGTACTTAGAAATCTGCGGAAACACAAAGAAACTGTCGTTTTGGCAGCTGACAAGTGCAACGCTGTGGTACTAACGTCACCTACGGACTGGAATAAGAAGACTTTCAATCGTTTGAATAACGTTGTCGACACATTTGTAATGCTTTAATGTATGTCCGACGGAACATTGCATCGTACTTCTGAACAACACAGGCACTGTAGTGTATTTATCCGCCGACATCGGGCAAGTGACTTTCAATCAAAATTCTCCCTGTATGGGACTGCATGTAATGAGCCTACGCGTCCACGTTGGAGACACATGGCTGATGACATATAGAAGTTCGGGTCTGGCCATGAGACGTGCACTGATAACCTAACGTTAAGGCGACCACTCGCAATAAGCGGGGTATGCGGGTTCGACTCCCGGTCATGCAGGAATTTTCACTGTCGTCATTTCGTTAAACAGCTGATGGTTGTCAATATTGTCTTAATTTATAAGACGTCGATCCTACGAATGAAATCGAGAGGAATGACTCTTCTGAGTGAATCAGACTTCCCACGTAATATCTGTAAGAGGATTAGAATACGGGTAGCTGTGTCACCTCGAGCATATGGGCTTCGTCAGGTACAAAAGAAAGGCATTCCTAGAGGAGCCTTTGGCACACCTACACACCAGCTGGCAGAATACATGAAACTAATTTTCAGTGAATTTTTGGGGAAATTTGAACACAACTTTCCCAATTTTAGTTACTGTGTAGATCACCTCGGCCAACTGTGTCTGATAATATGGTCACATCTTTACGAGTCCCACTTTCTGAATCCTTGGAAGTAACTGCGTGAAAGTCCGACTATTGCTTCACTGAACTCCTTAAGCATGACTCATGCCAACTTATTTCCCGTTCGAGTGAATGGTTCAAATGGCTCTAAGCGCTATGGGACTTAACATCTGAGGTCATCTACTTAAACCTAACTAGCCTAAGGACATCACACACATCCATGCCCGAGGCAGGATTCGAATCTGCGACAGTAGCAGCAGCGTGGTTCCGCACTTACGTTCCTAGAACCGCTCGGCCACAGAGGCCGGCTTTCGAGTGAATATAATATGAGTAAACCGATTACATGACGATGGGTAGTGCGTTGTCAGCTGTCGTGGCGAACATACAGATGGAATACTTTGAAGCAAAATAACTAGAATCCTCCAATTTCAATCCAATTTGTAACTCTCGATACGTGTACACATTTATGTCTATATGGAACGAAAAAATTTTAGGAGTTCCTGGAACATTTAAATTCTGTCCACCATAACGTAAAACTCACTGCCTGTTAAATGAAGAACGGTCGGATCCCTGGTCACGGTGTACACAGAAAATCCAAGCACACTGAAGTGTATCTCCACCGCTAAGCCATCGCCCTCCGTCGAAGAAATTCCGTGCTAAAGAATCTGGTCCAATGCTGTCAGACAAGGAGAGCCTCGCTAAAGAATTACGAAGGCACTGCGAAAGGTAATGTCTCAGAATCTACAGATTTTTAAATAAAGCAAACCTTACAGGGCACCAACTTTTACCGTGTAGTATGACAGTGTGTAACGGAACTACGTCGGTGCTTGAAAAATAGCTTTCTGTAATCAAGTTTCGAATGGAACAGTTCGTCTGTACACGGAGTATGGTCTCCTTCAGCATGGCTATGCCATACCACGCACGAGCGCTGCGACATCTACAACAATCCGACGTCTCGGGTTCACTGTCATCGATCATCCCTCCATACAGTCCTGACTTAGCACCATCCGAGTTTAAAGAACATCTTCGACAACTTCACTTCCGTAGTTATGAAGCGTTACAAGCAGAGGTGAGGTTGTGGCTCTGTCAACCAAGTCAGACATTCTACACTGACGGTATCAACAAATTGGTGTCTCGTTGGGAGGGACGTGTTCGTAGTCAGGATGACTATGTTGAGAAATGCATATGTTGACATATGTGTACAATGTTAATAACATTTTCTTATTTAAGAAGTTTTAAGAGTTTTCACATAAAAATTCGGAAGCATTACTTTTCAGCATGCTCTCGTACAACACTTACGAATAGTGTCCCGAAGGAACGGGTAGGCATACAACTCGAGCGGCCGTTGCAGTCATAATCAATAACTTCAGCACAAAAAATTGAAACTGAGAAAGAAAACATATAGAAGAAAACATATAGAAAAGAATCGCTGATTTGCTTTAGCCGGCGTAATCTCCGGAAGACTAGTAGACTCCTAAGTAAACATGACATGCAATGTGTTTCGCTTCCGTCGGTAAAGGCAAAAAAGTTAAAGACGGTCTAGGTCTCCAAAAGCCGGGTACGTACCACATACCATGCTGCATGTCATACTTGAAGACGACTACTACAGCAGTCACAATTTTTGGAAATTTGTGGTAAGGTCTTATGGGACCAAACTGCTGAGGCCATCGGTCCCTAAGCGGACTACTTAATCTAACTTAAACGAACTTACTCTAAGGACAACACACACTCCCATACCCGAGGGTGGGGGGGAGGGGGGGAGCCGCGGGGACCGTGACAATGCGCCTGAGACCGCGCGGCAGGGAGAGGTGCAAGGAAGCGCAGTAAGACAAGGTAAACCCAGCTAAAACAGTTAAACATGTCAGACAAAAATCAAACAATGGAAAATCCAGGATGGAATGTAGCCCCCGAGCAGCTTGAGCTGTTTTAGCACATTGTCCATTCTAGCATTTTTATCAACACGACTATGACATTGTTGTAACTATGACTGACTTGAAAAGTTAGAGCTATGTAATTATATTAAATTGTCTAACTTTTTTGTGCACTGACACTTTCGAAATAATATCGGTGAAGCTTTCCATGTGTATGTGCTCGCCATCATAAGCTTATTTGTGACAAATTTATTAATACCCGTGCTGTTCATGCAACTACTGAAATGCGATTTCTTCTCACGGTACATTGTGGCTGTGATGTCTGCTTGCACGTTTGACTAGGATTTTTCTGTTTTTACTGGTGCTGTGCATAAAAAATGAAATAAGCTGGGACAACGTAAATGGTGGACAATAAAAAATAAGAAGGCTGACAATAGTTTTCGGACGGCTACCAACACAGCCGGTGGGCAGCTGTGGGCCAGAAAGGCGAGGGCACAAGGGATATTTCCACTTCCTCACCCCACCCCTTCTCAGCTGTCTATTGTGCTTTCCTGTGATTATTTATGCACTTGTTGTTGTTGTTGTGGTCTTCAGTCCTGAGACTGGTTTGATGCAGCTCTCTATGCTACTCTATCCTGTGCAAGCTTCTTCATCTCCCAGTACCTACTGCAGCCTACATCCTTCTGAATCTGCTTAGTGTATTCATCTCTTGGTCTCCCTCTTCGATTTTTACCCTCCACGCTGCCCTCAAATACTAAATTGGCCATCCCTCGATGTCTCAGAACATATCCTACCAACCGATCCCTTCTTCTAGTTAAGCTCCTCTTCTCCCCAATTCTATTCAATACCTCCTCATTTGTTATGTGATATACCCATCTAATCTTCAGCATTCTTCTGTAGCACCACATTTATGCACTTATTATTATTATTTATTATACTGGCAGGCTATAATTTATTTTTATACAATGACAAAATGATTTTGTTGATTCTAATAACAGTTACTATTCAATGTAAGTTACGTGAGCTCTCTTTTTATTCGATGTGTCACACTTCATACTTGTACACTGGTTGTTTTCAAAAACAAAAGTCTTCAATAGTCCATATGTTGCTCCACAAGCAACGTGATCTTTGATTGTCAACAGCATTGTCGTTGTCAGTAGCATTCAGAGGCAGGTAATTGAGGGAATCGGGTGTTGGGTACACTGCTGAGCGGTCTGGAAGTAACTCGCAGAACGCAGAGAAGCAAATGCAAATCATGTTGGTTTTCGGCAACATAATTTGGCAGAGACTGTTTTGAGAACTGAGAAGATTTTCAGATAATATTGTCCCTGCATTGCTTGCTTGCGCTTAGTTTGTCACGAGTTTGAGAAAGAGAAATACTTAGCAATTTTCTCCGTATTGGTTCAGATGAGTTAGTTTGACTGCCACGATGAGATCAAGCAAGATTATCTGCTCACATGGCTTGCAGTCAGTTATAGATGCACAACTAATTTCATACAGAGCCATAGTTTTTATAAATGTTTTTCTAAAGATGATAGTAACTGTTAAGGAATGAGATTCACAATACAGTTTTGAATGCTAGTCTCCTTTTCAACTACTTAGTAGGTCGAGTTTCTGTCATCGTCTCCTCACCAAAATTTTATTTTGTAATTGTGTGTCGCCTCACAGCACTTAGCGGGACACAGTACGCTTAGCATAGCTGCTTTTCCTTCCGTTGCACTGGACAAGGTTTCTTTGCGTTAGCTGGTTTGCTGTTGCACTGCATTGTTATTTTTACCACTTCCGAGCAGTACCGAGTATCTGTTGCCACAAAGTAAGTCGTCAGAATTTGTTAGGGTGAGTTTAATATCAATCAGGATATTGTAAGATCATTTACACTTGATCTTTGCATTTCAAAATTGTTATCAGGTTCAGTTTAGGTAAAGTTCAGTTTAGGTAAAGTTCAGTTTAGGTAAAGTTCAGTTCAGATTCTGTTTCCTACACATAATCAGTCTTATTCTTACAGTGCAGTGCTACATTCGCTTGTGCATCGTTTAATGTACATTAATTTACAGGATGTTTTAATAGAAACATTTTGCACGAATACTCTTTCACAATTTGTTTTGCAGTTTTGTGTAGAACTTTCGTTCTGTTAGTTTTGTGTGTCGCAACCGTAAATCAAGTGCCATAGCGCCACGCATTCTGCCACCGTTCACTGCACTGCGCAACACAAAATTTTACATGACGGTTTACTTAGTATACAGTTTCACGCTTTCTAATCATTTTGGTAAAAGTAAACCGCAGTGCAGTTATACAGTTTCAGAAATTTGGCTATTCTTTTCTATTGGATAAGTTAACGCAGTCACACCACTTACATTGCTCACATTCATATTCAATATAGACATACAAAAAAGTTTAATAATTGGAAACCAACTCAGTTTACAACAACAAAGCAAAAGAACAACTAGAAACATAACAGTTACAACCTGTACTTCAGAAGGGACCTTGAAAGATGATTTTGATGGAATGTATAGTGTCTTGAAAATAATTATGAGATGAAGATCAAAAGAAGTTTAATGGAATGTGGTCGAATTAAATCAGGCGATGTTGAGATAATTACTTTAGTAAAAGATACACTGAAAGCAGTGATACTCTGAAAGCAGTAGGTGGGTTTTTCTATTTGGTTAGCAAAATAACTGATGATGGTAGAGGTGGAGAAGATATAAAATGCAGATTGGCAAAAAAACAGTAATTTGCTAATATTGAATGTGAATTTAGGTGTTAGCAAATCTTTTCTGAGGGTATTTGTCTATAGTGTAAACTCGCATGGAATTGACACAGGCGATGAACAGCTCACAGAAGAAGAGAATAGAAGCTTTTAAAATGTGGCACTACAAAAGAATACTCAAATATGGATACCTATATAGAATAAATATTGAGGGTGTACTGAGTCGATTGGGGAAAACAATGTATGGCAAAACATGACTAAAAGACAGGATTTTTTGATAGGACATGTCTTGAGGGATCAAGGCATTTTCAGTTTGGCGATGGATGGAAATGTGTAGGGTAAAAATTGTAAAGCGAAACCAAGGATTCAATACGGTAAGCATATGGGTTATGTTGAGATGAAGAGGCTTATGCAGGAAAGACTACCATAAAGAGCTGAATCAAACCAGTCTTCGGATTGAAGACCACAACCCAACTGAAACGACGTATTGTTTCATTCTGTTCCATCGTTGGGCCATTGAAACAATGATCACATCTACGCCTCCGAGTTAACTGTCAGGCCTATGATTATATCCTGAAGATCTCTAAAAGACCAGTGCAAAGCGACATGAAGACTGTATGTATTCCTGCCACGGCAGCCGGTTATTGGAATTATCGAAGCAGGTTTTCGCGAACTGTACTGCGTCTGCATTCCGATGCTTGTTGCCATTTAAGGTTTCTCGGCATTTCTGCTACGCTCTTATGATCTACCTGTGGAATAGATGTGCCCTCGTTGGCGATCGGAATCCAGGAGCGGATACTGAGGTCTCAATTATTTAAAAGTTCAGCTGTTTAATTTCCGTTTATTAACCGTGGTCCACTAACATGAACTCAAAACTGTACAACTCAACATACAGAGTAGAAGTGAATCGTCATAGCGTGCTTTACTGTACTAGTACTGTAAACTCATTGCTTTGTATTTACATCCATGCCGATGTTCATAGCTTCCAGCACTTTTCAAAGGATGCTTCCGGTCGACACTACAATCGATTCGCGGCGTCGGCTGACACTTGACGCCCTAGGACACTGCTTTCGATCGGCTATCTGCTGACGCTTCCTGCACCGTAACGTTCATTAGACATTACAGTTCTGTTGCACTGTTTCACCAAGCAAGCCTGCAACAATTCGCTCCGTAATTGAATGCGGAAGTCCCGTATTCCATGTCACTCCGGCGTAATATGGCTACCACGCAACTGTGCAGCGTCGCAGTACGGGGTGTACAAACTTTGTGCAAGAGATCTCTTTCGTAGACTAATTCCGTTTTCCAGTATCTTACTAACAAATCTGAGCTTTTCGTTGATTGCTGTCATAAGCAACTATCAAAACTGGCGTCATGCAAGAACTCTGACATTTGCTAACTGAATAAACACAGAAGGGCTACAATTTTGTGAAATCTTTGTACTCGGAGTAGAAACATGAGGAAGGAGCAAATGCATTGAAAGAAAATAAAAATTGTGACTCAAGGTGAGATCAATGACGAAATTATGAGGCTCCGAGAACAAGCTCGGATGCGGCACACAGAGCGATGTGACTTTATATGGTGAAGTTTGAGTAAGGCATTGGACTTGTATTTAGGAGCACGCGGGTGAAATTCTGCGGCTGACATATACAGATGTATGTATTCAGTGGTTTCCCTAAATAATGTATGGCAAACGTTGGAATGGTTTCTTCGAAGATGACAGGATCGATATATTTCCCCAGTTCTTTGTTATGTTCCGTCTCTAGTTGTCTACTGGTCGACGGAACGTTAAACCCATTTTTTAAAATTTGTTATCCTCAACGGACAAGACTAGGGCAGGAAATCGGTCCCCTGCATTCGGCTGAGCCCACTTGAGGGAAACAGCAGGGAGTGGTCGACCGGATCGTCTATGAGATTGTTTGACTCCGCTTCTCCAGGATGAGATGCTTGTGCTTCTCGTCTCGAGCAGTTCATAATTGTTTCGAACTGCGTCGTTCATCCCTTGTGTTACAAAAACATATCCGCACACAGATCCATAGAATTCAAAATGTTCAAATGTGTGTGAAATCTTATGGGACTTTTTTAACTGCTAAGGTCATCAGTCCCTAAGCTGACACACTACTTAACCCAAACTATCCTAAGGACAAACACACACACACACACACACACACACACACACACACACACGCACACACACACATCCATGCCCGAGGGAGGACTCGAACCTCCGCCGGGACCAGCCGCACAATCTATGACTGCAGCGGCTAAGACCTCTCGGCTAATCCCGCGCGGCCCCGCGTGTTATGAACTTTCTGGAGACCGAAAATCTCCTCTCAACGAATTAGCACGGTTTCCGCAAATAACGACAAGCCAGTTCGATCTGTTGATCCACGAGACTCAGAAAGCAGTACATTGCGTCACCGAGTTTGATACAGTGTACCTTGACTTCTGGAAGGCGTTCGACGCAGTCCGCTCTGTTGCCTAATGAACAAACTACGGGTGTACCGAGTATCGGGCCTGCTTTGCTAGTGGGTTGAAGAGTTCCTCAAAACTAAAACACAGCACTCAATTCGTAATGGAGAAAAATCTTCAGACGTAAAAGTAGCTCCGGGCATACTCCAAGGGTGTGTCGTAAGACCATTACTGTTCACTAAATATGAAAATTACCTAGTGGATAACGTATGAAGCTCCAGAAGGCTCTTCCAGGATGATACTATTACACCCAACAGTCCAGTCAGTCAAAAAAGTTTCGAGACTGGAGTAACAACAAAACAGAGAAACGTTAAGGTGGTGGCTTTAATGCTCCAGAGGTTCTGCGTAGTCTCCCCAAATTTGTGTACAACGCTCAGAACGTTTATACAACCACGTGGAACCGTCAGGAAAATCCTTCTTTGGGATGTTGTTCAACACGTTAGCTTGAATGTCGGCTATGTCGTCAGAATGTTGCCCCTTCCCATGAATTTCTGCAATTTGTCGTTTTGTCGTAGGTTCGTACTAATAACCCCAAGTACCATCGCTCGTGATGACTTTTTCCAGGAAAGAATTGTCGGCGTTGTAGACTTCAATCAAGCCAGCCGCAGTAGGCGCTCACGCATCGTTGCATTTGTTCGCGAGGCAAAGTGTGCGAATCAAACTTTGCACACTCTTTTCTCTTATTCAAAACTTTCTGGATAATGTCATGAACATTTGATATAGACAAATTGTTCCACAACGATTTGTGGCGCAACAACGTTGAAACACTATTGTCGCACGTCCACTACTGAACACTGCCTGCTCACAACTGACTGATGGAATTCTCATCTATTGTTTCTAGTTGTTGGTTCAAACTACCACCGAAGTCACTACACTGACGTCGCTTGTACGCCAAGAATAATATCAGTCTCGGAACTTTTTGATCTGACGGTGTACGTAGAGACGTTACAACGTTAGAAAACTGCAATAAAATGCAGAAAGACCTGTTGGATATCGACACATACTGCAGGGAGCAGCTGTTGACCCTCGACATAAACACACATAGCATACTGTGCATCAATAGGCGGAAGGACACATTACTGTTTGATTGCACTATTACCGAACGACTACATCCGCGATTTGAAGCAGAACGATCCCCTGCAGGTAATGGTATGGAAGGCAGATGGCAGGCTGAGAATCATTGGAAAAATCATCGGGAATTGTAGTCCGCCAACGGAGAAGGAGGTAACTTAGAAAACACACGTTCGACCGATACATTACAGCTCCTCAGTCTGGACCATTAACAAATACACTCCTGGAAATTGAAATAAGAACACCGTGAATTCATTGTCCCAGGAAGGGGAAACTTTATTGACACATTCCTGGGGTCAGATACATCACATGATCACACTGACAGAACCACAGGCACATAGACACAGGCAACAGAGCATGCACAATGTCGGCACTAGTACAGTGTATATCCACCGTTCGCAGCAATGCAGGCTGCTATTCTCCCATGGAGACGATCGTAGAGATGCTGGATGTAGTCCTGTGGAACGGCTTGCCATGCCATTTCCACCTGGCGCCTCAGTTGGACCAGCCTTCGTGCTGGACGTGCAGACCGCGTGAGACGACGCTTCATCCAGTCCCAAACATGCTCAATGGGGGACAGATCCGGAGATCTTGCTGGCCAGGGTAGTTGACTTACACCTTCTAGAGCACGTTGGGTGGCACGAGATACATGCGGACGTGCATTGTCCTGTTGGAACAGCAAGTTCCCTTGCCGGTCTAGGAATGGTAGAACGATGGGTTCGATGACGGTTTGGATGTACCGTGCACTATTCAGTGTCCCCTCGACGATCACCAGTGGTGTACGGCCAGTGTAGGAGATCGCTCCCCACACCATGATGCCGGGTGTTGGCCCTGTGTGCCTCGGTCGTATGCAGTCCTGATTGTGGCGCTCACCTGCACGGCGCCAAACACGTATACGACCATCATTGGCACCAAGGCAGAAGCGACTCTCATCGCTGAAGACGACACGTCTCTATTCGTCCCTCCATTCACGCCTGTAGCGACACCACTGGAGGCGGGCTGCACGATGTTGGGGCGTGAGCGGAAGACGGCCTAACGGTGTGCGGGACCGTAGCCCAGCTTCATGGAGACGGTTGCGAATGGTCCTCGCCGATACCCCAGGAGCAACAGTGTCCCTGATTTGCTGGGAAGTGGCGGTGCGGTCCCCTACGGCACTGCGTAGGATCCTACGGTCTTGGCGTGCATCCGTGCGTCGCTGCGGTCCGGTCCCAGGTCGACGGGCACGTGCACCTTCCGCCGACCACTGGCGACAACATCGATGTACTGTGGAGACCTCACGCCCCACGTGTTGAGCAATTCGGCGGTACGTCCACCCGGCCCCCCGCATGCCCACTATACGCCCCCGCTCAAAGTCCGTCAACTGCACATACGGTTCACGTCCACGCTGTCGCGGCATGCTACCAGTGTTAAAGACTGCGATGGAGCTACGTATGCCACGGCAAACTGGCTGACACTGACGGCGGCGGTGCACAAATGCTGCGCAGCTAGCGCCATTCGACGGCCAACACCGCGGTTCCTGATGTGTCCGCTGTGCCGTGCGTGTGATCATTGCTTGTACAGCCCTCTCGCAGTGTCCGGAGCAAGTATGGTGGATCTGACACACCGGTGTCAATGTGTTCTTTTTTCCATTTCCAGGAGTGTAGGACTGATAGAGGAAATACAGAACACGCGAAGGGGAGCTATCCATTTCGTCGTGTGTTCCTTTAGTTATCACGAAAGCGTCAGGGTGATGTGCGCCCAACTCCAGTGGCAGATACAACAAGATGTTTCGTGCATTATGACGCGTTTTACTGTAGAAATTTCGAGAGTGGGCGTTCGCACCATACATGACTAGAAGAGGAAGAAAGTTCCTTCCACTGCACAGCATAAGGTGTTGAGTGGACTGTAGACTTAGATGTAGGCGTCGTTATCAGTGTCTTGATCAGGCGGACATTCATTGTGATTTGGCCACTGACTGCAGTAGGCGGCACCAGAAACTACTAGATTTGCAATTATAATTTTCTGGTGGGCAGTGTGCGCCGGCTGTCGTTAGGTAACAGGCCTGAGTAAGCTCCAACTTAGATCTGCAGCACGCGAATGACAGGACGAAAAATAAGCGGACAATGTGGAGGCAACATCTGTTGGTGAGAACTACGAACCCTACACTTGTCTATCTGACACCAGAAACAGAGCTACTCAAGAGACTGACGACGATGCGACTCCTGTCTGCTTCTGAAAAGAAGAAAAGACCTGTGGATTCGTAAATTAAAACAATTGTTGCTGGTTCAGCTGAATGCCGAACTGTCTTAGTAACCACATTTTTTGTGAGTCTTATACGTACTGACATCTGCCCGACCTAGTAACCTAGCACTTTGAGACATTTATTGTCATATCTACAGCTGAATGTTGTATTCCAACCATTGTAAAAATCATAGTCGATGTACAAGAAGCACTAGCAGAAGGAAAACTCAAGTTAACTGCCGAAAGAAAAGGTAAATTTAAACATCATTCTGAACTGGTTCAGCAGTCCAGTTAACTCGCCATGAATGTGGGATGTTGCCTCGCTCCATATGTAAATGCTCGTAGACGTTCAGGTATCTGGAGCAGACGCCCAGATAGTCTAATCACTCGAAGAAAGAATACAACATTAAAAATTCAGTTTAAAGACTATCATAAGGAAATACGGGAGCACAGCAATAAATCGCAGTTCCATTGCTTTTTTATTATTCTTCCATGTCCAGATACCAGCCACAAATAGCTATCTTCAAAGCTAAAATACAAGGAACTTACAGAATCGGAACTGATTTACATAGAACAATAAGTGAAACATCATTTTATGCAATAGCAATGGTCCATATTAGTCAATATATCATTTGAGTGAGTTACAATATTCCCGCGCCCGGGTTCCCGGGTTCGATTCCCGCCGGAGTCAGGGATTTTCTCTGCCTCGTGATGACTAGGTGTTGTGTGATGTCCTTAGGTTAGTTAGGTTTAAGAAGATCTAAGTTCTAGGGGACTGATGACCATAGATGTTAAGTCCCATAGTGCTCAGAGCCATTTTTTGGAGCTACAATGCAACAAACTTGCAGTAGTACGCCACCATATGACTGTATTGATGTATAGGCAGAAGGAAACTGGCGTTGTTTACCAGTCCAGCAGTCTTAGTTTGCGTCATTTAGTGTAAGTAACTCCATCTGTATTACAAAAATAACTAACCCAGTTTCATTCCAATAGTTTAAATCCTTTGTTAATAACTACTATCAGCCAGTATATTTTCATATCATCTTTAAAAAATCAAGAAATGCCGACTTACAGTGTCATTAATAGGTTCATACAACAGTCGTAGAGAGAATTGTTACATATGCTAGTAATATTAAAATTTCTAGAAGACAACAGTATAGCAAAGTTAACCAGTGACCCAACACAAACGTACCAGAAAATACACACACACGTCTAAAAACAATCTCACACATATTCACAACACAGAAAGTGGAATGGCTAAAACAAAAGAACCCCAAAGCACCTACAGTGAACAGCCTACTAAAGCTCCACAAGGAGGACATTCCAATATGTCTGGCAGTAGTAAATTTCCGAACTGCAGCCACGTATTACCTGGCCAGAGAGAAACACACATACTTGCAGAAACATTAAGTATACCAAACAACAGAAGCATACACAACACCAAAGAGCTGATACAGAAAATTAATGACCTCAACACACCCACAACAGCTGTACTCACATCATTCGACATCACATCCATGTACATGAATATCCCAACCACTGAAATCATCAAAATCACCAAACGACAATTAGAACAACAGAATGTCATTCCCCAAACCCCACACAAAAGAAATGGCTAGCATTCTAAAACAAATCACAGAATAAATCTATTTCTCATTTGACAACCAGTTATACTCACAACAGGATGGACTTCCCATGGGGTCACCAGCCAATATATTCCTCAGTCACACTGAAAGCAAAATATTTGAAACAATGGAAAGAACCAAACAATAAAGAATAATGCATTGGTATCGCTATGTAGATGAGATCATATGTCTTCTAGATGAAAGACACACTCGCATCCAACGACTCCATAATGACATAAACATAGTTCACTCCAATATAAAATTCATCATAGAAACAGAAAATGACAAAATGTTAAGTTTCCTTGACCTCACAAAACACAGAGACAACAATCAACCCCAGTTCTCCATATTCAGGAAAGTGACCACCACCAGCAGACCTGTACAGAAATGCTCTAATCGTTTGATTCTGCAGAAACTAGCTGGTTTCCAATGTACGCTGAAGAAAACACCACTCAGTGAAAATAACTAGAAAAATGAATTACGGAAAATCAAGCAAATACCTAAAAAGAATGGGTATGATATAAACATATTTGAGAAACTGAATCACAAAATTAAAAGAAAAATAAAGGGGATACTCAGACCATAAAAATAAACAACCTTTCATCAACTTACAAACACAATGCACAGAACATGAATACATATAACACAATATCAGCTACTTCAATATCAGATAACACAGACACATGGAACACACACACACACACACACATACACACACAAGCACACATAAACAAGAAACACCCATAACATCAAGCAAATGGTACATTCTCACTTACAGCAACAAAGCAGCCCATATAATAGGCAACATATTCATAGAATAAGGACTAAAAATAGCCTGCAGGACAGACAAGTCAATACAGAAGAACTAAGAGCGACCAACACAAGCACAGAAAAACACAACACATCTAATATTTACCAACTGGCATTCCAAGATTGCGAGTCAATTTATACAGGACAGACAAGCAGAATCTTTAATATCAGATACTAGGAACACAGAATACCATTAAAAATAACAGCTGTTTTTCTATATTTGCTGAAAACCTTAGGGGCATGAAACACAGCCAAACAAACGTTAACACTGACTTGATAATTCTCAAGTACACCAACAGTCTCCCACAAAAACTAATAATTGAAGAAAACTATCGAATCCAAAAATCCATAACTGCAGGAAGACAAGTTATAAATGAACTATCAGACAATACCAACCCATAAACATCCTTCCAACTTCCAAACACACACACACACACACACACACACACACACACACGCACACACACGCACACACACACACACACACACCTAAAAAACAAACCCAAAAAGACATACACCCGACAAAGATTCAAAACTCCGCCCAGAAAACATTTAACTACTCAACTCTCTGCTATCTTGTTTCCTTAGTTTGTAAACAGTGACACGAGAAAGTTACTTACTGCAGGCCTTCATGGTGAAGATAATGGGGAAACCAGCAAAAGTAAGGGCGCAAGATCTTCCACATAGTATTAGCTAATGGTAGGCATAACGATAATCTGCCCAGTCGTGAACTTTTGCAGTAAATAACTGTTCTACATTAAGTTCTATACGGTTCCAGATAACAAACAATGAAACAAAACAACTCCATTAAATTAGAAAAAATCTAGAAAATTGACAACATGTGGTAATAAGGCATACATAAAAAAAAATTTCTCTGTTTTCAAATATGTAAATACTATTTTAAAAACGTAAATGTATGTGTGAACAAATAGTAAAAAGCATTTTTTCGTGTTTTATGGAAGATGATAGAAAACCCACTGATGATGCTGAAACTTGAGCGAAACATGTCTAGGGAATATAAAATAAATAAATAAAAACTGTGTTTTGCTCAAGGTGGACTCTCTCCAAAAACAAATATATTTGTAAGTAAACACGGACAGAAGATGATTAAAGCAACTTCAGTTAGATTGGTGGGAGAGAGACACGATGCCTTCCTCGCCACTTTTCTTAGAATGGTGTAGTTGGCAACACGACTGTTCTGACCATCGAGTTAGTGTGCATTAAATCGCATAAAAACACTCGCATGCGTTTGGTAAATTCAGCTTGGAAACATCCCCTGCCGTGATTTATTAACAATAACATGACACTTAGATGACCTTTACCCCCAGATAACAGAACTACGACACATCAAATTAAGATCAGTATGGCTATCCACAACGCTAACGTGGACAGTGGGTTCTGTCTGGTGAATTAGTGACTAAAAAGGACACAGCACTTCAAAAATAATCGTAGAAGAGCTACTAGAAGTTCTTTTAGCCGATCTGAAAATCGCACTCCAACAGATAAAATTGTTGCCCACGAAAACCATGTTTCTAACTTATTGTAACGATTAATAGAACTTCATGTTTATCTAGTTTCTTGTATATGGAAACATTATCTGAAATTCTGAAGTTAGCAAGGAAACATGCAAAGAGCGAAGGATTTTGTCCAACTTGCACAGAAATCAGACTGCAATTGTATGTTTGCCGACGACACTGTAATTCTGTGAGAGACAGCAAACGAGCTAGATCAGTTGAACGGAATCAATTAGTGTCTTGAAAGAGGATGTAAGTTGAACATCAACAAAATTTTGACAAGGATAATGAAAAGTAGTTGAATTAAATCAGGAAATACTGAGGGAATTACATTAGGAAATGAGATATTCAAAGTAGCAGATGAGTGAGATATTCAAAGTAGCAGATGAGTTTTGTTATTTGAACAGCAAAATGGTTGGCTCTGAGCACTATGGGACTTAACATCTGATGTCATCAGTCCCCTAGAACTTAGAACTACTTAAACCTAACTAACCTAAGGACATCACACATACCCATGCCCGAGGCAGGATTCGAACCTGCGACCGTAGCAGTCACGCAGTTCCGGGCTGAAGCGCCTAGAACCGCACGGCCACCGCGGCCGGCAACAGCAAAATAACTGACGATGGCAAAAATAGAACAGATATTATGTGAAGAGTGACAACAGCAAGTGCAGCGTTTCTGCAAATAAGAAATATTTTTTTCTAATATAAATGTGTGAGAATGTCTTTACTGGAAGCACGTATCTGGTGGAATGTAGCCTGAGATGGAAGTGAAACGTGGACGATTAGCGTTATAGACAAGAATGAAATATCTTCTCCCTTTTCCTGGTCTTTATCCAGTTTCTTCACGCGTTCTTCATGTTGAGTTGAGGACTTGGCGGAGGGTAGTCGGATGCCCTTCCTGTCGCCATCCCCTACCACCCCCCACCCCCTCCCCTGCTGGGACTGCATTTCTGTACCCACTCTCTTTGTATCTAGTGTTATTCCATGTCAAAGCGTGTGAACGTTTTCCAAATCGTCATATTTTTGTGTTTTCCGTCGTTCCTTAGTTGTTTCAAAATTCATGGATACATGTCCTATCCTTACAACTAAATGAAAGGCAGTTTATTCTTTTCCACATGCGTTTCACTGCTTTTGTTTACGAAGCATCTGCAGTGGTGATTTACAAAGTATCTAGCCCATGCGCGCGGGGTCAGGGATTTTCTCTGCCTCGTGATGGCTGGGTGTTGTGTGCTGTCCTTAGGTTAGTTAGGTTTAAGTAGTTCTAAGTTCTAGGGGACTGATGACCATAGATGTTAAGTCCCATAGTGCTCAGAGCCATTTGAACCATTTTTTTTTTAGCCCATGCGTGTGGTCCTGGAGATGTGTTTACATGGTCCTCGTACTCCAGAAGGCCGATTTCTGGCTTTTTCTTACCCGCATCTATTACAAACCCTCAGTTGCACTCTCACTGTGTGTTGATCGTGTGGGTGTCTACAGTGGGGACCGAGTAAACACATTTCCAGGACCGCACACATGGACTGGCAACACTGGAAATCGCCACTGAAAATGCTTCATAAATAAAAGAAGGGAAACACGTGCAGCAAAAACCAAACTGCCTCTTATTTAGTTGCAAAGACGGGACATACCTGACTGAGTTGTCCAAATGTGTGCGAATTGCGTAACTGAGGCGGAACGTGGGTAATAGCTCGGTCGGACGAGGGGAACCTTCTGGAAACCACCTCCACGCTGGCTGGAACACCGACTCTCCTCCTTAATCAGCTGCACGGGTTCGATCCGCGACCGGCGCGGACCTCTCCGAATCGCGGAAGTGGCGAGCCAGCGCGCGCGACTGTCTATGCGGCTTAGAAGTAGAGAATATAAACGTTTATAATATGGTATAACAAAAGAATGCTGCAGAACAGATGGGCAGATCGAATAACTAATGAGGAGATACTTCACCGAATTAGGTAGAAAAGAAATTTATGGAACTCGTTAACTGAAATAAGGGATCAATTGACAGAATACGTCTGGGGCGGCGGAGGAATAGTTAAATTGCATGAAACGGAATCATTGGTTGAGAAGGGAGTGAGACAGGTTTTTAGCCTATCCCCGATGCTATTCAAGGTGTAGATTGTAAAAGCACTATCGAAAAACTTGGAAAAATTTGCAAGCCGTCGCTTGCTTTAAACATAAATATGTCCAAGTCATGTTTTTTACTTTTACATGAAGGAATGGAGTGTAGCCATGTATAGAAGTGAAACATGGACGATAAATAGTTTGGACAAGAAGAGAATAGAAGCTTTCGAAATGTGGTGCTACAGAAGAATGCTGAAGATTAGATGGGTAGATCACATAGCTAATGAGGAGATATTGAATAGAATGGGGGAGAAGAGGAGTTTGTGGCACTACTTGACTAAGAGAAGGGATCGGTTGGTAAAACATGTTCTGAGGCATCAAGTGATCACCAATGTAGTATTGGAGGGCAGCGTGGAGGGTAAAAATCGTAGAGGGAGACCAAGAGATGAATACAGTAAGCAGATTCAGAAGAATGTAGGTTGCAGTAAGTTCAAAATGGCTCTGAGCGCTATGGGACAACTTCTGAAGTCATCAGTCCCCTAGAACTTAGAACTACTTAAACCTAACTAACCGAAGGACATCACACACATCCATGCCCGAGGCAGGAGCGGTCGCGCGGTTCCAGACTGTTGCGCCTAGAACCGCTCGGCCACTCCGGCCGGTTGCAGTAAGTACTGGGAGATTAAGAAGCTTGCACAGGATAGAGTAGCATGGAGAGCTGCATCAAACCAGTCTCAGAACTGGACTACAACAACAACAACATGAAGGAAATTATTATCTTCTAAATAACCTTCAAATCAATGTGCTACACCCTCAGTTTTTATACGTGAATTGGCGACTAACTAATGGCACTTCTGTTGCGTAAGCCTGTAGTCACTTTCAGAATACAAATTAATAATCAAATTAATTAACAAGGTTGAATATTAAGCAGCTGGTGTTCCCATCTACCACCACAATAAAATAAAAAACAGTGAATAATTGAGGGATTATGAATGAGAACACTGGCCAATTTAAGTTCAAAAATAATGATGTTTTATTAATTCTTTTGTAACTACAGTTAGGTGATGAATCTTATACAAAATGATAAACCTAAATCTGAAAAGGACTGGTGTTTGATTGGCAAAGCATACATTGGGATACTAATTCTCCCCTGAATTAATCCCTTTCACAACGCAATCTGACTTTGTTTACATGAATCTATTGTGAGGCCACTCTATTGAAATGGAATCAACTACGACCAAGTACACCACAGCATACGTTTCACATGAGAACTGGGAGCTGTGAATAACATTTCATAACCCTACGCCGCTGCAGCAGTATTTTACCCTTTCACCTTGATTCAGGCGGCTGCAGAAAATGGCGCGCTGTGGGCGAGTAGCGGTGCGCTGCCACAGCCTGTAATGTTTTGATGCGTCTCCGAACGACAGGGACTGGCGTTCTGATTACCAGAAACGCGAGAACCTTCCCTATCAGAGTCCTGAAATCCCGGCAGATTTCAGTGTGAGGTCCACCCGTTCACTGGTCTGGCCAGACCAATATGACTCGCAGGCACGACTCATAACGAATAAGCTCACCGAGACACGCGGTGTGTGCGAGATGATATGCAGTTCCACTGTTCGTACAGCTGGAAACTGCCACTGGCTCCTACTCCACCACAGGTACAGACCGCAAGTCTCACACCCTAGGGAAATACCTGAAGTTCTCCACCACGGAACGACCAGAAGACGAAGAAAGCAAAGAATCACATCCGCTTTCCACCAAGCATCGGTACGGGAGCTGAATTAGCAAAAACAAAAGCGCCCCCACATTTCACAAGCCAGACGGACTATCCTCTACCCATTGAATCTCCTTCTTGGCTGTTCTGTTGGCCTGGTAGCCAATCCAGACACAGCACAAGGATACCCATGCTGCGGATCAACGCTCCATTTTGCATTTCTCGAGAGGAGCCAATTAGTCAACCCAAATCTCTCTTGTACGAAAAAAGATTTTTACACTAGGGAGGCGTCGTTCTCATCAATGGCTATGTTTTGCCAGAAAACATCTACCTAGGCGGGACCGCAGTTTTCAGTTATGGGGAGATAAATTCTTTCCACGCTGACTATTTCCAATTTCTGAAGGAAGACAGTCGTGCCCGTGAAAAATATATCTTTGTCACTCGTTAAAAGAACCTGGCAACTTCCTGGCGTCAGGTGGGACTACAGTCTTGCCTTCACTAAACACGTGCACCATATCATCTTAGCTTCTAACATGAGGATGCTTAAAGTTTTATGACATTTCCATCATGTGCACAAAAGCTCAGTTTACAGTAGCCTTCCTCAACCCACTTTCCGTCATCTGGCCACCTTCATGTCAGACTGCTGCCTGGCCCAGGTAAAATGTCTTGTGAACCGGACCTTCTGTTTCACGTGAAGCAGACGGAGGAGGGAGCATCGGCCAGAAGTCCCTCTGCAGGTAAGATACTCTGAGCGCTGCCTTCCAGAATCACTCACACCGCCAGGTCGCTGCACCCAGCATTTATGGCGCCCAATTCATCTGTCACCGTGTTCTCCGTTACCTCCACTATGGCCCCTCAGGTACATGTTATCAATAGGTTACACATGCAGTTATAACAACATTCTGCTCACAATTTGCTCATATAAAAAGTCATAAACCACACGTGCCACATGTAGTACTGAGGAACACCGAAATCATGACCTAAAATATGAATGTTAATGCGACTAACAATGTTGTTAAAGTGAGAGACTGGCATGCCACCTCTCAAATTCAGGGTTGAAGAAATAAAAGCTTTGAGGTTTCCTGATGACATTGTGATTCTGCCAGAGACAGCAAAGGGGCTTGGAAGAATAGTTAACGAAACGGATTGTGTTTTGAAAAGAGGACATAAGATGAACGTCAACAAAAGCAAAACAAGGACAATGCAATGTAGCCGAATTACATCAGGTAATGCTTTGGGAATCAGATTAGGGAACGAGACACTTAAAGTAGTAGATGAGTTTTGCTATTTGGCCAGCAGTATAACTGATGATGGCTGAAGTACAGAAGATATAAGCAATAAAACCATTTCTGAAGAAAAGAAATCTGTTAGATCTAATATAGAGTTAAGCTTTAGGAAGTCTTTTCTGAACGTATTTGTCTGGAGTGTAGCCATGTGTGGACGATAAACAGTTTAGATAAAAAGAGAATAGAACCTTTTGAAATGTGGTGCTATAGACGAATGTTGAAGAACAGATGGTCCGATCACGTAACTAATGAGAAGCTACTGGACAGAATTAATAAGAAAATAAATTTGTGGCACAACCTGACTAGAAGGAGGATTCGGTAGATGGTGCGTATTAATACTAGAGGCAAATGTAGGGGGATGAGTACAGTAAAGAGGTTCAGAAATATGTAAGTTGCAGTAGTTATTTGGAGAAGAAGGGGCTCGCACAGCATAGAGTAGCATGGAGAGTTGCATGAAACCAGTCTTGAGACTGAATACCACAACAACAACATAATGTAGAGATGAAGAGGCTTGGACAAGACAGACTGGAGCGGAGACCGAAAACCACAAGAACAACAACAAAACGCAAGAGATGTGCGCAATAGAAAGAAGTTACACATAAATAGTCCTGTAGACCTGCACTATCGGATTATTAGGTGCTGATGATGTCGTTCATGGGGAAATATCATCACGTTGGTGCCAATATTGATTCTGGAACAATTGCTCAATGTAGAGACTCATGAGGTTCACAACGTACCCATTCCTAGATCGCACTTTCGTGGATGTTGGTGTAGGGGCAGTGTACCGCTTATAGAGACCCAAGCACGTTATTGGACAGTGGCAACTAACAGATATATAGTAGATCAACCGATTTCTTAGAAGTTGAATGTTGTGTTATGTTATTGACCTTGTAACCTCACCACAGTAAAAAATAATTATCATAACCTCCAAACAATAAAAAATATGTATAGCATTAACATTTAGTGTAACCTCCCAACAGAAAAATTTCCTAACCTACCAATAATAAAATGTGACTAATCTCCTAATAAAAAATGTGACTCATAGATAACCTTTCAATAATTGACTGTGAGTTTAAAATGGTAAATTTTGGACGTCAGCAGTGCTGCGTCATGGCCCTGAAATATCATACTGAATAAATTGAAAATTCTTACCTCAATGAAGTCGCCGGATAACGCGTATATATCTGCTCTCATAATAAATTTTTCTGGCACAGCCCAGTGCAATGCTGGCCGATAGATTTGTCATATATAAAAGGAAACAACTGGTTTTTCTTTACAATAATCGGGATGACCATGGATTGGAGAAATTAGTAAATTCTTTAAATTGAGATGAATGATTGTCAAAAGTTATTTTTATAAAAAAGATTATTATTAAGAGATTTTTTTAAACATTTACATGGGACTTGATATAACAGTACTACATATGCGCGAGGCAGCTTTTACCTTATATTATATCGCTCAGGATCCGCCATCGCTCTCCACGACCGTCCCAGCCAACTTCATACACACGACTGCTAACTTCTACTTACTTCTACCGTCACACAGTTACTACTGCAGTCAACACTCCTCTCTGGTCTGAGATTCTCTTACAGCTTACATATCGCAGGCAGCGCGTGAGCAATCCATCGAGATTACACCTGCTCGAGTGCGCTAGCAAAAAATTCCTTAGTCATGGACCTCTTACAACCTCTGTGTATTATCTCAAAAGTGAACTGTAAGAGGAAGTTGACGAACTGCCAATCGAATGGGGTCTTCGCCCAGTTCAAGCCAATACAGATTTAGTTGCCCCACAGACGCTGCGAATGATTTTTTAGCCAGTCCCTGTCTCTTCTTAGTGTCGACAGTACCTTTAACACAAACTACTTCTCTCCTAAGTCGCAAGTTTCTGTACATCTGCGTGAGAGAAATAGGTTACATACCCGTATGAGGCTGCGTCCATTCCGTAACATTATATCCATGGTTACTGATAGTGGCACAAACTCATTAACTTTCTCCGGCGTTGATTGCGTTTGCCTGCGTTACGCAGCCAAGCACTTGTCTCGACGCCCATCAGTTGCAGGAAGACGTCCTGCGACACTCTACATATGGTCAGATAAGCTTTGAGAGCA
The DNA here is from genome assembly GCF_021461395.2 of Schistocerca americana. Taxonomy (NCBI): domain Eukaryota; kingdom Metazoa; phylum Arthropoda; class Insecta; order Orthoptera; family Acrididae; genus Schistocerca; species Schistocerca americana. The sequence goes on from NC_060121.1 coordinate 113,995,862, forward strand.
GACGAGCCCAGCAGGCAGACCGCACTCATCCCTAATTTCGTAAATCGCCCGCCGGCACAGTCTGGCAATCACAGCACAGATCGGTTTTTCAAATGGTCACGTTGCTCCTGAACCTATGCTAGGCAATAATAATTAGATGTGACCTTACTTGTGTGGTCCACGTCTCAAATTTCGGGCGACGAAATGGAGGGATAGCTGTCGGTAGAATATTGGTGTGTCGAAATTCATGAAAAGAAAACAAAAAACGCGTCCGTTGATATTTTTCCGGTGGTGTAAGAAAGGTTGGAACTCGAAAGTGGGAGAACACTTCGTGTTACAACAGTGGTAGATTGTCGGAAGACGTCCAGGTATATTTTGGTGGACGAACTGTATTGAAAGAAAGAAGATCAGGCTTCAACGTAAAGTCGACGAAGAGGTTGGTACTGAGGAAGCGCGCTCTCGAATTGGGGAAGAAGGGGCAAGGATATCGCCGGCGTCCTTTTCAGAAACAGCCTAAGTGTTTCTAGAATGAAGTTTTCACTCTACAACGGAGTGTGCGCTGATATGAAACTTCCTGGCAGATTAAAACTGTGTACCGGACCGAGACTCGAACTCGGGACCTTTGTCTTTCGCGGGCAAGTGCTCTACCAACTGAGCCACCCAAGCACGACTCACGCCCCGTCCTCACAGAGGTACTGGCGGAATTAAAGCTGTGAGGACGGGGCGTGAGTCGTGCTTGGGTGGCTCAGTTGGTAGAGCACTTGCCCGCGCACTGTACAAAAAATATGTTCTAAGTAAAGACGTCTGGTTGTACTACTATGGCCGCCTCCTAGCCACCTCCCTTGTGTGGGTGGGGCCAACTTACTATTTTCAAATGGGAACCCCCACTCCTCTCCGCAGTTTATTGCATGTTCCGATTCTATGCCAATAAATACGTACACATTACTCAAACGATTGTTTACTATTAGTGCTAGGCGGTGCTGTATTCCACAAATATCAAGTGTCCCCGTTTTTACAATTAAGAACTGACGCATTTGATAATAGACTTAATAGGGTCAAGCACACGGTTGCAAGTGACTTTGTGGTATAGCCTGGTCAGCTGAATTACATGGGCTAGTCTCTTAGCACCCACAAGGCAATCCTCGGATCCTGTAATTGGCCGCTTTTCCCTCCAGTATTGTTGGGCAAGCAATTCAGGTTGTTAATGGTGGTCCAAATGGTCTGGGCCGATCGGTTGATGGAGGAAGGAAGCTGCCCAATGCGGTAACCGTGTTTGTAATATTGCTGTGACAAAGGAGAACGGGTTGGCGCCTTGGACTTGGAACATTATGCACTAAGTCACGTACAGGGTGCCAATTATTGAAGTATATGAAAAAAAAAACCTAAATTAGTCACAAACTACGGCGCGCATACACTTTATTCAACATGAAAACGTCACTACAGATAATGGGATTTAGGTCATGGCATGTTCGACATGCTTGCCATCACTGGCGATGATCGGTGCAGACGAATAGCGAAATTCTGCATGACCTGCTGAAGCATCGAAACATCGACGTTGTCGATGACCTCTTGAATGGCCGATATCAGCTCAAGAATGGTTTTAGGGTTATTGCCGTTCATCTTGCCTTTAATATAGCCCCACAAAAAGGAGTCGCTTACGTTTAGATCCAGAGAATATGGCACCCAATCGAGGCCCATGCCAGTGGCCTCTGGGGACCCCAGAGCCAGAATGCGGTCCCCAAAGTGTTCCTCCAGAACATCAAACACACACTCCTGCTTCAATGGAATCGAGCTGCGTCTTGCATGAGCCACATATTTTCGAAATCAGGATCACTTTGAATGATGGGGATGAAATCATCTTCCAAAACTTTCACGTATCATTCGGTAGTCACCGTGCCATCAAGGAATATGACACCGATTATTCCGTGTCTGGACATTCCACACCACACAGTCACCCGTTGAGGTTCGAGAGACCTATCGATCGCGAAATGTGGGTTCTCAGTCCCCCAAGTGCGCCAGTTTTGCTTATTGACGAACCCATCCAAATGAAATGGCCGACAAGAAGAAGCCGCTTGCACATGCGCATACTAATTCCCACGACACCCTGCGGTCAACTGTGCAGTTTGAACGTCCTAATGCAAACCATTGAGAAGTTATAACGCTTTTATTTCATATAGTTCAATAATTGTCACTCTCTACATAACAGTTGTGTTAAATTTACTATGTGTGAAGGTTTCTGTTAAAAGTGACTGGCTTAATTTGCTTGCCACTCGGCAACTGAACTATATTTAAGTGAGTAGCTAGTAGTTTTCTTGAAATCGGTTCGAGTGCACGAATTCATTTAAACACGTTTTAATATCTGTGAATGATTACTAGGCAGTCATTGAATGTTGGTTTTACGGTTTTAGCAACTTGTGTGTTTTGAGCAATGATTTTTTCTGAAATGAAGTGACTAATAGCCTTATTTGTGTTGGTATTCTCGTTGTTATAAATTTAATCAGTCATTTTCTTAATGTTAGTACTTGTAAGCCTTAAGTTTTGGCGCGAATTCAGGGAGTTGCTAGTAGCTTAAGATGAAGATTGTCTTAATAATTGCTAAATATGTAAGGCAAACATCTTACTTAAAATACCAAATGATTCAAATGGCTCTGAGCACTATGGGACTTAACATCTGAGGTCATCAGCCTCTAGAACTTAGAACTACTTAAACATAACTAACCTAAGGACATCACACACGTCCATGCCCGAGGCAGGATTCGAACCTACGACCGTAGCGGTTGCGCGGTTCCAGACTGAACCGCCTAGAACCGCTCGGCCACATCGGCCGGCCACTTAAAATACCATTATCCTGAATATTTTCTTAGGATTTGTTAAAGCTATTTATGATACAGGGTGTTTAAGAAACTTATCTTTTTTAACGAGCTCATTTATATCTGACAGTGTTCTAGCTAAGTGAGATCAGAAAAAAATTCTCCTTCTTAAGATTTCATTATCATAAATGCATGCAGTTAGTTAAGATTGTTATATCAAATTAAGCTTGCCAGTTGTTAGATAAATTTTCTATTAAAAATGGTGAATGGTGTTGCTGTTGTGTTACCCTTGCGTTCCTCTTCCACACCACAGTCTTTGTGCTCATCTTTACCTTCCCCCTGGTAAAACCCTTTTGAGGGGCGATGAGCTCTTGCGGCACTCTCAGTCACATCCCAGATGTGTTGGATCGTGTACAGATCTGGCGAGATGGGCAGCCAGCACATCAATTGGAACTCGCATCTGTGTTCCTCGATCAACTCTATCACACTCTTGGCCCTGTGACATGGCGCTTTATCTTGCTGAAAAATGCCATTGCCGTCTGGAAATACGATCGTCATGAGGGGATGTGGAGCAGTGTACGAAGGTGCCTTGCACGAGTTCCCTGGACCCAAGGTTGCCAATGCGAATGATCCCAAGAGCATGACTGAACAGCCGCCAGCTTGTCTCCGTGCTGCAATACAGGTGTCAAGGAGCTGTTCTTCTGGAAGACGACCGAGAGAGATGGTGCAGTGGTTAGCATACTGGACTCGCCTTCGGGAGCATGACGGTTCAAACCCGCATCCGGCCATCCTGATTTAGCTTTTCCGTGATTTCCCTAAATCGCTTCAGGGAAATGCCGGGATGGTTCCTTTGAAAGTGCATGGTCGACTTCTTTCCCCATTCTTCCCTAATCCGAATGGACCGATGACCTCGCTGTTTGGTCCCCTCCCCCCAAATCAACCAACCAACCTCGAAGACGACGGTATCACGCCCTCCCGTTGCAAAAAAAAATGGTTCAAATGGCTCTGAGCACTACGGGACATAACATCTATGGTCATCAGTCCCCTAGAACTTAGAACTACTTAAACCTATCTAACCTAAGCACATCACACAACACCCAGTCATCACGAGGCAGAGAAAATCCCTGACCCGGCCGGGAATCGAACCCGGGAACCCGGGCGTGGGAAGCGAGAACGCTACCGCACGACCACGAGCTGCGGAACCCCCGTTGGAAAGGTGAAAAGGGTACCGGGATTCATCAGACCATGTGACGCGCTGCCACTGCGCCAGCGTCCAGTGCCGATGGTCACGTTGCCATTTCAGTCGTAGTTGCCGATGCGGTGGTGTTAACTTTGGCACATGCTTGGGTCGTCGACTGTAGAGGCCCATTGTTAAGAGTGTTAGGTGCATTGTGTGTTCAGACACACTCGTTCTCTGCCCACAATTAAATCTGATGTCAGTTCCGCCACAGTTCTCAGCCTGTCCTCTACGACGTCCGACATCTGTAACGAGGGGTGGCCGACCACCTCGCGACGTCTGGACGTGGTTTCACCTTGGTTTTGCCACGTGTTGAAGACATCCACAACAACACTCCCCGAACACCTGACAGGTCATGCAGTTTCCGAAATGCTTGCGCCGAGCCTCCGGGCCATCACAATCAGCCCTCGGTCAACATCAGATAGATCGCGCGCCTTCCCCACTCTACACACAGACAGCACGCTCAGTGACACTACACGCACTGTAGGTGTGTCTGACTAGCAGTCATTCGTCAACAGGTGATGCTGCTTCGCCTGAACGGGTTTATGCCGACAGTAGGTCAGTATTTTCTGGCTGAGTAGTGTAATATGGCTACACTTTGACATTTCCGGCAAATAAGCTACTTGTACGGTAACATAGTTTTCTGTTCCCTACGGGTTTGATTGTGCTGACTCTAGAACCATAGGCCTGCTTGATTTTGGTTGCCAGCCTCGAACGACGCCACCAGTGTGACTGATTTTGGTATGTGTTTCCACCCAAACTGCTGTAAGTCTCGCAGTGATTGCTACAAGGCTACCGGTGGAATACAAAACAAAACCATTGTAATTAAGTAACATCTCCATGAAGTGTCACTGACAGGCACACATCCTGTGGATACTCACAAGGGGAGGCCACGACCATTGGAACGCGGATTTACTGTAAATTTCGTACACTCGTAGCACTCCATGAGGACAACAAAATGTGTAAGCAGTAGCGCGTACTTCTCAAGCGTTACTGAGAAAATCGCAAGATAATTTCGGCCGTCAAATATATATCTGTGCGTTCACATTTTTACCATAAAGCGGCTGCAGCCGAGTGGTGCCGGCATGGTGGCTCAGCGTGTTCGGTGAGAGCGTTAGATACCCTTTCTAATAGAAAAACTGAGCGAACGGATCCACGAACAAACTGAACGGGTGTTATCGGACGTCCGCCCTGAACACATTCACGAATAATATAGAACAAAATGTTTTTTAAAAAAGCTTTTATTAAATTTACGTTGTTATTTGGCAGTCTACTAATTTTTATTATCACAAATAACATAATATTCGTAACTATCGACTAGTAAACGACCAAACGCATAAAGTGATACTGAAAATGTGTGCTTGTCCGTGTCTTCAAAATTGTTCGTATTTAATCGAAAGAGAACGAGAAATTACTTATGGGAAGACGCTATTAAAATACACTCGATACTGCATAACCAATTATCAGCGCCGATTTTTAAGGAAATACTGCGTTATGCATGGTTTGCTTCCAAATTATCGTCTGTAAGAGAGGTTTTTGAAAATGTTAACGAGGTTTGTTTTTCTACGGAAAACGTCAAAAGACCTTGCGTATGCGGAAACATAGCATTTATTCAATGCAGCTGGTGCCGTTTAACTTTATGTTTTCATTGTTTTTATGAAAAATATCATCTTACAACTTTTACTCGTAATGTCGAAAGCGACGATTACTTGTACATCTTTCGAAAGCCGTCTGTGTCGGTCAAATCTTGGAGGTAATAAGTCGTTTCGGGCTCCTTCCAGGTATAAGGGATTTCTCAAATCACCGACAAGCATACATTTTCAGTATCACTTTATGCGTTTGGTCGTTTACTAATCGATAGTTATGAATATTACATTATTTGTGATAATAAAAATTAGTAGACTGCCAAATAACATTGTAACTTTAATAAAAGTTCATCCGATTACACGTATTTCCCCCATTATATCAATTGTAATATTAATAGTAAAAAAAAGCGACTGTGTTGAAAATAAAAAAAAAACGACGAACGGAACTCGATCCAGCGATCCAGCGGCTTGGATGCCAACCACTTTTTTTCTTTTTTTTAATTTTCTTCTATATTGTTCGTTGAATTTGTTCAGGGTAGACGTCCGACGACACCCGTGCAGTTTGTTCGTTGATCCGTTTGCTCAGTTTTTTTTATTAGAAAGGGTAGTTAGCCCTCTGATCGAACACGCTGAGCTACCGTGCGGCACCACTCGGCTGCAGCCGCTTCATGGTAAAAATGGCCACGCACAGATATGTATTTGACGGCCGAAATTATCTTGCGATTTTCTCAATAACGCTTGAGAAGTACGCGCTACTGCTTACACATTTTGTTGTCCTCATGGAGTGCTACGAGTGTACGAACTTTGAAGTAAATCCGCGTTCCAAACGTCGTGGCATCCCCTTGTCAGTGAAATCAAGGAGCCCAGTGATGAGATGCAAGGAGACTCGCCGAAATCAAATATCCCAATGACGAGAGGCAAGGGGACCCACAGAAATCAGGGAGACCAATGGGAACAAAAAACTATGACATCCATGTTGTTGTTCCTGGGTCACCAGATTTTACAACATTAAATTTTGAAGCATAAATATCAACACAAAGGTTTACGCTTATATCGTAAACGAAATGTGGAATCAAATGCAACGGTTATTAATCGCAAAAATAGGCAGAGTTGAGATTTGTCGATTACAGCGCTATATACCACAAACGGAAAGTAATGGTTTGACTAAATCGTATGCCGTAGGATCAGAATGTACAGTACAATGACGGGATGGGGATTCCCATTTGAAAACGCGAGAAGAGGTGGTTAGCAGGTGTCTAGTTGTAGCAGAGACAAATGTCCCCGTTATCAATATTATCTTTTCACCTATAACATTTTTTCGTACGTTGCGTTATTTTCTTGATATTTAGTGCCTCAAGTTAAAAGAAACACCCTGTATATATTAGGCAGCGGCTTCTTCCATGCAGTTGAGATCCGCTCTTTCAGCACTCTAAGCCAAAGCAATGCGATGAGAGTTCAGACTAAGGAAGTTACACATTGCGTAGGGTCAGCTTGATCAGCTACGAGCAAATGCAAGGAGGAGGCCTTAGCGAATGAAAGTGATGGCGGCTGCGGCCCGACCTACAGCCAGGGGCGAGGGAGAGCTTTTTCGTACGAACGTGACAGGTTTCTGCAGATCTATCTATCTTTCTATCTCAAATAACTTCTGATTTTCCCCATGCAGATGTTACGTTATTAATTTTCACTCAATACTGTAACAAAAACAAAGCCCGATTTCTGAAAGATTGCTACGGTCTGAATGACAATAAAATTGGAAATTTGTGGTAAGATCTTACGGGACCAAACTGCTAAGGTCATCGGTCCCTAAGATTACACCCTACTTAATCTAATTTAAACTAACTTACACTAAGGACAACACACTCACCCATGCCCGAGGGAGGACTCGAACTTCCGACGGATGGAGCCGTGCGGACAGTGACAAGACGCCCCTGACCGCGCGGCTACCCCTCGCGGCGGTTGAATAACACGGCAGTTTTTGTGACAATTGGTGCTTGGTGCATAATAGGGTCACCATTTCCGCGTCCCAAGTGTTAGTGATCGTTACAAACTGACCGTGACGTAAGGCGAGAATCGTGCAATGGTGGTATGAGCAGCAAAATAGTGAGCTCTGGTTGATGTCGTGGCCCACAGTCGCCTGATCTGAGCCAGATGAAACACGTCTGGCACGCACACACAAACCACCGGCTCGTAATTTACCGGACTTGCGTAGACATCTAGTGTGACACACCTCTGAAAACCTACCAAGGACTTGTCGTAATCACGCCACTCGACCGACACGTTGCAAATAAGGGACACTCCCCATCGCACCCCCCTCCCCCCCTTCAGATTTAGTAGCAAGATGGCCTAGTGGACAGCCCGTAAAAAACTGACGTAGATCAAGCATGCAGACATGAAGAAGGTCTACTGAACTGTGAAAAAGTAAGCAAAATCGAAACAGTGAACGATCCAGATTCAAGATGTACAACATCGAGCGAAGTTCAACAGTGAAGGCGTCGTGCTCATATGGTCATGGTGTTGGTCTGCGAAGGGAGAGATGCGGGTTCAAATCTCCCTAGCAATCCGTAATTTTTTCACAAAATTTTGAACTATCTGTCCGGTCATTGACGTGTCTGTGTCTCGGAGTAACGTCTGTTTGCAACAACCAGTGTAACGTACATTCTATTTGTTCTACACAAGTACCACATGTTATGACTCTTGCCTTCTGTTTTGGAAGTTTTGACAATTGATTTCCTTTGTCGTAACATAGTTCACGCCTTTTTATTTGCTATTTTCATTTCTGTGAGAGATCTATGCGGCATCTCTTTATTCATCCTATTTACTTGCGATGGTAATATAATTTTACGACATGATTCATATTCTATTACCAACGTATAGATAGTATGACAATTGCCAAGACTACAGAAGGAGGACACGTCAATGACCGGACGGAACATTCATAATATTGTGGAAAAAAAGGATGCACGAGGGAGATTTGAACATGGATCTCCCACTTTACACTCATACACTGTGACCACACAATCACGACGCCGTGGTTCTTACATTTCGCCCCAAAGTTACACATCTTGAGCTTGGACCGTCCACTGTTTCTATTTCACTACTTTTTCACAGTTCAGTACACCTTCTTCCGGTTTTCATGCTTGATTTGTGTCCAGTTTTCACTTTATATCCACTGGGTAAACTTACCACTAAATCTGAGTTGGGGGGGGGGGGGTTGGTTGCCATGGGGAGTTTTCCTTGCCTCATCAGTTTACTACCCTTGCTTAACGAGTGGAGCTGTAATTCCCTGCGCTATGTTCCTTTACTTCTACATCTACATCTAGATACATACGCCGTAAGCCACCGTAGGATGCGTGGCGGAGGACACTTTGTACCACTACAGATCATTTCCTCTCTCTCTTCTACTCGCAACGCCAGCGAGGAAAGAACAACCGTCTATATGCCTTCGTACGAGGCTAAGCTCTCTAGTCTCATCTTGAGGACCCTTGCGCGAAATGAACGTTGGCGCAGTAGACTCGATCTGCAGTCAGTCTTAAATGTCAGTTCTCTAAATATTCTCAACAGTGTTCCTCGTAAAGAACGTCGCTTTCCCTCCAGGGATTCACACTTGAGTTCCCGAAGCATCTCCATAATACGTTGAGTGTCGTTCTGACCTGCTGGCAGCAAATCTGGCAGCTCGGTTCTAAATTGCTCCGATGTCTTCTTTCAATCCGATCTGCTGCGGATCCCAAACAATCGAGCAGTACTCAACAATGAGTCGTACTAGTGCCCTATATGTTATCCTTTACAAATAAACCACACTTTCCTAAAAATCTCCCAGTAGACCGAAGTTGACTATTCGCCTTTCCTACTACAGTCCTTACATGCTTATTCCATTTCATATTGCCTTTCAACGTTACGCCCCCCCCCCCCCCCCCCGATCATTCGGATTTCTATTTTGCGTCACCTATACTTGGTTCACACAGTCAAAGAGAAAGAATGCACGTGATGAAAGCTCAAAAGAAGTAAGACTCCTTCACACAGCGAAAGTAAAATTATGTTCTAATACGATTTCAAAAGAACAATTTCAAACATTACATACATACATACATACATCAATCCTTGTTGCATAGATCATGAATACGACATTTCGTAATGATGTGGAAAGTGTCACTTTAACATAAGTTTTCTTAACACAAAATAATTAATTAATGTTTTTTTCTTTTTTTTACAGTTACTACTTCATATCTAAGAATTCATCTATTGAGTAGAAAGAGTTATCATTCAGAATTTTTTTAATTTGCTTTTAAATGTTGGTTGGCTATCTGTCAGACTTTTAATACTATTTGGCAAATGCCCGAAGATATTTGTGGCAGCATAATTCACCCCTTTCTGTGTCAAAGTGAGATTCAACCCAGAATAGAGAATATCATTCTTTCTTCTAGTGTTGTAGCTATGCACTTCACTGTTATTTTTGAATTGGGATGTGTTATTAATGAATTTTGTGGAATGAATACTTTCTCTCTTAATGAAGAATTGTCCCAAAATATGATGCCATATGAAAGCAGTGAATGAAAATAGGCATAGTAGGCTAATTTACTGATATGTTTATCACCAAAATTTTCAATGACCCCAATAGCGTAAGTAGCTGAATCTAATCGTTTCAGCAGATCATCGATGTATTTCTTCCAATTCAATTTCTCATCAATGCACACACCCAGAAATTTTGAGTACTCTACCTTAGCAACAGACTTCCGTTCATAGTCTATATTTATCAATGGTGTTATGCCATTAACTGTACAGAATTGTATAAATTGTGTTTTCTCAAAATTTAGTGTGTCCATTTGCAGAGAACCACTTAATAATTTTCTGAAAGACATTATTTGCAATTTTCTCAGCTGATTCTTGCTTCTTGTGTGTGATTACTATACTTGTATGATCAGCAAAAAGAACTAACTTTGCATCTTCATGACTATAGAGTGGCAAGTCGTTAATGTATAGTGAAAACAATAAAGGACCCAAGACTGAACCAATTATCGAAAATTGCGAATAAACCTAAAATAAAATACAAATATCGGCCCTCCATATTGCCATTCGGATATCGATATATCGATACACACCCCTCAGATTTAGTTATAAGTTGGCACAGTGGATAGGCCTTGAAAAACTGAACATAGATCGATCGAGAAAACAGGAAGAAGTTGTGTGGAACTAAGAAAAAAATTAGCAAAATATACAAACTGAGTAGCCCATGTCCAAGATAGGCAACATCAAGGAGAGCGTGAACTCAGGAGCTCCGTGGTTCCGTGGTTAGCGTGAGCAGTTGCAGAACGAGATGTCCTTGGTTCAAGTCTTCCCTCGTGTGAAAAGTTTAATTTTTTATTTTCAGACAATTGTTATCTGTCCGTCCGTCCGTCCGATGCGAGGTAACTGCGCCGTAGTATGGGGACACATAATCAACTTCGCTCTCCAAAATTCCAGGACATGTTCAGATTTGCTTAGACATATGTATGATTTGACGGTCTACATACGGAAAAATTTGAAATCGTTAAAAACACATGTTTTGACAGAGCACAGGGAAAACTGTGCGACTGTGAAACTGTTGCATTCATTTGTTGCAGTTTATGTGACAAACTCTTATGTTTTCATCACTTTTTTGGGAGTGATTATCACATCCTCAAGAAAACCTAAATCGGGCGAGGTAGAAGAGTTTTTTTAACCCCTTCGCCAAGTGTACAAGTTAGGTGGGTCGACAACATATTCCTGTCATGTGACGCACATCAAATGTTTTGGGTTCCCATTGGAGAGGAACGGCCTTTCGTCTACGCACGGTTTCGCGGTGCGGTCGCAAAACACAGACACTGAACTTATTACAGTGAACAGAGACGTCAATGAACGAACGGACAGATCATAACTTTGCGAAAATAATGAAAGTAAACTTTTCACTCGAGGGAAGACTTGAACCAAGCACGTCTCGTTCTGCACCCGCTCACGCTAACCACGGGACCACGGCGCTCCGGAGCTCACATTCTCCTTGATGTTGCCTATCTTGCGCATGGACTACACAGTTTGTATAGTTTGCTTATTTTTTTCGTAGTTCCACACAACTTCTTCCTGTTTTCTCGATTGATCTGTGTTCAGTTAATTCACCCCTTCCTGTGACAAAGTGAGATTCAATCCAGAATAGTGAGTATCATCCTTTCTTCTAGTGTTGCAGCTATGCACTTCGCTGTTATTTTTGAATTGGGATGGATTATTAATGACAAATTTCATAAGTGAATATACGTATTGCGAAGGTACTGCGAACATCCCGAGTTCCTTAAATAAATATCTTCAAGGTGATCTTGGGTGGGCTCCAGCTTTTGTGCAATGAATACTTTCTCTCTTAATGACGATTTGCCCCAAAATATGATGCCATATGAAAGCAGTGAATGAAAATAGGCATAGCAGGCTAATTTACTGATATGTTTTATCACCAAAATTTGCAATGACCCTAATAGCATAAGTAGCTGAACCTAACCGTTTCAGCAGATCATCGATGTGTTTCTTCCAATTCAATTTCTCATCAATGCAAACACCCGGAAAGTTTGAGTACTCTACCTTAGCAACCGACTTCCCTTCATAGCCTATATTTATCAATGGTGTGTTTTCTCAAAATTAGTGAGAGTGCATTTGCAGAGAACCACTTATAATTTTCTGAAAGACATTATTTGCAATTTCCTGAGCCGATTCTTGCTTCTTGGGTGTGATTACTATACTTGTTCATCAGCAAAAAGAACTAGCTTTGCATCTTCATGAATATAGAGTGGCAAGTCGTTAATATACAGGGTGTTACAAAAAGGTACGGCCAAACTTTCAGGAAACATTCCTCACATACAAAGAAAGAAAATATGTTATGTAGACATGTGTCAGGAAACGCTTACGTTCCATGTTAGAGCTCATTTTATTACTTCTCTTCAAATCACATTAATCATGGAATGGAAACACACAGCAACAGAACGTACCAGCGTGACTTCAAAGACTTTGTTACAAGAAATGTTCAAAATGTCCTCCGTTAGCGAGGATACATGCATCCACCCTCCGTCGCATGGAATCCCTGATGCGCTGATGCAGCCCTGGAGAATGGCGTATTGTATCACAGCGGTCCACAATACAAGCACGAAGAGTCTCTACATTTGGTACCGGGTTTGCGTAGACAAGAGCTTTCAAATGCCCCCATAAATGAAAGTCAAGAGGGTTGAGGTCAGGAGAGCGTGGAGGCCATGGAATTGGTTCGCCTCTACCAATCCATCGGTCACCGAATCTGTTGTTGAGAAGCGTACGAACACTTCGATTGAAATGTACAGGAGCTCCATCGTGCATGAACCACATGTTGTGTCGTACCTGTAAAGGCACATGTTCTAGCAGCACAGGTAGAGTATCCCGTATGAAATCATGGCGGTGAATCGAGGAAGTACAGTACATACTGACGAAACTAAAATGAGCTCTAACACGGAAATTAAGCGTTTCCGGACACATGTCCACACAACATCTTTTCTTTATTTGTGTGTGAGGAATGTTTCCTGAAAGTTTGGCCGTACCTTTTTGTAACACCCTTTATATTAAGGAAAATAAGAGACCCAAGTCTGAACCAATTATCGAAAATTGCGAAAAAAATATAATATAAAATAGAAATATTGGTCCTCCATATTGCCATTCTGATATCGATGTATCGATACCTAGGGAGGAGACATGTCGCCCAAGTATATCGATATTTTTTGGTCTAAATATCGATATATTGACGGTTTATCATCAGCCTTTACGCAGGAAACTCTTTCATTTATATTTTCATATGTCTTTGAATTGTCATTGTAGGTCTGGCTGTTGGAACAGGAGAAGAAATGTGAGAGAACAGTAGTTACGGGCGAAGTAGAGGCAGGAGGGGCCGGAGCGCGCTGTGCGCAGCAGGCGCGGCCTAAATGAGTCGCGCCGTGGGCGAGCAGAGCAGCGTGCGGCCAGCCGGTGGCCATGTGGTGCCGCGTGTGGCGCGCTGTGCGCCGGCGTGTTGTCTGAGTGACGCGCGCGCCATCTGCCGGCGCCCGCCGCTCCCCAGGGCCTCGCGTGTGGCCGCGCCAGCCCAGCCTAGTCTAGCGCCGCCCGAGACCGCTCGGCTCTTTAATTTTTCAGCGCGCCGCGCGCTGACGAAATATTTGACTCCGGCGGGCAGAGCGTCCGCCGTGCGTGCGCCCGCACGCCGAGGAAGCGGGCGGTAATTTCCGCGCTAGGCCGTCTGCCTGTAGCAGCCGGGGGGCAGCCGGCCGGGCAGCTGGAAGAGCCGCCGCTTCCGGGGCGTCGGCCAGACACGGCCACAGGCACTTGCTGTCGAACGGAACAGACTACGTAGTGCTCTGTTAAAAAAAAAAAAAGTAGAGCCATCCTCAGCTCAAAAATTGGTTTAAGTACCGTAGTGCTGTGGATATATACCGTCAGCACGCGCAGCACTCTCACACGTTGCTGGTGACTAGGGTTGGGCGATAAACTGCAATTAATCGATTAATCCTAAGTATTCTGATAATCGATATACCGATATTCTTACATGTCAACTTATTTTACGTAGTTGATTATCCTTACTTTTATTTCTGTTTCCACTGCTCGTTACACCTCAGTTATAAAAACCCAATTCTCTTTTGCCAAGTGGTCGAAGGAATCGGTGGTGAAAATTACGAAACAGGAAACAAAGTACCGGTATATTATTTGTTCTTACGTAAGCTAAGAGACAAAATTATTTCGACACCAGAATGTGAAAGAGAATCTGCAGGACCAGCACCAAAGATGCTTTCAGAACGTTGAAACAGCATACTGTTGGCACTGTGAAAAATTCTAGATCCTCGCCTCAAGCGACTCAATTTTCAAGATCCATTACCAGTAGTTATTCCCGTTAGCACGTTAAACGGAGAATCGTAAGTAGAGTTACCAGATACTGCAGACGTTTTGTGGTGCGTTCGGGAGACATTATTTTCAATACAGTAGGAGGTGAGACCTGTGATAGGGAAGGCGAAAGGTCAACTTCGGTTTACTGGGAGAATTTTAGGAATGAGTGGTTCACCTGTAAAGCAGACCGCATCTAAGACGCTGGTGCGACCTATTGTTGAGTGCTGCTCTAGCGTTTGAGATCCGTACCAGATCGGACTGAAGGAAGACATCGAAGCAATTCAGAGGTGGGCTACTAGATTTATTACTGGTAAGTTCGAACAACACGTAAGTGTCACGGAGTTGCTTCGGCAACTCAGATGGGGATCTTTGTAGGAAAGGCGACATTCCTTTCGAGAAACACTATTGACAAAATTTAGAGAACCGGCATTTGAAATTGACTGCCGAATGATTGTACTATCAGCAACATAAATTACGCGGAAGGACCACAAAGATAAGACAGGAAAAATTAGGGCTCATAAAGAGGCAAACAGACAGTCTTTTTACCTCGTTCTATTCGTGAGCGTAACAGCAAAGCAAATGACTAGTGGTACAGAGTACCCTTCGTCATATACCGTACGGTGGCAAGCGCAGTATCTATGTGGATGTATAGATGTAGATGCAGAAATTGTATCGGTGGGTATGAATGTTACAATCCAGGTTAAGACATTAGGGCTGTGACAAAAGTTAAATACAAGGCAGACGAGTCCCAAATGTCGGACACGAAAATAGATTTCGCACGGGTATAAATCAGAGGCCACAAACACACTTATAACAGAAATAACGCTCGAACACGAAGGTGCCTGTGTGCAATGGCAAACTAACCAACAGCTAGCATGTAAATATCATCTGCAGACGAGCCACTCTTTCAAGGTTTTAGAATCTTAGTGTATTCCTTGATATAGGCGTTTCAAACAATTAATTTTTGGTTTAACAGCCGCCACATAACACCTCAGGAGCTATTTCCAACATATAATCCACAATTTACAAAAAAAAAAAAATGGCTCTGAGCACTATGGGACTTAACTGCTGCGGTCATCAGTCCCCTAGAACTTAGAACTACTTAAACCTAACTAACCTACGGACATCACACACATCCATGCCCGAGGCAGGATTCGAACCTGCGACCGTGGCGGTCACGCGGTTCCAGACTGAAGCGCCTTTAACCGCACGGCCACACCGGCCGGCCACAATTTACAATGCTTGGTCATACAAGTTTGTAAGACTCGCTTGTTCGGTTACGTAGATAAAGTTTATTTATTTATTCAAGGACAAATCTTTTAAGATTATGGGATACGTCATTCGTATGCAAATTTTGACCCCCCCCCCTCCCACCCACTGCTCCCTCCACACACACATACAGATACTGCCACGTAGAATTGAACATAGGATGTTGTTCTTGTACTTCCAGAAGCTCACCACTGTTTTCCCTGGAGCACTGCAGCAATTACTCCACATAACTGTGATCTTCACAAGACGAAGTACAATTCCATGGCCCCAAAATCGCGTGATAATGTATCCCTGACGGAGCCAAGTCGAATCTGTAGTAGGCAGTAAACTGACGTAGCCATCTTGGAACGAGAATGGTGTTACGCCTGTGGACTTAACTTCAGTAACAGTTACGAGGTGCTTTTGATGACAGGAAGTAGTCTCCTAAGACTGTCAGAGACGCATTGTCGGTGTTTGCTCTTGCACTGTACTGCATCGAATAACTGTAATTGTTTTCATCAATTCTCTGAAATAATGTTGTAATATATTCTTCAGTTACATACGAGAAGTTATGGTTCGTTGGGAAACGATGGGTCTAATAACTTGTACTTTTTGTGTACCACACTTTTCACATCATGATGACGCTTTTCTAGTTAGTGACGAGGCTTTTTGGAATTCAGACGTCGATTATTTTGCGAGTTCAAATAGCGTGATAATTCTGCAGAAAACAAGCGGATTTCGTTACTAACCTTTCCATCATGTACAGATTGTGCCAGCCACTTTACTACTTCATTACTTAGTCAGTCGATGCAGTACCGTCGCACTGTACGGTTCCAGTTGTCACCTGGAAACAACTGCACTGGTGTGCGAAACTTAGGAACGAAAGTAACTTTGACATTACCTGTCACTGCCAAGTACCATAGCTTGACGAAACTCCGACATAAATGGAAAGAACTGATACAGTGTGGTACAGCTGAAAAAAAATATTCGCATTGAGACCGATAGGAAAGACAGTTTTATACAAAGAGAATAATTACAGTGAAGTCTCTGTGATTTATCACGGCTCCCTGAATATTACGAAAGGCGGGACGTGGTTCTCAACAGGGTGTGTGATCAGTGTCTGATCTGCAAGGTGCTCACGTGTTGGCCATAAGATTGGTGAAGAGTTTTTGCGGTAGGGCGTTCCGTTCGTCCACCAGCGATGTTCACAACTGCTGGATGGTCCTTGATGCATATGGACGAGCTGCAGTACGTCTCCCTAACACATGCCACACTTTGAAACGTCTCTGTGAAGTCGTTTCATAAGACGCTTGACGAATTCGGTACAACTTATTCACTTTACTACCTGATTTTAGCTTAATTCATGAGTTCTTCCAGAAAGACTGAGCATTCAAATAAGGCCTATTGAATATTATATGTGTGTTTTAATGTGGGGTTTCGGTTTTTTTTGTGGGAAACGCTAAATTGGTCATCGTCTGCTGGGAGCAGACGATGTTGCTTCTCGTGGTGCAGGGAATGGCAATTGAATCTCAATGTAGACAAGTGTTATGTGCTGCGAATACACAGAAAGATAGATCCTTTATCATTTAGCTACAAAATAGCAGGTCAGCAACTGGAAGCAGTTAATACCATAAATTATCTGGGAGTACGCATTAGGAGTGATTTAAAATGGAATGATCATATAATGTTGATCGTCGGTAAAGCAGATGCCAGACTGAGATTCATTGGAAGAATCCTAAGGAAATGCAGTCCGAAAACAAAGGAAGTAGGTTACAGTACGCTTGTTCGCCCACTGCTTGAATACTGCTCAGCAGTGTGGGATCCGTACCAGATAGGGTTGATAGAAGATATAGAGAAGATCCAACGGAGAGCAGCGCGCTTCGTTACAGGATCATTTAGTAATCGCGAAAGCGTTACGGAGATGATAGATAAACTCCAGTGGAAGACTCTGCAGGAGAGACGCTCAGTAGCTCGGTACGGGCTTTTGTCAAAGTTTCGAGAACATACCTTCACCGAAGAGTCAAGCAGTATATTGCTCCCTCCTACGTATATCTCACGAAGAGACCATGAGGATAAAATCAGAGAGATTAGAGCCCACACAGAGGCATACCGACAATCCTTCTTTCCACGAACAATACGAGACTGGAATAGAAGGGAGAACCGATAGAGGTACTCAAGGTACCCTCCGCCACACACCGTCAGGTGGCTTGCGGAGTATGGATGTAGATGTAGGTGACCAACTTAGCTTTCCAATACCTGAACACAGAGGTTTACCCATCTTAGTCGAAGGCTGTTTTTGTGTGTGAGGTTGGTGAGGAGAGCCACCCGTCTGGTAGCTTCCACTGCACGGGGAACTAGGTAATCTCGAAAGAGAAAAGGGACTCTTCGGTGAACGTTTGGTGAGAACGGATCTTAGCTCTTAAGGGGGGTTTCAGGTGATAGGAAGCAGGTTGAGTTAGGATTTCGTTATGTTTAAGTGTTGAAATATTTAAGAACTTTAGCTTAACTGAACCGTGTGAAGCGAGTATGATTTTTAATCTTATATTTTGTGAAAGTTGCTTTCTAACATTCTGCGTGGTGTCTGTTTGCTCTAAGTCGTGCCTCCCTACCACTTTCGCACAACGACGCTCTGAGCGTGTTTTTTAGGGAATTGACTAGTTTGAACCTGGGACCTGTTGCTGGCGAGGAGACGCCAGACCACACGTGACATGTAGAGTTCAGAAGAGTTCAGTGAGACTAGCGATGATATAATCAAATACTTAATGATTTCAGCGTCAGCTTCACTGCACTCCCTGTAAAAGAATCTTATTACTAACTAAATTTAGTGGAAGGGGTTCAAGGCTTTCCTATTTTTAGTTAGCTGGTAAAATAACGTCGAAAAAGCAGTTAAGTTTACCATTGGAAATTTTATTCTACTCACAAAACATTGTTTATAAATTGCACTATTGATAAAAGGAAATATTTTAATACAGGATGATAAAAACCAACTGCATTCAACAAAAATGTGAACGAATATTCCCTGAATGGGTTTCCAATTTCTACAATGGATCGAAGGATGACCTATGCCATATCACATCTATAAACTAGATTTAAGTTAAGTTTCATAAAAGAGAAAACTATCAAAATGGTCTACAGTGACCCTCAATTATCTTTAATTACTTACTTAACTTGTCATAAATTACAGTGGCTGATGTGGCTTCTCAATAATTATATAACAGAAAAATCATTGCGTTTCAGATTTTAACTTCTAGTAGCAAATGTGTATACTACGAAGTTTAATTGACGATCGACACTAGTATTACGTAAAAAGGTGATGTAACAGATGAGACTTCTGCAGTTCAGAGTGAAGCCTTATGGCGGCATCGCGTGCGTTCATTGCCTTGTCGGTGTTTAGGCAGCGTCAGGGGGCAGCGGGCGGCGCAACTCTCTTCTAACTTCTCCTTACTACAATTTACCGAAGTTGGTTTAAAAAAAGGTATCTGGCTGTGTTTTCAACTGACCAATCAGGGTCTCAATGTTAACCTTAAGCTCCGCCTACAAAAATTCTGTCTATCCAATGAGAAACGTTATACTTTTCGTGGTGGGGCAATGTTTTTAACGTTTGCAACATAACAGAGATGCGTATAGTCTACGCTAAAACTTGCAGCGGGTGTGATCCTTTTAGTGTTATCGTAAGATCTATACTGTTCTTCTGGAGGGCTCTATCTTTTAACATGGGCTGGGGGGTGGTCCTGGCGGTCGGCTGGCAACGTGGGTGTCCGTCCCTTATCGTAGATCCTCCTAGCCTACACGACTCTGCTCTCGGTTTCTGTTCTCGTTTCTTCCCTCGGAACTGCGTCTGTTTCACGGTGGGAAGGTATGACATGCATTTAGGCGTTAATGTCAGGGTTTATTCGGAGCTATGTGACATACTGCCGGATTTGCTATCGTCAGGGTTTTCATGGAAAGTGTTGGATTTGCCTGTCACCTTACAGCTTTTGTCTTTGTGTGTCGATTTTGTGCCACGTGTTTGGTAATCAATGTCCCTTCTGGTCCACCACGGCACCGCAATAGGTTTTATTTTAACAGTTTGCTTGTTTAATGAGCTATAATTTCTGCAAGAATATCTGTTCTTTCGCGCACTTTCTACAAAGCAGCACAACAATTTGATTGGAAGTGCACCACGTACTCTAGTTCGGCCGTTTGCAAGCAGCAGACGCAGTTAGTATGTTGAATAATTATCGCACAACCTCGTGCAGTGGTTAAACCTCTGTCCAGAATAGTGCATGCGTAGAATCGTAATGCGAATCTCACGGAGATATTTTTGTGGTATGAATGAAAAGGAGATGATAGAATCATAGTCTCCCACCCTCGTTTTCTATGTTTCTTCTTGCTGTTGTTAAATTGTGCTCTGTTTCGTTCTCACGTAATTCTTATTTAAATATTTCTAGTCAGGCACCAGTTATGTGTAATTAGGATGTGCAACCAAATACTTAGATACAATAAATAATCTACGTGAAAGATAAATTCTGTGGTGTTGATCTTACCCACTTACTCCGATTTCCAATCCTGAATTAATCAAGTTGCTTCACACACGACATGGAGTGCTATTTATCTGGCAACTTAAAGAAATCTGCATACTTGTAATTACATTATTGAAGTAATTAAACTAATAATTTTCCAGCTCCGTTTTTTTGTAAATGGTTAGGAAGGGCTTTGGCTGGTGGCGACCCTGAATTTCTGAATTTTTATCTTTATTTGTGTGAGAGAAGCAGCGAGAAATGCGAGATAACGTATATGGCTCGATGAGAAACGTCGTAAAGATAGTAATACGCTACAACTTGTTCGATGGGATTTAGGGCAAGGGAACTCGCAGGCAGTCCATTTGTGGGATACCCTCTCGTTACAAAAGCGCTGTTGATGCGGCCGCTGCTTGTTATCCACATGAATGAAGTCGGGCCAAATGCGCCCCTGAAGAGATGCACATGAGTAAAAAATACAGTGTCAGAATAACATTCACGTGTGAGTGTACCGTGTTGATTTGGGGGTCAGTACGCCGATGGAACATTATTCCTCCTCACACTATGACGCGTAGATCACCAAAACAATCATGTTCTGGGCACACACTGATATGGCGAGAGGTTGGGAACACGTAATGCACTGAGGGGTATTGTCTAACATGACCGTTTTGGTGGTTCAGGTTTTATGGTGTGGGGAGTCATAATGTTGCACGGGCGTAGTGGCGCAGTACACTGGCCTGTCAACATTACTGTGACACTGTATTCCTCCCGCATGTGCGTCTATTGAGGCGTTTATTCGGTCCTGTCTCCATTTTTATGGATGACAATACGCTACAGTATTGAACAGCGCTCTTGGGACGAGAGGATATTCGGCGAATGGGCTGGCCTGCCCTTCCCTCCCGACTTAAACTCCATCGAACTACTCGTGGTGTGCGTTGGGGAGACGTACCGGGTGATCAAAAGTCAGTAAAAATTTGAAAACTTAATAAACCACGGAATAATGTAGATAGAGAGATAAAAATTGACACACATGCTTGGAATGACATGGGGTTTTATTAAAACAAAAAAAAAAAGAAAGTTCACAAAATGTCCGACAGATGGCGCTGGACAGCAACACGTCAGTGACTGCGCATGACAATCGTGTATAAAAGGAGCTGTAATGAGAGAGAGAATGAGACCTCAATATCCACAGCCGTGATCCTGCCGACTTCCGGCGGTGGCATCAGTTTCTCACCACTCTCCAGGGAGACCTGGTTCCCCTGCCCCAGCACACCCGGCCCGAATCCAACACCACTCCTGATGTAGTCCTTGCCTCTCCCAACCTTCTTGGGCGCATCACCGCGGATGTCCTTGACCTCGTTGGCAGTGACCATGCTCCTGTCCTCCTCACTATCTCTAACGGTCGCCATCCCCGCCACACTCCTCGCCCTGACGTCCCTCCTAAACTTGTCCATGATTACTCCCGTGCCAACTGGGATGCCTACCGGGATTCCATTCACACCCAGGTTGACAGCCACGACCTTACCCTCCAGTCTCCTGATGACATCTCTCGCACTGCTGCCTTCCTGCACCAGACCTTGTCTGACGCCGTCGCCACCCATATCCCCACCAAAGCCATCCACCCTCACCGCCCTGCCCTGCCTCCACAGGCCGTCCTTCTCCTTCGGGAGTCCCGCCGCCTCTACCGCTCTTTTCTCCGCACTCGTGACCGGGATACACTTACCCGCCACCGGCAATTACAGCGACACATCCGCAACCTGCTTGTTGCGAAGAAACGCCGAGCCTGGCGCCAGACATGTACACACCTCAACACCACGCTCCCCATCAACTCTTCCAAGTATTGGTCTGCTTTCCACCGCCTTACTGGGAACCGCCCCACCCCCCAGTACCCTCTCCTCCTTAATGACCGTCCCTTTCCTGACAACCTCAGTAAGGCCAACCACTTTGCCTCGCACCTCTCTGATGTTTTTTCCATCCCAGATGATCCCCACTTTGATTATTCCCTCTTCCCTGATGTCGTGGACCGTACGGATACCTCTGTTCCTCCCCTTGCTCCTAGCTTCCAGTACTTGGGCCACACCCCACCATCTGCACTTAACACTCCCATCACTACACAGGACATCAGCCTCACACTCCGCACTAAACGCAACACTGCTCCCGGCCACGACTGCATTACCTACCGCCACCTCAAACACTGCCCTCCCTCCTTCCTTTCCCTCCTTGCCGCCCTCTACAATGTCATCCTTGCCACTGGCTTCTATCCCGACCTGTGGAAAACCTCCCGTATCCTGATGTTCTCCAAACCCAATAAGCCTCCATCTGATGCCTCTTCCTATCGTCCTATCTGTCTCACGTCGGTGTTCAGCAAGCTCTTGGAATCTATCCTTTCCCGGCGCATCCATCTACACCTCCACCAAAACCACCTCCTCCCAAACACCCAATGTGGCTTTCGACCTTCCTTCTCTGCTGATGACCAACTCCTCCGCCTCACTCATCTCCTCTCCCTCCAGCTTAACTCCCGTCGCTCCGCCATTTTTGTCTCACTTGACCTTGAAAAGGCCTACGACCGTGTCTGGCATCCCGGTCTCCTGTTTAAACTCCAAACCTACGCCCTTCCTATCAACTACATCCGTCTGGTGGCCTCCTTCCTCTCCCGCCGCCCCTCCTACGTTACCATCCATCATGCCAATTCCCGCACCTTCTACCCCTCTGCCGGTGTGCCCCAGGGCTCTGTCCTCTCCCCTCTCCTCTACCTCCTGTACACGGCCGATATGCCCCAACCCCCCCCTCCAGTGCACCTCTTGCAATATGCTGATGACACCGCATTCCTCGCCCTCGCTCCTACCCTCCCACGGTCCCAACGCCTTCTCCAGAATCACCTTGACCTTTTTTCTGCATGGTGTAACCAATGGCTCCTGAAACTAAATCCTTCCAAGACCCAGGCAATCATCGTAGGTCGTACCACTCGCTCCTTCCGGCTCCTGGATTTCTCCCTTACTGTCTGCGCACGTCCTGTCCGTCTCACCCCCACCCTCACCTACCTTGGCCTCACCATTGACCGTCACCTCACCTGGATCCCTCATCTCCGATCCATCCAATCCAAAGCCCACAACCGCCTCCGCCTCCTCAAACTCCTCTCTGGCCGGACATGGGGGTTGCACCCCTCCACCATCCTCCACACCTACAAATCCTTAATCCGTCCCATCCTCTGTTATGCCAGTCCTGCCTGGATATCTGCCCCCCCCAAATTCTATCAGTCCCTCCAGATCCTTGAGCGTCATGCACTCCGCCTCGCCTTCCGTATCCGCCTCCCGTCCCCCACGCGGATCCTCTATGATCTCATTCCTTTCCCCCATCTGCTCCTCTTCCTCGAACATATCCGCATCCTCTACGCCTCCCGCCGTCTTGAACCCCCTCACCCCCTGGTTGCTCCTCTCCTCTCCCATCCTTGCCCCCTGCCACGTCTTCACCGTTGTGTCCCCCCTACCCTCCATCTCTACACCCTCCATCTCCTTTCCCAAGGTGGCTTCCGTCAGCTCCCCCTCCCGGATGATGCCCTCTCTCCCTCCATTTATCCTTCCTATCAACTCTGATCCTCCCTCCCCCTCCTTTCCTCTGTCCTTTCCCTGGGCTCCCTCTTTCCCCCCCCCCCTTCCGTCCTGTTTCCTCCCCACTACGGCTCTCCCTACCTCCCTTCTCCCCCCCAGTCCTTTTGTATTCCCCTCCTCTACCTACCCCCCTCCCTGTCGCGTCTGCCCCCTACCCCTCTTATGGGTCCTCATCCTCCATCAGCTCCTTTCCCGGTTCCCCCCCCCCCCCCTTCGCTTTTACTCTCCTTTCCCCCCTTTTGTTTTCCCATCTCCTGTCCAGTTTCCCCCACCTGCTCTCGACTGTGGTGTCACCTTTGCCGACTTTTCCGTGCTGTGTTCTGGTGCCTATTCAGTGTTGTGTTGCGAACAGAAACCATGCTGTCGCTGGGTGTGAATTTTATATACTTTGCGAACAGAATCCAGACTGTCGCCGTGTTTTTTTTTAACTGTCTATTGTTTTCCCTGTCTGCTCCGTATGTATTTTTATTCGCTTCATCATCCCTCTGTTGCTTGTTTTAATTTCCCCAGTTTCTTTTCACCTTGTTACTCACTCAGTCCCCGATTTTATCGCCTGTTTTTTTTATTATTATTTATTCTCCTGCTCTTTGTCAGAAAATCTGTAGGCTGCAGAGCGGCGTCCTAAGCTGCTGCCAGCCCGCCCCCTTTGGGGGGAATTGAAATTCAATAAAGAAAAAAAAAAAAAAAAAAAAAAAAAAAAAGAGAGAATGAGATGCGCCAGCAGTCGCAACAAGTTGACGTTACCTGAAAAGGCGCTTTTAGTGAAGCTGTATTATCAGAATGGGGAATGTGCTAGTTGAGCGCTACGATCCTACCGCGATAGGAAGGGGATTCGAACGGGTAAAGGTCCGTTGACAAATGCAGCTGTGGCGAGAATGATTTCGAAGTTCGAAGCCACTGGTTGTTTAGACGATAGACCCCGTAGTGGCCGACCGAGTACAAGGCGTAATGCTGCTGATACACTTCAGGAAGAAATGGAGACAGTAGCGGGTTCGTCTATGCACGGGGAAGTGAGCGCTCGACCAGTCGCACTACTGTTTGGTTGGCACTTAGGCGTACCCTCCGATGCTATCCGTACAAAATCCATCGGCATCATGAACTGTTACCTGGCGATTTAGTGAAGCGGAGGGCATTTGCGGTGTGGGCGCTTCAAAAGATGGCGGAAGATGACGATTGGTTGAGTAACGTGTTGTGGAGCGACGAAGCTCATTTCACGCTCCGAGGGTCTGTCAACGCCCACAACTGCAGAATTTGGGCTACCGAAAATCCTAGAACTGTCGTGGAAACTCCATTGGACGACGAGAAAGTCACGGCATGGGTTGGATTTACCACATCTACCGCTATCGGGCCTTTTTTCTTCGAGCAAATGCGTCATTCTGGTTTTGTAACGGCTACCGTGACGGGTGAGAGGTACGCCGATATGTTACAGAATCGCATCATCCCCAGCCTGGCTGATAAACACCTGCTAGAATGTACGATGTTTATGCAGGATGGCGCTCCGCCCCATATTGCTAAACGCGTGAAAGATCTCTTGTGCGCGTCGTTTGGTAATGATCGTGTGCTCAGCCGCCACTTTCGTCATGCTTGGCCTCCCAGGTCCCTAGACCTCAGTCCGTGTGATTATTGGCTTTGGGGTTACCTGAAGTCGCAAGTCTATCGTGATCGACCGACATCTCTAGGGATGCTGAAAGACAACATCCGACGCCAATGCCTCACCATAACTCCGGACACGCTTTACAGTGCTGTTCACAACATTATTCCTCGACTGAAGCTATTGTTGAGGAATGATGGTGGACATGTTGAGCATTTCCTGTAAAGAACATCACCTTCGCTTTGTCTTACTTTGTTATGCTAATTATTGCTATTCTGATCAGATGAAGCGCATTCTGTCGGACATTTTTTGAACGTTTGCATTTTTTTGGTTCTAATAAAACCCCATGTCATTCCAAGCATGTGTGTCAATTTGTAGCTCTCTATCTACATTATTATTTGATTTATTCAGTTTTCAAATTTATACTGACTTTTTGATCACCCGGTATTTCAGCACGTCGATATGCCCGAAGCGCCATCCAGTAGTTGTCGACCCTGCTGGTGTAGGAATGGAACGCCCTGCCACCAGGACTTGTTACCCTCCTAGTGACCAGCACGAGAACACGCTACAGACCGTGCACTGCCTTCCATGAGGATGACACAACCGACTAAGAACCGTATCCCACTTATTTTAATGTCCAAGGGACCATCATAAATCGCGGTTTCAATGCATTTATTGTCTTTGAATAAAAGTGTCATTGCTGTTCGTTTCTATTAAGTCTCCTTGTCTTCAAATATGAGGTGTCCAGGAAACCTTTCTCGGATCGCTAGACAAGCAAATCAGACAAGTCGTATTAATGAGTTTTATTACAAAATGTAAATGAGAATAGTTAACTTCGACAATTTCACAGATGTGCCGCAAGCAAAAGGCGACATTCGAAATAATGAATCTTCTTCAGTATAAACAAACACAAGTTAGATAACAGAACGCAGCATGTAATTCACAATGCAGAGAAGTCTTCCGAAGCAAGAGTGATTTCAGGTGTGCCGCAGGGAAGTATCGTTGGACCGTTGCTATTCACAAAATATATACAAATGACCTTGTGGATAAGATCGGAAGTTCACTGAGGCTTTTTGCGGATGATGCTGTAGTATATCGAAAGGTTGTAACAATGGAAAATTGTACTGAAATGCAGAAGGATCTGCAACAAATTGACGCATGGTGTAGGAAATGGCAATTGAATCTCAATGTAGACAAGTGTAATGTGCTGCGAATACATAGAAAGAAGGATCTTTTATCATTCAGCTACAATATAGCAGGTCAGTAACTGGAAGCAGTTAATTCCATAAATTATCTGGGAGTAGACATTAGGAGTGATTTAAAATGGAATGATCATATAAAGTTGATCGTCGGTAAAGCAGATGCCAGACTGAGATTCATTGGAAGAACCCTAAGGAAATGCAGTCCGAAAACAAAGGAAGTAGGTTACAGTACACTTGTTCGCCCACTGCTTGAATATTGCTCACCAGTGGGGGAACCGTACCAGGTGGGGTTTGCAGAAGAGCTAGAGAAGATAGAACGGAGAGCAGCGCGCTTCGTTACAGGATCATCTCGTAATCGCGAAAGCGTTACGGAGATGATAGATAAACTCCAGTGGAAGACTCTGCAAGAGAGACGCTCAGTAGCTCGGTACGGGATTTTGTTGGAACACACCTTCACCGAGGAGTCAAGCAGTATATTGCTCCCTCCTACGTATATCTCGCGAAGAGACCATGAGGATAAAATCATAGAGATTAGAGCCCACACAGAGCCATACCGACAATCTTTCTTTCCACGAACAATACGAGACTGGAATAGAAGGGAGAACCGATATAGGTACTCAAGGTACCTTCCGCCACACACCGCCAGGTGGCTTTCGGAGTATGGATGTAGATGTAGAAGCCTGGGGTACATACAGAGTACAAGCAAAGTAACGAGCGTTGACGCTCGTAGCCAAGTTGCTAGTCTTGAAGTTGCTCTCGAACTGAGCGCCGCAAGTCGGTCGCGGCGCTTGTGTCCTCTTCACACAGGGGCAGCTGCTGTCGCGTTGTCGTCCTGGAGAGGGGTCGGTCAGCGCGCGATTGGCTGACGTCTTCTCACAGCCATCTCTTCTCTATCGTTCTCGACTGGGGTGCCGGCGTTTCACTTTACGCCGTAACAGATTCGTTGCGAGTTTCTTCCAGTTACCTTGTGTACGATACCGTAGCAGTGCTTTCTATGTATGGTCCAAATTTCATCGATCTATGTTTCTTCGCAGTAACACCTGGTGGTAAAGCTGCTTTCATTAGTACATTAGTGTATGTGAGGAGATGGTACGGTCTCACCAGTGGGAAGGGCTAAATGTCGCAATGATTTCTTCGGATTTCGGTCCACTGCCGGTGCTAAGTCGTTTAGTGCGGCTAAAACCGGCACAGCGCCTGACACAGTTCGGGAAACGGACTGGAGCGCATGCGGAGACCGTATCCTGCTTGCGGTTTCCGCGAAAAGCACGACACAGCGCTTGCGTCGTAAGTACTTGCAATAATCTGTACTTCATAAATAGTTTAAAAAAGGAGGGGCACGTCGCTATCCGTTCCGTATTTCAGTCATGACTGGTGACCCGAATTTTGGAATCTCCGTTACCTCATGTTAAGTGGTTATATATATATTGATGGATTGTATCAGTATGCATCTGACACAACATGCGCACCTAGTATGTTCCAAATCGCCGTGTATAAATACGGTATTTTCCGGTGCTCATACCTCGGGTTCTATTGGTGATACGTAGGTACGATCAAGTACTTTGGATAGTCCTTAGGATAGCGAACATTTGTTTACTCAACAGAAGCATCGTCTTGGTGTCACTATCCTACACTTGTAAGGTGCCTCTTACGCGAGGAAGACATTTTTACCAGTTTTAATAAATTATTGTCCCTTATTGATGTATTCACGATAGTTAGGAAGTGCTGTAGTCGGTAGCCGGCCATGAATAGGAGAGCATTTCCCACGCTGGCTGGCTAGGTGGCGAAGAGACCATATGTCGCGCTGGACCACAGCAACAAGCGTTAGCCTGGGAAATATACATGACGGGAAGTACGGCCATCTTGGCGCCAAAGTCACCGATTTTGTTTATGTATATTTAATAATTAAAGTCACTTATGACAACATGAATACTAGGCGGAGCCTCTGGATGTTTAAAACTATTTATCATAATTTTGCCTCGTTAATATTCAGACCAGTTCATTAACAAATGGATATCTTAGTAAGTACGAACTTGATCGGAAATCCACGAACTGTGACGAAACTAGTAAGAGATACAGACTGCGCGCCAAAGTCGGCAGTCGGCCTTAAGAACTCTTCCTGTCTTGTTCGATGATAGCCTGCTCTCGGTTACGAGTAGTTTGTGACATGAGTGTTTCATTATTGATCTAATAGGAATAAAAGTGATATTACGGCATTCTGAATGTTAATGTCGAGTAAATAGATACTCCAAAGTTGACCGACAGCAATTTCAGATAATTAGCTTCCACCGACAGGGACATGCAATGTACCAATGAATAATCTGCACAGGACGACATTTACGAGAGCTGCACAGCGCACAGGTAGGAGGATATCCGACGACACGACCCACCAAGGCGGATCAAGGAAGGTCTGACTTACACTCGCAAATTCCGGGTGGAAATGCTGACCAGTCATACTGTACGTCACATATACCACCCTCTA
Source organism: Schistocerca americana (assembly GCF_021461395.2). Taxonomy (NCBI): domain Eukaryota; kingdom Metazoa; phylum Arthropoda; class Insecta; order Orthoptera; family Acrididae; genus Schistocerca; species Schistocerca americana. The sequence goes on from NC_060121.1 coordinate 114,024,987, forward strand.
TGGACTCGCGGCTAAGCTGAGTAATAACAGTATCAGTTTAGAAGCGAGGGGATCTTGCACACTTCCTCCTGCTTAGGCAACTGGAGCAAACTTGGTTGGTTTTTTTTGAATTTCATATGCTCTACGGTGGACTTGGTGGGACTTCCGGAGGCACCATTAGTTCATGGGCGGTTCCTCAGAAAACCCTACAAAAAAGACTTTTTTACTCTATTTTCGCAGTCACCAGCGGACGAAAACAGAGTCGAGGATTCTACGATTGCTATGCACAACAAATCGCTGTATTCTTCACTATGTATTCCTAAGATCCGAATTTCGAACAACTCTCAAAATTTCTTCTTACCTTCATCCGTTACTGAGGTGCAGAAGTTCAAAATTGCCCTACTTGAACATCTAAAATATGCACGTGAAATCCAATGTGAGGCGGAAACGTAATTTATAAAGTGACTTAGCACGGAGAAATATGCTGTAAAGTGTCTCCGTTATCATCTGGGAACCCCGTGACGTAGTACTGAAGCACATGCAAACGTTTTTTGCACTTAAAATCCAGTCTGAGGTGTAAAAATACTTAATACGTTATTTCAATTTCACTTAAATCAGCTATCTAAATTTTGCTGACCAATACATTTCTTTTCATGTCAGTTACATGCCCTGCTGCAGCAGAGAAAAAGAAGGGAACCAGTGGAAAAAAATGCGAATATATTCCTGTTTATTTAAAAGACTCTGAACAGTGAGGTAGGCCTACCAGCTGTCTCAAAAATGGTTAAAATGGCTCTGAGCACTATGGGACTTAACATCTGAGGTCATCAGTTCCCTAGAAGTTAGTACTACGTAAACCTAACTAACCTAAGGACATCACACACATCCATGCCCGAGGCAGGATTCGAACCTGCAACCGTAGCGGTCGCGCAGTTCCAGACTGAAGCCCCTCGGTCACACCGGCCGGCCCAGCTGTCTCATTCTACCTTCCTCAGCACCTTTAAAAATTTGTCCCAAAAATTTTGCCATGTGAACATATTCGCGCTTTTTTATGCTGAGAGAGAAGAAGATAGTAGCAGCAGCAAAGAGACAGAAAAGTAATAAGTACTGGAAGATGGTAGACAATGGTTGTGTTAGAGAAAGAGGGAAGGAGACAATGGTGACGTGAGAGAAGGAGAGGACACAGTGGCAATGAAACATATTTGACAGTGACAGAAGAGTGCTAGGAAAAGAGTAAAGGTGGCAACGCCGGGGGGGGGGGGGGGGGGGGGGGAGGAATAAAGAGAAAGAGAAAGTGGAAGCGAGTGTGAGTCACTTGTAATGAGCTACAGAGTATATTTTATTTTAAATATATATTAGGTTTTTGGGTAATTTTAAAAGTTGCTGTGGAAACCAGAATGAGGCAGCTGATACCACACTTTTCAGTCAGAAAAGAGGAACATATTCGCATTTTTTGTGCTTCGATAGGGGTATATTGCCGCTGTTTATTTAATGCAGGAGTCGTGAATGTCACGGGTAAATAAATCAAGGTACAAAAGTTGAATTCATATCATACGATGTACGCAACATAGGAGAAGCAAGTAAGTAAGGAAGACGAAGAAGAGATGAGTTACATGGGAAACAGCAGAATTCAACGTTAAGAAGTATCGGCATGAGTTGACGGACAGGCCGACAGAAGGAAGGGGAGAGAAAGACTTCGAAAATTGTGATATTGGACAGCTACTGGGAATATTGTAAGACATTTACATTTCTCATTATGTTCATACAATGGAGTAGGAAATTGTTCTTAAATTCCTTATAAAAGTGCTTTCAGATCAGTCTGCACCCGCCCGCGACTAAGTGCTCAGCGTGTCTTATTGCCGTGTGTAGGACCCGGGTTCGACTCCCGGTGTTGGCGAGGATATTTCCTTCGTGGGTGGACTATGGTGCGCCCAGCCTCGTGATGCGAACTGAGGAGCAGAGCAGCTTGAGTGAAAAGCAGCGACTCCAAGGTCTAGGAGAAACCGTTGTAGTGGCCCGCTAACCGCCGTCGTTACGTGTATAACCCAATGTTATTCTGGAAATAAATAATTAAAATATCTACTAAAATGTATTTGCGCGAATAAGAAAGGCTCTAAATAATAATGGAAGTAGTGGTACTAAATCGTTCGTAAAATTTTGTAACCTACCTCACGTTAAAAATAATATAAAGAGAATTGGCTGGTAGATTGAGGTTATCTGGAATACCTTCACAAGGAAAGAAGGCTACTTTCCACGTAAACAACTTGCACATCGCCATCACTCCCAGAGTTAACCGAATTAACGAAAATAAGCACAGCACTGACATTTGAAACACGCCGCATGTAAAAGACCAGCACGCTGACAGTAGAGCTAAGCGCGAAAACTGCGGTTGGTTGTCAGTACTGTTGCCAATGCCATTTTGATAAAAATAGCAAAGTCACAATGCTAGTCTCTAAAATCCTATAGGCACACTATTAACAATGAAATAAACGCTATGCTTGTCACGAAAGGGGTTTTAGAAGGTCGCTCAGTGCAAATTTAAATGTGTACATAATCTATAGAAAAGTTACGATTACTTGTCGCTGACAAACGTTCCAAATGCTGGATGAGGGGGGGGGGGGGGGGTTATCGATTGTCCGAACGTGCTTGTACGATACCCCAGCACAAACAGTTCAGCAAAAACTTCAATTGAGTGAAACCGTTACCAGACGATGACACGGCGGCCGGTCGGTACCAAATGGCCCGACAGTGCCGCTAGACAGAACTTCGGTTTCTCTCGTTGAGAGAAGTGCAAGTTTTCTCGACGTTCTAGCGCTAGGTGCTAATAGGTATAGCGCTACTCACGTTAAACAAATATGCAGTAATATAGAGCCAGTTTGTGATTATGCAAGAGAAACATTTGGCAACAACTCTGGAGTGATTTAGAAAACAGATTATAATCAAACAATGAATGTCAGACTGCTGTTTTGAAGCAACCACCATACCTCAGTCTCTGTCTTTCGATTGTCACTCTACCGTTTGACAAGGACCTACTCTCGTCTGAAGAGTTGGGGCGATGCTGTCGCTGGAGGCACTTAAGTCGGTGCACCCCTCCCCCCCCACCCCCCCAACCCCCCACCACCACCATCTCTTGCTCCTTCCACAGTCGCGTCGTATATGGCCGCAACAGCGGTCGCAGTGGCTATACGACGCCACAAAAAGTCGCAGGAGGCTGATTGTTGCTGTGTTCTGAGAATACTTCATACTTGCATTGTAGCCGCTGTGCTAAGTCCGTGGGCGCAGTCGTTCACTAGCAGGGTTAGCTATGGCACCGCGGTCACGAAGTGAGATTCAGGCCGTTTTGCGGTACAACTTCGCGTGTGATTTAAACATAGACCTGTGCTTTGAAGAAATGACTCTTGCATACGGTGATGTGTGTCCACATCTTACAACTACACTACTGGCCATTAAAATTGCTACACCAAGAAGAAATCCAGATGATAAACGGCTATTCATTGGACAAATATATTATACTAGAAGTAACATGTGAAAAGATTTTCACGCAATTTGGGATCTTACATCCTGAGAAATCAGTACCCAGAACAACCACCTCTGGCCGTAATATCGGCCTTGATACGCCTGTCATTGAGTCAAACAGAGCTTGGATGGCGTGTACAGGTACAGCTGCCCATGCAGCTTCAACACGATACCACAGTTCATCAAGAGTAGTGACTGGCGTATTGTGACGAGCCAGTTGCTCCGCCACCATCGACCAGACGTTTTCAATTGGTGAGAGATCTGGACAATGTGCTGGCCAGGGCAGCACTCGAACATTTTCTGTATCCAGGAAGGCCCGTACAGGACCTGCAACATGCGGTCGTGCATTATCTTGCTGAAATGTAGGGTTTCGCAGGGATCGAATGAAGGATAGAGCCACGGGTCGTAACACATCTGAATTGTAACGTCCACTGTTCAAAGTGCCGTCAGTGCGAACAAGAGGTGACCGAGACGAGTAACCAGTGGCACCCCATACCATCACGCCGGGTGATACGCCAGTATGGTGATGGCGAATACACGCTTCCAATGTGCATTCACCGCGATGTCGCCAAACACGAATGCGACCATCATGATGCTGTAAACAGAACCTGGATCATCCGAAAAAATGACGTTTTGCCATTCGCGCACCAAGGTTCGTCGTTGAGTACACCATCGCAGACGCACCTGTCTGTGATGCAGCGTCAAAGGTAACCGCAGCCATGATCTCCGAGCTGATAGTCCATGCTGCTGCAAACGTCGTCGAACTGTTGGTGCAGATGGTTGTTGTCTTGCAAACGTCCCCCTCTGTTGACTCAGGGATCGAGACGTCGCTGCACGATCCTTTACAGCCATGCGGATAACATGCCTGTCATCTCGACTGCTAGTGATACGAGGCCGTTGGGATCCAGCATGGCGTTCTGTTATTACCCTCCAGAACCTGCCGATTCCATATTGTGCTAACAGTCATTGGATCTCGACCAACGCGAGTATCAATGTCGCAATACGATAAACCGCAATCGCGATAGGCTACAAACCGACCTTTATCAAAGTCGGAAACGGGATGGTACGCCTTTCTCCTCTTCACACGAGGCATCACAACAACGTTGCACCAGACAACGCCGGTCAACTGCTGTTTGTGTATGAGAAATCGGTTGGAAACTTTCGTCATATCAGCACGTTGTAGGTGTCGCCACCGGCGCCAGCCTTGTGTGAATGCTCTGAAATGCTAATCATTTGCATATCACAGCATCTTCTTCCTGTCGGTTAAATTTCGCGTCTGTAGCAGGTCATCTTCGTGGTGTAGCAATTTTAATGGCCAGTAGTGTATGTTCAGGTGGTACAAAGAATTGCAAAGAGGAAAGTTCACTCTGGAGGACGCTAAGAGGACTGGAAGGCTACGATCATCAGTTACGGAAGAAAAGATTGACGCTGTGAGGAAAATGCTAGACGAAGACAGGCGAGTGACCTGTAACTGTAAGCAGACTGTAGATACGTTAGGGCTAAATGCACCAGCATGATAATTTGCAAGTGAAGAAACTTTGTTGTCTCTGGGTACCGCACAGACTGCCGGAAGAGCAGATGACACGACGGGCGACTTGGTGCCGGGAAATGTTAAAGAAGTTCTTTAAGGGACAATCTCATCATGTGAATAACATCGTCACAGAAGACGATGCTTGGCTGTACTATTATGACGTGCCGATTAAGTCTCAAAGTTTGGGTCTCTGAAGATGACGACACACCCATAGCTCCTTGTGACTTTGCACTGTTCCCGCATGTGAAAATGAAGTTGAAAAGAGTGCAGTTTTCATTTGATGAGGACCTTCTGAGAGCTTGGCACAACTTGGGAGAACTAGTTAAAGCATTGATTTCGGAGGATAGAGATGTGTATTCAGTGTGGCTTCAAAAAATAAATAAATAAATAAATGTGTATTGCAAAACTTTGGCCGGCCGGGGTGGTCGAGCGGTTCTAGGCGCTACAGTCTGGAACCGCGCGACCGCTACGGTCGCAGGTTCGAATCCTGCCTCGGGCGTGGATGTGTGTGCTGTCCTTAGGTTAGTTAGGTTTAAGTAGTTCTAAATTCTAGGGGACTGATGATCTTAGAAGTCAAGTCCCATAGTGCTCAGAGCCATTTGAACCATTTTTTTGCAAAACTTTCCTGGTAGCCGTTGCAGAGACGTCGTCGCAGTGCCGCCGGCAGACGCACTGTGCTTTCGAACGTCAACGTTCAAGCGTGCCGAGTTCAACGTGCTGCTGAACGCTCAAGAGGATGCGACTCGTGCGTACGGTACGCGTGCCTCAACGTGGTATAGCGTACGCGATCGCAGCGCGCTCCTGCGGCACTTGTCGGCTGTATCTGGCTCGCAAATCACACTTTTTACAAAATGGACGGGCGCAAAATTCCTACGTTAGCTCTATTGAAACGCACATTTCATCCTTTGTCCATATGCTAGTCATGTGTTCTGAGTGTAGTACCCATAAATAAAAACTACAATAACCATGAACACTTTATAACGTAAAAATAAAAGTACGATGTGCAGTCAGTAAGGACACTGGCTTATAAAAGTTGCATTATAAATAGTGCATTACAAATATAGAACAGTGCTCCACATAAGCTAAAAATTTTTTCATCAATCTCAGATTTTGTTAAAAATGTGAGATCATTCTTACTTAATGACCGTTCCTATTCAGTAGCAGAATCTGTACAAGATATGAAATATAGAACTTGAAACAAGAAAGTGTAAAGTTTCTTACTGTAAGTAGTGCAAGCTGTCTTGCAGATGAAGCCAATCGAACGACGTCACTCCTCAGAAGCAACGCACTTACACTTACATAGCGTGTAACATTATACAGTATACTTCTATTAAACTCATAAGAAAGTATCAGAACCTATTACAAAACTCGAAGGTTAGTAAAAAAAGGTTTGGATCCATTGAGACCCTAACCAACAATACATCACCTGTTAGTTTACAATTCTGCGTTGCCACTCATTACGCTACAGCAACCATGGGTGATTGAGGACCACACCTTCTGTCTTACCATCTCCTCAAAGCTTTAACAAATTGTAGCAATAACGATGTGTTTCTGATGGCTCCTCAATGTGCTGTTGCCTTGAAAGGCCATACTTTTGTAATATACAAATTACAATAATTCATTAACCATCAACATGTCGTTTCCCATCATTTTACTACAATAAATCATACAGTTAACGACGAGGGATCCTTAGTTTGTTGGGGCTGGGTTGTTTGGCGCAGGGGACCAAACAGCGAGATCATGGGTCTCATCGGATTAGGGAAGGATGGGGAAGGAAGTCGGCCGTGTCTTTTCAAAGGAATCATCCCGGCAGTTGCCTGGAACGATTTAGGGAAATCACAGGAAACTTAAATCAGGATGGCCGGACGCGGGACTCAATTTGTTGATGCTTAGAAACGGCATATACTTGTATACATACGTATGACCTACAACTGAAAGTGTATACGGCGTCTCGCGACTCTGTACTGAAGCGACATGCCATCACGCGACGTAGGTGGTGTTCTTCCATTTATTGGTCTACGTTCAAACGCACGTTCAGAATACCTGACACGCTAGATTTTGCTCTGCACGTTCGGAGTGACTCCCCAACGTGCTTTTTCCATGCTGTGACGTCAGAAACTTGGCACGCTCAGCGCTCAACGTTCCAATGCACGGTCCGTGTGACGGTGGGTTTAAGGTTACTTCTCTTGCCGCAAGCAAGCCCATTCCCTGACTTCAGGTACGTGACTCTGCTATACGATCGTGCATGGGCAAGCGAATAACTTTTCTGTACTCTCGAGCGCTCATTCAGAGTCAGTGAGACCCTGCATGGCGTTGTATATGGCCCTCCTCAACCAATCGATTCCGTAACATAATCGCATGACGGTCGTCTGATCCAAGGGCGCTGATGTGACAGTTTATGGGAAGCGGGAAGGGGGAGGGGGGGGGGGGGGGAAGACCCGAGGGGTATGGAGTATTTTTAACATTTTGAAAAACGAATGGCAACTTGTAAATAACCACAGAAACGTTGTAGTTCCGACCCTATTAAAAAGCTAAGTAACAACGACTTTAAATCATTTTCCTGAAAGAAAAGCATCTGACTACCATACATTTTTTTCCTTTCGCTGAGAGCTAGTGAGAGGGCCGCCCCCTCCCCCTCCTTGCCGCATGTATGGCCGTCCTTGGTGACTGATTCTAGTAGCAAGCCTTTTTAAACTCGTTGGTTCCATATTCGCATGACTAGCCTTATCGTGGAACGATAAAGCACTGTCTCGTTAGGATACGATCCTGTCGGATTGCGAGACGTTTCTGCGTCTTACATGACCCACCACGTGATATTCGCATAAACAAGCGACATTTTACAAAAACGACAAAATTGCTACGTAATCTCTCTTTATGCAAGGTGATTCTTATTAATATTTAAAAACCCTTCGAAGCAACGTAGACGATTCTGAGACAGATAATTTAATATAAGACATGTCGGGAAATACCCCAAAAGTGGACGAGAAATGTTGAACGTTTGACGCCACCATATGACGTACCTCGCTGTACGGCAGCGTTTGGACTTGGGCGTGAAGGGATGACTGAGCGAAGCAATACTTGCATTCGAGCAAACAGTCCAAATTTCCAGCACTCTTTGTAAATGTGACCTGTTGTAAACGTAGAAGCTACAAAATTATTGTCCTCGCTGTAAGCAAGTGAATTTTTTTCTTATTTTGCGTTTCTTTCCTTTTGTCCTTTCTTTTCTTGTTTACAGAAATTATTATTATTATTATTATTATTATTAGTCGTAAAGCTCCCAACATGGAAGACGCTAAGTAAAGATGGTTCACTTCTGGGGCTTCTTATTCTTCTTGTTTGCCCACCAGGTCTTCATTCTTTGCGAGAATTCAGCTTTTCTTTCTTCGCTCCATTTTGTTCCAGTTCTCGGCGCTTTTGTCTCTGGTTTGACCTCCCATTTGTCAACTTTAAGTTTGAAATTGTTTCTTTTGTTCATGTTTTCAGTAGTAATGTTGGCTAATTCCAGATCTTTCTTTACATTTTTGATCCATTCTCCTCCATTAACAAGGGATGCTACGTATCTTACTATTTTTTTTGTAAGTCTGTGATCGGGAAGTCTCATTATGTGGCCATAGAATTTTAGACGCCTCTTCCTCATGTCTATCTCTATGTTAGAATATTCTTCAATTTTAGAATTTTTCTGTAATCTATACCCCTCTTTGGTCCATCTTGGTCCCAGAATTTTCCTAATGATTTTCCTTTCCTCTTTCTTCAGGTTTTCCATATCTGTTTTCCTTTTAAGTGTCAAGGTTTCGCTGGCATATAGCATTATTGGTTTAATTACCGACTTATAATGTTTAATTTTTGTATTTATAGATAGACATTTTTTATTGTAAATGTTTTGGACCAGCCCTAGACCCCTACCAGCTTTTAATATTCTTTCTTGTTGTGAGTATTTTTCAGAAATTATCTCTCCTAAATATTTAAAGTATGGTACCCTCTTAATTTCTCCATATTTGGTTTGTAACTTAGAAATTTCTAGATTTGTTGTTGTAAACACCGTTTTCTCAAAAGATATTTGTAGGCCAACTTTTCCTGCACAATTTTTTTAAGGTTTCTATCTGTTTGACTGCCATTTCACTAGAATCTGCCATTATTGCAAGATCGTCTGCGTAGGCTAAGTAGGGGATTTGTAGGTCATCTTTTTTGGTTCCCAGTGATATTGGTTTCCAGTACTTTTCTTTTTTGAGTTCTTTTTCCCATTCTGCCATGACTCTATCCAGAACTAAGTTAAATAACAGAGGTGATAATCCATCACCTTGTCTAACCCCAGTTTTTATCTCAAATGATTTTGAAAGTTTTCCCATGAATTTCACTTTGCATTTTGTATTTGTTAATGTCTGCTCTATGATGTTCCGTGTCTTCTTATCCAGTCCTTGTTCTTCAAGAATTTTAAATAGTGTGGGTCTGTGAATTGAATCATATGCCTTTTTAAAGTCGACAAAGACATATACTTATTTCGTAAAGAAAATGTCGGCTGTTTACTGGTAACGACGCATTTTGGAAGCTTGTGCTCATTCACTTGTGACACAGTGTGGTAGGTTTTTGTTTACTGCACTTTGCAATCAACCAGAGAAGTCCACGAGATCGGCAAATAGAATAATAAATATTACCTCAATGTTAACACGTATTTGTCTAACGCATTGAAAGAAATACTGCCATCCAGATACAAAACTCGAACCCTGAATTCCTTGCACTGAACTAACGCATGTGGGCCCAGAGCCACACCGACGTGATTATTTGACTTAAGTTGGGATGATCAGTTATGACAGACATATAGACTCAATCGCTCGCTGCACGCGCATCGAGGTACGTCATCTGGTGAAGTCACATGTCCAGAATTTGTCATCCACTTGTGGAATATTTCCAGACATATGCAACCCCACGTGTCATATATTAAATTACTTGTTTCAGCATTATCTGCCCATCTTCAGAGGTTTTTAAACGTCAATAAGAATAACCCTGTATACAGCATTAGTCCTGCCTACTTTGTGTGGTTTCACTGAAATGCTAATTATATGCATAGTCAAACACGTAGCACATTTAATATCAGTAGACACTTAAACATACGTTCAAAGAAAAAGTGAACATGGTAAATGTTGTGGACTGACCCGACAGCCAATCCACTAGGACGGGTAGCCGAAAGGCACGCGTTTAAAGCTCACGCAAACTGTCGTGAGGTCTGGAACAGGTCAGAGAAATAAGACTAGCAAAACAGGAGGTAACTGGTAGAATACTTAACTTTAATCCACAATTTGTGAACATCTCTCTGCTTAATACATTGCTTCAGTATTAATTATCAAAGGCTATGGCGCCTTGCTAGGTCGTAGCAAATGACGTAGCTGAAGGCTATGCTAACTATCGTCTCGGCAAATGAGAGCGTAATTGTCAGTGAACCATGACTAGCAACGTCGGCTGTACAACTGGGGCGAGTGCCAGTACGTTTCTCTAGACCTGCCGTGTGGTGGCGCTCGGTCTGCTATCACTGACAGTGGCGACACGCGGGTCCGACGTATACTAATGGACCGCTACCACCTAGCAAGTGTGGTGTCTGGCGGTGACACCACAGTAAAACAGCAAAATATTAATCAATTCTGAACAATAACGTAAATCCTATGGGTGAAAAAGAAAAATATGGTAATGTAGAAACTAGCGTATCACGTGGAAGGAATGCGTCGGATAAATGAGGGGTTAGTACTCAGAAGGAAAAGGAGGAAAGAAGGAATAATTGGATTTAATTTTCCAGGGAGGAAATTCGGTAGTGCCAGTTGTAAGGAACCATTCCAGCATTCTCCTCAAGTGGCTGAGATAAATCATAGAAAACGTAAACCTGTATGGCCAGACTGCCATAAGCGTGGACAACAAAGACTAAACTGCTCGAATGTGCGAATTTTGCGGCTCTAAGCCTGGAGGTAATAAAAGGCATCAAATATAACTGTACTTAGAAACTGAAATAGACGGCGCACTGCCAAGGCACTCGGACGGCTGTCCAAATACCCGTCTAGCTGGCATGGGCATCCGCACTAGTTTTTCCAAGAGGTGGGTAATTGTCATTTTTGGTATAACTTATTCGGTAGTAAGTTTAAAAACGTGATGCCCCCTCCCCCTGACAACTAAATTTGAAATTACACAAAACGTGAATCATCTCAATAGACTAATTGCTATTTACCTAATATTTTTAAGGCTGAGTACTTTAGTACCTAAATGGTAAGCGCATTTCGACAGTATATGGAACGTACAATTTTTATGACATTAATATAAATTTTTATGCAATCCTTTTGTTTCAACGATCTAAAATGATGTCCTCATCTTCATCATTTTGTCTTGAAACCCTTCCATTGGTCCGTGTTTGCATAAAAACAACAGTATGGGATTGTGGGTCCGCCTGGATGCAAAACACTTTTGTTTTATTTATGTTCTCTCCCAAACTAGTTTCAGAGACACTATCGCCATCGACAGTGGGTTTTTCTTTATTCTAAAACATGAAAATTAGCTTCGTTATAAACTTTAAAAAAAACATTACTACATGTGTACTGTTTGATTTCAAATATTGTATTCTGTGAATAGTTTTGTAGTACCTTATTTACTTTAAGTAACACCATGGTTTGTATATTTTTGTTGCTGTTTTTTTCAGCATATTTTCTGTGTTTTGTTGCGCTTCTTCGGTATACAGCATGTCATCTGCAAGTGCATGAGTGATTGTTATTAACAAATATGAGAAAGTGAACTTATGTTCGTCAGCGTTATACTGTTGGGAACTGCGGTAGCGTTGTGGATGCAGTTTAATTCTGTACTAGTTTCTTACGTAATTATCATGTTCCCTCTTTCGTTTGGTCGCCTTGCAGTTACTTTGAAACACAGGAATACGTAACTTTTACATCTTAGTCATAATTCAAAACATTACGTCATCTTTCTGTCGCGAGAGTGTATCGCTTAGCGTGAGAAAGGTTTGAAAATTGTCGCGGTAGTTCTGACGACTTCTCTTCCTTGCTTATGTCTCTTTGTATGATGAGTAAGTGATTATTCACAGAATACAATATTTGGAATCAAACAATACATATATCATATTGTTTTCTAGTGTTTAAAAAAAGCTAATTTTTCATATTTTAGAATAAATAAAAACCCACAGATGATGGCGATATTGTCGTTGAGGCTAGTTTTGGAAAGAAAACAAATGAAACGAAAATGTTCTGCATCGACGCAGACACAAAATTCCACATTGCTGATGTATCATCATGTTGTTCACTCCAGTATATGCAACGACCTGTAGAATGAAGCTACAAAATAGTCACAAAAATATTTACTCACATTTCTGTAATGTTAGCTTGAAACTAAATTTGAAATAAAAAATTTGGAGTAGGAAAAAAAGTTAGCACGTCTGAGAAAAGCCACAGTAATTCTCCTCGAATAGAAGAACAGGGAATAAAATTTTAAAAAGGGCTGATTAACCTTTGATGTCATCTCCACAACTTTGTGTTTGTAAAACTTCACAAATGGCCACGTTAATGGAATTGTGGCATTACTTTTATGGTTTATAATTCTTATTGCTTTCACGTAACTGAAGTTGAACAAAATGTGTATTGCAATCTACTCGTATATTTTATTGCTTGTAGCTGTGCTGCACTCAGAGACTTCGAGAAGGTTTCTGTCCCGGAGAGATCAGCTTTTCGATATTGGAATTTCACACTTTTTCCCCCCTCTTCTGGCTCAGAAAATTGTAGTTTTTTGACTGATGTATTTAGGTTTAATTAGAGATATACATACATATAGTACGGCGTGGTTGTGTTCTTGCGAGTATACTACAATAGCTGTGTCATGTGAAGCTGAGTTAAGAATCGGCAGTCCATCATGGGTTTTCCTAGTTCACAGACAAATGGTGAACCACTGTTCCGAATTGATTGTGAAGCAAGACGTATGCTGCTGCCGCGATCGTGATGTGTTGGGGAAGGCGACAGAATGCGTGCGCCACGGTGCCGCACTGGCTCCTTTATGCAGCTAGGTGAGGACTGATCGAGAAAGCAACAGAAAAGGACTGAAGGCACTATTATGTATAGGTTTGCATCCCGACCGACTGCAGAGTAGCGTTGAAGCTGCAACCGCGCGAACCAGTAGGCATAATTTCCCGTAAATACGATTGCTGTTATGAAAACCCAGATACATTGGTTGACAGTCGCTGAGGAACAGAGACAATGGTGAATGACATGAAACACAGTACATAGGTAATAGAGGTGGACAACAAGAAGTGGTGCAGGTTTCACCCCACGAGACAGGAAGGTAATAGCCATAAGTAACGTTCATGCCTGACACATCTCATACTCCCAACTAGGGCTGCCAGCTCTCCCGTATTATGCGGGAACTCCCGTATTCTCCCGAATTTTTAAGTCTACTCCTGTCTCCTGTTTTTATTTTATACGGTAGATACAACGTCCCGTATTTGAGAAAATGACACCGATTACGATTTAAAACGGCAGCATGTTT